>NC_085991.1:11413809-12613809 GCF_030014385.1 Trichomycterus rosablanca
ACACATGCGAGACAGATGGCGCCTATTTCAGGTTATCGCTTCTCGGCCTTTTGGCTAAGATCAAGTGTAGTATCTGTTCTTATCAGTTTAATATCTGATACGTCCTCTACCCGAGGACCATATATTAAATGGATTTTTAGGCCTGGGAGTCGGAAGAGGGGCTTGCTCCGTCCACTCCACGCATCGACCAGGTATTGCATTGCCTCCTGTCACGGTGCACCCTCATAAACGGTCAAACGAAAGAGTAATTGACGAATGCTGGTGACTGGCCCCTGCTGGAAAGCTGTTGGGATTAGGGGTACGGCGCCTTAGACCTTTGCCTAGCCTAGGCCCGGGGTTTCCTCGGTCCTTTTGCGCTAGGGAGTCCGCTTTTCCCGCTTTTTCATTTTCCCTCCATTTTACTTAAAAAAAAAAAAAAAAAAAAAAAAAAAAGGCGAAAGACTTAATTTTCCCCCACCCTGTGTTTCTCCAGGCAAAGGCTGTGCTGCCTCGTCACCCACCCGACGACCCAAGGGCGCTTTTGCTGCAGGTTTTCGTCGCTCTACCTCGAGCCCTCTTCCTTGAGCGGCCGGTGGCCTACGGAGGCCTGGGCGACCGGCGAGCAGGGCTGGAGTTTCTCTTCATTCACGTACAAATCTTTCGCCTTTTACTAAAGATTTCCGTGGAGAGGAACGTTGACAAGTTCAACTTATTTTTTGAAGGCTTTGTCTTTGCAAAGCTGCTCTTTTGCTGGTGGAATGACAGAAGGTGTGTGGGCGTGAAGGCGGCCGGTCAGCGCCGTCCACTAGTCCGGATCCTCAAAAGGTAGGGCCAGTGGCCCGGCGCCTATTTCAGGTTATCGCTTCTCGGCCTTTTGGCTAAGATCAAGTGTAGTATCTGTTCTTATCAGTTTAATATCTGATACGTCCTCTACCCGAGGACCATATATTAAATGGATTTTTAGGCCTGGGAGTCGGAAGAGGGGCTTGCTCCGTCCACTCCACGCATCGACCAGGTATTGCATTGCCTCCTGTCACGGTGCACCCTCATAAACGGTCAAACGAAAGAGTAATTGACGAATGCTGGTGACTGGCCCCTGCTGGAAAGCTGTTGGGATTAGGGGTACGGCGCCTTAGACCTTTGCCTAGCCTAGGCCCGGGGTTTCCTCGGTCCTTTTGCGCTAGGGAGTCCCGCTTTTCCCGCTTTTTCATTTTCCCTCCATTTTACTTAAAAAAAAAAAAAAAAAAAAAAAAAAAAGGCGAAAGACTTAATTTTCCCCCACCCTGTGTTTCTCCAGGCAAAGGCTGTGCTGCCTCGTCACCCACCCGACGACCCAAGGGCGCTTTTGCTGCAGGTTTTCGTCGCTCTACCTCGAGCCCTCTTCCTTGAGCGGCCGGTGGCCTACGGAGGCCTGGGCGACCGGCGAGCAGGGCTGGAGTTTCTCTTCATTCACGTACAAATCTTTCGCCTTTTACTAAAGATTTCCGTGGAGAGGAACGTTGACAAGTTCAACTTATTTTTTGAAGGCTTTGTCTTTGCAAAGCTGCTCTTTTGCTGGTGGAATGACAGAAGGTGTGTGGGCGTGAAGGCGGCCGGTCAGCGCCGTCCACTAGTCCGGATCCTCAAAAGGTAGGGCCAGTGGCCCGGCGCCTATTTCAGGTTATCGCTTCTCGGCCTTTTGGCTAACACACGCGAGACAGATATCTGTTCTTATCAGTTTAATATCTGATACGTCCTCTACCCGAGGACCATATATTAAATGGATTTTTAGGCCTGGGAGTCGGAAGAGGGGCTTGCTCCGTCCACTCCACGCATCGACCAGGTATTGCATTGCCTCCTGTCACGGTGCACCCTCATAAACGGTCAAACGAAAGAGTAATTGACGAATGCTGGTGACTGGCCCCTGCTGGAAAGCTGTTGGGATTAGGGGTACGGCGCCTTAGACCTTTGCCTAGCCTAGGCCCGGGGTTTCCTCGGTCCTTTTGCGCTAGGGAGTCCCGCTTTTCCCGCTTTTTCATTTTCCCTCCATTTTACTTAAAAAAAAAAAAAAAAAAAAAAAAAAAGGCGAAAGACTTAATTTTCCCCCACCCTGTGTTTCTCCAGGCAAAGGCTGTGCTGCCTCGTCACCCACCCGACGACCCAAGGGCGCTTTTGCTGCAGGTTTTCGTCGCTCTACCTCGAGCCCTCTTCCTTGAGCGGCCGGTGGCCTACGGAGGCCTGGGCGACCGGCGAGCAGGGCTGGAGTTTCTCTTCATTCACGTACAAATCTTTCGCCTTTTACTAAAGATTTCCGTGGAGAGGAACGTTGACAAGTTCAACTTATTTTTTGAAGGCTTTGTCTTTGCAAAGCTGCTCTTTTGCTGGTGGAATGACAGAAGGTGTGTGGGCGTGAAGGCGGCCGGTCAGCGCCGTCCACTAGTCCGGATCCTCAAAAGGTAGGGCCCGTGGCCCGGCGCCTATTTCAGGTTATCGCTTCTCGGCCTTTTGGCTAAGATCAAGTGTAGTATCTGTTCTTATCAGTTTAATATCTGATACGTCCTCTACCCGAGGACCATATATTAAATGGATTTTTAGGCCTGGGAGTCGGAAGAGGGGCTTGCTCAGTCCACTCCACGCATCGACCAGGTATTGCATTGCCTCCTGGCACGGTGCACCCTCATAAACGGTCAAACGAAAGAGTAATTGACGAATGCTGGTGACTGGCCCCTGCTGGAAAGCTGTTGGGATTAGGGGTACGGCGCCTTAGACCTTTGCCTAGCCTAGGCCCGGGGTTTCCTCGGTCCTTTTGCGCTAGGGAGTCCCGCTTTTTCCGCTTTTTCATTTTCCCTCCATTTTACTTAAAAAAAAAAAAAAAAAAAAAAAAAAGGCGAAAGACTTAATTTTCCCCCACCCTGTGTTTCTCCAGGCAAAGGCTGTGCTGCCTCGTCACCCACCCGACGACCCAAGGGCGCTTTTGCTGCAGGTTTTCGTCGCTCTACCTCGAGCCCTCTTCCTTGAGCGGCCGGTGGCCTACGGAGGCCTGGGCGACCGGCGAGCAGGGCTGGAGTTTCTCTTCATTCACGTACAAATCTTTCGCCTTTTACTAAAGATTTCCGTGGAGAGGAACGTTGACAAGTTCAACTTATTTTTTGAAGGCTTTGTCTTTGCAAAGCTGCTCTTTTGCTGGTGGAATGACAGAAGGTGTGTGGGCGTGAAGGCGGCCGGTCAGCGCCGTCCACTAGTCCGGATCCTCAAAAGGTAGGGCCAGTGGCCCGGCGCCTATTTCAGGTTATCGCTTCTCGGCCTTTTGGCTAAGATCAAGTGTAGTATCTGTTCTTATCAGTTTAATATCTGATACGTCCTCTACCCGAGGACCATATATTAAATGGATTTTTAGGCCTGGGAGTCGGAAGAGGGGCTTGCTCCGTCCACTCCACGCATCGACCAGGTATTGCATTGCCTCCTGTCACGGTGCACCCTCATAAACGGTCAAACGAAAGAGTAATTGACGAATGCTGGTGACTGGCCCCTGCTGGAAAGCTGTTGGGATTAGGGGTACGGCGCCTTAGACCTTTGCCTAGCCTAGGCCCGGGGTTTCCTCGGTCCTTTTGCGCTAGGGAGTCCCGCTTTCCCGCTTTTTCATTTTCCCTCCATTTTACTTAAAAAAAAAAAAAAAAAAAAAAAAAAAAGGCGAAAGACTTAATTTTCCCCCACCCTGTGTTTCTCCAGGCAAAGGCTGTGCTGCCTCGTCACCCACCCGACGACCCAAGGGCGCTTTTGCTGCAGGTTTTCGTCGCTCTACCTCGAGCCCTCTTCCTTGAGCGGCCGGTGGCCTACGGAGGCCTGGGCGACCGGCGAGCAGGGCTGGAGTTTCTCTTCATTCACGTACAAATCTTTCGCCTTTTACTAAAGATTTCCGTGGAGAGGAACGTTGACAAGTTCAACTTATTTTTTGAAGGCTTTGTCTTTGCAAAGCTGCTCTTTTGCTGGTGGAATGACAGAAGGTGTGTGGGCGTGAAGGCGGCCGGTCAGCGCCGTCCACTAGTCCGGATCCTCAAAAGGTAGGGCCAGTGGCCCGGCGCCTATTTCAGGTTATCGCTTCTCGGCCTTTTGGCTAAGATCAAGTGTAGTATCTGTTCTTATCAGTTTAATATCTGATACGTCCTCTACCCGAGGACCATATATTAAATGGATTTTTAGGCCTGGGAGTCGGAAGAGGGGCTTGCTCCGTCCACTCCACGCATCGACCAGGTATTGCATTGCCTCCTGTCACGGTGCACCCTCATAAACGGTCAAACGAAAGAGTAATTGACGAATGCTGGTGACTGGCCCCTGCTGGAAAGCTGTTGGGATTAGGGGTACGGCGCCTTAGACCTTTGCCTAGCCTAGGCCCGGGGTTTCCTCGGTCCTTTTGCGCTAGGGAGTCCCGCTTTTCCCGCTTTTTCATTTTCCCTCCATTTTACTTAAAAAAAAAAAAAAAAAAAAAAAAAAAGGCGAAAGACTTAATTTTCCCCCACCCTGTGTTTCTCCAGGCAAAGGCTGTGCTGCCTCGTCACCCACCCGACGACCCAAGGGCGCTTTTGCTGCAGGTTTTCGTCGCTCTACCTCGAGCCCTCTTCCTTGAGCGGCCGGTGGCCTACGGAGGCCTGGGCGACCGGCGAGCAGGGCTGGAGTTTCTCTTCATTCACGTACAAATCTTTCGCCTTTTACTAAAGATTTCCGTGGAGAGGAACGTTGACAAGTTCAACTTATTTTTTGAAGGCTTTGTCTTTGCAAAGCTGCTCTTTTGCTGGTGGAATGACAGAAGGTGTGTGGGCGTGAAGGCGGCCGGTCAGCGCCGTCCACTAGTCCGGATCCTCAAAAGGTAGGGCCAGTGGCCCGGCGCCTATTTCAGGTTATCGCTTCTCGGCCTTTTGGCTAAGATCAAGTGTAGTATCTGTTCTTATCAGTTTAATATCTGATACGTCCTCTACCCGAGGACCATATATTAAATGGATTTTTAGGCCTGGGAGTCGGAAGAGGGGCTTGCTCCGTCCACTCCACGCATCGACCAGGTATTGCATTGCCTCCTGTCACGGTGCACCCTCATAAACGGTCAAACGAAAGAGTAATTGACGAATGCTGGTGACTGGCCCCTGCTGGAAAGCTGTTGGGATTAGGGGTACGGCGCCTTAGACCTTTGCCTAGCCTAGGCCCGGGGTTTCCTCGGTCCTTTTGCGCTAGGGAGTCCCGCTTTTCCCGCTTTTTCATTTTCCCTCCATTTTACTTAAAAAAAAAAAAAAAAAAAAAAAAAAAAGGCGAAAGACTTAATTTTCCCCCACCCTGTGTTTCTCCAGGCAAAGGCTGTGCTGCCTCGTCACCCACCCGACGACCCAAGGGCGCTTTTGCTGCAGGTTTTCGTCGCTCTACCTCGAGCCCTCTTCCTTGAGCGGCCGGTGGCCTACGGAGGCCTGGGCGACCGGCGAGCAGGGCTGGAGTTTCTCTTCATTCACGTACAAATCTTTCGCCTTTTACTAAAGATTTCCGTGGAGAGGAACGTTGACAAGTTCAACTTATTTTTTGAAGGCTTTGTCTTTGCAAAGCTGCTCTTTTGCTGGTGGAATGACAGAAGGTGTGTGGGCGTGAAGGCGGCCGGTCAGCGCCGTCCACTAGTCCGGATCCTCAAAAGGTAGGGCCCGTGGCCCGGCGCCTATTTCAGGTTATCGCTTCTCGGCCTTTTGGCTAAGATCAAGTGTAGTATCTGTTCTTATCAGTTTAATATCTGATACGTCCTCTACCCGAGGACCATATATTAAATGGATTTTTAGGCCTGGGAGTCGGAAGAGGGGCTTGCTCAGTCCACTCCACGCATCGACCAGGTATTGCATTGCCTCCTGGCACGGTGCACCCTCATAAACGGTCAAACGAAAGAGTAATTGACGAATGCTGGTGACTGGCCCCTGCTGGAAAGCTGTTGGGATTAGGGGTACGGCGCCTTAGACCTTTGCCTAGCCTAGGCCCGGGGTTTCCTCGGTCCTTTTGCGCTAGGGAGTCCCGCTTTTCCCGCTTTTTCATTTTCCCTCCATTTTACTTAAAAAAAAAAAAAAAAAAAAAAAAAAAAGGCGAAAGACTTAATTTTCCCCCACCCTGTGTTTCTCCAGGCAAAGGCTGTGCTGCCTCGTCACCCACCCGACGACCCAAGGGCGCTTTTGCTGCAGGTTTTCGTCGCTCTACCTCGAGCCCTCTTCCTTGAGCGGCCGGTGGCCTACGGAGGCCTGGGCGACCGGCGAGCAGGGCTGGAGTACACACGCGAGACAGATCAAATCTTTCGCCTTTTACTAAAGATTTCCGTGGAGAGGAACGTTGACAAGTTCAACTTATTTTTTGAAGGCTTTGTCTTTGCAAAGCTGCTCTTTTGCTGGTGGAATGACAGAAGGTGTGTGGGCGTGAAGGCGGCCGGTCAGCGCCGTCCACTAGTCCGGATCCTCAAAAGGTAGGGCCCGTGGCCCGGCGCCTATTTCAGGTTATCGCTTCTCGGCCTTTTGGCTAAGATCAAGTGTAGTATCTGTTCTTATCAGTTTAATATCTGATACGTCCTCTACCCGAGGACCATATATTAAATGGATTTTTAGGCCTGGGAGTCGGAAGAGGGGCTTGCTCAGTCCACTCCACGCATCGACCAGGTATTGCATTGCCTCCTGGCACGGTGCACCCTCATAAACGGTCAAACGAAAGAGTAATTGACGAATGCTGGTGACTGGCCCCTGCTGGAAAGCTGTTGGGATTAGGGGTACGGCGCCTTAGACCTTTGCCTAGCCTAGGCCCGGGGTTTCCTCGGTCCTTTTGCGCTAGGGAGTCCCGCTTTTCCCGCTTTTTCATTTTCCCTCCATTTTACTTAAAAAAAAAAAAAAAAAAAAAAAAAAGGCGAAAGACTTAATTTTCCCCCACCCTGTGTTTCTCCAGGCAAAGGCTGTGCTGCCTCGTCACCCACCCGACGACCCAAGGGCGCTTTTGCTGCAGGTTTTCGTCGCTCTACCTCGAGCCCTCTTCCTTGAGCGGCCGGTGGCCTACGGAGGCCTGGGCGACAGGCGAGCAGGGCTGGAGTTTCTCTTCATTCACGTACAAATCTTTCGCCTTTTACTAAAGATTTCCGTGGAGAGGAACGTTGACAAGTTCAACTTATTTTTTGAAGGCTTTGTCTTTGCAAAGCTGCTCTTTTGCTGGTGGAATGACAGAAGGTGTGTGGGCGTGAAGGCGGCCGGTCAGCGCCGTCCACTAGTCCGGATCCTCAAAAGGTAGGGCCCGTGGCCCGGCGCCTATTTCAGGTTATCGCTTCTCGGCCTTTTGGCTAAGATCAAGTGTAGTATCTGTTCTTATCAGTTTAATATCTGATACGTCCTCTACCCGAGGACCATATATTAAATGGATTTTTAGGCCTGGGAGTCGGAAGAGGGGCTTGCTCAGTCCACTCCACGCATCGACCAGGTATTGCATTGCCTCCTGGCACGGTGCACCCTCATAAACGGTCAAACGAAAGAGTAATTGACGAATGCTGGTGACTGGCCCCTGCTGGAAAGCTGTTGGGATTAGGGGTACGGCGCCTTAGACCTTTGCCTAGCCTAGGCCCGGGGTTTCCTCGGTCCTTTTGCGCTAGGGAGTCCCGCTTTTCCCGCTTTTTCATTTTCCCTCCATTTTACTTAAAAAAAAAAAAAAAAAAAAAAAAAAGGCGAAAGACTTAATTTTCCCCCACCCTGTGTTTCTCCAGGCAAAGGCTGTGCTGCCTCGTCACCCACCCGACGACCCAAGGGCGCTTTTGCTGCAGGTTTTCGTCGCTCTACCTCGAGCCCTCTTCCTTGAGCGGCCGGTGGCCTACGGAGGCCTGGGCGACCGGCGAGCAGGGCTGGAGTTTCTCTTCATTCACGTACAAATCTTTCGCCTTTTACTAAAGATTTCCGTGGAGAGGAACGTTGACAAGTTCAACTTATTTTTTGAAGGCTTTGTCTTTGCAAAGCTGCTCTTTTGCTGGTGGAATGACAGAAGGTGTGTGGGCGTGAAGGCGGCCGGTCAGCGCCGTCCACTAGTCCGGATCCTCAAAAGGTAGGGCCCGTGGCCCGGCGCCTATTTCAGGTTATCGCTTCTCGGCCTTTTGGCTAAGATCAAGTGTAGTATCTGTTCTTATCAGTTTAATATCTGATACGTCCTCTACCCGAGGACCATATATTAAATGGATTTTTAGGCCTGGGAGTCGGAAGAGGGGCTTGCTCAGTCCACTCCACGCATCGACCAGGTATTGCATTGCCTCCTGGCACGGTGCACCCTCATAAACGGTCAAACGAAAGAGTAATTGACGAATGCTGGTGACTGGCCCCTGCTGGAAAGCTGTTGGGATTAGGGGTACGGCGCCTTAGACCTTTGCCTAGCCTAGGCCCGGGGTTTCCTCGGTCCTTTTGCGCTAGGAAGTCCCGCTTTTCCCGCTTTTTCATTTTCCCTCCATTTTACTTAAAAAAAAAAAAAAAAAAAAAAAAAAGGCGAAAGACTTAATTTTCCCCCACCCTGTGTTTCTCCAGGCAAAGGCTGTGCTGCCTCGTCACCCACCCGACGACCCAAGGGCGCTTTTGCTGCAGGTTTTCGTCGCTCTACCTCGAGCCCTCTTCCTTGAGCGGCCGGTGGCCTACGGAGGCCTGGGCGACCGGCGAGCAGGGCTGGAGTTTCTCTTCATTCACGTACAAATCTTTCGCCTTTTACTAAAGATTTCCGTGGAGAGGAACGTTGACAAGTTCAACTTATTTTTTGAAGGCTTTGTCTTTGCAAAGCTGCTCTTTTGCTGGTGGAATGACAGAAGGTGTGTGGGCGTGAAGGCGGCCGGTCAGCGCCGTCCACTAGTCCGGATCCTCAAAAGGTAGGGCCCGTGGCCCGGCGCCTATTTCAGGTTATCGCTTCTCGGCCTTTTGGCTAAGATCAAGTGTAGTATCTGTTCTTATCAGTTTAATATCTGATACGTCCTCTACCCGAGGACCATATATTAAATGGATTTTTAGGCCTGGGAGTCGGAAGAGGGGCTTGCTCAGTCCACTCCACGCATCGACCAGGTATTGCATTGCCTCCTGGCACGGTGCACCCTCATAAACGGTCAAACGAAAGAGTAATTGACGAATGCTGGTGACTGGCCCCTGCTGGAAAGCTGTTGGGATTAGGGGTACGGCGCCTTAGACCTTTGCCTAGCCTAGGCCCGGGGTTTCCTCGGTCCTTTTGCGCTAGGGAGTCCCGCTTTTCCCGCTTTTTCATTTTCCCTCCATTTTACTTAAAAAAAAAAAAAAAAAAAAAAAAAAGGCGAAAGACTTAATTTTCCCCCACCCTGTGTTTCTCCAGGCAAAGGCTGTGCTGCCTCGTCACCCACCCGACGACCCAAGGGCGCTTTTGCTGCAGGTTTTCGTCGCTCTACCTCGAGCCCTCTTCCTTGAGCGGCCGGTGGCCTACGGAGGCCTGGGCGACAGGCGAGCAGGGCTGGAGTTTCTCTTCATTCACGTACAAATCTTTCGCCTTTTACTAAAGATTTCCGTGGAGAGGAACGTTGACAAGTTCAACTTATTTTTTGAAGGCTTTGTCTTTGCAAAGCTGCTCTTTTGCTGGTGGAATGACAGAAGGTGTGTGGGCGTGAAGGCGGCCGGTCAGCGCCGTCCACTAGTCCGGATCCTCAAAAGGTAGGGCCCGTGGCCCGGCGCCTATTTCAGGTTATCGCTTCTCGGCCTTTTGGCTAAGATCAAGTGTAGTATCTGTTCTTATCAGTTTAATATCTGATACGTCCTCTACCCGAGGACCATATATTAAATGGATTTTTAGGCCTGGGAGTCGGAAGAGGGGCTTGCTCAGTCCACTCCACGCATCGACCAGGTATTGCATTGCCTCCTGGCACGGTGCACCCTCATAAACGGTCAAACGAAAGAGTAATTGACGAATGCTGGTGACTGGCCCCTGCTGGAAAGCTGTTGGGATTAGGGGTACGGCGCCTTAGACCTTTGCCTAGCCTAGGCCCGGGGTTTCCTCGGTCCTTTTGCGCTAGGGAGTCCCGCTTTTCCCGCTTTTTCATTTTCCCTCCATTTTACTTAAAAAAAAAAAAAAAAAAAAAAAAAAGGCGAAAGACTTAATTTTCCCCCACCCTGTGTTTCTCCAGGCAAAGGCTGTGCTGCCTCGTCACCCACCCGACGACCCAAGGGCGCTTTTGCTGCAGGTTTTCGTCGCTCTACCTCGAGCCCTCTTCCTTGAGCGGCCGGTGGCCTACGGAGGCCTGGGCGACAGGCGAGCAGGGCTGGAGTTTCTCTTCATTCACGTACAAATCTTTCGCCTTTTACTAAAGATTTCCGTGGAGAGGAACGTTGACAAGTTCAACTTATTTTTTGAAGGCTTTGTCTTTGCAAAGCTGCTCTTTTGCTGGTGGAATGACAGAAGGTGTGTGGGCGTGAAGGCGGCCGGTCAGCGCCGTCCACTAGTCCGGACCCTCAAAAGGTAGGGCCCGTGGCCCGGCGCCTATTTCAGGTTATCGCTTCTCGGCCTTTTGGCTAAGATCAAGTGTAGTATCTGTTCTTATCAGTTTAATATCTGATACGTCCTCTACCCGAGGACCATATATTAAATGGATTTTTAGGCCTGGGAGTCGGAAGAGGGGCTTGCTCAGTCCACTCCACGCATCGACCAGGTATTGCATTGCCTCCTGGCACGGTGCACCCTCATAAACGGTCAAACGAAAGAGTAATTGACGAATGCTGGTGACTGGCCCCTGCTGGAAAGCTGTTGGGATTAGGGGTACGGCGCCTTAGACCTTTGCCTAGCCTAGGCCCGGGGTTTCCTCGGTCCTTTTGCGCTAGGGAGTCCCGCTTTTCCCGCTTTTTCATTTTCCCTCCATTTTACTTAAAAAAAAAAAAAAAAAAAAAAAAAAGGCGAAAGACTTAATTTTCCCCCACCCTGTGTTTCTCCAGGCAAAGGCTGTGCTGCCTCGTCACCCACCCGACGACCCAAGGGCGCTTTTGCTGCAGGTTTTCGTCGCTCTACCTCGAGCCCTCTTCCTTGAGCGGCCGGTGGCCTACGGAGGCCTGGGCGACCGGCGAGCAGGGCTGGAGTTTCTCTTCATTCACGTACAAATCTTTCGCCTTTTACTAAAGATTTCCGTGGAGAGGAACGTTGACAAGTTCAACTTATTTTTTGAAGGCTTTGTCTTTGCAAAGCTGCTCTTTTGCTGGTGGAATGACAGAAGGTGTGTGGGCGTGAAGGCGGCCGGTCAGCGCCGTCCACTAGTCCGGATCCTCAAAAGGTAGGGCCCGTGGCCCGGCGCCTATTTCAGGTTATCGCTTCTCGGCCTTTTGGCTAAGATCAAGTGTAGTATCTGTTCTTATCAGTTTAATATCTGATACGTCCTCTACCCGAGGACCATATATTAAATGGATTTTTAGGCCTGGGAGTCGGAAGAGGGGCTTGCTCAGTCCACTCCACGCATCGACCAGGTATTGCATTGCCTCCTGGCACGGTGCACCCTCATAAACGGTCAAACGAAAGAGTAATTGACGAATGCTGGTGACTGGCCCCTGCTGGAAAGCTGTTGGGATTAGGGGTACGGCGCCTTAGACCTTTGCCTAGCCTAGGCCCGGGGTTTCCTCGGTCCTTTTGCGCTAGGGAGTCCCGCTTTTCCCGCTTTTTCATTTTCCCTCCATTTTACTTAAAAAAAAAAAAAAAAAAAAAAAAAAAGGCGAAAGACTTAATTTTCCCCCACCCTGTGTTTCTCCAGGCAAAGGCTGTGCTGCCTCGTCACCCACCCGACGACCCAAGGGCGCTTTTGCTGCAGGTTTTCGTCGCTCTACCTCGAGCCCTCTTCCTTGAGCGGCCGGTGGCCTACGGAGGCCTGGGCGACAGGCGAGCAGGGCTGGAGTTTCTCTTCATTCACGTACAAATCTTTCGCCTTTTACTAAAGATTTCCGTGGAGAGGAACGTTGACAAGTTCAACTTATTTTTTGAAGGCTTTGTCTTTGCAAAGCTGCTCTTTTGCTGGTGGAATGACAGAAGGTGTGTGGGCGTGAAGGCGGCCGGTCAGCGCCGTCCACTAGTCCGGACCCTCAAAAGGTAGGGCCCGTGGCCCGGCGCCTATTTCAGGTTATCGCTTCTCGGCCTTTTGGCTAAGATCAAGTGTAGTATCTGTTCTTATCAGTTTAATATCTGATACGTCCTCTACCCGAGGACCATATATTAAATGGATTTTTAGGCCTGGGAGTCGGAAGAGGGGCTTGCTCAGTCCACTCCACGCATCGACCAGGTATTGCATTGCCTCCTGGCACGGTGCACCCTCATAAACGGTCAAACGAAAGAGTAATTGACGAATGCTGGTGACTGGCCCCTGCTGGAAAGCTGTTGGGATTAGGGGTACGGCGCCTTAGACCTTTGCCTAGCCTAGGCCCGGGGTTTCCTCGGTCCTTTTGCGCTAGGGAGTCCCGCTTTTCCCGCTTTTTCATTTTCCCTCCATTTTACTTAAAAAAAAAAAAAAAAAAAAAAAAAAGGCGAAAGACTTAATTTTCCCCCACCCTGTGTTTCTCCAGGCAAAGGCTGTGCTGCCTCGTCACCCACCCGACGACCCAAGGGCGCTTTTGCTGCAGGTTTTCGTCGCTCTACCTCGAGCCCTCTTCCTTGAGCGGCCGGTGGCCTACGGAGGCCTGGGCGACCGGCGAGCAGGGCTGGAGTTTCTCTTCATTCACGTACAAATCTTTCGCCTTTTACTAAAGATTTCCGTGGAGAGGAACGTTGACAAGTTCAACTTATTTTTTGAAGGCTTTGTCTTTGCAAAGCTGCTCTTTTGCTGGTGGAATGACAGAAGGTGTGTGGGCGTGAAGGCGGCCGGTCAGCGCCGTCCACTAGTCCGGATCCTCAAAAGGTAGGGCCCGTGGCCCGGCGCCTATTTCAGGTTATCGCTTCTCGGCCTTTTGGCTAAGATCAAGTGTAGTATCTGTTCTTATCAGTTTAATATCTGATACGTCCTCTACCCGAGGACCATATATTAAATGGATTTTTAGGCCTGGGAGTCGGAAGAGGGGCTTGCTCAGTCCACTCCACGCATCGACCAGGTATTGCATTGCCTCCTGGCACGGTGCACCCTCATAAACGGTCAAACGAAAGAGTAATTGACGAATGCTGGTGACTGGCCCCTGCTGGAAAGCTGTTGGGATTAGGGGTACGGCGCCTTAGACCTTTGCCTAGCCTAGGCCCGGGGTTTCCTCGGTCCTTTTGCGCTAGGGAGTCCCGCTTTTCCCGCTTTTTCATTTTCCCTCCATTTTACTTAAAAAAAAAAAAAAAAAAAAAAAAAAAGGCGAAAGACTTAATTTTCCCCCACCCTGTGTTTCTCCAGGCAAAGGCTGTGCTGCCTCGTCACCCACCCGACGACCCAAGGGCGCTTTTGCTGCAGGTTTTCGTCGCTCTACCTCGAGCCCTCTTCCTTGAGCGGCCGGTGGCCTACGGAGGCCTGGGCGACAGGCGAGCAGGGCTGGAGTTTCTCTTCATTCACGTACAAATCTTTCGCCTTTTACTAAAGATTTCCGTGGAGAGGAACGTTGACAAGTTCAACTTATTTTTTGAAGGCTTTGTCTTTGCAAAGCTGCTCTTTTGCTGGTGGAATGACAGAAGGTGTGTGGGCGTGAAGGCGGCCGGTCAGCGCCGTCCACTAGTCCGGACCCTCAAAAGGTAGGGCCCGTGGCCCGGCGCCTATTTCAGGTTATCGCTTCTCGGCCTTTTGGCTAAGATCAAGTGTAGTATCTGTTCTTATCAGTTTAATATCTGATACGTCCTCTACCCGAGGACCATATATTAAATGGATTTTTAGGCCTGGGAGTCGGAAGAGGGGCTTGCTCAGTCCACTCCACGCATCGACCAGGTATTGCATTGCCTCCTGGCACGGTGCACCCTCATAAACGGTCAAACGAAAGAGTAATTGACGAATGCTGGTGACTGGCCCCTGCTGGAAAGCTGTTGGGATTAGGGGTACGGCGCCTTAGACCTTTGCCTAGCCTAGGCCCGGGGTTTCCTCGGTCCTTTTGCGCTAGGGAGTCCCGCTTTTCCCGCTTTTTCATTTTCCCTCCATTTTACTTAAAAAAAAAAAAAAAAAGAAAAGGCGAAAAACTTAATTTTCCCCCACCCTGTGTTTCTCCAGGCAAAGGCTGTGCTGCCTCGTCACCCACCCGACGACCCAAGGGCGCTTTTGCTGCAGGTTTTCGTCGCTCTACCTCGAGCCCTCTTCCTTGAGCGGCCGGTGGCCTACGGAGGCCTGGGCGACAGGCGAGCAGGGCTGGAGTTTCTCTTCATTCACGTACAAATCTTTCGCCTTTTACTAAAGATTTCCGTGGAGAGGAACGTTGACAAGTTCAACTTATTTTTTGAAGGCTTTGTCTTTGCAAAGCTGCTCTTTTGCTGGTGGAATGACAGAAGGTGTGTGGGCGTGAAGGCGGCCGGTCAGCGCCGTCCACTAGTCCGGACCCTCAAAAGGTAGGGCCCGTGGCCCGGCGCCTATTTCAGGTTATCGCTTCTCGGCCTTTTGGCTAAGATCAAGTGTAGTATCTGTTCTTATCAGTTTAATATCTGATACGTCCTCTACCCGAGGACCATATATTAAATGGATTTTTAGGCCTGGGAGTCGGAAGAGGGGCTTGCTCAGTCCACTCCACGCATCGACCAGGTATTGCATTGCCTCCTGGCACGGTGCACCCTCATAAACGGTCAAACGAAAGAGTAATTGACGAATGCTGGTGACTGGCCCCTGCTGGAAAGCTGTTGGGATTAGGGGTACGGCGCCTTAGACCTTTGCCTAGCCTAGGCCCGGGGTTTCCTCGGTCCTTTTGCGCTAGGGAGTCCCGCTTTTCCCGCTTTTTCATTTTCCCTCCATTTTACTTAAAAAAAAAAAAAAAAAAAAAAAAAAGGCGAAAGACTTAATTTTCCCCCACCCTGTGTTTCTCCAGGCAAAGGCTGTGCTGCCTCGTCACCCACCCGACGACCCAAGGGCGCTTTTGCTGCAGGTTTTCGTCGCTCTACCTCGAGCCCTCTTCCTTGAGCGGCCGGTGGCCTACGGAGGCCTGGGCGACCGGCGAGCAGGGCTGGAGTTTCTCTTCATTCACGTACAAATCTTTCGCCTTTTACTAAAGATTTCCGTGGAGAGGAACGTTGACAAGTTCAACTTATTTTTTGAAGGCTTTGTCTTTGCAAAGCTGCTCTTTTGCTGGTGGAATGACAGAAGGTGTGTGGGCGTGAAGGCGGCCGGTCAGCGCCGTCCACTAGTCCGGATCCTCAAAAGGTAGGGCCCGTGGCCCGGCGCCTATTTCAGGTTATCGCTTCTCGGCCTTTTGGCTAAGATCAAGTGTAGTATCTGTTCTTATCAGTTTAATATCTGATACGTCCTCTACCCGAGGACCATATATTAAATGGATTTTTAGGCCTGGGAGTCGGAAGAGGGGCTTGCTCAGTCCACTCCACGCATCGACCAGGTATTGCATTGCCTCCTGGCACGGTGCACCCTCATAAACGGTCAAACGAAAGAGTAATTGACGAATGCTGGTGACTGGCCCCTGCTGGAAAGCTGTTGGGATTAGGGGTACGGCGCCTTAGACCTTTGCCTAGCCTAGGCCCGGGGTTTCCTCGGTCCTTTTGCGCTAGGGAGTCCCGCTTTTCCCGCTTTTTCATTTTCCCTCCATTTTACTTAAAAAAAAAAAAAAAAAAAAAAAAAAGGCGAAAGACTTAATTTTCCCCCACCCTGTGTTTCTCCAGGCAAAGGCTGTGCTGCCTCGTCACCCACCCGACGACCCAAGGGCGCTTTTGCTGCAGGTTTTCGTCGCTCTACCTCGAGCCCTCTTCCTTGAGCGGCCGGTGGCCTACGGAGGCCTGGGCGACCGGCGAGCAGGGCTGGAGTTTCTCTTCATTCATGTACAAATCTTTCGCCTTTTACTAAAGATTTCCGTGGAGAGGAACGTTGACAAGTTCAACTTATTTTTTGAAGGCTTTGTCTTTGCAAAGCTGCTCTTTTGCTGGTGGAATGACAGAAGGTGTGTGGGCGTGAAGGCGGCCGGTCAGCGCCGTCCACTAGTCCGGATCCTCAAAAGGTAGGGCCAGTGGCCCGGCGCCTATTTCAGGTTATCGCTTCTCGGCCTTTTGGCTAAGATCAAGTGTAGTATCTGTTCTTATCAGTTTAATATCTGATACGTCCTCTACCCGAGGACCATATATTAAATGGATTTTTAGGCCTGGGAGTCGGAAGAGGGGCTTGCTCCGTCCACTCCACGCATCGACCAGGTATTGCATTGCCTCCTGTCACGGTGCACCCTCATAAACGGTCAAACGAAAGAGTAATTGACGAATGCTGGTGACTGGCCCCTGCTGGAAAGCTGTTGGGATTAGGGGTACGGCGCCTTAGACCTTTGCCTAGCCTAGGCCCGGGGTTTCCTCGGTCCTTTTGCGCTAGGGAGTCCCGCTTTTCCCGCTTTTTCATTTTCCCTCCATTTTACTTAAAAAAAAAAAAAAAAAAAAAAAAAAAGGCGAAAGACTTAATTTTCCCCCACCCTGTGTTTCTCCAGGCAAAGGCTGTGCTGCCTCGTCACCCACCCGACGACCCAAGGGCGCTTTTGCTGCAGGTTTTCGTCGCTCTACCTCGAGCCCTCTTCCTTGAGCGGCCGGTGGCCTACGGAGGCCTGGGCGACCGGCGAGCAGGGCTGGAGTTTCTCTTCATTCACGTACAAATCTTTCGCCTTTTACTAAAGATTTCCGTGGAGAGGAACGTTGACAAGTTCAACTTATTTTTTGAAGGCTTTGTCTTTGCAAAGCTGCTCTTTTGCTGGTGGAATGACAGAAGGTGTGTGGGCGTGAAGGCGGCCGGTCAGCGCCGTCCACTAGTCCGGATCCTCAAAAGGTAGGGCCCGTGGCCCGGCGCCTATTTCAGGTTATCGCTTCTCGGCCTTTTGGCTAAGATCAAGTGTAGTATCTGTTCTTATCAGTTTAATATCTGATACGTCCTCTACCCGAGGACCATATATTAAATGGATTTTTAGGCCTGGGAGTCGGAAGAGGGGCTTGCTCAGTCCACTCCACGCATCGACCAGGTATTGCATTGCCTCCTGGCACGGTGCACCCTCATAAACGGTCAAACGAAAGAGTAATTGACGAATGCTGGTGACTGGCCCCTGCTGGAAAGCTGTTGGGATTAGGGGTACGGCGCCTAAGACCTTTGCCTAGCCTAGGCCCGGGGTTTCCTCGGTCCTTTTGCGCTAGGGAGTCCCGCTTTTCCCGCTTTTTCATTTTCCCTCCATTTTACTTAAAAAAAAAAAAAAAAAGAAAAGGCGAAAAACTTAATTTTCCCCCACCCTGTGTTTCTCCAGGCAAAGGCTGTGCTGCCTCGTCACCCACCCGACGACCCAAGGGCGCTTTTGCTGCAGGTTTTCGTCGCTCTACCTCGAGCCCTCTTCCTTGAGCGGCCGGTGGCCTACGGAGGCCTGGGCGACAGGCGAGCAGGGCTGGAGTTTCTCTTCATTCACGTACAAATCTTTCGCCTTTTACTAAAGATTTCCGTGGAGAGGAACGTTGACAAGTTCAACTTATTTTTTGAAGGCTTTGTCTTTGCAAAGCTGCTCTTTTGCTGGTGGAATGACAGAAGGTGTGTGGGCGTGAAGGCGGCCGGTCAGCGCCGTCCACTAGTCCGGACCCTCAAAAGGTAGGGCCCGTGGCCCGGCGCCTATTTCAGGTTATCGCTTCTCGGCCTTTTGGCTAAGATCAAGTGTAGTATCTGTTCTTATCAGTTTAATATCTGATACGTCCTCTACCCGAGGACCATATATTAAATGGATTTTTAGGCCTGGGAGTCGGAAGAGGGGCTTGCTCAGTCCACTCCACGCATCGACCAGGTATTGCATTGCCTCCTGGCACGGTGCACCCTCATAAACGGTCAAACGAAAGAGTAATTGACGAATGCTGGTGACTGGCCCCTGCTGGAAAGCTGTTGGGATTAGGGGTACGGCGCCTTAGACCTTTGCCTAGCCTAGGCCCGGGGTTTCCTCGGTCCTTTTGCGCTAGGGAGTCCCGCTTTTCCCGCTTTTTCATTTTCCCTCCATTTTACTTAAAAAAAAAAAAAAAAAAAAAAAAAAAGGCGAAAGACTTAATTTTCCCCCACCCTGTGTTTCTCCAGGCAAAGGCTGTGCTGCCTCGTCACCCACCCGACGACCCAAGGGCGCTTTTGCTGCAGGTTTTCGTCGCTCTACCTCGAGCCCTCTTCCTTGAGCGGCCGGTGGCCTACGGAGGCCTGGGCGACAGGCGAGCAGGGCTGGAGTTTCTCTTCATTCACGTACAAATCTTTCGCCTTTTACTAAAGATTTCCGTGGAGAGGAACGTTGACAAGTTCAACTTATTTTTTGAAGGCTTTGTCTTTGCAAAGCTGCTCTTTTGCTGGTGGAATGACAGAAGGTGTGTGGGCGTGAAGGCGGCCGGTCAGCGCCGTCCACTAGTCCGGACCCTCAAAAGGTAGGGCCCGTGGCCCGGCGCCTATTTCAGGTTATCGCTTCTCGGCCTTTTGGCTAAGATCAAGTGTAGTATCTGTTCTTATCAGTTTAATATCTGATACGTCCTCTACCCGAGGACCATATATTAAATGGATTTTTAGGCCTGGGAGTCGGAAGAGGGGCTTGCTCAGTCCACTCCACGCATCGACCAGGTATTGCATTGCCTCCTGGCACGGTGCACCCTCATAAACGGTCAAACGAAAGAGTAATTGACGAATGCTGGTGACTGGCCCCTGCTGGAAAGCTGTTGGGATTAGGGGTACGGCGCCTTAGACCTTTGCCTAGCCTAGGCCCGGGGTTTCCTCGGTCCTTTTGCGCTAGGGAGTCCCGCTTTTCCCGCTTTTTCATTTTCCCTCCATTTTACTTAAAAAAAAAAAAAAAAAGAAAAGGCGAAAAACTTAATTTTCCCCCACCCTGTGTTTCTCCAGGCAAAGGCTGTGCTGCCTCGTCACCCACCCGACGACCCAAGGGCGCTTTTGCTGCAGGTTTTCGTCGCTCTACCTCGAGCCCTCTTCCTTGAGCGGCCGGTGGCCTACGGAGGCCTGGGCGACAGGCGAGCAGGGCTGGAGTTTCTCTTCATTCACGTACAAATCTTTCGCCTTTTACTAAAGATTTCCGTGGAGAGGAACGTTGACAAGTTCAACTTATTTTTTGAAGGCTTTGTCTTTGCAAAGCTGCTCTTTTGCTGGTGGAATGACAGAAGGTGTGTGGGCGTGAAGGCGGCCGGTCAGCGCCGTCCACTAGTCCGGACCCTCAAAAGGTAGGGCCCGTGGCCCGGCGCCTATTTCAGGTTATCGCTTCTCGGCCTTTTGGCTAAGATCAAGTGTAGTATCTGTTCTTATCAGTTTAATATCTGATACGTCCTCTACCCGAGGACCATATATTAAATGGATTTTTAGGCCTGGGAGTCGGAAGAGGGGCTTGCTCAGTCCACTCCACGCATCGACCAGGTATTGCATTGCCTCCTGGCACGGTGCACCCTCATAAACGGTCAAACGAAAGAGTAATTGACGAATGCTGGTGACTGGCCCCTGCTGGAAAGCTGTTGGGATTAGGGGTACGGCGCCTTAGACCTTTGCCTAGCCTAGGCCCGGGGTTTCCTCGGTCCTTTTGCGCTAGGGAGTCCCGCTTTTCCCGCTTTTTCATTTTCCCTCCATTTTACTTAAAAAAAAAAAAAAAAAAAAAAAAAAAGGCGAAAGACTTAATTTTCCCCCACCCTGTGTTTCTCCAGGCAAAGGCTGTGCTGCCTCGTCACCCACCCGACGACCCAAGGGCGCTTTTGCTGCAGGTTTTCGTCGCTCTACCTCGAGCCCTCTTCCTTGAGCGGCCGGTGGCCTACGGAGGCCTGGGCGACAGGCGAGCAGGGCTGGAGTTTCTCTTCATTCACGTACAAATCTTTCGCCTTTTACTAAAGATTTCCGTGGAGAGGAACGTTGACAAGTTCAACTTATTTTTTGAAGGCTTTGTCTTTGCAAAGCTGCTCTTTTGCTGGTGGAATGACAGAAGGTGTGTGGGCGTGAAGGCGGCCGGTCAGCGCCGTCCACTAGTCCGGACCCTCAAAAGGTAGGGCCCGTGGCCCGGCGCCTATTTCAGGTTATCGCTTCTCGGCCTTTTGGCTAAGATCAAGTGTAGTATCTGTTCTTATCAGTTTAATATCTGATACGTCCTCTACCCGAGGACCATATATTAAATGGATTTTTAGGCCTGGGAGTCGGAAGAGGGGCTTGCTCAGTCCACTCCACGCATCGACCAGGTATTGCATTGCCTCCTGGCACGGTGCACCCTCATAAACGGTCAAACGAAAGAGTAATTGACGAATGCTGGTGACTGGCCCCTGCTGGAAAGCTGTTGGGATTAGGGGTACGGCGCCTTAGACCTTTGCCTAGCCTAGGCCCGGGGTTTCCTCGGTCCTTTTGCGCTAGGGAGTCCCGCTTTTCCCGCTTTTTCATTTTCCCTCCATTTTACTTAAAAAAAAAAAAAAAAAGAAAAGGCGAAAAACTTAATTTTCCCCCACCCTGTGTTTCTCCAGGCAAAGGCTGTGCTGCCTCGTCACCCACCCGACGACCCAAGGGCGCTTTTGCTGCAGGTTTTCGTCGCTCTACCTCGAGCCCTCTTCCTTGAGCGGCCGGTGGCCTACGGAGGCCTGGGCGACAGGCGAGCAGGGCTGGAGTTTCTCTTCATTCACGTACAAATCTTTCGCCTTTTACTAAAGATTTCCGTGGAGAGGAACGTTGACAAGTTCAACTTATTTTTTGAAGGCTTTGTCTTTGCAAAGCTGCTCTTTTGCTGGTGGAATGACAGAAGGTGTGTGGGCGTGAAGGCGGCCGGTCAGCGCCGTCCACTAGTCCGGACCCTCAAAAGGTAGGGCCCGTGGCCCGGCGCCTATTTCAGGTTATCGCTTCTCGGCCTTTTGGCTAAGATCAAGTGTAGTATCTGTTCTTATCAGTTTAATATCTGATACGTCCTCTACCCGAGGACCATATATTAAATGGATTTTTAGGCCTGGGAGTCGGAAGAGGGGCTTGCTCAGTCCACTCCACGCATCGACCAGGTATTGCATTGCCTCCTGGCACGGTGCACCCTCATAAACGGTCAAACGAAAGAGTAATTGACGAATGCTGGTGACTGGCCCCTGCTGGAAAGCTGTTGGGATTAGGGGTACGGCGCCTAAGACCTTTGCCTAGCCTAGGCCCGGGGTTTCCTCGGTCCTTTTGCGCTAGGGAGTCCCGCTTTTCCCGCTTTTTCATTTTCCCTCCATTTTACTTAAAAAAAAAAAAAAAAAGAAAAGGCGAAAAACTTAATTTTCCCCCACCCTGTGTTTCTCCAGGCAAAGGCTGTGCTGCCTCGTCACCCACCCGACGACCCAAGGGCGCTTTTGCTGCAGGTTTTCGTCGCTCTACCTCGAGCCCTCTTCCTTGAGCGGCCGGTGGCCTACGGAGGCCTGGGCGACAGGCGAGCAGGGCTGGAGTTTCTCTTCATTCACGTACAAATCTTTCGCCTTTTACTAAAGATTTCCGTGGAGAGGAACGTTGACAAGTTCAACTTATTTTTTGAAGGCTTTGTCTTTGCAAAGCTGCTCTTTTGCTGGTGGAATGACAGAAGGTGTGTGGGCGTGAAGGCGGCCGGTCAGCGCCGTCCACTAGTCCGGACCCTCAAAAGGTAGGGCCCGTGGCCCGGCGCCTATTTCAGGTTATCGCTTCTCGGCCTTTTGGCTAAGATCAAGTGTAGTATCTGTTCTTATCAGTTTAATATCTGATACGTCCTCTACCCGAGGACCATATATTAAATGGATTTTTAGGCCTGGGAGTCGGAAGAGGGGCTTGCTCAGTCCACTCCACGCATCGACCAGGTATTGCATTGCCTCCTGGCACGGTGCACCCTCATAAACGGTCAAACGAAAGAGTAATTGACGAATGCTGGTGACTGGCCCCTGCTGGAAAGCTGTTGGGATTAGGGGTACGGCGCCTTAGACCTTTGCCTAGCCTAGGCCCGGGGTTTCCTCGGTCCTTTTGCGCTAGGGAGTCCCGCTTTTCCCGCTTTTTCATTTTCCCTCCATTTTACTTAAAAAAAAAAAAAAAAAAAAAAAAAAAGGCGAAAGACTTAATTTTCCCCCACCCTGTGTTTCTCCAGGCAAAGGCTGTGCTGCCTCGTCACCCACCCGACGACCCAAGGGCGCTTTTGCTGCAGGTTTTCGTCGCTCTACCTCGAGCCCTCTTCCTTGAGCGGCCGGTGGCCTACGGAGGCCTGGGCGACAGGCGAGCAGGGCTGGAGTTTCTCTTCATTCACGTACAAATCTTTCGCCTTTTACTAAAGATTTCCGTGGAGAGGAACGTTGACAAGTTCAACTTATTTTTTGAAGGCTTTGTCTTTGCAAAGCTGCTCTTTTGCTGGTGGAATGACAGAAGGTGTGTGGGCGTGAAGGCGGCCGGTCAGCGCCGTCCACTAGTCCGGACCCTCAAAAGGTAGGGCCCGTGGCCCGGCGCCTATTTCAGGTTATCGCTTCTCGGCCTTTTGGCTAAGATCAAGTGTAGTATCTGTTCTTATCAGTTTAATATCTGATACGTCCTCTACCCGAGGACCATATATTAAATGGATTTTTAGGCCTGGGAGTCGGAAGAGGGGCTTGCTCAGTCCACTCCACGCATCGACCAGGTATTGCATTGCCTCCTGGCACGGTGCACCCTCATAAACGGTCAAACGAAAGAGTAATTGACGAATGCTGGTGACTGGCCCCTGCTGGAAAGCTGTTGGGATTAGGGGTACGGCGCCTTAGACCTTTGCCTAGCCTAGGCCCGGGGTTTCCTCGGTCCTTTTGCGCTAGGGAGTCCCGCTTTTCCCGCTTTTTCATTTTCCCTCCATTTTACTTAAAAAAAAAAAAAAAAAAAAAAGGCGAAAGACTTAATTTTCCCCCACCCTGTGTTTCTCCAGGCAAAGGCTGTGCTGCCTCGTCACCCACCCGACGACCCAAGGGCGCTTTTGCTGCAGGTTTTCGTCGCTCTACCTCGAGCCCTCTTCCTTGAGCGGCCGGTGGCCTACGGAGGCCTGGGCGACCGGCGAGCAGGGCTGGAGTTTCTCTTCATTCACGTACAAATCTTTCGCCTTTTACTAAAGGTTTCCGTGGAGAGGAACGTTGACAAGTTCAACTTATTTTTTGAAGGCTTTGTCTTTGCAAAGCTGCTCTTTTGCTGGTGGAATGACAGAAGGTGTGTGGGCGGCCGGTCAGCGCCGTCCACTAGTCCGGACCCTCAAAAGGTAGGGCCCGTGGCCCGGCGCCTATTTCAGGTTATCGCTTCTCGGCCTTTTGGCTAAGATCAAGTGTAGTATCTGTTCTTATCAGTTTAATATCTGATACGTCCTCTACCCGAGGACCATATATTAAATGGATTTTTAGGCCTGGGAGTCGGAAGAGGGGCTTGCTCCGTCCACTCCACGCATCGACCAGGTATTGCATTGCCTCCTGGCACGGTGCACCCTCATAAACGGTCAAACGAAAGAGTAATTGACGAATGCTGGTGACTGGCCCCTGCTGGAAAGCTGTTGGGATTAGGGGTACGGCGCCTTAGACCTTTGCCTAGCCTAGGCCCGGGGTTTCCTCGGTCCTTTTGCGCTAGGGAGTCCCGCTTTTCCCGCTTTTTCATTTTCCCTCCATTTTACTTAAAAAAAAAAAAAAAAAAAAAAAAAGGCGAAAGACTTAATTTTCCCCCACCCTGTGTTTCTCCAGGCAAAGGCTGTGCTGCCTCGTCACCCACCCGACGACCCAAGGGCGCTTTTGCTGCAGGTTTTCGTCGCTCTACCTCGAGCCCTCTTCCTTGAGCGGCCGGTGGCCTACGGAGGCCTGGGCGACCGGCGAGCAGGGCTGGAGTTTCTCTTCATTCACGTACAAATCTTTCGCCTTTTACTAAAGATTTCCGTGGAGAGGAACGTTGACAAGTTCAACTTATTTTTTGAAGGCTTTGTCTTTGCAAAGCTGCTCTTTTGCTGGTGGAATGACAGAAGGTGTGTGGGCGTGAAGGCGGCCGGTCAGCGCCGTCCACTAGTCCGGACCCTCAAAAGGTAGGGCCCGTGGCCCGGCGCCTATTTCAGGTTATCGCTTCTCGGCCTTTTGGCTAAGATCAAGTGTAGTATCTGTTCTTATCATGCAGAGAGAAGGCGACAGACGGCCGGCCAGGTTGGCGCGGCTTAAACATAGCGTTAGGATTGAAATCTGCGGGGAGGCGACTGAGGAAAGAAGGAGGAGATTCGGATGGGACTGGATCGTACAAGACTTGCTTAGAACCCGATGTGCAGTTACGGCATCACAGATTTATTGCCTACAAGACTTCTCGACAGCTGGCTTTTTGGACATTACCTTCGTTTCTTTTAAAGACTGCACAACGTTCTTTGACCTCTGTTCAAGGAGTATGGAGGACGAGGACCTGAGAGACATACGCCTGGTGCCGCTGTTTGCAATGGAGGAGATACCAGTGACGGTACACATGTACAACCCTTTTGTGCCGGATGAAGACATCAGGGCTTTCCTCTCCAGGTATTGCAACACTGTGTCACCAGGAGAGAAGGTACGTGGGCGGTTTGGTATTTGGAACGGGAAGAGAAGGTTTATGGTGAAGCTAAAGGTGGATCCAACGACCACGGGAGGTTTGGTGCATCCCCCAGGTAGCTTCGCAATTGGGCCACATCGCGGGTTTTTGTACTACCCAGGCCAGCCACAGTACTGCAGAAGGTGTGGAGCCTTAGGACACACAAAAGAAAACTGTGAAGGCCAGAGATGTCGTACATGTGGAGGGGAGGATCACAGGACACAAGAATGTGGAGCTCCCAAGACATGCAGCATATGTGGAAGCGAGGAACATCTTTACAGACGATGCCCAGCGCGAAGAGGACTTTTTGCAAGTTTATTTGCAGAGGACTTTGAGGAAATGGGGTTCAGGAGAGAAACTGAACACGAGGAGCCGGAAAAGGCGGGAAAAATGCAGCAGAGAAAGAACAAAGAAGCAGAGACAGCAGACCAGGTGGGGGAGGAGACGGTGGAGGAGACAGACAGCCGAAAAGAAACTGGAGAAGGAGGTGAAAAAGAGCGGGAATCAATGAGAACAAAGGAAAAAGGAGAAAGAGGACCAGAGAAAGAAACAAACGGAATAGAGGGAACCCAGGAAAACTTAAGCTCAAGTGAGGAACAGATTTTCTGGACACCAACAGGGTTAGAGGCGGCACTGGAAGGGCTAGAAGAGACTCTACAAAGAGAAAGCCCGGACTGGGCTATGGCAATGGAGATGAAGGAACTGGAACAACAACAGGAAAAAGGGGAGGAGAAAGAGAGCAAGCATGCTAATAGCAAGCAAACACGACCAAAGGAGGCAACAGAGGAAGGGAGAGAGAAGAAAAGAACAAAATTGGAGGTGAGAGAGGAGATTGAAACAAGTCGAGAAGAGGAGATGAGGACAATGAGCGAATCTGAAAGCGAGGAGGATCAAGGAGAGGAGGAAATGCTGCTACAGAGAAGGACTAGGGAGAAAATAAAAGGACCAAAATGAGCATATGTAAAAGAGTAAAAAGGAAAACTGAGATATGGAGCGTAAAAGAAGAGACTTTTGATTTATTAATGGGGATGGGGTTGGCAGATTGTTTAAATGTATTATTATTTAGTTACAAAACCGACCAAATATGGACTGTGGTTTTAGGGAGGATTATTATTTTAATTAAATTAATCAAATGGAAATGAAATTGAAAATAGGGACCTTTAATGCGCGAGGATTGAAAAATACAAAGAAAAGGAAAATGGTTTTCAGTTTTTTAGAAGATTTAAGTTTGGACATTTGTTTTATTCAGGAGGCGCACCTGAAGGATTTGGAGGATGTTAAAGCGTTCCAAAGGGACTGGCGAGGGGGAAAATCAGTGTGGTCCATAGGGGGGGTACACTCAAGTGGAGTTGGGATTTTGTTTAAGGGATGGGGTATGAAAGTAAAACAAATTATAGGTGGTGAAGTGGGGAGGATGGTTGGAGTGGATTTAAGTTGGGGGGGAGTAAAGTTAAGGGTATTAAATATATATGGACCACAGAACATAAAAGACAAAAGGGTTTTTTATGAAAATGTTAAGTTGTTATGTGCAACAAATAATTTTTTGGTTATGGGGGGGGACTTTAATATTAATTTGGCGGGAGGAAGAGATGAAGCAGCAGGAATAATAGAAGATATAATAAAAACGCATAAGATAGTGGACATAGGGAAGGAGGTAGGAAGGGGAATGGAAGGACCAACGTGGAGGAATACAAGGGGGGATGAAAGTAGGTTGGATGGGATTTTTGTTAGTAGGGGTATGGAAGTGGTGGCAGGGGAAACAAAAAGCGTAAACTTCTCAGACCATGACCTGGTGATGGCTGAGGTAAAAGTGGGGGGAAGAAAATACGGGACAGGGTATTGGAAATTAAATGTAAAAATATTAGAGAAAGAGGGGATAGAAGAGGAATTTAGAGTGTTTTGGGAAGGGGTTAGGGGTTTAAAAGGACTATGCGAGGGAATTATAGAGTGGTGGGAGATAGCAAAGAAAAGGATAAAGCAATGGGGACAGTGGAAGAGTAGGGAGAGGATAAAGGAGGAGAAGGGGGATTTAGGGAGAATGTGGGGGGAACTAGCGAAGGAAAAGGAGAAAGAGAACGAGGGGAAGGAGGTGGACAAGGATAGAGTAGAAATAGTACAGGGACAGATAAGGAAGATATATGAGGGAAGAGCAGAGAAGTACATGTTAACAGCAGGACAGGAGTTTAGGGAGAGAGGGGAAAGAGTAGATACGTATTGGATAGGGAAAGCTAGAGAAAGAAGAGAAGAGAGAGGGATAGAGGGAATAAGGGATGTGGAGGGACAGCTAAAAGTACAAAATGAGGAGATGTTGCAGGTAGGGACAGAGTATTATAGAAGATATTTTAGGGAGAGGAAAGTAGAGGTAGAAGTAGGAGATGAATTTATAAAAGAACTAGAAAAGGAGGTGCCTAACGATATAAAGCAAGAAATAAATAAAAGCATAAGGGAGGAGGAAGTGAAAGAGGCAATAAAAAGCCTGAAAAAGGGTAAGGTACCAGGGATAGATGGGATATCGGGAGAGTTTTATAAGAGGTTTAATGAAGTGATAAGCAGGGATTTAACAGAGGTGTTTAACACAATATTGGAGGATGGGGAAATGAAGGGAACAATGGCGACAGGGGTAGTGACACCAATTTATAAAAAGGGGGAAAAGGAAAATTTAGACAACTACAGGCCATTATCAATGCTGGGTGTAGACAGCAAAGTAATGGCAAAAATACTGGCAAAAAGGTTACGGAAGGCACTGCCACATGTCATCCACGTGGATCAGACATGTGGAATAGAGGGTAGAAGCACGAGGTGGAACCTACAGCTGATCAGAGATGTGGTGGCGTGGTCAGGAGACCGAAAGCTGCCATTGATGTTGGCGAGCTTAGACCAATCAAAGGCGTTCGACAGGGTGGATAGGGAATTTTTGTATAGGGTAATGGAAAAGATGGGGATGGGAGTAAAACTGATTGGCTGGGTCAAAACAATGTACAGGAGAACGTACAGCAGAGTAAGTTTGAACGGGTATCTAGGGAGGAGTTTTGAGACAGCGGGAGGTATATTACAGGGGTGTCCACTATCGCCACTCCTCTTTATAATGTATATGGAGCCGCTGGCAGAAAAGATTAGAAAGGACAGGGAGATAGTAGGGGTTTTGGTGCCGGGAGCAGGTGGGTATAGAGTGAAGGTGACACAATACGCAGACGACATGACAATTTTAGGTAGAACGGATAGGGACATAGAGAAAACATTAGACATAGTGGAAAGATTCGGAGTGGGGTCTGGGGCGAAATTGAATAGGGAAAAATCTAAGTTAAAATATTTTGGGACAGTGAAGGATAGGAAAGATTCGGTGGGAGGATTGGAGGTAAGTGAAGGACCAATAAAGATTTTAGGGGTAAAATTTGAAAACCAGGGAGCAGCAGGGTTGAACTGGGGAGAGAGACTGATAAAGATGAAACAAAAGCTAGGACTATGGACCGGGAGGAAATTGTCGTATATAGGGAAGAGCCTGGTAATTAAAGCAGAGGTACTTCCCTTTCTGATGTACCTGGCATACATCTACCCACTACCAGTGAGTGGAAGGAGGTGGGTACAAAGGGAAGTATTTCGTTTTATGTGGGGTGGAAAGTACGAGTACGTAGCAAGGGAGATAATGTATAGGAAAATAGAGGAAGGGGGGAGAGGGGTTTTAGATGTAGGATTAAAATTGGACTGCATTCATGTGGCAAGCATAATGCAGGAGCTAGCACAGGAGGGACAACACCCAGGATGGTACTTTTTGAAATTATTCTTTGCATATCAGGCACGGGGTGTAATGGAGTGGGACAATAGAGGCCCAAGAGCGGAACAGCTGCCATGGCATTATGGGCAGGCTGTTAAGTGGCTAAAGACAAACAAAGAAGGGAAAGACAGAAACATATGTACAAGCCACAAAAGATTATATGAGGAAGTTAGGAGTAGGAGGGTAAGAGAGAGTAACAGAAGGGTAGAAGTAGGGACAGTGTGGACCAGAATACAACCACTTGGGCTGGAAAATAGGCTAAAAGATATCAACTGGCAAATAGTGCATAGGAAACTACCAGTAAAAGAAATTATGTACAGGCATGGAATTAGTAAGACAAACAGGTGTCCGAGAGAGGGGTGTGGAAGGGAGGAATCAATAATACACGTATTTTGGGAATGTAAGGTAGCTAGGGAAGTATGGCAGAAGATGGGAACATGGTTGGGAAATATAAGAAAGGGGTTTAGAGTAACGTGGGAGGTTGTAGACAAAGGGATAGGAGGAATGGGGAAGGGGAGAAGCAGATTCATGTTGTGGCTAACAATAAGCCTGGTCAAGAGAGGAATATGGGAGGATAGACAGGTGGAGGTGAAGGAAGGGAAGGGAAAGGGAGTGATAGGGATAGTCAAGAAAGTCGAGTGGGAAATAAAGACAAGAATGAAAGAAGATGAAATGGACTTGGGGTGGGAAAAAGGGAAGGAAAAGTGGGGAAGATTATGGGACATGTGTATGAAAAAGACATGATGATTACACTGAATGTAATAGTGGTGGTGGGAAAGAAATGAAAATGAATGTTCTGTAAATAGTTTGTATTGAGTGACAATGTGTGTAAATAAACTTTTGTAAAATTTAAAAAAAAAAAAAAAAAATCTGTTCTTATCAGTTTAATATCTGATACGTCCTCTACCCGAGGACCATATATTAAATGGATTTTTAGGCCTGGGAGTCGGAAGAGGGGCTTGCTCCGTCCACTCCACGCATCGACCAGGTATTGCATTGCCTCCTGGCACGGTGCACCCTCATAAACGGTCAAACGAAAGAGTAATTGACGAATGCTGGTGACTGGCCCCTGCTGGAAAGCTGTTGGGATTAGGGGTACGGCGCCTTAGACCTTTGCCTAGCCTAGGCCCGGGGTTTCCTCGGTCCTTTTGCGCTAGGGAGTCCCGCTTTTCCCGCTTTTTCATTTTCCCTCCATTTTACTTAAAAAAAAAAAAAAAAAGAAAAGGCGAAAAACTTAATTTTCCCCCACCCTGTGTTTCTCCAGGCAAAGGCTGTGCTGCCTCGTCACCCACCCGACGACCCAAGGGCGCTTTTGCTGCAGGTTTTCGTCGCTCTACCTCGAGCCCTCTTCCTTGAGCGGCCGGTGGCCTACGGAGGCCTGGGCGACAGGCGAGCAGGGCTGGAGTTTCTCTTCATTCACGTACAAATCTTTCGCCTTTTACTAAAGATTTCCGTGGAGAGGAACGTTGACAAGTTCAACTTATTTTTTGAAGGCTTTGTCTTTGCAAAGCTGCTCTTTTGCTGGTGGAATGACAGAAGGTGTGTGGGCGTGAAGGCGGCCGGTCAGCGCCGTCCACTAGTCCGGATCCTCAAAAGGTAGGGCCCGTGGCCCGGCGCCTATTTCAGGTTATCGCTTCTCGGCCTTTTGGCTAAGATCAAGTGTAGTATCTGTTCTTATCAGTTTAATATCTGATACGTCCTCTACCCGAGGACCATATATTAAATGGATTTTTAGGCCTGGGAGTCGGAAGAGGGGCTTGCTCCGTCCACTCCACGCATCGACCAGGTATTGCATTGCCTCCTGGCACGGTGCACCCTCATAAACGGTCAAACGAAAGAGTAATTGACGAATGCTGGTGACTGGCCCCTGCTGGAAAGCTGTTGGGATTAGGGGTACGGCGCCTTAGACCTTTGCCTAGCCTAGGCCCGGGGTTTCCTCGGTCCTTTTGCGCTAGGGAGTCCCGCTTTTCCCGCTTTTTCATTTTCCCTCCATTTTACTTAAAAAAAAAAAAAAAAAGAAAAGGCGAAAAACTTAATTTTCCCCCACCCTGTGTTTCTCCAGGCAAAGGCTGTGCTGCCTCGTCACCCACCCGACGACCCAAGGGCGCTTTTGCTGCAGGTTTTCGTCGCTCTACCTCGAGCCCTCTTCCTTGAGCGGCCGGTGGCCTACGGAGGCCTGGGCGACAGGCGAGCAGGGCTGGAGTTTCTCTTCATTCACGTACAAATCTTTCGCCTTTTACTAAAGATTTCCGTGGAGAGGAACGTTGACAAGTTCAACTTATTTTTTGAAGGCTTTGTCTTTGCAAAGCTGCTCTTTTGCTGGTGGAATGACAGAAGGTGTGTGGGCGTGAAGGCGGCCGGTCAGCGCCGTCCACTAGTCCGGACCCTCAAAAGGTAGGGCCCGTGGCCCGGCGCCTATTTCAGGTTATCGCTTCTCGGCCTTTTGGCTAAGATCAAGTGTAGTATCTGTTCTTATCAGTTTAATATCTGATACGTCCTCTACCCGAGGACCATATATTAAATGGATTTTTAGGCCTGGGAGTCGGAAGAGGGGCTTGCTCAGTCCACTCCACGCATCGACCAGGTATTGCATTGCCTCCTGGCACGGTGCACCCTCATAAACGGTCAAACGAAAGAGTAATTGACGAATGCTGGTGACTGGCCCCTGCTGGAAAGCTGTTGGGATTAGGGGTACGGCGCCTTAGACCTTTGCCTAGCCTAGGCCCGGGGTTTCCTCGGTCCTTTTGCGCTAGGGAGTCCCGCTTTTCCCGCTTTTTCATTTTCCCTCCATTTTACTTAAAAAAAAAAAAAAAAAAAAAAAAAAGGCGAAAGACTTAATTTTCCCCCACCCTGTGTTTCTCCAGGCAAAGGCTGTGCTGCCTCGTCACCCACCCGACGACCCAAGGGCGCTTTTGCTGCAGGTTTTCGTCGCTCTACCTCGAGCCCTCTTCCTTGAGCGGCCGGTGGCCTACGGAGGCCTGGGCGACCGGCGAGCAGGGCTGGAGTTTCTCTTCATTCACGTACAAATCTTTCGCCTTTTACTAAAGATTTCCGTGGAGAGGAACGTTGACAAGTTCAACTTATTTTTTGAAGGCTTTGTCTTTGCAAAGCTGCTCTTTTGCTGGTGGAATGACAGAAGGTGTGTGGGCGTGAAGGCGGCCGGTCAGCGCCGTCCACTAGTCCGGACCCTCAAAAGGTAGGGCCCGTGGCCCGGCGCCTATTTCAGGTTATCGCTTCTCGGCCTTTTGGCTAAGATCAAGTGTAGTATCTGTTCTTATCAGTTTAATATCTGATACGTCCTCTACCCGAGGACCATATATTAAATGGATTTTTAGGCCTGGGAGTCGGAAGAGGGGCTTGCTCCGTCCACTCCACGCATCGACCAGGTATTGCATTGCCTCCTGGCACGGTGCACCCTCATAAACGGTCAAACGAAAGAGTAATTGACGAATGCTGGTGACTGGCCCCTGCTGGAAAGCTGTTGGGATTAGGGGTACGGCGCCTTAGACCTTTGCCTAGCCTAGGCCCGGGGTTTCCTCGGTCCTTTTGCGCTAGGGAGTCCCGCTTTTCCCGCTTTTTCATTTTCCCTCCATTTTACTTAAAAAAAAAAAAAAAAAGAAAAGGCGAAAAACTTAATTTTCCCCCACCCTGTGTTTCTCCAGGCAAAGGCTGTGCTGCCTCGTCACCCACCCGACGACCCAAGGGCGCTTTTGCTGCAGGTTTTCGTCGCTCTACCTCGAGCCCTCTTCCTTGAGCGGCCGGTGGCCTACGGAGGCCTGGGCGACAGGCGAGCAGGGCTGGAGTTTCTCTTCATTCACGTACAAATCTTTCGCCTTTTACTAAAGATTTCCGTGGAGAGGAACGTTGACAAGTTCAACTTATTTTTTGAAGGCTTTGTCTTTGCAAAGCTGCTCTTTTGCTGGTGGAATGACAGAAGGTGTGTGGGCGTGAAGGCGGCCGGTCAGCGCCGTCCACTAGTCCGGATCCTCAAAAGGTAGGGCCCGTGGCCCGGCGCCTATTTCAGGTTATCGCTTCTCGGCCTTTTGGCTAAGATCAAGTGTAGTATCTGTTCTTATCAGTTTAATATCTGATACGTCCTCTACCCGAGGACCATATATTAAATGGATTTTTAGGCCTGGGAGTCGGAAGAGGGGCTTGCTCCGTCCACTCCACGCATCGACCAGGTATTGCATTGCCTCCTGGCACGGTGCACCCTCATAAACGGTCAAACGAAAGAGTAATTGACGAATGCTGGTGACTGGCCCCTGCTGGAAAGCTGTTGGGATTAGGGGTACGGCGCCTTAGACCTTTGCCTAGCCTAGGCCCGGGGTTTCCTCGGTCCTTTTGCGCTAGGGAGTCCCGCTTTTCCCGCTTTTTCATTTTCCCTCCATTTTACTTAAAAAAAAAAAAAAAAAGAAAAGGCGAAAAACTTAATTTTCCCCCACCCTGTGTTTCTCCAGGCAAAGGCTGTGCTGCCTCGTCACCCACCCGACGACCCAAGGGCGCTTTTGCTGCAGGTTTTCGTCGCTCTACCTCGAGCCCTCTTCCTTGAGCGGCCGGTGGCCTACGGAGGCCTGGGCGACAGGCGAGCAGGGCTGGAGTTTCTCTTCATTCACGTACAAATCTTTCGCCTTTTACTAAAGATTTCCGTGGAGAGGAACGTTGACAAGTTCAACTTATTTTTTGAAGGCTTTGTCTTTGCAAAGCTGCTCTTTTGCTGGTGGAATGACAGAAGGTGTGTGGGCGTGAAGGCGGCCGGTCAGCGCCGTCCACTAGTCCGGACCCTCAAAAGGTAGGGCCCGTGGCCCGGCGCCTATTTCAGGTTATCGCTTCTCGGCCTTTTGGCTAAGATCAAGTGTAGTATCTGTTCTTATCAGTTTAATATCTGATACGTCCTCTACCCGAGGACCATATATTAAATGGATTTTTAGGCCTGGGAGTCGGAAGAGGGGCTTGCTCAGTCCACTCCACGCATCGACCAGGTATTGCATTGCCTCCTGGCACGGTGCACCCTCATAAACGGTCAAACGAAAGAGTAATTGACGAATGCTGGTGACTGGCCCCTGCTGGAAAGCTGTTGGGATTAGGGGTACGGCGCCTTAGACCTTTGCCTAGCCTAGGCCCGGGGTTTCCTCGGTCCTTTTGCGCTAGGGAGTCCCGCTTTTCCCGCTTTTTCATTTTCCCTCCATTTTACTTAAAAAAAAAAAAAAAAAAAAAAAAAAGGCGAAAGACTTAATTTTCCCCCACCCTGTGTTTCTCCAGGCAAAGGCTGTGCTGCCTCGTCACCCACCCGACGACCCAAGGGCGCTTTTGCTGCAGGTTTTCGTCGCTCTACCTCGAGCCCTCTTCCTTGAGCGGCCGGTGGCCTACGGAGGCCTGGGCGACCGGCGAGCAGGGCTGGAGTTTCTCTTCATTCACGTACAAATCTTTCGCCTTTTACTAAAGATTTCCGTGGAGAGGAACGTTGACAAGTTCAACTTATTTTTTGAAGGCTTTGTCTTTGCAAAGCTGCTCTTTTGCTGGTGGAATGACAGAAGGTGTGTGGGCGTGAAGGCGGCCGGTCAGCGCCGTCCACTAGTCCGGACCCTCAAAAGGTAGGGCCCGTGGCCCGGCGCCTATTTCAGGTTATCGCTTCTCGGCCTTTTGGCTAAGATCAAGTGTAGTATCTGTTCTTATCAGTTTAATATCTGATACGTCCTCTACCCGAGGACCATATATTAAATGGATTTTTAGGCCTGGGAGTCGGAAGAGGGGCTTGCTCCGTCCACTCCACGCATCGACCAGGTATTGCATTGCCTCCTGGCACGGTGCACCCTCATAAACGGTCAAACGAAAGAGTAATTGACGAATGCTGGTGACTGGCCCCTGCTGGAAAGCTGTTGGGATTAGGGGTACGGCGCCTTAGACCTTTGCCTAGCCTAGGCCCGGGGTTTCCTCGGTCCTTTTGCGCTAGGGAGTCCCGCTTTTCCCGCTTTTTCATTTTCCCTCCATTTTACTTAAAAAAAAAAAAAAAAAAAAAAAAAAGGCGAAAGACTTAATTTTCCCCCACCCTGTGTTTCTCCAGGCAAAGGCTGTGCTGCCTCGTCACCCACCCGATGACCCAAGGGCGCTTTTGCTGCAGGTTTTCGTCGCTCTACCTCGAGCCCTCTTCCTTGAGCGGCCGGTGGCCTACGGAGGCCTGGGCGACCGGCGAGCAGGGCTGGAGTTTCTCTTCATTCACGTACAAATCTTTCGCCTTTTACTAAAGATTTCCGTGGAGAGGAACGTTGACAAGTTCAACTTATTTTTTGAAGGCTTTGTCTTTGCAAAGCTGCTCTTTTGCTGGTGGAATGACAGAAGGTGTGTGGGCGTGAAGGCGGCCGGTCAGCGCCGTCCACTAGTCCGGATCCTCAAAAGGTAGGGCCCGTGGCCCGGCGCCTATTTCAGGTTATCGCTTCTCGGCCTTTTGGCTAAGATCAAGTGTAGTATCTGTTCTTATCAGTTTAATATCTGATACGTCCTCTACCCGAGGACCATATATTAAATGGATTTTTAGGCCTGGGAGTCGGAAGAGGGGCTTGCTCCGTCCACTCCACGCATCGACCAGGTATTGCATTGCCTCCTGGCACGGTGCACCCTCATAAACGGTCAAACGAAAGAGTAATTGACGAATGCTGGTGACTGGCCCCTGCTGGAAAGCTGTTGGGATTAGGGGTACGGCGCCTTAGACCTTTGCCTAGCCTAGGCCCGGGGTTTCCTCGGTCCTTTTGCGCTAGGGAGTCCCGCTTTTCCCGCTTTTTCATTTTCCCTCCATTTTACTTAAAAAAAAAAAAAAAAAGAAAAGGCGAAAAACTTAATTTTCCCCCACCCTGTGTTTCTCCAGGCAAAGGCTGTGCTGCCTCGTCACCCACCCGACGACCCAAGGGCGCTTTTGCTGCAGGTTTTCGTCGCTCTACCTCGAGCCCTCTTCCTTGAGCGGCCGGTGGCCTACGGAGGCCTGGGCGACAGGCGAGCAGGGCTGGAGTTTCTCTTCATTCACGTACAAATCTTTCGCCTTTTACTAAAGATTTCCGTGGAGAGGAACGTTGACAAGTTCAACTTATTTTTTGAAGGCTTTGTCTTTGCAAAGCTGCTCTTTTGCTGGTGGAATGACAGAAGGTGTGTGGGCGTGAAGGCGGCCGGTCAGCGCCGTCCACTAGTCCGGACCCTCAAAAGGTAGGGCCCGTGGCCCGGCGCCTATTTCAGGTTATCGCTTCTCGGCCTTTTGGCTAAGATCAAGTGTAGTATCTGTTCTTATCAGTTTAATATCTGATACGTCCTCTACCCGAGGACCATATATTAAATGGATTTTTAGGCCTGGGAGTCGGAAGAGGGGCTTGCTCAGTCCACTCCACGCATCGACCAGGTATTGCATTGCCTCCTGGCACGGTGCACCCTCATAAACGGTCAAACGAAAGAGTAATTGACGAATGCTGGTGACTGGCCCCTGCTGGAAAGCTGTTGGGATTAGGGGTACGGCGCCTTAGACCTTTGCCTAGCCTAGGCCCGGGGTTTCCTCGGTCCTTTTGCGCTAGGGAGTCCCGCTTTTCCCGCTTTTTCATTTTCCCTCCATTTTACTTAAAAAAAAAAAAAAAAAGAAAAGGCGAAAAACTTAATTTTCCCCCACCCTGTGTTTCTCCAGGCAAAGGCTGTGCTGCCTCGTCACCCACCCGACGACCCAAGGGCGCTTTTGCTGCAGGTTTTCGTCGCTCTACCTCGAGCCCTCTTCCTTGAGCGGCCGGTGGCCTACGGAGGCCTGGGCGACAGGCGAGCAGGGCTGGAGTTTCTCTTCATTCACGTACAAATCTTTCGCCTTTTACTAAAGATTTCCGTGGAGAGGAACGTTGACAAGTTCAACTTATTTTTTGAAGGCTTTGTCTTTGCAAAGCTGCTCTTTTGCTGGTGGAATGACAGAAGGTGTGTGGGCGTGAAGGCGGCCGGTCAGCGCCGTCCACTAGTCCGGACCCTCAAAAGGTAGGGCCCGTGGCCCGGCGCCTATTTCAGGTTATCGCTTCTCGGCCTTTTGGCTAAGATCAAGTGTAGTATCTGTTCTTATCAGTTTAATATCTGATACGTCCTCTACCCGAGGACCATATATTAAATGGATTTTTAGGCCTGGGAGTCGGAAGAGGGGCTTGCTCAGTCCACTCCACGCATCGACCAGGTATTGCATTGCCTCCTGGCACGGTGCACCCTCATAAACGGTCAAACGAAGGAGTAATTGACGAATGCTGGTGACTGGCCCCTGCTGGAAAGCTGTTGGGATTAGGGGTACGGCGCCTTAGACCTTTGCCTAGCCTAGGCCCGGGGTTTCCTCGGTCCTTTTGCGCTAGGGAGTCCCGCTTTTCCCGCTTTTTCATTTTCCCTCCATTTTACTTAAAAAAAAAAAAAAAAAAAAAAAAAAGGCGAAAGACTTAATTTTCCCCCACCCTGTGTTTCTCCAGGCAAAGGCTGTGCTGCCTCGTCACCCACCCGACGACCCAAGGGCGCTTTTGCTGCAGGTTTTCGTCGCTCTACCTCGAGCCCTCTTCCTTGAGCGGCCGGTGGCCTACGGAGGCCTGGGCGACCGGCGAGCAGGGCTGGAGTTTCTCTTCATTCACGTACAAATCTTTCGCCTTTTACTAAAGATTTCCGTGGAGAGGAACGTTGACAAGTTCAACTTATTTTTTGAAGGCTTTGTCTTTGCAAAGCTGCTCTTTTGCTGGTGGAATGACAGAAGGTGTGTGGGCGTGAAGGCGGCCGGTCAGCGCCGTCCACTAGTCCGGATCCTCAAAAGGTAGGGCCAGTGGCCCGGCGCCTATTTCAGGTTATCGCTTCTCGGCCTTTTGGCTAAGATCAAGTGTAGTATCTGTTCTTATCAGTTTAATATCTGATACGTCCTCTACCCGAGGACCATATATTAAATGGATTTTTAGGCCTGGGAGTCGGAAGAGGGGCTTGCTCCGTCCACTCCACGCATCGACCAGGTATTGCATTGCCTCCTGTCACGGTGCACCCTCATAAACGGTCAAACGAAAGAGTAATTGACGAATGCTGGTGACTGGCCCCTGCTGGAAAGCTGTTGGGATTAGGGGTACGGCGCCTTAGACCTTTGCCTAGCCTAGGCCCGGGGTTTCCTCGGTCCTTTTGCGCTAGGGAGTCCCGCTTTTCCCGCTTTTTCATTTTCCCTCCATTTTACTTAAAAAAAAAAAAAAAAAAAAAAAAAAGGCGAAAGACTTAATTTTCCCCCACCCTGTGTTTCTCCAGGCAAAGGCTGTGCTGCCTCGTCACCCACCCGACGACCCAAGGGCGCTTTTGCTGCAGGTTTTCGTCGCTCTACCTCGAGCCCTCTTCCTTGAGCGGCCGGTGGCCTACGGAGGCCTGGGCGACCGGCGAGCAGGGCTGGAGTTTCTCTTCATTCACGTACAAATCTTTCGCCTTTTACTAAAGATTTCCGTGGAGAGGAACGTTGACAAGTTCAACTTATTTTTTGAAGGCTTTGTCTTTGCAAAGCTGCTCTTTTGCTGGTGGAATGACAGAAGGTGTGTGGGCGTGAAGGCGGCCGGTCAGCGCCGTCCACTAGTCCGGATCCTCAAAAGGTAGGGCCCGTGGCCCGGCGCCTATTTCAGGTTATCGCTTCTCGGCCTTTTGGCTAAGATCAAGTGTAGTATCTGTTCTTATCAGTTTAATATCTGATACGTCCTCTACCCGAGGACCATATATTAAATGGATTTTTAGGCCTGGGAGTCGGAAGAGGGGCTTGCTCCGTCCACTCCACGCATCGACCAGGTATTGCATTGCCTCCTGGCACGGTGCACCCTCATAAACGGTCAAACGAAAGAGTAATTGACGAATGCTGGTGACTGGCCCCTGCTGGAAAGCTGTTGGGATTAGGGGTACGGCGCCTTAGACCTTTGCCTAGCCTAGGCCCGGGGTTTCCTCGGTCCTTTTGCGCTAGGGAGTCCCGCTTTTCCCGCTTTTTCATTTTCCCTCCATTTTACTTAAAAAAAAAAAAAAAAAGAAAAGGCGAAAAACTTAATTTTCCCCCACCCTGTGTTTCTCCAGGCAAAGGCTGTGCTGCCTCGTCACCCACCCGACGACCCAAGGGCGCTTTTGCTGCAGGTTTTCGTCGCTCTACCTCGAGCCCTCTTCCTTGAGCGGCCGGTGGCCTACGGAGGCCTGGGTGACAGGCGAGCAGGGCTGGAGTTTCTCTTCATTCACGTACAAATCTTTCGCCTTTTACTAAAGATTTCCGTGGAGAGGAACGTTGACAAGTTCAACTTATTTTTTGAAGGCTTTGTCTTTGCAAAGCTGCTCTTTTGCTGGTGGAATGACAGAAGGTGTGTGGGCGTGAAGGCGGCCGGTCAGCGCCGTCCACTAGTCCGGACCCTCAAAAGGTAGGGCCCGTGGCCCGGCGCCTATTTCAGGTTATCGCTTCTCGGCCTTTTGGCTAAGATCAAGTGTAGTATCTGTTCTTATCAGTTTAATATCTGATACGTCCTCTACCCGAGGACCATATATTAAATGGATTTTTAGGCCTGGGAGTCGGAAGAGGGGCTTGCTCAGTCCACTCCACGCATCGACCAGGTATTGCATTGCCTCCTGGCACGGTGCACCCTCATAAACGGTCAAACGAAAGAGTAATTGACGAATGCTGGTGACTGGCCCCTGCTGGAAAGCTGTTGGGATTAGGGGTACGGCGCCTTAGACCTTTGCCTAGCCTAGGCCCGGGGTTTCCTCGGTCCTTTTGCGCTAGGGAGTCCCGCTTTTCCCGCTTTTTCATTTTCCCTCCATTTTACTTAAAAAAAAAAAAAAAAAGAAAAGGCGAAAAACTTAATTTTCCCCCACCCTGTGTTTCTCCAGGCAAAGGCTGTGCTGCCTCGTCACCCACCCGACGACCCAAGGGCGCTTTTGCTGCAGGTTTTCGTCGCTCTACCTCGAGCCCTCTTCCTTGAGCGGCCGGTGGCCTACGGAGGCCTGGGCGACAGGCGAGCAGGGCTGGAGTTTCTCTTCATTCACGTACAAATCTTTCGCCTTTTACTAAAGATTTCCGTGGAGAGGAACGTTGACAAGTTCAACTTATTTTTTGAAGGCTTTGTCTTTGCAAAGCTGCTCTTTTGCTGGTGGAATGACAGAAGGTGTGTGGGCGTGAAGGCGGCCGGTCAGCGCCGTCCACTAGTCCGGACCCTCAAAAGGTAGGGCCCGTGGCCCGGCGCCTATTTCAGGTTATCGCTTCTCGGCCTTTTGGCTAAGATCAAGTGTAGTATCTGTTCTTATCAGTTTAATATCTGATACGTCCTCTACCCGAGGACCATATATTAAATGGATTTTTAGGCCTGGGAGTCGGAAGAGGGGCTTGCTCAGTCCACTCCACGCATCGACCAGGTATTGCATTGCCTCCTGGCACGGTGCACCCTCATAAACGGTCAAACGAAAGAGTAATTGACGAATGCTGGTGACTGGCCCCTGCTGGAAAGCTGTTGGGATTAGGGGTACGGCGCCTTAGACCTTTGCCTAGCCTAGGCCCGGGGTTTCCTCGGTCCTTTTGCGCTAGGGAGTCCCGCTTTTCCCGCTTTTTCATTTTCCCTCCATTTTACTTAAAAAAAAAAAAAAAAAGAAAAGGCGAAAAACTTAATTTTCCCCCACCCTGTGTTTCTCCAGGCAAAGGCTGTGCTGCCTCGTCACCCACCCGACGACCCAAGGGCGCTTTTGCTGCAGGTTTTCGTCGCTCTACCTCGAGCCCTCTTCCTTGAGCGGCCGGTGGCCTACGGAGGCCTGGGCGACAGGCGAGCAGGGCTGGAGTTTCTCTTCATTCACGTACAAATCTTTCGCCTTTTACTAAAGATTTCCGTGGAGAGGAACGTTGACAAGTTCAACTTATTTTTTGAAGGCTTTGTCTTTGCAAAGCTGCTCTTTTGCTGGTGGAATGACAGAAGGTGTGTGGGCGTGAAGGCGGCCGGTCAGCGCCGTCCACTAGTCCGGACCCTCAAAAGGTAGGGCCCGTGGCCCGGCGCCTATTTCAGGTTATCGCTTCTCGGCCTTTTGGCTAAGATCAAGTGTAGTATCTGTTCTTATCAGTTTAATATCTGATACGTCCTCTACCCGAGGACCATATATTAAATGGATTTTTAGGCCTGGGAGTCGGAAGAGGGGCTTGCTCAGTCCACTCCACGCATCGACCAGGTATTGCATTGCCTCCTGGCACGGTGCACCCTCATAAACGGTCAAACGAAAGAGTAATTGACGAATGCTGGTGACTGGCCCCTGCTGGAAAGCTGTTGGGATTAGGGGTACGGCGCCTTAGACCTTTGCCTAGCCTAGGCCCGGGGTTTCCTCGGTCCTTTTGCGCTAGGGAGTCCCGCTTTTCCCGCTTTTTCATTTTCCCTCCATTTTACTTAAAAAAAAAAAAAAAAAAAAAAAAAAGGCGAAAGACTTAATTTTCCCCCACCCTGTGTTTCTCCAGGCAAAGGCTGTGCTGCCTCGTCACCCACCCGACGACCCAAGGGCGCTTTTGCTGCAGGTTTTCGTCGCTCTACCTCGAGCCCTCTTCCTTGAGCGGCCGGTGGCCTACGGAGGCCTGGGCGACCGGCGAGCAGGGCTGGAGTTTCTCTTCATTCACGTACAAATCTTTCGCCTTTTACTAAAGATTTCCGTGGAGAGGAACGTTGACAAGTTCAACTTATTTTTTGAAGGCTTTGTCTTTGCAAAGCTGCTCTTTTGCTGGTGGAATGACAGAAGGTGTGTGGGCGTGAAGGCGGCCGGTCAGCGCCGTCCACTAGTCCGGATCCTCAAAAGGTAGGGCCAGTGGCCTGGCGCCTATTTCAGGTTATCGCTTCTCGGCCTTTTGGCTAAGATCAAGTGTAGTATCTGTTCTTATCAGTTTAATATCTGATACGTCCTCTACCCGAGGACCATATATTAAATGGATTTTTAGGCCTGGGAGTCGGAAGAGGGGCTTGCTCCGTCCACTCCACGCATCGACCAGGTATTGCATTGCCTCCTGTCACGGTGCACCCTCATAAACGGTCAAACGAAAGAGTAATTGACGAATGCTGGTGACTGGCCCCTGCTGGAAAGCTGTTGGGATTAGGGGTACGGCGCCTTAGACCTTTGCCTAGCCTAGGCCCGGGGTTTCCTCGGTCCTTTTGCGCTAGGGAGTCCCGCTTTTCCCGCTTTTTCATTTTCCCTCCATTTTACTTAAAAAAAAAAAAAAAAAAAAAAAAAAGGCGAAAGACTTAATTTTCCCCCACCCTGTGTTTCTCCAGGCAAAGGCTGTGCTGCCTCGTCACCCACCCGACGACCCAAGGGCGCTTTTGCTGCAGGTTTTCGTCGCTCTACCTCGAGCCCTCTTCCTTGAGCGGCCGGTGGCCTACGGAGGCCTGGGCGACCGGCGAGCAGGGCTGGAGTTTCTCTTCATTCACGTACAAATCTTTCGCCTTTTACTAAAGATTTCCGTGGAGAGGAACGTTGACAAGTTCAACTTATTTTTTGAAGGCTTTGTCTTTGCAAAGCTGCTCTTTTGCTGGTGGAATGACAGAAGGTGTGTGGGCGTGAAGGCGGCCGGTCAGCGCCGTCCACTAGTCCGGATCCTCAAAAGGTAGGGCCCGTGGCCCGGCGCCTATTTCAGGTTATCGCTTCTCGGCCTTTTGGCTAAGATCAAGTGTAGTATCTGTTCTTATCAGTTTAATATCTGATACGTCCTCTACCCGAGGACCATATATTAAATGGATTTTTAGGCCTGGGAGTCGGAAGAGGGGCTTGCTCCGTCCACTCCACGCATCGACCAGGTATTGCATTGCCTCCTGGCACGGTGCACCCTCATAAACGGTCAAACGAAAGAGTAATTGACGAATGCTGGTGACTGGCCCCTGCTGGAAAGCTGTTGGGATTAGGGGTACGGCGCCTTAGACCTTTGCCTAGCCTAGGCCCGGGGTTTCCTCGGTCCTTTTGCGCTAGGGAGTCCCGCTTTTCCCGCTTTTTCATTTTCCCTCCATTTTACTTAAAAAAAAAAAAAAAAAGAAAAGGCGAAAAACTTAATTTTCCCCCACCCTGTGTTTCTCCAGGCAAAGGCTGTGCTGCCTCGTCACCCACCCGACGACCCAAGGGCGCTTTTGCTGCAGGTTTTCGTCGCTCTACCTCGAGCCCTCTTCCTTGAGCGGCCGGTGGCCTACGGAGGCCTGGGCGACAGGCGAGCAGGGCTGGAGTTTCTCTTCATTCACGTACAAATCTTTCGCCTTTTACTAAAGATTTCCGTGGAGAGGAACGTTGACAAGTTCAACTTATTTTTTGAAGGCTTTGTCTTTGCAAAGCTGCTCTTTTGCTGGTGGAATGACAGAAGGTGTGTGGGCGTGAAGGCGGCCGGTCAGCGCCGTCCACTAGTCCGGACCCTCAAAAGGTAGGGCCCGTGGCCCGGCGCCTATTTCAGGTTATCGCTTCTCGGCCTTTTGGCTAAGATCAAGTGTAGTATCTGTTCTTATCAGTTTAATATCTGATACGTCCTCTACCCGAGGACCATATATTAAATGGATTTTTAGGCCTGGGAGTCGGAAGAGGGGCTTGCTCAGTCCACTCCACGCATCGACCAGGTATTGCATTGCCTCCTGGCACGGTGCACCCTCATAAACGGTCAAACGAAAGAGTAATTGACGAATGCTGGTGACTGGCCCCTGCTGGAAAGCTGTTGGGATTAGGGGTACGGCGCCTTAGACCTTTGCCTAGCCTAGGCCCGGGGTTTCCTCGGTCCTTTTGCGCTAGGGAGTCCCGCTTTTCCCGCTTTTTCATTTTCCCTCCATTTTACTTAAAAAAAAAAAAAAAAAAAAAAAAAAGGCGAAAGACTTAATTTTCCCCCACCCTGTGTTTCTCCAGGCAAAGGCTGTGCTGCCTCGTCACCCACCCGACGACCCAAGGGCGCTTTTGCTGCAGGTTTTCGTCGCTCTACCTCGAGCCCTCTTCCTTGAGCGGCCGGTGGCCTACGGAGGCCTGGGCGACCGGCGAGCAGGGCTGGAGTTTCTCTTCATTCACGTACAAATCTTTCGCCTTTTACTAAAGATTTCCGTGGAGAGGAACGTTGACAAGTTCAACTTATTTTTTGAAGGCTTTGTCTTTGCAAAGCTGCTCTTTTGCTGGTGGAATGACAGAAGGTGTGTGGGCGTGAAGGCGGCCGGTCAGCGCCGTCCACTAGTCCGGATCCTCAAAAGGTAGGGCCAGTGGCCCGGCGCCTATTTCAGGTTATCGCTTCTCGGCCTTTTGGCTAAGATCAAGTGTAGTATCTGTTCTTATCAGTTTAATATCTGATACGTCCTCTACCCGAGGACCATATATTAAATGGATTTTTAGGCCTGGGAGTCGGAAGAGGGGCTTGCTCCGTCCACTCCACGCATCGACCAGGTATTGCATTGCCTCCTGTCACGGTGCACCCTCATAAACGGTCAAACGAAAGAGTAATTGACGAATGCTGGTGACTGGCCCCTGCTGGAAAGCTGTTGGGATTAGGGGTACGGCGCCTTAGACCTTTGCCTAGCCTAGGCCCGGGGTTTCCTCGGTCCTTTTGCGCTAGGGAGTCCCGCTTTTCCCGCTTTTTCATTTTCCCTCCATTTTACTTAAAAAAAAAAAAAAAAAAAAAAAAAAGGCGAAAGACTTAATTTTCCCCCACCCTGTGTTTCTCCAGGCAAAGGCTGTGCTGCCTCGTCACCCACCCGACGACCCAAGGGCGCTTTTGCTGCAGGTTTTCGTCGCTCTACCTCGAGCCCTCTTCCTTGAGCGGCCGGTGGCCTACGGAGGCCTGGGCGACCGGCGAGCAGGGCTGGAGTTTCTCTTCATTCACGTACAAATCTTTCGCCTTTTACTAAAGATTTCCGTGGAGAGGAACGTTGACAAGTTCAACTTATTTTTTGAAGGCTTTGTCTTTGCAAAGCTGCTCTTTTGCTGGTGGAATGACAGAAGGTGTGTGGGCGTGAAGGCGGCCGGTCAGCGCCGTCCACTAGTCCGGATCCTCAAAAGGTAGGGCCCGTGGCCCGGCGCCTATTTCAGGTTATCGCTTCTCGGCCTTTTGGCTAAGATCAAGTGTAGTATCTGTTCTTATCAGTTTAATATCTGATACGTCCTCTACCCGAGGACCATATATTAAATGGATTTTTAGGCCTGGGAGTCAGAAGAGGGGCTTGCTCCGTCCACTCCACGCATCGACCAGGTATTGCATTGCCTCCTGGCACGGTGCACCCTCATAAACGGTCAAACGAAAGAGTAATTGACGAATGCTGGTGACTGGCCCCTGCTGGAAAGCTGTTGGGATTAGGGGTACGGCGCCTTAGACCTTTGCCTAGCCTAGGCCCGGGGTTTCCTCGGTCCTTTTGCGCTAGGGAGTCCCGCTTTTCCCGCTTTTTCATTTTCCCTCCATTTTACTTAAAAAAAAAAAAAAAAAGAAAAGGCGAAAAACTTAATTTTCCCCCACCCTGTGTTTCTCCAGGCAAAGGCTGTGCTGCCTCGTCACCCACCCGACGACCCAAGGGCGCTTTTGCTGCAGGTTTTCGTCGCTCTACCTCGAGCCCTCTTCCTTGAGCGGCCGGTGGCCTACGGAGGCCTGGGCGACAGGCGAGCAGGGCTGGAGTTTCTCTTCATTCACGTACAAATCTTTCGCCTTTTACTAAAGATTTCCGTGGAGAGGAACGTTGACAAGTTCAACTTATTTTTTGAAGGCTTTGTCTTTGCAAAGCTGCTCTTTTGCTGGTGGAATGACAGAAGGTGTGTGGGCGTGAAGGCGGCCGGTCAGCGCCGTCCACTAGTCCGGACCCTCAAAAGGTAGGGCCCGTGGCCCGGCGCCTATTTCAGGTTATCGCTTCTCGGCCTTTTGGCTAAGATCAAGTGTAGTATCTGTTCTTATCAGTTTAATATCTGATACGTCCTCTACCCGAGGACCATATATTAAATGGATTTTTAGGCCTGGGAGTCGGAAGAGGGGCTTGCTCAGTCCACTCCACGCATCGACCAGGTATTGCATTGCCTCCTGGCACGGTGCACCCTCATAAACGGTCAAACGAAAGAGTAATTGACGAATGCTGGTGACTGGCCCCTGCTGGAAAGCTGTTGGGATTAGGGGTACGGCGCCTTAGACCTTTGCCTAGCCTAGGCCCGGGGTTTCCTCGGTCCTTTTGCGCTAGGGAGTCCCGCTTTTCCCGCTTTTTCATTTTCCCTCCATTTTACTTAAAAAAAAAAAAAAAAAAAAAAAAAAGGCGAAAGACTTAATTTTCCCCCACCCTGTGTTTCTCCAGGCAAAGGCTGTGCTGCCTCGTCACCCACCCGACGACCCAAGGGCGCTTTTGCTGCAGGTTTTCGTCGCTCTACCTCGAGCCCTCTTCCTTGAGCGGCCGGTGGCCTACGGAGGCCTGGGCGACCGGCGAGCAGGGCTGGAGTTTCTCTTCATTCACGTACAAATCTTTCGCCTTTTACTAAAGATTTCCGTGGAGAGGAACGTTGACAAGTTCAACTTATTTTTTGAAGGCTTTGTCTTTGCAAAGCTGCTCTTTTGCTGGTGGAATGACAGAAGGTGTGTGGGCGTGAAGGCGGCCGGTCAGCGCCGTCCACTAGTCCGGATCCTCAAAAGGTAGGGCCAGTGGCCCGGCGCCTATTTCAGGTTATCGCTTCTCGGCCTTTTGGCTAAGATCAAGTGTAGTATCTGTTCTTATCAGTTTAATATCTGATACGTCCTCTACCCGAGGACCATATATTAAATGGATTTTTAGGCCTGGGAGTCGGAAGAGGGGCTTGCTCCGTCCACTCCACGCATCGACCAGGTATTGCATTGCCTCCTGTCACGGTGCACCCTCATAAACGGTCAAACGAAAGAGTAATTGACGAATGCTGGTGACTGGCCCCTGCTGGAAAGCTGTTGGGATTAGGGGTACGGCGCCTTAGACCTTTGCCTAGCCTAGGCCCGGGGTTTCCTCGGTCCTTTTGCGCTAGGGAGTCCCGCTTTTCCCGCTTTTTCATTTTCCCTCCATTTTACTTAAAAAAAAAAAAAAAAAAAAAAAAAAGGCGAAAGACTTAATTTTCCCCCACCCTGTGTTTCTCCAGGCAAAGGCTGTGCTGCCTCGTCACCCACCCGACGACCCAAGGGCGCTTTTGCTGCAGGTTTTCGTCGCTCTACCTCGAGCCCTCTTCCTTGAGCGGCCGGTGGCCTACGGAGGCCTGGGCGACCGGCGAGCAGGGCTGGAGTTTCTCTTCATTCACGTACAAATCTTTCGCCTTTTACTAAAGATTTCCGTGGAGAGGAACGTTGACAAGTTCAACTTATTTTTTGAAGGCTTTGTCTTTGCAAAGCTGCTCTTTTGCTGGTGGAATGACAGAAGGTGTGTGGGCGTGAAGGCGGCCGGTCAGCGCCGTCCACTAGTCCGGATCCTCAAAAGGTAGGGCCCGTGGCCCGGCGCCTATTTCAGGTTATCGCTTCTCGGCCTTTTGGCTAAGATCAAGTGTAGTATCTGTTCTTATCAGTTTAATATCTGATACGTCCTCTACCCGAGGACCATATATTAAATGGATTTTTAGGCCTGGGAGTCAGAAGAGGGGCTTGCTCCGTCCACTCCACGCATCGACCAGGTATTGCATTGCCTCCTGGCACGGTGCACCCTCATAAACGGTCAAACGAAAGAGTAATTGACGAATGCTGGTGACTGGCCCCTGCTGGAAAGCTGTTGGGATTAGGGGTACGGCGCCTTAGACCTTTGCCTAGCCTAGGCCCGGGGTTTCCTCGGTCCTTTTGCGCTAGGGAGTCCCGCTTTTCCCGCTTTTTCATTTTCCCTCCATTTTACTTAAAAAAAAAAAAAAAAAGAAAAGGCGAAAAACTTAATTTTCCCCCACCCTGTGTTTCTCCAGGCAAAGGCTGTGCTGCCTCGTCACCCACCCGACGACCCAAGGGCGCTTTTGCTGCAGGTTTTCGTCGCTCTACCTCGAGCCCTCTTCCTTGAGCGGCCGGTGGCCTACGGAGGCCTGGGCGACAGGCGAGCAGGGCTGGAGTTTCTCTTCATTCACGTACAAATCTTTCGCCTTTTACTAAAGATTTCCGTGGAGAGGAACGTTGACAAGTTCAACTTATTTTTTGAAGGCTTTGTCTTTGCAAAGCTGCTCTTTTGCTGGTGGAATGACAGAAGGTGTGTGGGCGTGAAGGCGGCCGGTCAGCGCCGTCCACTAGTCCGGACCCTCAAAAGGTAGGGCCCGTGGCCCGGCGCCTATTTCAGGTTATCGCTTCTCGGCCTTTTGGCTAAGATCAAGTGTAGTATCTGTTCTTATCAGTTTAATATCTGATACGTCCTCTACCCGAGGACCATATATTAAATGGATTTTTAGGCCTGGGAGTCGGAAGAGGGGCTTGCTCAGTCCACTCCACGCATCGACCAGGTATTGCATTGCCTCCTGGCACGGTGCACCCTCATAAACGGTCAAACGAAAGAGTAATTGACGAATGCTGGTGACTGGCCCCTGCTGGAAAGCTGTTGGGATTAGGGGTACGGCGCCTTAGACCTTTGCCTAGCCTAGGCCCGGGGTTTCCTCGGTCCTTTTGCGCTAGGGAGTCCCGCTTTTCCCGCTTTTTCATTTTCCCTCCATTTTACTTAAAAAAAAAAAAAAAAAAAAAAAAAAGGCGAAAGACTTAATTTTCCCCCACCCTGTGTTTCTCCAGGCAAAGGCTGTGCTGCCTCGTCACCCACCCGACGACCCAAGGGCGCTTTTGCTGCAGGTTTTCGTCGCTCTACCTCGAGCCCTCTTCCTTGAGCGGCCGGTGGCCTACGGAGGCCTGGGCGACCGGCGAGCAGGGCTGGAGTTTCTCTTCATTCACGTACAAATCTTTCGCCTTTTACTAAAGATTTCCGTGGAGAGGAACGTTGACAAGTTCAACTTATTTTTTGAAGGCTTTGTCTTTGCAAAGCTGCTCTTTTGCTGGTGGAATGACAGAAGGTGTGTGGGCGTGAAGGCGGCCGGTCAGCGCCGTCCACTAGTCCGGATCCTCAAAAGGTAGGGCCAGTGGCCCGGCGCCTATTTCAGGTTATCGCTTCTCGGCCTTTTGGCTAAGATCAAGTGTAGTATCTGTTCTTATCAGTTTAATATCTGATACGTCCTCTACCCGAGGACCATATATTAAATGGATTTTTAGGCCTGGGAGTCGGAAGAGGGGCTTGCTCCGTCCACTCCACGCATCGACCAGGTATTGCATTGCCTCCTGTCACGGTGCACCCTCATAAACGGTCAAACGAAAGAGTAATTGACGAATGCTGGTGACTGGCCCCTGCTGGAAAGCTGTTGGGATTAGGGGTACGGCGCCTTAGACCTTTGCCTAGCCTAGGCCCGGGGTTTCCTCGGTCCTTTTGCGCTAGGGAGTCCCGCTTTTCCCGCTTTTTCATTTTCCCTCCATTTTACTTAAAAAAAAAAAAAAAAAAAAAAAAAAGGCGAAAGACTTAATTTTCCCCCACCCTGTGTTTCTCCAGGCAAAGGCTGTGCTGCCTCGTCACCCACCCGACGACCCAAGGGCGCTTTTGCTGCAGGTTTTCGTCGCTCTACCTCGAGCCCTCTTCCTTGAGCGGCCGGTGGCCTACGGAGGCCTGGGCGACCGGCGAGCAGGGCTGGAGTTTCTCTTCATTCACGTACAAATCTTTCGCCTTTTACTAAAGATTTCCGTGGAGAGGAACGTTGACAAGTTCAACTTATTTTTTGAAGGCTTTGTCTTTGCAAAGCTGCTCTTTTGCTGGTGGAATGACAGAAGGTGTGTGGGCGTGAAGGCGGCCGGTCAGCGCCGTCCACTAGTCCGGATCCTCAAAAGGTAGGGCCCGTGGCCCGGCGCCTATTTCAGGTTATCGCTTCTCGGCCTTTTGGCTAAGATCAAGTGTAGTATCTGTTCTTATCAGTTTAATATCTGATACGTCCTCTACCCGAGGACCATATATTAAATGGATTTTTAGGCCTGGGAGTCGGAAGAGGGGCTTGCTCCGTCCACTCCACGCATCGACCAGGTATTGCATTGCCTCCTGGCACGGTGCACCCTCATAAACGGTCAAACGAAAGAGTAATTGACGAATGCTGGTGACTGGCCCCTGCTGGAAAGCTGTTGGGATTAGGGGTACGGCGCCTTAGACCTTTGCCTAGCCTAGGCCCGGGGTTTCCTCGGTCCTTTTGCGCTAGGGAGTCCCGCTTTTCCCGCTTTTTCATTTTCCCTCCATTTTACTTAAAAAAAAAAAAAAAAAAGAAAAGGCGAAAAACTTAATTTTCCCCCACCCTGTGTTTCTCCAGGCAAAGGCTGTGCTGCCTCGTCACCCACCCGACGACCCAAGGGCGCTTTTGCTGCAGGTTTTCGTCGCTCTACCTCGAGCCCTCTTCCTTGAGCGGCCGGTGGCCTACGGAGGCCTGGGCGACAGGCGAGCAGGGCTGGAGTTTCTCTTCATTCACGTACAAATCTTTCGCCTTTTACTAAAGATTTCCGTGGAGAGGAACGTTGACAAGTTCAACTTATTTTTTGAAGGCTTTGTCTTTGCAAAGCTGCTCTTTTGCTGGTGGAATGACAGAAGGTGTGTGGGCGTGAAGGCGGCCGGTCAGCGCCGTCCACTAGTCCGGACCCTCAAAAGGTAGGGCCCGTGGCCCGGCGCCTATTTCAGGTTATCGCTTCTCGGCCTTTTGGCTAAGATCAAGTGTAGTATCTGTTCTTATCAGTTTAATATCTGATACGTCCTCTACCCGAGGACCATATATTAAATGGATTTTTAGGCCTGGGAGTCGGAAGAGGGGCTTGCTCAGTCCACTCCACGCATCGACCAGGTATTGCATTGCCTCCTGGCACGGTGCACCCTCATAAACGGTCAAACGAAAGAGTAATTGACGAATGCTGGTGACTGGCCCCTGCTGGAAAGCTGTTGGGATTAGGGGTACGGCGCCTTAGACCTTTGCCTAGCCTAGGCCCGGGGTTTCCTCGGTCCTTTTGCGCTAGGGAGTCCCGCTTTTCCCGCTTTTTCATTTTCCCTCCATTTTACTTAAAAAAAAAAAAAAAAAAAAAAAAAAGGCGAAAGACTTAATTTTCCCCCACCCTGTGTTTCTCCAGGCAAAGGCTGTGCTGCCTCGTCACCCACCCGACGACCCAAGGGCGCTTTTGCTGCAGGTTTTCGTCGCTCTACCTCGAGCCCTCTTCCTTGAGCGGCCGGTGGCCTACGGAGGCCTGGGCGACCGGCGAGCAGGGCTGGAGTTTCTCTTCATTCACGTACAAATCTTTCGCCTTTTACTAAAGATTTCCGTGGAGAGGAACGTTGACAAGTTCAACTTATTTTTTGAAGGCTTTGTCTTTGCAAAGCTGCTCTTTTGCTGGTGGAATGACAGAAGGTGTGTGGGCGTGAAGGCGGCCGGTCAGCGCCGTCCACTAGTCCGGATCCTCAAAAGGTAGGGCCAGTGGCCCGGCGCCTATTTCAGGTTATCGCTTCTCGGCCTTTTGGCTAAGATCAAGTGTAGTATCTGTTCTTATCAGTTTAATATCTGATATGTCCTCTACCCGAGGACCATATATTAAATGGATTTTTAGGCCTGGGAGTCGGAAGAGGGGCTTGCTCCGTCCACTCCACGCATCGACCAGGTATTGCATTGCCTCCTGTCACGGTGCACCCTCATAAACGGTCAAACGAAAGAGTAATTGACGAATGCTGGTGACTGGCCCCTGCTGGAAAGCTGTTGGGATTAGGGGTACGGCGCCTTAGACCTTTGCCTAGCCTAGGCCCGGGGTTTCCTCGGTCCTTTTGCGCTAGGGAGTCCCGCTTTTCCCGCTTTTTCATTTTCCCTCCATTTTACTTAAAAAAAAAAAAAAAAAAAAAAAAAAGGCGAAAGACTTAATTTTCCCCCACCCTGTGTTTCTCCAGGCAAAGGCTGTGCTGCCTCGTCACCCACCCGACGACCCAAGGGCGCTTTTGCTGCAGGTTTTCGTCGCTCTACCTCGAGCCCTCTTCCTTGAGCGGCCGGTGGCCTACGGAGGCCTGGGCGACCGGCGAGCAGGGCTGGAGTTTCTCTTCATTCACGTACAAATCTTTCGCCTTTTACTAAAGATTTCCGTGGAGAGGAACGTTGACAAGTTCAACTTATTTTTTGAAGGCTTTGTCTTTGCAAAGCTGCTCTTTTGCTGGTGGAATGACAGAAGGTGTGTGGGCGTGAAGGCGGCCGGTCAGCGCCGTCCACTAGTCCGGATCCTCAAAAGGTAGGGCCCGTGGCCCGGCGCCTATTTCAGGTTATCGCTTCTCGGCCTTTTGGCTAAGATCAAGTGTAGTATCTGTTCTTATCAGTTTAATATCTGATACGTCCTCTACCCGAGGACCATATATTAAATGGATTTTTAGGCCTGGGAGTCGGAAGAGGGGCTTGCTCCGTCCACTCCACGCATCGACCAGGTATTGCATTGCCTCCTGGCACGGTGCACCCTCATAAACGGTCAAACGAAAGAGTAATTGACGAATGCTGGTGACTGGCCCCTGCTGGAAAGCTGTTGGGATTAGGGGTACGGCGCCTTAGACCTTTGCCTAGCCTAGGCCCGGGGTTTCCTCGGTCCTTTTGCGCTAGGGAGTCCCGCTTTTCCCGCTTTTTCATTTTCCCTCCATTTTACTTAAAAAAAAAAAAAAAAAGAAAAGGCGAAAAACTTAATTTTCCCCCACCCTGTGTTTCTCCAGGCAAAGGCTGTGCTGCCTCGTCACCCACCCGACGACCCAAGGGCGCTTTTGCTGCAGGTTTTCGTCGCTCTACCTCGAGCCCTCTTCCTTGAGCGGCCGGTGGCCTACGGAGGCCTGGGCGACAGGCGAGCAGGGCTGGAGTTTCTCTTCATTCACGTACAAATCTTTCGCCTTTTACTAAAGATTTCCGTGGAGAGGAACGTTGACAAGTTCAACTTATTTTTTGAAGGCTTTGTCTTTGCAAAGCTGCTCTTTTGCTGGTGGAATGACAGAAGGTGTGTGGGCGTGAAGGCGGCCGGTCAGCGCCGTCCACTAGTCCGGATCCTCAAAAGGTAGGGCCCGTGGCCCGGCGCCTATTTCAGGTTATCGCTTCTCGGCCTTTTGGCTAAGATCAAGTGTAGTATCTGTTCTTATCAGTTTAATATCTGATACGTCCTCTACCCGAGGACCATATATTAAATGGATTTTTAGGCCTGGGAGTCGGAAGAGGGGCTTGCTCCGTCCACTCCACGCATCGACCAGGTATTGCATTGCCTCCTGGCACGGTGCACCCTCATAAACGGTCAAACGAAAGAGTAATTGACGAATGCTGGTGACTGGCCCCTGCTGGAAAGCTGTTGGGATTAGGGGTACGGCGCCTTAGACCTTTGCCTAGCCTAGGCCCGGGGTTTCCTCGGTCCTTTTGCGCTAGGGAGTCCCGCTTTTCCCGCTTTTTCATTTTCCCTCCATTTTACTTAAAAAAAAAAAAAAAAAGAAAAGGCGAAAAACTTAATTTTCCCCCACCCTGTGTTTCTCCAGGCAAAGGCTGTGCTGCCTCGTCACCCACCCGACGACCCAAGGGCGCTTTTGCTGCAGGTTTTCGTCGCTCTACCTCGAGCCCTCTTCCTTGAGCGGCCGGTGGCCTACGGAGGCCTGGGCGACAGGCGAGCAGGGCTGGAGTTTCTCTTCATTCACGTACAAATCTTTCGCCTTTTACTAAAGATTTCCGTGGAGAGGAACGTTGACAAGTTCAACTTATTTTTTGAAGGCTTTGTCTTTGCAAAGCTGCTCTTTTGCTGGTGGAATGACAGAAGGTGTGTGGGCGTGAAGGCGGCCGGTCAGCGCCGTCCACTAGTCCGGACCCTCAAAAGGTAGGGCCCGTGGCCCGGCGCCTATTTCAGGTTATCGCTTCTCGGCCTTTTGGCTAAGATCAAGTGTAGTATCTGTTCTTATCAGTTTAATATCTGATACGTCCTCTACCCGAGGACCATATATTAAATGGATTTTTAGGCCTGGGAGTCGGAAGAGGGGCTTGCTCAGTCCACTCCACGCATCGACCAGGTATTGCATTGCCTCCTGGCACGGTGCACCCTCATAAACGGTCAAACGAAAGAGTAATTGACGAATGCTGGTGACTGGCCCCTGCTGGAAAGCTGTTGGGATTAGGGGTACGGCGCCTTAGACCTTTGCCTAGCCTAGGCCCGGGGTTTCCTCGGTCCTTTTGCGCTAGGGAGTCCCGCTTTTCCCGCTTTTTCATTTTCCCTCCATTTTACTTAAAAAAAAAAAAAAAAAAAAAAAAAAGGCGAAAGACTTAATTTTCCCCCACCCTGTGTTTCTCCAGGCAAAGGCTGTGCTGCCTCGTCACCCACCCGACGACCCAAGGGCGCTTTTGCTGCAGGTTTTCGTCGCTCTACCTCGAGCCCTCTTCCTTGAGCGGCCGGTGGCCTACGGAGGCCTGGGCGACCGGCGAGCAGGGCTGGAGTTTCTCTTCATTCACGTACAAATCTTTCGCCTTTTACTAAAGATTTCCGTGGAGAGGAACGTTGACAAGTTCAACTTATTTTTTGAAGGCTTTGTCTTTGCAAAGCTGCTCTTTTGCTGGTGGAATGACAGAAGGTGTGTGGGCGTGAAGGCGGCCGGTAAGCGCCGTCCACTAGTCCGGATCCTCAAAAGGTAGGGCCAGTGGCCCGGCGCCTATTTCAGGTTATCGCTTCTCGGCCTTTTGGCTAAGATCAAGTGTAGTATCTGTTCTTATCAGTTTAATATCTGATACGTCCTCTACCCGAGGACCATATATTAAATGGATTTTTAGGCCTGGGAGTCGGAAGAGGGGCTTGCTCCGTCCACTCCACGCATCGACCAGGTATTGCATTGCCTCCTGTCACGGTGCACCCTCATAAACGGTCAAACGAAAGAGTAATTGACGAATGCTGGTGACTGGCCCCTGCTGGAAAGCTGTTGGGATTAGGGGTACGGCGCCTTAGACCTTTGCCTAGCCTAGGCCCGGGGTTTCCTCGGTCCTTTTGCGCTAGGGAGTCCCGCTTTTCCCGCTTTTTCATTTTCCCTCCATTTTACTTAAAAAAAAAAAAAAAAAAAAAAAAAAGGCGAAAGACTTAATTTTCCCCCACCCTGTGTTTCTCCAGGCAAAGGCTGTGCTGCCTCGTCACCCACCCGACGACCCAAGGGCGCTTTTGCTGCAGGTTTTCGTCGCTCTACCTCGAGCCCTCTTCCTTGAGCGGCCGGTGGCCTACGGAGGCCTGGGCGACCGGCGAGCAGGGCTGGAGTTTCTCTTCATTCACGTACAAATCTTTCGCCTTTTACTAAAGATTTCCGTGGAGAGGAACGTTGACAAGTTCAACTTATTTTTTGAAGGCTTTGTCTTTGCAAAGCTGCTCTTTTGCTGGTGGAATGACAGAAGGTGTGTGGGCGTGAAGGCGGCCGGTCAGCGCCGTCCACTAGTCCGGATCCTCAAAAGGTAGGGCCCGTGGCCCGGCGCCTATTTCAGGTTATCGCTTCTCGGCCTTTTGGCTAAGATCAAGTGTAGTATCTGTTCTTATCAGTTTAATATCTGATACGTCCTCTACCCGAGGACCATATATTAAATGGATTTTTAGGCCTGGGAGTCGGAAGAGGGGCTTGCTCCGTCCACTCCACGCATCGACCAGGTATTGCATTGCCTCCTGGCACGGTGCACCCTCATAAACGGTCAAACGAAAGAGTAATTGACGAATGCTGGTGACTGGCCCCTGCTGGAAAGCTGTTGGGATTAGGGGTACGGCGCCTTAGACCTTTGCCTAGCCTAGGCCCGGGGTTTCCTCGGTCCTTTTGCGCTAGGGAGTCCCGCTTTTCCCGCTTTTTCATTTTCCCTCCATTTTACTTAAAAAAAAAAAAAAAAAGAAAAGGCGAAAAACTTAATTTTCCCCCACCCTGTGTTTCTCCAGGCAAAGGCTGTGCTGCCTCGTCACCCACCCGACGACCCAAGGGCGCTTTTGCTGCAGGTTTTCGTCGCTCTACCTCGAGCCCTCTTCCTTGAGCGGCCGGTGGCCTACGGAGGCCTGGGCGACAGGCGAGCAGGGCTGGAGTTTCTCTTCATTCACGTACAAATCTTTCGCCTTTTACTAAAGATTTCCGTGGAGAGGAACGTTGACAAGTTCAACTTATTTTTTGAAGGCTTTGTCTTTGCAAAGCTGCTCTTTTGCTGGTGGAATGACAGAAGGTGTGTGGGCGTGAAGGCGGCCGGTCAGCGCCGTCCACTAGTCCGGATCCTCAAAAGGTAGGGCCCGTGGCCCGGCGCCTATTTCAGGTTATCGCTTCTCGGCCTTTTGGCTAAGATCAAGTGTAGTATCTGTTCTTATCAGTTTAATATCTGATACGTCCTCTACCCGAGGACCATATATTAAATGGATTTTTAGGCCTGGGAGTCGGAAGAGGGGCTTGCTCCGTCCACTCCACGCATCGACCAGGTATTGCATTGCCTCCTGGCACGGTGCACCCTCATAAACGGTCAAACGAAAGAGTAATTGACGAATGCTGGTGACTGGCCCCTGCTGGAAAGCTGTTGGGATTAGGGGTACGGCGCCTTAGACCTTTGCCTAGCCTAGGCCCGGGGTTTCCTCGGTCCTTTTGCGCTAGGGAGTCCCGCTTTTCCCGCTTTTTCATTTTCCCTCCATTTTACTTAAAAAAAAAAAAAAAAAGAAAAGGCGAAAAACTTAATTTTCCCCCACCCTGTGTTTCTCCAGGCAAAGGCTGTGCTGCCTCGTCACCCACCCGACGACCCAAGGGCGCTTTTGCTGCAGGTTTTCGTCGCTCTACCTCGAGCCCTCTTCCTTGAGCGGCCGGTGGCCTACGGAGGCCTGGGCGACAGGCGAGCAGGGCTGGAGTTTCTCTTCATTCACGTACAAATCTTTCGCCTTTTACTAAAGATTTCCGTGGAGAGGAACGTTGACAAGTTCAACTTATTTTTTGAAGGCTTTGTCTTTGCAAAGCTGCTCTTTTGCTGGTGGAATGACAGAAGGTGTGTGGGCGTGAAGGCGGCCGGTCAGCGCCGTCCACTAGTCCGGATCCTCAAAAGGTAGGGCCCGTGGCCCGGCGCCTATTTCAGGTTATCGCTTCTCGGCCTTTTGGCTAAGATCAAGTGTAGTATCTGTTCTTATCAGTTTAATATCTGATACGTCCTCTACCCGAGGACCATATATTAAATGGATTTTTAGGCCTGGGAGTCGGAAGAGGGGCTTGCTCCGTCCACTCCACGCATCGACCAGGTATTGCATTGCCTCCTGGCACGGTGCACCCTCATAAACGGTCAAACGAAAGAGTAATTGACGAATGCTGGTGACTGGCCCCTGCTGGAAAGCTGTTGGGATTAGGGGTACGGCGCCTTAGACCTTTGCCTAGCCTAGGCCCGGGGTTTCCTCGGTCCTTTTGCGCTAGGGAGTCCCGCTTTTCCCGCTTTTTCATTTTCCCTCCATTTTACTTAAAAAAAAAAAAAAAAAGAAAAGGCGAAAAACTTAATTTTCCCCCACCCTGTGTTTCTCCAGGCAAAGGCTGTGCTGCCTCGTCACCCACCCGACGACCCAAGGGCGCTTTTGCTGCAGGTTTTCGTCGCTCTACCTCGAGCCCTCTTCCTTGAGCGGCCGGTGGCCTACGGAGGCCTGGGCGACAGGCGAGCAGGGCTGGAGTTTCTCTTCATTCACGTACAAATCTTTCGCCTTTTACTAAAGATTTCCGTGGAGAGGAACGTTGACAAGTTCAACTTATTTTTTGAAGGCTTTGTCTTTGCAAAGCTGCTCTTTTGCTGGTGGAATGACAGAAGGTGTGTGGGCGTGAAGGCGGCCGGTCAGCGCCGTCCACTAGTCCGGACCCTCAAAAGGTAGGGCCCGTGGCCCGGCGCCTATTTCAGGTTATCGCTTCTCGGCCTTTTGGCTAAGATCAAGTGTAGTATCTGTTCTTATCAGTTTAATATCTGATACGTCCTCTACCCGAGGACCATATATTAAATGGATTTTTAGGCCTGGGAGTCGGAAGAGGGGCTTGCTCAGTCCACTCCACGCATCGACCAGGTATTGCATTGCCTCCTGGCACGGTGCACCCTCATAAACGGTCAAACGAAAGAGTAATTGACGAATGCTGGTGACTGGCCCCTGCTGGAAAGCTGTTGGGATTAGGGGTACGGCGCCTTAGACCTTTGCCTAGCCTAGGCCCGGGGTTTCCTCGGTCCTTTTGCGCTAGGGAGTCCCGCTTTTCCCGCTTTTTCATTTTCCCTCCATTTTACTTAAAAAAAAAAAAAAAAAAAAAAAAAAGGCGAAAGACTTAATTTTCCCCCACCCTGTGTTTCTCCAGGCAAAGGCTGTGCTGCCTCGTCACCCACCCGACGACCCAAGGGCGCTTTTGCTGCAGGTTTTCGTCGCTCTACCTCGAGCCCTCTTCCTTGAGCGGCCGGTGGCCTACGGAGGCCTGGGCGACCGGCGAGCAGGGCTGGAGTTTCTCTTCATTCACGTACAAATCTTTCGCCTTTTACTAAAGATTTCCGTGGAGAGGAACGTTGACAAGTTCAACTTATTTTTTGAAGGCTTTGTCTTTGCAAAGCTGCTCTTTTGCTGGTGGAATGACAGAAGGTGTGTGGGCGTGAAGGCGGCCGGTCAGCGCCGTCCACTAGTCCGGATCCTCAAAAGGTAGGGCCCGTGGCCCGGCGCCTATTTCAGGTTATCGCTTCTCGGCCTTTTGGCTAAGATCAAGTGTAGTATCTGTTCTTATCAGTTTAATATCTGATACGTCCTCTACCCGAGGACCATATATTAAATGGATTTTTAGGCCTGGGAGTCGGAAGAGGGGCTTGCTCCGTCCACTCCACGCATCGACCAGGTATTGCATTGCCTCCTGGCACGGTGCACCCTCATAAACGGTCAAACGAAAGAGTAATTGACGAATGCTGGTGACTGGCCCCTGCTGGAAAGCTGTTGGGATTAGGGGTACGGCGCCTTAGACCTTTGCCTAGCCTAGGCCCGGGGTTTCCTCGGTCCTTTTGCGCTAGGGAGTCCCGCTTTTCCCGCTTTTTCATTTTCCCTCCATTTTACTTAAAAAAAAAAAAAAAAAGAAAAGGCGAAAAACTTAATTTTCCCCCACCCTGTGTTTCTCCAGGCAAAGGCTGTGCTGCCTCGTCACCCACCCGACGACCCAAGGGCGCTTTTGCTGCAGGTTTTCGTCGCTCTACCTCGAGCCCTCTTCCTTGAGCGGCCGGTGGCCTACGGAGGCCTGGGCGACAGGCGAGCAGGGCTGGAGTTTCTCTTCATTCACGTACAAATCTTTCGCCTTTTACTAAAGATTTCCGTGGAGAGGAACGTTGACAAGTTCAACTTATTTTTTGAAGGCTTTGTCTTTGCAAAGCTGCTCTTTTGCTGGTGGAATGACAGAAGGTGTGTGGGCGTGAAGGCGGCCGGTCAGCGCCGTCCACTAGTCCGGATCCTCAAAAGGTAGGGCCCGTGGCCCGGCGCCTATTTCAGGTTATCGCTTCTCGGCCTTTTGGCTAAGATCAAGTGTAGTATCTGTTCTTATCAGTTTAATATCTGATACGTCCTCTACCCGAGGACCATATATTAAATGGATTTTTAGGCCTGGGAGTCGGAAGAGGGGCTTGCTCCGTCCACTCCACGCATCGACCAGGTATTGCATTGCCTCCTGGCACGGTGCACCCTCATAAACGGTCAAACGAAAGAGTAATTGACGAATGCTGGTGACTGGCCCCTGCTGGAAAGCTGTTGGGATTAGGGGTACGGCGCCTTAGACCTTTGCCTAGCCTAGGCCCGGGGTTTCCTCGGTCCTTTTGCGCTAGGGAGTCCCGCTTTTCCCGCTTTTTCATTTTCCCTCCATTTTACTTAAAAAAAAAAAAAAAAAGAAAAGGCGAAAAACTTAATTTTCCCCCACCCTGTGTTTCTCCAGGCAAAGGCTGTGCTGCCTCGTCACCCACCCGACGACCCAAGGGCGCTTTTGCTGCAGGTTTTCGTCGCTCTACCTCGAGCCCTCTTCCTTGAGCGGCCGGTGGCCTACGGAGGCCTGGGCGACAGGCGAGCAGGGCTGGAGTTTCTCTTCATTCACGTACAAATCTTTCGCCTTTTACTAAAGATTTCCGTGGAGAGGAACGTTGACAAGTTCAACTTATTTTTTGAAGGCTTTGTCTTTGCAAAGCTGCTCTTTTGCTGGTGGAATGACAGAAGGTGTGTGGGCGTGAAGGCGGCCGGTCAGCGCCGTCCACTAGTCCGGACCCTCAAAAGGTAGGGCCCGTGGCCCGGCGCCTATTTCAGGTTATCGCTTCTCGGCCTTTTGGCTAAGATCAAGTGTAGTATCTGTTCTTATCAGTTTAATATCTGATACGTCCTCTACCCGAGGACCATATATTAAATGGATTTTTAGGCCTGGGAGTCGGAAGAGGGGCTTGCTCAGTCCACTCCACGCATCGACCAGGTATTGCATTGCCTCCTGGCACGGTGCACCCTCATAAACGGTCAAACGAAAGAGTAATTGACGAATGCTGGTGACTGGCCCCTGCTGGAAAGCTGTTGGGATTAGGGGTACGGCGCCTTAGACCTTTGCCTAGCCTAGGCCCGGGGTTTCCTCGGTCCTTTTGCGCTAGGGAGTCCCGCTTTTCCCGCTTTTTCATTTTCCCTCCATTTTACTTAAAAAAAAAAAAAAAAAAAAAAAAAAGGCGAAAGACTTAATTTTCCCCCACCCTGTGTTTCTCCAGGCAAAGGCTGTGCTGCCTCGTCACCCACCCGACGACCCAAGGGCGCTTTTGCTGCAGGTTTTCGTCGCTCTACCTCGAGCCCTCTTCCTTGAGCGGCCGGTGGCCTACGGAGGCCTGGGCGACCGGCGAGCAGGGCTGGAGTTTCTCTTCATTCACGTACAAATCTTTCGCCTTTTACTAAAGATTTCCGTGGAGAGGAACGTTGACAAGTTCAACTTATTTTTTGAAGGCTTTGTCTTTGCAAAGCTGCTCTTTTGCTGGTGGAATGACAGAAGGTGTGTGGGCGTGAAGGCGGCCGGTCAGCGCCGTCCACTAGTCCGGATCCTCAAAAGGTAGGGCCAGTGGCCCGGCGCCTATTTCAGGTTATCGCTTCTCGGCCTTTTGGCTAAGATCAAGTGTAGTATCTGTTCTTATCAGTTTAATATCTGATATGTCCTCTACCCGAGGACCATATATTAAATGGATTTTTAGGCCTGGGAGTCGGAAGAGGGGCTTGCTCCGTCCACTCCACGCATCGACCAGGTATTGCATTGCCTCCTGTCACGGTGCACCCTCATAAACGGTCAAACGAAAGAGTAATTGACGAATGCTGGTGACTGGCCCCTGCTGGAAAGCTGTTGGGATTAGGGGTACGGCGCCTTAGACCTTTGCCTAGCCTAGGCCCGGGGTTTCCTCGGTCCTTTTGCGCTAGGGAGTCCCGCTTTTCCCGCTTTTTCATTTTCCCTCCATTTTACTTAAAAAAAAAAAAAAAAAAAAAAAAAAGGCGAAAGACTTAATTTTCCCCCACCCTGTGTTTCTCCAGGCAAAGGCTGTGCTGCCTCGTCACCCACCCGACGACCCAAGGGCGCTTTTGCTGCAGGTTTTCGTCGCTCTACCTCGAGCCCTCTTCCTTGAGCGGCCGGTGGCCTACGGAGGCCTGGGCGACCGGCGAGCAGGGCTGGAGTTTCTCTTCATTCACGTACAAATCTTTCGCCTTTTACTAAAGATTTCCGTGGAGAGGAACGTTGACAAGTTCAACTTATTTTTTGAAGGCTTTGTCTTTGCAAAGCTGCTCTTTTGCTGGTGGAATGACAGAAGGTGTGTGGGCGTGAAGGCGGCCGGTCAGCGCCGTCCACTAGTCCGGATCCTCAAAAGGTAGGGCCAGTGGCCCGGCGCCTATTTCAGGTTATCGCTTCTCGGCCTTTTGGCTAAGATCAAGTGTAGTATCTGTTCTTATCAGTTTAATATCTGATATGTCCTCTACCCGAGGACCATATATTAAATGGATTTTTAGGCCTGGGAGTCGGAAGAGGGGCTTGCTCCGTCCACTCCACGCATCGACCAGGTATTGCATTGCCTCCTGTCACGGTGCACCCTCATAAACGGTCAAACGAAAGAGTAATTGACGAATGCTGGTGACTGGCCCCTGCTGGAAAGCTGTTGGGATTAGGGGTACGGCGCCTTAGACCTTTGCCTAGCCTAGGCCCGGGGTTTCCTCGGTCCTTTTGCGCTAGGGAGTCCCGCTTTTCCCGCTTTTTCATTTTCCCTCCATTTTACTTAAAAAAAAAAAAAAAAAAAAAAAAAAGGCGAAAGACTTAATTTTCCCCCACCCTGTGTTTCTCCAGGCAAAGGCTGTGCTGCCTCGTCACCCACCCGACGACCCAAGGGCGCTTTTGCTGCAGGTTTTCGTCGCTCTACCTCGAGCCCTCTTCCTTGAGCGGCCGGTGGCCTACGGAGGCCTGGGCGACCGGCGAGCAGGGCTGGAGTTTCTCTTCATTCACGTACAAATCCGTCGCCTTTTACTAAAGATTTCCGTGGAGAGGAACGTTGACAAGTTCAACTTATTTTTTGAAGGCTTTGTCTTTGCAAAGCTGCTCTTTTGCTGGTGGAATGACAGAAGGTGTGTGGGCGTGAAGGCGGCCGGTCAGCGCCGTCCACTAGTCCGGATCCTCAAAAGGTAGGGCCCGTGGCCCGGCGCCTATTTCAGGTTATCGCTTCTCGGCCTTTTGGCTAAGATCAAGTGTAGTATCTGTTCTTATCAGTTTAATATCTGATACGTCCTCTACCCGAGCACCATATATTAAATGGATTTTTAGGCCTGGGAGTCGGAAGAGGGGCTTGCTCCGTCCACTCCACGCATCGACCAGGTATTGCATTGCCTCCTGGCACGGTGCACCCTCATAAACGGTCAAACGAAAGAGTAATTGACGAATGCTGGTGACTGGCCCCTGCTGGAAAGCTGTTGGGATTAGGGGTACGGCGCCTTAGACCTTTGCCTAGCCTAGGCCCGGGGTTTCCTCGGTCCTTTTGCGCTAGGGAGTCCCGCTTTTCCCGCTTTTTCATTTTCCCTCCATTTTACTTAAAAAAAAAAAAAAAAAGAAAAGGCGAAAAACTTAATTTTCCCCCACCCTGTGTTTCTCCAGGCAAAGGCTGTGCTGCCTCGTCACCCACCCGACGACCCAAGGGCGCTTTTGCTGCAGGTTTTCGTCGCTCTACCTCGAGCCCTCTTCCTTGAGCGGCCGGTGGCCTACGGAGGCCTGGGCGACAGGCGAGCAGGGCTGGAGTTTCTCTTCATTCACGTACAAATCTTTCGCCTTTTACTAAAGATTTCCGTGGAGAGGAACGTTGACAAGTTCAACTTATTTTTTGAAGGCTTTGTCTTTGCAAAGCTGCTCTTTTGCTGGTGGAATGACAGAAGGTGTGTGGGCGTGAAGGCGGCCGGTCAGCGCCGTCCACTAGTCCGGATCCTCAAAAGGTAGGGCCAGTGGCCCGGCACCTATTTCAGGTTATCGCTTCTCGGCCTTTTGGCTAAGATCAAGTGTAGTATCTGTTCTTATCAGTTTAATATCTGATATGTCCTCTACCCGAGGACCATATATTAAATGGATTTTTAGGCCTGGGAGTCGGAAGAGGGGCTTGCTCCGTCCACTCCACGCATCGACCAGGTATTGCATTGCCTCCTGTCACGGTGCACCCTCATAAACGGTCAAACGAAAGAGTAATTGACGAATGCTGGTGACTGGCCCCTGCTGGAAAGCTGTTGGGATTAGGGGTACGGCGCCTTAGACCTTTGCCTAGCCTAGGCCCGGGGTTTCCTCGGTCCTTTTGCGCTAGGGAGTCCCGCTTTTCCCGCTTTTTCATTTTCCCTCCATTTTACTTAAAAAAAAAAAAAAAAAAAAAAAAAAGGCGAAAGACTTAATTTTCCCCCACCCTGTGTTTCTCCAGGCAAAGGCTGTGCTGCCTCGTCACCCACCCGACGACCCAAGGGCGCTTTTGCTGCAGGTTTTCGTCGCTCTACCTCGAGCCCTCTTCCTTGAGCGGCCGGTGGCCTACGGAGGCCTGGGCGACCGGCGAGCAGGGCTGGAGTTTCTCTTCATTCACGTACAAATCTTTCGCCTTTTACTAAAGATTTCCGTGGAGAGGAACGTTGACAAGTTCAACTTATTTTTTGAAGGCTTTGTCTTTGCAAAGCTGCTCTTTTGCTGGTGGAATGACAGAAGGTGTGTGGGCGTGAAGGCGGCCGGTCAGCGCCGTCCACTAGTCCGGATCCTCAAAAGGTAGGGCCCGTGGCCCGGCGCCTATTTCAGGTTATCGCTTCTCGGCCTTTTGGCTAAGATCAAGTGTAGTATCTGTTCTTATCAGTTTAATATCTGATACGTCCTCTACCCGAGGACCATATATTAAATGGATTTTTAGGCCTGGGAGTCGGAAGAGGGGCTTGCTCCGTCCACTCCACGCATCGACCAGGTATTGCATTGCCTCCTGGCACGGTGCACCCTCATAAACGGTCAAACGAAAGAGTAATTGACGAATGCTGGTGACTGGCCCCTGCTGGAAAGCTGTTGGGATTAGGGGTACGGCGCCTTAGACCTTTGCCTAGCCTAGGCCCGGGGTTTCCTCGGTCCTTTTGCGCTAGGGAGTCCCGCTTTTCCCGCTTTTTCATTTTCCCTCCATTTTACTTAAAAAAAAAAAAAAAAAGAAAAGGCGAAAAACTTAATTTTCCCCCACCCTGTGTTTCTCCAGGCAAAGGCTGTGCTGCCTCGTCACCCACCCGACGACCCAAGGGCGCTTTTGCTGCAGGTTTTCGTCGCTCTACCTCGAGCCCTCTTCCTTGAGCGGCCGGTGGCCTACGGAGGCCTGGGCGACAGGCGAGCAGGGCTGGAGTTTCTCTTCATTCACGTACAAATCTTTCGCCTTTTACTAAAGATTTCCGTGGAGAGGAACGTTGACAAGTTCAACTTATTTTTTGAAGGCTTTGTCTTTGCAAAGCTGCTCTTTTGCTGGTGGAATGACAGAAGGTGTGTGGGCGTGAAGGCGGCCGGTCAGCGCCGTCCACTAGTCCGGACCCTCAAAAGGTAGGGCCCGTGGCCCGGCGCCTATTTCAGGTTATCGCTTCTCGGCCTTTTGGCTAAGATCAAGTGTAGTATCTGTTCTTATCAGTTTAATATCTGATACGTCCTCTACCCGAGGACCATATATTAAATGGATTTTTAGGCCTGGGAGTCGGAAGAGGGGCTTGCTCCGTCCACTCCACGCATCGACCAGGTATTGCATTGCCTCCTGTCACGGTGCACCCTCATAAACGGTCAAACGAAAGAGTAATTGACGAATGCTGGTGACTGGCCCCTGCTGGAAAGCTGTTGGGATTAGGGGTACGGCGCCTTAGACCTTTGCCTAGCCTAGGCCCGGGGTTTCCTCGGTCCTTTTGCGCTAGGGAGTCCCGCTTTTCCCGCTTTTTCATTTTCCCTCCATTTTACTTAAAAAAAAAAAAAAAAAAAAAAAAAAGGCGAAAGACTTAATTTTCCCCCACCCTGTGTTTCTCCAGGCAAAGGCTGTGCTGCCTCGTCACCCACCCGACGACCCAAGGGCGCTTTTGCTGCAGGTTTTCGTCGCTCTACCTCGAGCCCTCTTCCTTGAGCGGCCGGTGGCCTACGGAGGCCTGGGCGACCGGCGAGCAGGGCTGGAGTTTCTCTTCATTCACGTACAAATCTTTCGCCTTTTACTAAAGATTTCCGTGGAGAGGAACGTTGACAAGTTCAACTTATTTTTTGAAGGCTTTGTCTTTGCAAAGCTGCTCTTTTGCTGGTGGAATGACAGAAGGTGTGTGGGCGTGAAGGCGGCCGGTCAGCGCCGTCCACTAGTCCGGATCCTCAAAAGGTAGGGCCCGTGGCCCGGCGCCTATTTCAGGTTATCGCTTCTCGGCCTTTTGGCTAAGATCAAGTGTAGTATCTGTTCTTATCAGTTTAATATCTGATACGTCCTCTACCCGAGGACCATATATTAAATGGATTTTTAGGCCTGGGAGTCGGAAGAGGGGCTTGCTCCGTCCACTCCACGCATCGACCAGGTATTGCATTGCCTCCTGGCACGGTGCACCCTCATAAACGGTCAAACGAAAGAGTAATTGACGAATGCTGGTGACTGGCCCCTGCTGGAAAGCTGTTGGGATTAGGGGTACGGCGCCTTAGACCTTTGCCTAGCCTAGGCCCGGGGTTTCCTCGGTCCTTTTGCGCTAGGGAGTCCCGCTTTTCCCGCTTTTTCATTTTCCCTCCATTTTACTTAAAAAAAAAAAAAAAAAGAAAAGGCGAAAAACTTAATTTTCCCCCACCCTGTGTTTCTCCAGGCAAAGGCTGTGCTGCCTCGTCACCCACCCGACAACCCAAGGGCGCTTTTGCTGCAGGTTTTCGTCGCTCTACCTCGAGCCCTCTTCCTTGAGCGGCCGGTGGCCTACGGAGGCCTGGGCGACCGGCGAGCAGGGCTGGAGTTTCTCTTCATTCACGTACAAATCCGTCGCCTTTTACTAAAGATTTCCGTGGAGAGGAACGTTGACAAGTTCAACTTATTTTTTGAAGGCTTTGTCTTTGCAAAGCTGCTCTTTTGCTGGTGGAATGACAGAAGGTGTGTGGGCGTGAAGGCGGCCGGTCAGCGCCGTCCACTAGTCCGGATCCTCAAAAGGTAGGGCCCGTGGCCCGGCGCCTATTTCAGGTTATCGCTTCTCGGCCTTTTGGCTAAGATCAAGTGTAGTATCTGTTCTTATCAGTTTAATATCTGATACGTCCTCTACCCGAGGACCATATATTAAATGGATTTTTAGGCCTGGGAGTCGGAAGAGGGGCTTGCTCCGTCCACTCCACGCATCGACCAGGTATTGCATTGCCTCCTGGCACGGTGCACCCTCATAAACGGTCAAACGAAAGAGTAATTGACGAATGCTGGTGACTGGCCCCTGCTGGAAAGCTGTTGGGATTAGGGGTACGGCGCCTTAGACCTTTGCCTAGCCTAGGCCCGGGGTTTCCTCGGTCCTTTTGCGCTAGGGAGTCCCGCTTTTCCCGCTTTTTCATTTTCCCTCCATTTTACTTAAAAAAAAAAAAAAAAAGAAAAGGCGAAAAACTTAATTTTCCCCCACCCTGTGTTTCTCCAGGCAAAGGCTGTGCTGCCTCGTCACCCACCCGACGACCCAAGGGCGCTTTTGCTGCAGGTTTTCGTCGCTCTACCTCGAGCCCTCTTCCTTGAGCGGCCGGTGGCCTACGGAGGCCTGGGCGACAGGCGAGCAGGGCTGGAGTTTCTCTTCATTCACGTACAAATCTTTCGCCTTTTACTAAAGATTTCCGTGGAGAGGAACGTTGACAAGTTCAACTTATTTTTTGAAGGCTTTGTCTTTGCAAAGCTGCTCTTTTGCTGGTGGAATGACAGAAGGTGTGTGGGCGTGAAGGCGGCCGGTCAGCGCCGTCCACTAGTCCGGATCCTCAAAAGGTAGGGCCAGTGGCCCGGCGCCTATTTCAGGTTATCGCTTCTCGGCCTTTTGGCTAAGATCAAGTGTAGTATCTGTTCTTATCAGTTTAATATCTGATATGTCCTCTACCCGAGGACCATATATTAAATGGATTTTTAGGCCTGGGAGTCGGAAGAGGGGCTTGCTCCGTCCACTCCACGCATCGACCAGGTATTGCATTGCCTCCTGTCACGGTGCACCCTCATAAACGGTCAAACGAAAGAGTAATTGACGAATGCTGGTGACTGGCCCCTGCTGGAAAGCTGTTGGGATTAGGGGTACGGCGCCTTAGACCTTTGCCTAGCCTAGGCCCGGGGTTTCCTCGGTCCTTTTGCGCTAGGGAGTCCCGCTTTTCCCGCTTTTTCATTTTCCCTCCATTTTACTTAAAAAAAAAAAAAAAAAAAAAAAAAAGGCGAAAGACTTAATTTTCCCCCACCCTGTGTTTCTCCAGGCAAAGGCTGTGCTGCCTCGTCACCCACCCGACGACCCAAGGGCGCTTTTGCTGCAGGTTTTCGTCGCTCTACCTCGAGCCCTCTTCCTTGAGCGGCCGGTGGCCTACGGAGGCCTGGGCGACCGGCGAGCAGGGCTGGAGTTTCTCTTCATTCACGTACAAATCTTTCGCCTTTTACTAAAGATTTCCGTGGAGAGGAACGTTGACAAGTTCAACTTATTTTTTGAAGGCTTTGTCTTTGCAAAGCTGCTCTTTTGCTGGTGGAATGACAGAAGGTGTGTGGGCGTGAAGGCGGCCGGTCAGCGCCGTCCACTAGTCCGGATCCTCAAAAGGTAGGGCCCGTGGCCCGGCGCCTATTTCAGGTTATCGCTTCTCGGCCTTTTGGCTAAGATCAAGTGTAGTATCTGTTCTTATCAGTTTAATATCTGATACGTCCTCTACCCGAGGACCATATATTAAATGGATTTTTAGGCCTGGGAGTCGGAAGAGGGGCTTGCTCCGTCCACTCCACGCATCGACCAGGTATTGCATTGCCTCCTGGCACGGTGCACCCTCATAAACGGTCAAACGAAAGAGTAATTGACGAATGCTGGTGACTGGCCCCTGCTGGAAAGCTGTTGGGATTAGGGGTACGGCGCCTTAGACCTTTGCCTAGCCTAGGCCCGGGGTTTCCTCGGTCCTTTTGCGCTAGGGAGTCCCGCTTTTCCCGCTTTTTCATTTTCCCTCCATTTTACTTAAAAAAAAAAAAAAAAAGAAAAGGCGAAAAACTTAATTTTCCCCCACCCTGTGTTTCTCCAGGCAAAGGCTGTGCTGCCTCGTCACCCACCCGACGACCCAAGGGCGCTTTTGCTGCAGGTTTTCGTCGCTCTACCTCGAGCCCTCTTCCTTGAGCGGCCGGTGGCCTACGGAGGCCTGGGCGACAGGCGAGCAGGGCTGGAGTTTCTCTTCATTCACGTACAAATCTTTCGCCTTTTACTAAAGATTTCCGTGGAGAGGAACGTTGACAAGTTCAACTTATTTTTTGAAGGCTTTGTCTTTGCAAAGCTGCTCTTTTGCTGGTGGAATGACAGAAGGTGTGTGGGCGTGAAGGCGGCCGGTCAGCGCCGTCCACTAGTCCGGACCCTCAAAAGGTAGGGCCCGTGGCCCGGCGCCTATTTCAGGTTATCGCTTCTCGGCCTTTTGGCTAAGATCAAGTGTAGTATCTGTTCTTATCAGTTTAATATCTGATACGTCCTCTACCCGAGGACCATATATTAAATGGATTTTTAGGCCTGGGAGTCGGAAGAGGGGCTTGCTCCGTCCACTCCACGCATCGACCAGGTATTGCATTGCCTCCTGTCACGGTGCACCCTCATAAACGGTCAAACGAAAGAGTAATTGACGAATGCTGGTGACTGGCCCCTGCTGGAAAGCTGTTGGGATTAGGGGTACGGCGCCTTAGACCTTTGCCTAGCCTAGGCCCGGGGTTTCCTCGGTCCTTTTGCGCTAGGGAGTCCCGCTTTTCCCGCTTTTTCATTTTCCCTCCATTTTACTTAAAAAAAAAAAAAAAAAAAAAAAAAAGGCGAAAGACTTAATTTTCCCCCACCCTGTGTTTCTCCAGGCAAAGGCTGTGCTGCCTCGTCACCCACCCGACGACCCAAGGGCGCTTTTGCTGCAGGTTTTCGTCGCTCTACCTCGAGCCCTCTTCCTTGAGCGGCCGGTGGCCTACGGAGGCCTGGGCGACCGGCGAGCAGGGCTGGAGTTTCTCTTCATTCACGTACAAATCTTTCGCCTTTTACTAAAGATTTCCGTGGAGAGGAACGTTGACAAGTTCAACTTATTTTTTGAAGGCTTTGTCTTTGCAAAGCTGCTCTTTTGCTGGTGGAATGACAGAAGGTGTGTGGGCGTGAAGGCGGCCGGTCAGCGCCGTCCACTAGTCCGGATCCTCAAAAGGTAGGGCCCGTGGCCCGGCGCCTATTTCAGGTTATCGCTTCTCGGCCTTTTGGCTAAGATCAAGTGTAGTATCTGTTCTTATCAGTTTAATATCTGATACGTCCTCTACCCGAGGACCATATATTAAATGGATTTTTAGGCCTGGGAGTCGGAAGAGGGGCTTGCTCCGTCCACTCCACGCATCGACCAGGTATTGCATTGCCTCCTGGCACGGTGCACCCTCATAAACGGTCAAACGAAAGAGTAATTGACGAATGCTGGTGACTGGCCCCTGCTGGAAAGCTGTTGGGATTAGGGGTACGGCGCCTTAGACCTTTGCCTAGCCTAGGCCCGGGGTTTCCTCGGTCCTTTTGCGCTAGGGAGTCCCGCTTTTCCCGCTTTTTCATTTTCCCTCCATTTTACTTAAAAAAAAAAAAAAAAAGAAAAGGCGAAAAACTTAATTTTCCCCCACCCTGTGTTTCTCCAGGCAAAGGCTGTGCTGCCTCGTCACCCACCCGACGACCCAAGGGCGCTTTTGCTGCAGGTTTTCGTCGCTCTACCTCGAGCCCTCTTCCTTGAGCGGCCGGTGGCCTACGGAGGCCTGGGCGACAGGCGAGCAGGGCTGGAGTTTCTCTTCATTCACGTACAAATCTTTCGCCTTTTACTAAAGATTTCCGTGGAGAGGAACGTTGACAAGTTCAACTTATTTTTTGAAGGCTTTGTCTTTGCAAAGCTGCTCTTTTGCTGGTGGAATGACAGAAGGTGTGTGGGCGTGAAGGCGGCCGGTCAGCGCCGTCCACTAGTCCGGACCCTCAAAAGGTAGGGCCCGTGGCCCGGCGCCTATTTCAGGTTATCGCTTCTCGGCCTTTTGGCTAAGATCAAGTGTAGTATCTGTTCTTATCAGTTTAATATCTGATACGTCCTCTACCCGAGGACCATATATTAAATGGATTTTTAGGCCTGGGAGTCGGAAGAGGGGCTTGCTCCGTCCACTCCACGCATCGACCAGGTATTGCATTGCCTCCTGGCACGGTGCACACCTCATAAACGGTCAAACGAAAGAGTAATTGACGAATGCTGGTGACTGGCCCCTGCTGGAAAGCTGTTGGGATTAGGGGTACGGCGCCTTAGACCTTTGCCTAGCCTAGGCCCGGGGTTCCTCGGTCCTTTTGCGCTAGGGAGTCCCGCTTTTCCCGCTTTTTCATTTTCCCTCCATTTTACTTAAAAAAAAAAAAAAAAAGAAAAGGCGAAAAACTTAATTTTCCCCCCACCCTGTGTTTCTCCAGGCAAAGGCTGTGCTGCCTCGTCACTCCACCCGACGACCCAAGGGCGCTTTTGCTGCAGGTTTTCGTCGCTCTACCTCGAGCCCTCTTCCTTGAGCGGCCGGTGGCCTACGGAGGCCTGGGCGACAGGCGAGCAGGGCTGGAGTTTCTCTTCATTCACGTACAAATCTTTCGCCTTTTACTAAAGATTTCCGTGGAGAGGAACGTTGACAAGTTCAACTTATTTTTGAAGGCTTTGTCTTTGCAAAGCTGCTCTTTTGCTGGTGGAATGACAGAAGGTGTGTGGGCGTGAAGGCGGCCGGTCAGCGCCGTCCACCTAGTCCGGACCCTCAAAAGGTAGGGCCAGTGGCCCGGCGCCTATTTCAGGTTATCGCTTCTCGGCCTTTTGGCTAAGATCAAGTGTAGTATCTGTTCTTATCAGTTTAATATCTGATACGTCCTCTACCCGAGGACCATATATTAAATGGATTTTTAGGCCTGGGAGTCGGAAGAGGGGCTTGCTCCCGTCCACTCCACGCATCGACCAGGTATTGCATTGCCTCCTGGCACGGTGCAACCCTCATAAACGGTCAAACGAAAGAGTAATTGACGAATGCTGGTGACTGGCCCTGCTGGAAAGCTGTTGGGATTAGGGGTACGGTGCCTTAGACCTTTGCCTAGCCTAGGCCCGGGGTTTCCTCGGTCCTTTTGCGCTAGGGAGTCCCGCTTTTCCCGCTTTTTCATTTTCCCTCCATTTTACTAAAAAAAAAAAAAAAAAAGAAAAAGGCGAAAAACTTAATTTTCCCCCACCCTGTGTTTCTCCAGGCAAAGGCTGTGCTGCCTCGTCACCCACCCGACCGACCCCAAGGGCGCTTTTGCTGCAGGTTTTCGTCGCTCTACCTCGAGCCCTCTTCCTTGAGCGGCCGGTGGCCTACGGAGGCCTGGGCGACAGGCGAGCAGGGCTGGAGTTTCTCTTCATTCACGTACAAATCTTTCGCCTTTTACTAAAGATTTCCGTGGAGAGGAACGTTGACAAGTTCAACTTAATTTTTTGAAGGCTTTGTCTTTGCAAAGCTGCTCTTTTGCTGGTGGAATGACAGAAGGTGTGTGGCGTGAAGGCGGCCGGTCAGCGCCGTCCACTAGTCCGGATCCTCAAAAGGTAGGGCCCGTGGCCCGGCGCCTATTTCAGGTTATCGCTTCTCGGCCTTTTGGCTAAGATCAAGTGTAGTATCTGTTCTTATCAGTTTAATATCTGATACGTCCTCTACCCGAGGACCATATATTAAATGGATTTTTAGGCCTGGGAGTCGGAAGAGGGGCTTGCTCCGTCCACTCCACGCATCGACCAGGTATTGCATTGCCTCCTGGCACGGTGCACCCTCATAAACGGTCAAACGAAAGAGTAATTGACGAATGCTGGTGACTGGCCCCTGCTGGAAAGCTGTTGGGATTAGGGGTACGGCGCCTTAGACCTTTGCCTAGCCTAGGCCCGGGGTTTCCTCGGTCCTTTTGCGCTAGGGAGTCCCGCTTTTCCCGCTTTTTCATTTTCCCTCCATTTTACTTAAAAAAAAAAAAAAAAAAAAAAAAAAGGCGAAAGACTTAATTTTCCCCCACCCTGTGTTTCTCCAGGCAAAGGCTGTGCTGCCTCGTCACCCACCCGACGACCCAAGGGCGCTTTTGCTGCAGGTTTTCGTCGCTCTACCTCGAGCCCTCTTCCTTGAGCGGCCGGTGGCCTACGGAGGCCTGGGCGACCGGCGAGCAGGGCTGGAGTTTCTCTTCATTCACGTACAAATCTTTCGCCTTTTACTAAAGATTTCCGTGGAGAGGAACGTTGACAAGTTCAACTTATTTTTTGAAGGCTTTGTCTTTGCAAAGCTGCTCTTTTGCTGGTGGAATGACAGAAGGTGTGTGGGCGTGAAGGCGGCCGGTCAGCGCCGTCCACTAGTCCGGATCCTCAAAAGGTAGGGCCCGTGGCCCGGCGCCTATTTCAGGTTATCGCTTCTCGGCCTTTTGGCTAAGATCAAGTGTAGTATCTGTTCTTATCAGTTTAATATCTGATACGTCCTCTACCCGAGGACCATATATTAAATGGATTTTTAGGCCTGGGAGTCGGAAGAGGGGCTTGCTCCGTCCACTCCACGCATCGACCAGGTATTGCATTGCCTCCTGGCACGGTGCACCCTCATAAACGGTCAAACGAAAGAGTAATTGACGAATGCTGGTGACTGGCCCCTGCTGGAAAGCTGTTGGGATTAGGGGTACGGCGCCTTAGACCTTTGCCTAGCCTAGGCCCGGGGTTTCCTCGGTCCTTTTGCGCTAGGGAGTCCCGCTTTTCCCGCTTTTTCATTTTCCCTCCATTTTACTTAAAAAAAAAAAAAAAAAGAAAAGGCGAAAAACTTAATTTTCCCCCACCCTGTGTTTCTCCAGGCAAAGGCTGTGCTGCCTCGTCACCCACCCGACGACCCAAGGGCGCTTTTGCTGCAGGTTTTCGTCGCTCTACCTCGAGCCCTCTTCCTTGAGCGGCCGGTGGCCTACGGAGGCCTGGGCGACAGGCGAGCAGGGCTGGAGTTTCTCTTCATTCACGTACAAATCTTTCGCCTTTTACTAAAGATTTCCGTGGAGAGGAACGTTGACAAGTTCAACTTATTTTTTGAAGGCTTTGTCTTTGCAAAGCTGCTCTTTTGCTGGTGGAATGACAGAAGGTGTGTGGGCGTGAAGGCGGCCGGTCAGCGCCGTCCACTAGTCCGGACCCTCAAAAGGTAGGGCCCGTGGCCCGGCGCCTATTTCAGGTTATCGCTTCTCGGCCTTTTGGCTAAGATCAAGTGTAGTATCTGTTCTTATCAGTTTAATATCTGATACGTCCTCTACCCGAGGACCATATATTAAATGGATTTTTAGGCCTGGGAGTCGGAAGAGGGGCTTGCTCCGTCCACTCCACGCATCGACCAGGTATTGCATTGCCTCCTGGCACGGTGCACCCTCATAAACGGTCAAACGAAAGAGTAATTGACGAATGCTGGTGACTGGCCCCTGCTGGAAAGCTGTTGGGATTAGGGGTACGGCGCCTTAGACCTTTGCCTAGCCTAGGCCCGGGGTTTCCTCGGTCCTTTTGCGCTAGGGAGTCCCGCTTTTCCCGCTTTTTCATTTTCCCTCCATTTTACTTAAAAAAAAAAAAAAAAGAAAAGGCGAAAAACTTAATTTTCCCCCACCCTGTGTTTCTCCAGGCAAAGGCTGTGCTGCCTCGTCACCCACCCGACGACCCAAGGGCGCTTTTGCTGCAGGTTTTCGTCGCTCTACCTCGAGCCCTCTTCCTTGAGCGGCCGGTGGCCTACGGAGGCCTGGGCGACAGGCGAGCAGGGCTGGAGTTTCTCTTCATTCACGTACAAATCTTTCGCCTTTTACTAAAGATTTCCGTGGAGAGGAACGTTGACAAGTTCAACTTATTTTTTGAAGGCTTTGTCTTTGCAAAGCTGCTCTTTTGCTGGTGGAATGACAGAAGGTGTGTGGGCGTGAAGGCGGCCGGTCAGCGCCGTCCACTAGTCCGGACCCTCAAAAGGTAGGGCCCGTGGCCCGGCGCCTATTTCAGGTTATCGCTTCTCGGCCTTTTGGCTAAGATCAAGTGTAGTATCTGTTCTTATCAGTTTAATATCTGATACGTCCTCTACCCGAGGACCATATATTAAATGGATTTTTAGGCCTGGGAGTCGGAAGAGGGGCTTGCTCCGTCCACTCCACGCATCGACCAGGTATTGCATTGCCTCCTGGCACGGTGCACCCTCATAAACGGTCAAACGAAAGAGTAATTGACGAATGCTGGTGACTGGCCCCTGCTGGAAAGCTGTTGGGATTAGGGGTACGGCGCCTTAGACCTTTGCCTAGCCTAGGCCCGGGGTTTCCTCGGTCCTTTTGCGCTAGGGAGTCCCGCTTTTCCCGCTTTTTCATTTTCCCTCCATTTTACTTAAAAAAAAAAAAAAAAAAGAAAAGGCGAAAAACTTAATTTTCCCCCACCCTGTGTTTCTCCAGGCAAAGGCTGTGCTGCCTCGTCACCCACCCGACGACCCAAGGGCGCTTTTGCTGCAGGTTTTCGTCGCTCTACCTCGAGCCCTCTTCCTTGAGCGGCCGGTGGCCTACGGAGGCCTGGGCGACAGGCGAGCAGGGCTGGAGTTTCTCTTCATTCACGTACAAATCTTTCGCCTTTTACTAAAGATTTCCGTGGAGAGGAACGTTGACAAGTTCAACTTATTTTTTGAAGGCTTTGTCTTTGCAAAGCTGCTCTTTTGCTGGTGGAATGACAGAAGGTGTGTGGGCGTGAAGGCGGCCGGTCAGCGCCGTCCACTAGTCCGGATCCTCAAAAGGTAGGGCCCGTGGCCCGGCGCCTATTTCAGGTTATCGCTTCTCGGCCTTTTGGCTAAGATCAAGTGTAGTATCTGTTCTTATCAGTTTAATATCTGATACGTCCTCTACCCGAGGACCATATATTAAATGGATTTTTAGGCCTGGGAGTCGGAAGAGGGGCTTGCTCCGTCCACTCCACGCATCGACCAGGTATTGCATTGCCTCCTGGCACGGTGCACCCTCATAAACGGTCAAACGAAAGAGTAATTGACGAATGCTGGTGACTGGCCCCTGCTGGAAAGCTGTTGGGATTAGGGGTACGGCGCCTTAGACCTTTGCCTAGCCTAGGCCCGGGGTTTCCTCGGTCCTTTTGCGCTAGGGAGTCCCGCTTTTCCCGCTTTTTCATTTTCCCTCCATTTTACTTAAAAAAAAAAAAAAAAAGAAAAGGCGAAAAACTTAATTTTCCCCCACCCTGTGTTTCTCCAGGCAAAGGCTGTGCTGCCTCGTCACCCACCCGACGACCCAAGGGCGCTTTTGCTGCAGGTTTTCGTCGCTCTACCTCGAGCCCTCTTCCTTGAGCGGCCGGTGGCCTACGGAGGCCTGGGCGACAGGCGAGCAGGGCTGGAGTTTCTCTTCATTCACGTACAAATCTTTCGCCTTTTACTAAAGATTTCCGTGGAGAGGAACGTTGACAAGTTCAACTTATTTTTTGAAGGCTTTGTCTTTGCAAAGCTGCTCTTTTGCTGGTGGAATGACAGAAGGTGTGTGGGCGTGAAGGCGGCCGGTCAGCGCCGTCCACTAGTCCGGATCCTCAAAAGGTAGGGCCAGTGGCCCGGCGCCTATTTCAGGTTATCGCTTCTCGGCCTTTTGGCTAAGATCAAGTGTAGTATCTGTTCTTATCAGTTTAATATCTGATATGTCCTCTACCCGAGGACCATATATTAAATGGATTTTTAGGCCTGGGAGTCGGAAGAGGGGCTTGCTCCGTCCACTCCACGCATCGACCAGGTATTGCATTGCCTCCTGTCACGGTGCACCCTCATAAACGGTCAAACGAAAGAGTAATTGACGAATGCTGGTGACTGGCCCCTGCTGGAAAGCTGTTGGGATTAGGGGTACGGCGCCTTAGACCTTTGCCTAGCCTAGGCCCGGGGTTTCCTCGGTCCTTTTGCGCTAGGGAGTCCCGCTTTTCCCGCTTTTTCATTTTCCCTCCATTTTACTTAAAAAAAAAAAAAAAAAAAAAAAAAAGGCGAAAGACTTAATTTTCCCCCACCCTGTGTTTCTCCAGGCAAAGGCTGTGCTGCCTCGTCACCCACCCGACGACCCAAGGGCGCTTTTGCTGCAGGTTTTCGTCGCTCTACCTCGAGCCCTCTTCCTTGAGCGGCCGGTGGCCTACGGAGGCCTGGGCGACCGGCGAGCAGGGCTGGAGTTTCTCTTCATTCACGTACAAATCTTTCGCCTTTTACTAAAGATTTCCGTGGAGAGGAACGTTGACAAGTTCAACTTATTTTTTGAAGGCTTTGTCTTTGCAAAGCTGCTCTTTTGCTGGTGGAATGACAGAAGGTGTGTGGGCGTGAAGGCGGCCGGTCAGCGCCGTCCACTAGTCCGGATCCTCAAAAGGTAGGGCCCGTGGCCCGGCGCCTATTTCAGGTTATCGCTTCTCGGCCTTTTGGCTAAGATCAAGTGTAGTATCTGTTCTTATCAGTTTAATATCTGATACGTCCTCTACCCGAGGACCATATATTAAATGGATTTTTAGGCCTGGGAGTCGGAAGAGGGGCTTGCTCCGTCCACTCCACGCATCGACCAGGTATTGCATTGCCTCCTGGCACGGTGCACCCTCATAAACGGTCAAACGAAAGAGTAATTGACGAATGCTGGTGACTGGCCCCTGCTGGAAAGCTGTTGGGATTAGGGGTACGGCGCCTTAGACCTTTGCCTAGCCTAGGCCCGGGGTTTCCTCGGTCCTTTTGCGCTAGGGAGTCCCGCTTTTCCCGCTTTTTCATTTTCCCTCCATTTTACTTAAAAAAAAAAAAAAAAAGAAAAGGCGAAAAACTTAATTTTCCCCCACCCTGTGTTTCTCCAGGCAAAGGCTGTGCTGCCTCGTCACCCACCCGACGACCCAAGGGCGCTTTTGCTGCAGGTTTTCGTCGCTCTACCTCGAGCCCTCTTCCTTGAGCGGCCGGTGGCCTACGGAGGCCTGGGCGACAGGCGAGCAGGGCTGGAGTTTCTCTTCATTCACGTACAAATCTTTCGCCTTTTACTAAAGATTTCCGTGGAGAGGAACGTTGACAAGTTCAACTTATTTTTTGAAGGCTTTGTCTTTGCAAAGCTGCTCTTTTGCTGGTGGAATGACAGAAGGTGTGTGGGCGTGAAGGCGGCCGGTCAGCGCCGTCCACTAGTCCGGACCCTCAAAAGGTAGGGCCCGTGGCCCGGCGCCTATTTCAGGTTATCGCTTCTCGGCCTTTTGGCTAAGATCAAGTGTAGTATCTGTTCTTATCAGTTTAATATCTGATACGTCCTCTACCCGAGGACCATATATTAAATGGATTTTTAGGCCTGGGAGTCGGAAGAGGGGCTTGCTCCGTCCACTCCACGCATCGACCAGGTATTGCATTGCCTCCTGTCACGGTGCACCCTCATAAACGGTCAAACGAAAGAGTAATTGACGAATGCTGGTGACTGGCCCCTGCTGGAAAGCTGTTGGGATTAGGGGTACGGCGCCTTAGACCTTTGCCTAGCCTAGGCCCGGGGTTTCCTCGGTCCTTTTGCGCTAGGGAGTCCCGCTTTTCCCGCTTTTTCATTTTCCCTCCATTTTACTTAAAAAAAAAAAAAAAAAAAAAAAAAAGGCGAAAGACTTAATTTTCCCCCACCCTGTGTTTCTCCAGGCAAAGGCTGTGCTGCCTCGTCACCCACCCGACGACCCAAGGGCGCTTTTGCTGCAGGTTTTCGTCGCTCTACCTCGAGCCCTCTTCCTTGAGCGGCCGGTGGCCTACGGAGGCCTGGGCGACCGGCGAGCAGGGCTGGAGTTTCTCTTCATTCACGTACAAATCTTTCGCCTTTTACTAAAGATTTCCGTGGAGAGGAACGTTGACAAGTTCAACTTATTTTTTGAAGGCTTTGTCTTTGCAAAGCTGCTCTTTTGCTGGTGGAATGACAGAAGGTGTGTGGGCGTGAAGGCGGCCGGTCAGCGCCGTCCACTAGTCCGGATCCTCAAAAGGTAGGGCCCGTGGCCCGGCGCCTATTTCAGGTTATCGCTTCTCGGCCTTTTGGCTAAGATCAAGTGTAGTATCTGTTCTTATCAGTTTAATATCTGATACGTCCTCTACCCGAGGACCATATATTAAATGGATTTTTAGGCCTGGGAGTCGGAAGAGGGGCTTGCTCCGTCCACTCCACGCATCGACCAGGTATTGCATTGCCTCCTGGCACGGTGCACCCTCATAAACGGTCAAACGAAAGAGTAATTGACGAATGCTGGTGACTGGCCCCTGCTGGAAAGCTGTTGGGATTAGGGGTACGGCGCCTTAGACCTTTGCCTAGCCTAGGCCCGGGGTTTCCTCGGTCCTTTTGCGCTAGGGAGTCCCGCTTTTCCCGCTTTTTCATTTTCCCTCCATTTTACTTAAAAAAAAAAAAAAAAAGAAAAGGCGAAAAACTTAATTTTCCCCCACCCTGTGTTTCTCCAGGCAAAGGCTGTGCTGCCTCGTCACCCACCCGACGACCCAAGGGCGCTTTTGCTGCAGGTTTTCGTCGCTCTACCTCGAGCCCTCTTCCTTGAGCGGCCGGTGGCCTACGGAGGCCTGGGCGACAGGCGAGCAGGGCTGGAGTTTCTCTTCATTCACGTACAAATCTTTCGCCTTTTACTAAAGATTTCCGTGGAGAGGAACGTTGACAAGTTCAACTTATTTTTTGAAGGCTTTGTCTTTGCAAAGCTGCTCTTTTGCTGGTGGAATGACAGAAGGTGTGTGGGCGTGAAGGCGGCCGGTCAGCGCCGTCCACTAGTCCGGACCCTCAAAAGGTAGGGCCCGTGGCCCGGCGCCTATTTCAGGTTATCGCTTCTCGGCCTTTTGGCTAAGATCAAGTGTAGTATCTGTTCTTATCAGTTTAATATCTGATACGTCCTCTACCCGAGGACCATATATTAAATGGATTTTTAGGCCTGGGAGTCGGAAGAGGGGCTTGCTCCGTCCACTCCACGCATCGACCAGGTATTGCATTGCCTCCTGGCACGGTGCACCCTCATAAACGGTCAAACGAAAGAGTAATTGACGAATGCTGGTGACTGGCCCCTGCTGGAAAGCTGTTGGGATTAGGGGTACGGCGCCTTAGACCTTTGCCTAGCCTAGGCCCGGGGTTTCCTCGGTCCTTTTGCGCTAGGGAGTCCCGCTTTTCCCGCTTTTTCATTTTCCCTCCATTTTACTTAAAAAAAAAAAAAAAAGAAAAGGCGAAAAACTTAATTTTCCCCCACCCTGTGTTTCTCCAGGCAAAGGCTGTGCTGCCTCGTCACCCACCCGACGACCCAAGGGCGCTTTTGCTGCAGGTTTTCGTCGCTCTACCTCGAGCCCTCTTCCTTGAGCGGCCGGTGGCCTACGGAGGCCTGGGCGACAGGCGAGCAGGGCTGGAGTTTCTCTTCATTCACGTACAAATCTTTCGCCTTTTACTAAAGATTTCCGTGGAGAGGAACGTTGACAAGTTCAACTTATTTTTTGAAGGCTTTGTCTTTGCAAAGCTGCTCTTTTGCTGGTGGAATGACAGAAGGTGTGTGGGCGTGAAGGCGGCCGGTCAGCGCCGTCCACTAGTCCGGACCCTCAAAAGGTAGGGCCCGTGGCCCGGCGCCTATTTCAGGTTATCGCTTCTCGGCCTTTTGGCTAAGATCAAGTGTAGTATCTGTTCTTATCAGTTTAATATCTGATACGTCCTCTACCCGAGGACCATATATTAAATGGATTTTTAGGCCTGGGAGTCGGAAGAGGGGCTTGCTCCGTCCACTCCACGCATCGACCAGGTATTGCATTGCCTCCTGGCACGGTGCACCCTCATAAACGGTCAAACGAAAGAGTAATTGACGAATGCTGGTGACTGGCCCCTGCTGGAAAGCTGTTGGGATTAGGGGTACGGCGCCTTAGACCTTTGCCTAGCCTAGGCCCGGGGTTTCCTCGGTCCTTTTGCGCTAGGGAGTCCCGCTTTTCCCGCTTTTTCATTTTCCCTCCATTTTACTTAAAAAAAAAAAAAAAAAGAAAAGGCGAAAAACTTAATTTTCCCCCACCCTGTGTTTCTCCAGGCAAAGGCTGTGCTGCCTCGTCACCCACCCGACGACCCAAGGGCGCTTTTGCTGCAGGTTTTCGTCGCTCTACCTCGAGCCCTCTTCCTTGAGCGGCCGGTGGCCTACGGAGGCCTGGGCGACAGGCGAGCAGGGCTGGAGTTTCTCTTCATTCACGTACAAATCTTTCGCCTTTTACTAAAGATTTCCGTGGAGAGGAACGTTGACAAGTTCAACTTATTTTTTGAAGGCTTTGTCTTTGCAAAGCTGCTCTTTTGCTGGTGGAATGACAGAAGGTGTGTGGGCGTGAAGGCGGCCGGTCAGCGCCGTCCACTAGTCCGGACCCTCAAAAGGTAGGGCCCGTGGCCCGGCGCCTATTTCAGGTTATCGCTTCTCGGCCTTTTGGCTAAGATCAAGTGTAGTATCTGTTCTTATCAGTTTAATATCTGATACGTCCTCTACCCGAGGACCATATATTAAATGGATTTTTAGGCCTGGGAGTCGGAAGAGGGGCTTGCTCCGTCCACTCCACGCATCGACCAGGTATTGCATTGCCTCCTGGCACGGTGCACCCTCATAAACGGTCAAACGAAAGAGTAATTGACGAATGCTGGTGACTGGCCCCTGCTGGAAAGCTGTTGGGATTAGGGGTACGGCGCCTTAGACCTTTGCCTAGCCTAGGCCCGGGGTTTCCTCGGTCCTTTTGCGCTAGGGAGTCCCGCTTTTCCCGCTTTTTCATTTTCCCTCCATTTTACTTAAAAAAAAAAAAAAAAAAAAAAAAAAGGCGAAAGACTTAATTTTCCCCCACCCTGTGTTTCTCCAGGCAAAGGCTGTGCTGCCTCGTCACCCACCCGATGACCCAAGGGCGCTTTTGCTGCAGGTTTTCGTCGCTCTACCTCGAGCCCTCTTCCTTGAGCGGCCGGTGGCCTACGGAGGCCTGGGCGACCGGCGAGCAGGGCTGGAGTTTCTCTTCATTCACGTACAAATCTTTCGCCTTTTACTAAAGATTTCCGTGGAGAGGAACGTTGACAAGTTCAACTTATTTTTTGAAGGCTTTGTCTTTGCAAAGCTGCTCTTTTGCTGGTGGAATGACAGAAGGTGTGTGGGCGTGAAGGCGGCCGGTCAGCGCCGTCCACTAGTCCGGATCCTCAAAAGGTAGGGCCCGTGGCCCGGCGCCTATTTCAGGTTATCGCTTCTCGGCCTTTTGGCTAAGATCAAGTGTAGTATCTGTTCTTATCAGTTTAATATCTGATACGTCCTCTACCCGAGGACCATATATTAAATGGATTTTTAGGCCTGGGAGTCGGAAGAGGGGCTTGCTCCGTCCACTCCACGCATCGACCAGGTATTGCATTGCCTCCTGGCACGGTGCACCCTCATAAACGGTCAAACGAAAGAGTAATTGACGAATGCTGGTGACTGGCCCCTGCTGGAAAGCTGTTGGGATTAGGGGTACGGCGCCTTAGACCTTTGCCTAGCCTAGGCCCGGGGTTTCCTCGGTCCTTTTGCGCTAGGGAGTCCCGCTTTTCCCGCTTTTTCATTTTCCCTCCATTTTACTTAAAAAAAAAAAAAAAAAGAAAAGGCGAAAAACTTAATTTTCCCCCACCCTGTGTTTCTCCAGGCAAAGGCTGTGCTGCCTCGTCACCCACCCGACGACCCAAGGGCGCTTTTGCTGCAGGTTTTCGTCGCTCTACCTCGAGCCCTCTTCCTTGAGCGGCCGGTGGCCTACGGAGGCCTGGGCGACAGGCGAGCAGGGCTGGAGTTTCTCTTCATTCACGTACAAATCTTTCGCCTTTTACTAAAGATTTCCGTGGAGAGGAACGTTGACAAGTTCAACTTATTTTTTGAAGGCTTTGTCTTTGCAAAGCTGCTCTTTTGCTGGTGGAATGACAGAAGGTGTGTGGGCGTGAAGGCGGCCGGTCAGCGCCGTCCACTAGTCCGGACCCTCAAAAGGTAGGGCCCGTGGCCCGGCGCCTATTTCAGGTTATCGCTTCTCGGCCTTTTGGCTAAGATCAAGTGGGCGGGACAGCGATCGACTCCTGAGTGTTGCAAGACTTTTACCATCGTGGTACTAGTCACAAGCACTTAGGAGAATATTGCACTGTTCTACTGTTGGGGAAGAGTCTTGTGTGGTAGGCTTCATTTCCTGCTTTTACGGGACTCCAGTTTTTTTTCTCTTTTTAGGTGTTTCCAGTCTATTCAGCCCTAAAAGAGGAAAAACAACCACCAGGTAAGTGCAATTCAATTCAATTCTTTTCTTTTAGAATTTTAGCATTGGTTTTACTATTTATTGTTTTAGTGTTTTTAGTTGCTTGGTAGGCTGTTGGTGCCTCCAAGCATGTCGGCTCCTCGTGCCGGCATGCGGAGGCACCACAGCGTGCGTTTTCTATTTAAATGGATGGATGGCAAACTTTTGAGCATGTCCAGATTGGACTTCTGAAGGAAGCTCATCCAACAAACTTTAAACTTTAAACCAGAAGAACTGAACAGTTTACTGACTCTGCATGGAAATAAGGGATTTGATGTTAGCTTCCGCTCTGCTTCCTTGCTAAGAGATTTCTGGCTCAGATATGAAAATGAAAAAGACCAGTTCTCCATGTTCAGCCTCGAGAAACTCTCTGATAATTCACACAAAGTTGTGTTTGCCAGGATGTTTAATGAGACTGTGACTGGAGAGGACATTAGTACATGGCTGGGTAGATTTTGCACGGTGAAAAGCCCACCAGTCAAGGTAGTTGATGAGGATGGCATTTGGAACTGCTCGTGGAGAGTTCCCATTAAACAATGGGAAGACCCGAGCAGTTACCTAGGCCTCCGGCAATTGCCATCATTGATTGTGTTGGGAGAAAACCGAGGCTACATTTTTTACCAAGGTATGCCCAAGCTTTGCCGCAAATGCGGCAAGTTTGGACACCTTGCGGAAGCGTGTCAGGAAATCGTGTGTGGGAAGTGCAGAGAGATTGGGCACACTTATGAAGAGTGTCCCAATGGCAGGAGGTGTAATCTTTGTGGAGACTGTGACCATCTTTACAGAGATTGCCCTAAATCGTTTGCCAACAAGCTAAAAGCTAACAAAATGGCTGCCCGCCAAGACCCTGAAGACAAAGGGGAGGAGGCGGGCCAAGAGGTTTTGGCGGGAAATTCAAATCCTCAGCCAGCCTCAGGAGTGGGCCAAGTTGTGGAGGGCGGAGCTAACATTCATGTAGAGTTGGAGCAGGTATCAGAGGTCCCTCCCTCCGAGCAACAGAGAGAGGAAGACAATGATGGTGATGAGGAAGACTCAACCCCTTCCTCTATGGAGACGGTGCCGGAGGTGAGCGTGACGGCTAGTGGAGTGGGGGAGCTGACTCTCTCACTCCCTAGTGCTCAGGTGCCAAAGAGACCTGCGGGATCTCCTCTGCCAGACCTGGCAGAGAAGAAACAGCGGGCCACAGAGCGGTCAGGTAGCTCCTCATCGGAGGACCTGAACCGGCTGTGGTCCGCTGGATCCCCTAATGAGGTATCCTTTCTGCGCCTCCAGCTGAAATCATCCACGCCGAAAAGCATGCTAGAGCAGTGCTCAGCATGCCGGGACGCGCGGGACACCTGCGACCCCTCACACTTCACATTAATGAAGATCAAGGAGGAGCAGGTGTCACAAGAAATAGGGTGATTTTAACCGGCTTTTAACCGTATCTCTGTGGTTTTAATGTTTGGGTTTTAAAGATCACACCTGTTTTTAACCTATAGTGCTCATGTCTCTTACGATCTCCACCATCAATGTGAGAAGCGTGAGAGCACCGTTGAGAGCACAGAGTGTTCTGTCCCTTTTAAATGACTTAAAGTCAGATGTGTTTTTACTGCAAGAGTGTGCTTTGCCGTTCTTGAAATCATACAGAGATTGGGAGCAGCGGTGGGCTGCGGGTCCCTCTCTCTGGAGCGGCTCGCACTACAGCCGAGCCGACGGTGTTGCCATTTTAATCAGAAACCCCAATATCTTGGTGAAGGGCAGCACGGTGGTGAGAGACGGACGGGCGCTTTTAACTAATCTGACGTTTTTAGGAAGGGATTTTAACATTCTTAATGTGTATGGTTTTAATGATAAAAATGACAGGCACGATCTTTTAGAGGACCTGCAGCCCCACATGCTGGGGAGGGTTCCTTTAGTGGTGGGAGGGGATTTTAATTGTGTTTTAACAAAGCAAGACAGAAGGAGAGTAGGGGAAGATTTTAAACTTGACAAAACATCGGTTTTATTGCAGGGTTTAGTGAGAGATTTTAACTTAGTCGACTGTTTTAAGAAAGTGCATCCAAGGGAGGAGGGCTTCACCTGGTTTAGTGGTGATGGCACCAGAGCCTCCCGAATCGACTATGTTTTTACAAGAGACTGCCCGCCAACCGATGCTACATTGACCCCCCTTTTCTTTTCAGATCACGCTATGCTTTCCTGCACTCTTTCCTTCCCAACCCAGGTGACCGTAGGGGGAGGGCTGTGGAAGCTGAACTGCTCCCTGTTGCAGGATGAGGAGGTGGTTAGGTGCTACAGGGAGCGGTTCAGCTCCTGGCAGACCCTCCAAGACTTTTATGACTCTAGGGCACAGTGGTGGGAGATGGTGAAAGACAGGACAAGGACGTTTTTTAAAAAGGTAGGGAAAACTAAAAAAGATAAAGAAAAAAGGTGCATGATGGGGCTGCAGAAAAGACTACAGAGGTATTTTAATCTTTTAAATAAAGGTTTTGATTTTAGTGAGGAAATTAAAGAAGTAAAAAGGGAAATGTCTGTTTTAACTGAAATAAAGAGTAAAGGAACTATTTTAAGAAGTAAAGAAAGAGAGATAGAGGAAGGAGAAAGATGTACACGGTACTTTTTCAAGAAAATAATATCAAAAGGGGGAGGAATAACAAAATTAATAGAAGGAGGAAGGGAGATTAACAAGATGGAGGAGATTGTAAAAACTGTGGAAAGTTTTTATGATAATCTATATGATGTAAAAAGTGTACACAAAGAAACAATGGAGGAGGTTTTAAGTTCTTTAGACAAATTTTTAAACAGTAAGAGGGTTTTAACAGAAGATTTTACCATTTTAGAAATGACAAAATGTCTTAAAGGTTTTAAAAATGGAAAATCTCCGGGAGAGGATGGACTCCCCGTGGAATTTTATACAACATTTTGGGACATTTTAGCTACGGACCTCTTGACTGTTTTTAAAGAATTTGAAAGACTGGACCGACTTCCAGACAGTTTTAGGGTAGGGATAGTTTCTTTATTGCACAAAAAAGGTGACAAGACAGACTTAAGAAACTGGAGACCTATTACTCTTTTAAATTTTGACTGTAAGCTTTTTAGCAAACTTTTATCCATATTACGATGGCGCCGCGGATGGCAGCCTCGGCACAGCGCTCTCTGCTTTTTTCTTTGTTTTTGTTTATTTTATGTGTGTTTTGTCATGCAAACCCGATAACATACACCAGGGAAGAGCTGCTTAACATCGGGCAGCTTACCGCTAACAGTTTCTCGCCAATATTTACAAACTCGGATAGTTTTATGGACATTTTTGTTTGTGGAGCAGCGGCTCTATGCGCGGCATGGAGGAGACGCAGACGGGGAAAGCGCGCCGGTGCGCTAGTGAAACTCAGACAGCGAGGATTTCGAACTGCGCTTCCATCGATTCACTTGGCGAACCTCCGCTCTCTAAACAACAAAATGGATGAGCTGCTTCTCCTGAACAAAATTAAAAGAGACTTTGCACATTCCGCTGCACTTTGTTTTACTGAAACTTGGCTCAGCGAATCCGTTCCTGACAGTGGATTACTTCTGCCGGGCTTTCATCTACACCGAGCGGATCGTGTAACGGGACTCTCAGGTAAAACTAAAGGCGGTGGAATATGTTTTTACATCAATGAAAACTGGTGTACAGATGTCACAGTATTAAACAAACACTGCAGCCCGCATTTAGAAACATTGTTTATTAACTGCAAGCCGTTTTATTCACCGCGGGAGTTCTCCTCCTTTATCTTGGTCGGTGTTTACATCCCACCTCAGGCTAATGTGGATGCTGCACAGAAAAGCCTGGCTGACCAGATAACCTGTTTGGAGCAGAAATATGCGGACTCGATTTTTATCATACTTGGGGACTTTAACAGGGCAAAACTGAACCACGAACTTCCAAAATACAGACAACACATTAATTGTCCCACCAGGGGCAATAATACATTGGACCACTGCTACACTGTAATTAAAGATGCGTACCGCTCTGTGCCCCGTGCAGCTCTGGGACATTCTGATCACTGCTTGGTTCATCTTGTTCCGACATACAGGCAGAAACTAAAATCAGCTAAGCCTGTGGTTAAAACTGTGAAGAAGTGGACCAGTGAGGCAAAGCAGGAACTACAGGACTGTTTTGACTGTACTGATTGGAGTGTTTTTGAGTCTGCAACCGACAGCCTGGATGAACTCACTGACACTGTGACATCGTACATTAGCTTTTGCGAGGAGGTTTGTGTGCCCACCAAAACCTTCTGCAAATACAACAACGACAAACCATGGTTTACAGCCAAATTAAGAAAACTCCGTCAAGCAAAGGAGGATGCCTACAGAAGTGGGGACAGATCCCTGTACACGCAGGCCAGGAACATGCTGAACAAAGAGATCAGAGTCGCCAAAAACAGCTACACTCAAAAGCTGAAAAACAGGTTTTCAGCCAACGACTCTACATCAGTATGGAGAGGCCTGCAAGAGATAACCAACTACAGGAGATCACCCAACCCCATTGAGGCAAACAAAGACCTGGCTGATGACCTTAATGTTTTCTATTGTAGGTTTGATAAGGAAACATTCACACCCACCCTTCACCCCTGCACATCAACAGCCCATATCACACCTTCAGCTATCACCACACATTCTTCCATGGATACACAATCTGCATTACAAATAGGTGATATGGACGTGAGGCGACTTTTCCAAAGACAAAAAACCAGGAAGGCACCAGGCCCAGATGGAGTCTCACCGTCATGTCTCAAAGCCTGTGCGGACCAACTGGCTCCTATTTTTACAAAGATCTTCAACGAGTCACTGGAGCTGTGTGAAGTCCCATCCTGCTTCAAACGCTCCACCATCATCCCAATCCCCAAGAAACCCTCCATCACAGGACTTAATGACTACAGACCGGTTGCCTTAACATCTGTGGTCATGAAATCCTTCGAACGACTGGTTATGACACATCTGAAGAACATCACTGGCCCCCTGCTGGACCCTCTCCAGTTTGCCTACCGGTCAAACAGGTCGGTGGATGATGCAGTCAACATGGGATTGCACTACATCTTAGAACATCTGGACAGCCCACGGACTTATGTAAGAATCCTTTTTGTGGATTTTACTTCTGCATTTAACACCATCATACCAGAACTCCTTGACTTCAAACTGTCTCAGCTCAGTGTGTCCCCCGCCATCTGTCAGTGGATCACCAGCTTTCTGACAGACCGGACACAACAGGTGAGGCTGGGGGATATTACCTCTGACATAAGAACAGTCAGCACTGGTGCACCACAGGGCTGTGTCCTCTCTCCACTGCTATTTTCTCTCTACTCTAATGACTGTACCTCTACAGACCCAACAGTGAAACTTCTAAAGTTTGCAGACGACACTACGATCATTGGACTAATCCAGGATGGAGATGAGTCTGCATATCGGCAGGAGATTGATCGGCTGGTGCTCTGGTGCAGTCAGAACAACCTAGAGCTGAACACACTAAAGACTGTAGAGATAACAGTGGATTTTAAAAGGAAACCTTCGACACTGCTCCCCATCACCATATTCAACAGCACTGTGTCTACCGTGGAGACCTTCAGGTTCTTGGGAACTACTATTTCCAATGACCTAAAGTGGGAGGCCAACACCAACTCCATCCTCAAAAAGGCCCAGCAAAGGATGTACTTTCTGCGTCAACTGAGGAAACACGGTCTGCCACAGGAGCTGTTGAAACAGTTCTACACCGCAGTCATTGAATCTGTCCTGTGCACATCCATCACAGTGTGGTTCGGTTCAGCCACAAAACAGGACAGATGCAGATTGCAAAGAGTGGTGGATAGAGCAGCAAAAATCATCGGTGCTCCTTTGCCTACCCTCCAGGACTTATACACAACAAGGACCAGAAACCGGGCAGAAAAAATTATCACAGACTCTGCACACCCTGGACACGAACTCTTTAACCTCCTACCCTCTGGCAGGCGCTACAGAGCCCTGAACACTAAATCAAACAGACACTGTAACAGTTTCTTTCCAAATGCCATCAAACTCATTAATAACAAAAACTGAACTACTGTTTACTGTTGTTTACATGCCACACTGCACTTTATACATGCTGTATAATACCGTAACTGCATCTTACCTTACTTTACTATTTATCTTACACTGTTTTTATATTTTCTGTACATATGCAAATTCTGCTGAACATGTAAATTTGTACATTGTCTACATAGTCTTGTCTGTATATTGTATTGTTGTAAATTGTAGAGAGCTAACAACAGCCGGAAACAAATTCCTTGTGTGTGTAAACATACTTGGCGAATAAAGCTGATTCTGATTCTGATCACGACGAATGTCAACAGTTTTGGAGGACGTGATCCACCCGGATCAAGTCTGCGCCGTCCCAGGAAGGAGGATCACGGACAGCCTAGTGCTGATCCGAGACGTCATCTGTTTTGCGAGAGACAGAAACATTCGATTATTAGTCCTAAATTTAGATTTTGAGAAAGCTTTTGATCGGGTCTCGCACCAGTACCTGTTCCAGGTACTGCAAAAGATGGGTTTCCCAGGGAGGTTTCTAGAGTGGGTGGGATTGCTGTATAAATACATCAACAGCAAAGTTCTTGTTAATGGGCACCTGACAAAAGCGATCAATATTCGCTCTGGCGTTCGTCAGGGGTGTCCGTTATCCCCACTCCTGTTCGCGGCTTGTATTGAGCCGCTGGCGCAGATCTTGAGAAGGGATGAATGGATCAGAGGATTTGACCTGCCAGGCGGACTGACGGCGACCTGTACATTATACATGGACGACGTTACGCTTTTATGTTCGGACGTTTTAGCGGCCCAGAGAGCATTGGACTTGACTGACTGGTACGGACGGGCCTCGGGCGCTAAGCTCAATCGGAGCAAGTCCGAGGCCCAGCTCTTTGGGCCGTGGGGAGACATACAAACCGACCTGGACGTGGATTTTAAAGAAACTGATATTAAAATTTTAGGCATCAAATTTGACAGAGAGGGAGGTGGACGGGGTAACTGGACTGACGTGTTAGGGAAAGTCAGGCAACGACTGGGGTTTTGGGGACTGAGACGAATGACAATCGAAGGCAAAGTTTTAATATTTAAATCTGTGATTTTACCTTTGCTTTTATTGTTGTGTTCTGTTTTTAGTCCCCCCAGACCTTTTATTTTACAGGTGGAGAGAGCGGTTTTTTATTTCCTGTGGGGGTCCAAGTGGGAGCGACTCAGAAGAGAGGTGGTGAAGAAAAGACCAGACAATGGAGGGAAGGGGCTCCCAGACCCCCACCTGTTTTTAACCAGCAAATTCACCGCACTACACATTACCTATGCGACGACCCCATCCAGAGAGAACAAGACGGCCAGCATGGTGAAATTCTGGATGGGGTCGTACCTGAGAAGATTGCGCATTTTAAAACCTGATCTTAGAACCCCAGTGGCTTTTAATTTGTCAAAAGAATATGATTTTATTAGAAAGTTTTTAAAGAAGTTTGATTTAGAAATGGAGGATGTCACCATTTTAACTAACGCTAAATCCATTCTCTCTGTTGTGCAGGACCGGGAAGAAGTGAGTCCCGTCCCAGGCCTCACTCTGAGTGAGGCCAGAAGAGTGTGGAGGAACGCGGCCCACCCCGCCCTCCCGAACAAACTAAAAGATCTGACGTGGATGGCGGCTCATGAGATCCTCCCGGCCAGGGCCGTGATGCACTCCCGGGGGATGGCAACGAATCCCACGTGCCCACGGTTTGGGTGTGGCGAGCCAGAAACCGTGCGGCATGTGCTCTGGGAGTGCAGCGTGGCGAGGGACCTGTGGGCCAGAACCGGCCCGCTACAATGCCCGAGCCTACCAGCAGGGGAGGTCCACCCGCGAGTTTACCGGCTAGCGGTGAACGGGGTGGGTCAGGGTGTCGAAAAATTGCCAGCCGCCGAGTTCACTACGCTCTGGCTCACCCTTACCAGCGTGACAGCCGCCTTGTGGACCTCCCGCGACCTGCTGGTGGGGAAGCGAGTGACGGTGCCCCTGCACGCGTTGGAGCGGCTGGCAACATCGTCGCGGCAGGAGGCGCTGCGTGTCGCCAATCGGAGGAGGGGGCTGGGGTCACACGCAGGGGGGTCCAGACCACCACGGGCGATGGCTCCCGTCAATGCACCGCCAATTGATCACGAGAAGGACGGAGCATCGGGCATAGGGTGAGGATCTCCGCTGAGCTGCAGAACGTGACACCGGACTCGACGGAGTCGGAGGAGCGGGGTGGTGCAAGGAGGACGAGGACTCACCCCGGTCCTGCAAAGAGGAGCATGTTTTACCTGCGTTCTTTTACCGGACTTTTATTGGACTTTTTAAACCGATATTATTCTTCACTTTTAAAACCAGATGAACTTTTAACATACGAGAAATAAAGCTTTTAAATGTTCTTTTACCTGCGAATATTTTATGTAAACAAAAGCTTATATCAATTGTGAAAAGTATGTTTTATTGTTTTTTTATGTGAAGATGTGTATTAATTTTTGAAGGGAAAATTATTTTACATTTTGAATGAAAATTGTTTTAATTTTTGAATGGAAAATGTTGTAATGTAAGAAATGGTGACAATAAAACTTTTTCGAAAAAAGGAAAAAAAAAAGAAAAAAAAATCTGTTCTTATCATGGCGGAAAGCGACGTGAGAGGGCCGGCCCGGGTGGCGCGGTTGAAAAACTCTGTGAGAGTGGAAGTGCAACAGGAAGCAGCTCAGAAACGTCATTTGGATTTCTGCTTGGAATATCTTGTGAAGGAAGTTTTTCAAGGACTGCTCAAAGTACCACTGCAATCAGTTCTGTGCCTGCAGGACTTTACAAAAGCTGGATTTATGGATGTTACGTTCAGGGACATGACGACGTGCCTGGAGTTTGTTGCAACCTGGGATAGACACCAGCTTCACCCAGTGTTGGAGGGTCTCAGGGTAAGAGCATTATACATTTGGGAAGACATCCCAGTGACGGTCCATATGTATAACCCTTTTGTAGAGGAAGATGACATTAAGCAATTTCTGAAGAGATATTGCCTAAAAGTGGAAGGGGGACTGAAAATAATAAATAAATTTGGCATCTGGACGGGGCGAAGAAAGTACCAGGTGAGGTTCCGCCGGATGCATCTAGCCCTGGAGGGGTTGTGCAGCCACCGGGGACTTTTGCAATCGGGCCGCACCGAGGTTTCTTGTTTTACCTGGGACAGCCGCTAAGGTGCAGAAAGTGTGGGGAAATGGGACACACCAAAGCGGCATGTAACAGCCAAAAATGCCGGTTCTGTGGGTCACAGGAACATGAAGCAGCATGGTGCACTGCTCCAAAAAAATGTAGCTTGTGTGGAGAGGAGGGCCATTTGTATAAAGATTGTCCCTTGAGGAAGAAAACCTTTGCTGACCTCTTTACCGAGGACAGGGAAGGTGAAGAGAAAGAAGGAGAAGAGACCCAAAAAGCGGGTCCAAAGAACCAAACAGAAGCTTATGAGATGAAACCATCAAAAAAAGCGGGAAAGCAGACACCCGAGAACAAAGGACAGGAGGGAATGGAAGGAGGAGCACAGTTGGCAGTAGCACAGGAGGCAGGACAGGAGGAGAGGAGAGCAGAGACAGAGACACCTGCTGGAGACAGGAGGATGGCACAGCAGCAACAGACAGAGGAGGAGCTACAGAAGGAAAGACAGCAGGAAGACATGGAGGTGCAGGAGCGAGAACAAGAGTTGAAAGATTGGGCAGATAGTATCTTCGAATCCATTACAGAGCCTCCGGAGGTGGTGACAGCGGGAAAACGACCATTCCCAGGAGAGGAGAGAGAGGGAGAAACGGAAGGGGAACCGGTAAGGCGGACACGGACGTTGAAGGGGAATAGGTATGAAGCATTAGAAAGAAGAGAAGAAATGGACGAAGATGCTTTACTGCCTAAGTAAAAAGGTAAAAGAAGCAAAATCTGAAAAAGAAACTGAATGGTAAGAACATTAAAAATTGGAACATTTAATGCCAGAGGATTGAAAAACACAAAGAAAAGAAATATGGTTTTTAGTTTTATAGAAGATTTAAGTTTGGACATTTGTTTGATTCAGGAAGCGCACCTAAAGGACTTGAAAGACATTAAAAGATTTCAAAAGGACTGGGGGAGGGGGAAATCAGTGTGGTCCATAGGAGGTGTACACTCCAGTGGAGTTGGGATTTTGTTTAAGGGATGGGATATGAACTTAAAACAAGTTATAGGTGGTGAAGTGGGGAGGATGGTTGGAGTAGATTTAAGTGTGGGGGGTGTAAAGTTGAGGGTGGTAAATATATACGGACCACAAAATCTAAAAGATAAAAGGTTTTTTTATGAAGATGTCAAGCTATTAGGTGCCACAAGTAATTTTTTGGTTATGGGGGAGGACTTTAATATTAATCTGGCGGGAGGAGGAGATGAAGCAGCAGGAATAATGGAAGATATAATAAAAACACATAAGCTAATGGACATAGGGAAGGAGGTAGGAAGGAGAATGACAGGACCAACGTGGAGGAATACAAGGGGGGATGAAAGTAGGCTGGATGGGATATTCGTGAGCAGAAATATAGAAGTGGTGGCAGGAGAAACAAGAAGTGTGAACTTTTCAGACCATGACCTGGTGATGGCTGAGGTGAAAGTGGGGGGAAGAAAATATGGGACAGGGTACTGGAAATTAAATGTAAAAATATTAGAGAAAAAGGGGATAGAAGAGGAATTTAGAGAGTTTTGGGAAGGGGTTAGGGGCTTAAAGGGACTATGTGAGGGAATTATAGAGTGGTGGGAGATAGCAAAGGAAAGAATCAAGCAATGGGGGCTATGGAAGAGTAGGGAGAGGATAAAGGAGGAAAAGGGGAACTTAAGGAGAATGTGGGGGGAACTAGCGAAAGAAAAGGAGAAAGAGAACGAAGGGAAGGAGGTAGACAAAGATAGAGTAGAAATAGTACAGGGACAGATAAGGAAGATATATGAAGATAGAGCAGAGAAGTACATGTTAATGGCAGGACAAGAGTTTAGGGAGAGGGGGGAAAGAGTAGATACTTATTGGATAGGGAAAGCTAGAGAAAGGAGAGAAGAGAGAGGAATAGAGGGAATAAGGGATGAGCAGGGACAGCTAAAAGTACAAAATGAGGAGATGCTGCAGATAGGGACAGAGTATTATAGGAGGTATTTTAGGGAGAGGGAAATGGAGGTAGAAGTAGGACAGGAATTTATAAAAGGACTAGAAAAGGAGGTGCCTAGCGATATCAAGCAGGAAATAAATAAAAGCATAAGGGAGGAGGAGGTGAAGGAGGCAATAAAAAGCATGAAAAAGGGTAAGGTACCAGGGATAGATGGTATACCGGGAGAGTTTTATAAAAGGTTTAAAGAAGTGGTAAGCGGAGACTTAACAGAAGTGTTTAACAAAATACTGGAGGAAGGGGAAATGAAAGGAACAATGGCGACAGGGGTAGTGACGCCAATATACAAAAAGGGGGAAAGGGAAAATCTAGATAACTATAGGCCATTAGCGATGTTGGGGGTGGATAGCAAAATAATGGCGAAAATATTGGCAGGGAGGTTGAGGAAGGCACTGCCACATGTCATCCATGTAGATCAGACATGTGGAATAGAAGGTAGAAGCACGAGGTGGAATTTACAACTCATCAGAGACGTGGTGGCGTGGTCAGGAGACCGAAAGCTGCCATTGATGGTGGCAAGCTTGGACCAATCGAAGGCGTTCGACAGGGTGGATAGGGAATTTTTGTATAGGGTAATGGAAAAGATGGGAATGGGAGTAAAACTGATTGGATGGGTCAAAACAATGTACAGGAGGACGTACAGCAGAGTAAGTTTGAACGGGTATCTAGGGAGGAGTTTTGAGACAACGGGGGGTATATTACAGGGGTGTCCGTTGTCGCCTCTCCTGTTTATAATGTATATGGAGCCGCTGGCGGAAAAGATTAGAAAGGACAGGGAGATAGTAGGGGTTTTGGTGCCGGGAGCAGGTGGATATAGGGTAAAGATAACGCAGTATGCAGACGATTTGACAATTTTGGGTAGAACAGATAGGGATATAGAGAGAACATTGGACATAGTGGAAAGATTCGGGGTTGGGTCTGGGGCGAAATTGAACAGGGAAAAATCCAAGTTAAAATATTTTGGGACAGTGAAAGATAGGAAAGATTCGGTGGGAGGATTGGAGGTCAGTGAAGGGCCAATAAAGATTCTAGGGGTAAAATTTGAAAACAAGGGGGTAGCAGGGTTGAATTGGGGAGAGAGGTTAATAAAGATGAAACAAAAGCTAGGACTATGGACCGGGAGGAAATTGTCATATATAGGGAAGAGTCTGGTAATTAAAGCAGAAGTACTTCCCTTTCTGATGTACCTGGCATACATCTACCCACTACCAGTGAGTGGAAGGAGGTGGGTACAAAGGGAAGTATTTCGGTTTATGTGGGGAGGAAAGTATGAATATATAGCAAGGGACATAATGTACAGGAAAATAGAGGAAGGGGGGAGAGGGGTGCTAGACATAGTATTAAAGTTGAACTGCATTTATGTGGCAAGAATAATGGCAGAGTTAGAAAAAGAGGGACAACACCCAGGGTGGTATTTTTTAAAACTATACTTTGCATACCAGGCACGGGGAGTCATGGAGTGGGATAATAGAGGTCCCAGGGCAGAGCAGCTGCCATGGCATTATGGGCAGGCTGTCAAATGGCTAAAGGTAAATAAAGAGGGGAAAGACAGAAACATATGCACGAACCACAAAAGGCTTTATGAGGAAGTCAGGAGTAGGAGGGTAAGGGAAAGTAAAAGAAGAATAGAAGCAGGAACAGTGTGGACCAGAATACAACCATTGGGGCTGGAAAACAGGTTGAAAGACATGAACTGGCAAATAGTGCACAGGAAACTACCAGTGAAAGAAATCATGTACAGACACGGAATTAGTAAGACAAACAGGTGTCCGAGAGAGGGGTGTGGAAGGGAAGAATCGATAATACACGTGTTTTGGGAATGTAATGTGGCTAGGGAAGTATGGCAGAAGGTTGGATCATGGTTGGAAAACATAGGAAAAGGGTTTAGAGTAACGTGGGAAGCGGTAGACAAAGGGTTAGGAGGAATGGGGAAGGGAAGAAGCAGATTCATGCTATGGCTAACAATAAGCCTGGTTAAGAGAGGGATATGGGAGGACAGACAGGTGGAGGTGAAGGGAGGGAAGGGAAAGGGAGTGATGGGGATAGTCAAGAAAGTCGAATGGGAAATTAAGACAAGAATGAAAGAAGATGAAATGGACTTGGGGTGGGAAAAAGGGAAGGAAAAGTGGGGGAGATTATGGGACATGTGTATGAAAAAGATATGATGATTAAAATGAATGTAATAGTGGTGTTGAAAAAGAAATGAAAATGAAAGTTCTGTAAATAGTTTGTAATGTGTGAAAATGTGTGTAAATAAACTTTTGTAAAAAAAAAAAAATCTGTTCTTAACGCATGATGGGGCTGCAAAAACGACTACAGAGATATTTTAACCTTTTAAACGCTGGTTTTGATTTTACTGAGGAAATTAAAGAGGTCAAAAATGAAATGTCAGTTTTAACCAATATTAAAACTAAAGGAATTATTTTAAGAAGTCGGGAGCAGGACATAGAGGAAGGAGAAAAGTGCACAAGGTATTTTTTTAAGAAAATAACAGAAAAAGAAAGAGCAATCACTGTTTTAAATGAAGGAGGAGAAGTTTTTAACAGCACAAAGCAGATTTTAAAAGTGATTGAGACATTTTATGAGACTCTTTACAATGAAAAAAACGTGCAAATAGAGACACTTGAAGAGGTTTTACAGTTTTTAGACAAAAGAATTGACAACGAAAATGTGCTTTTATCCTGAGATTTTAACATTTTAGAAATGCAGAAATGTTTTAAAGGTTTTAAACAAGGGAAGTCCCCAGGTGGAGATGGGCTCCCTTTAGAATTTTATAAAACCTTTTGGGATATTTTAGCACACGATTTATTGACTGTTTTTAACGAACTTCAAGGACTGGACAGACTCCCGGACAGTTTTAGGATAGGGATAGTTTCTTTGTTATACAAAAAAGGAGACAAGACTGACATTAGGAACTGGAGACCCATAACGCTTTTAAATTTTGATTGTAAACTTTTTAGCAAGCTTTTATCGAGTCGAATGTCGACTGTTTTAGAGGACCTGATCCACCCGGATCAAGCCTGTGCCGTGCCCGGGAGGAGGATCACGGACAGCCTAGTGCTGGTCCGAGACGCCATCTGTTTTGCGAGAGACAGAAACATCCGGCTGTTAGTTCTAAATTTAGATTTTGAGAAAGCTTTCGATCGGGTCTCGCACCAGTACCTGTTCCAGGTACTGCAAAAAATGGGCTTTCCAAGGAGGTTTATAAAATGGGTGGGATTGCTGTACAACGATATCCACAGCAAAATTCTGGTAAATGGGCACCTCACAAAAGCGATCAAGATTCGCTCTGGCGTTCGCCAGGGGTGTCCGTTATCCCCGCTCCTGTTCTTTGCTTGCATCGAACCGCTGGCACAGATCTTGAGAAGGGACCAATGGATCACAGGACTAAGACTGCCAGGTGGACTGACTGCAACGTGCACACTATACATGGACGACGTTACCCTTTTATGTACGGACGTTTTATCGGCCCAAAGAGCACTCGACTTGACTGACTGGTACGGACGGGCCTCGGGCGCCAAGCTCAATAGGAGCAAGTCCGAGGCCCAGCTCTTTGGGCCATGGGGTGACTTACGACCAGACCTGGACGTAGATTTTAAAGAAACTGATTTAAAGATTTTAGGTATAAAATTTGACAAAGAGGGTGGAGGACGGGGAAACTGGACGGAAAAGATAGGGAAAGTTAGGCAACGACTGTGGTTATGGAGACTACGACGACTGACCATTGAGGGGAAGATTTTAATAATCAAATCTGTGATTTTACCTCTGGTTTTATTACTGTGCTCTGTTTTTAGTCCCCCCAGACATTTTATTTTACAGATGGAGAGGGCGATGTTTTATTTCCTGTGGGGGTCCAAGTGGGAGCGGCTAAGAAGAGATGTTGTCAAGAAAAAACCCGAAAATGGAGGAAAGGGGCTCCCAGACCCCCACCTGTTTTTAACTAGCAAATTTGTCGCCCTGCATATGACATACGCAACGACCCCATCCAGAGAGAACAAGACGGCAACCATGGTGAAGTTCTGGATGGGGTCGTACCTGAGGACTCTGCGTATTTTAACTCCCGATCTTAAAACACCAGTTGCTTTTAATCTGACAAAAGAATACGATTTTATCAAAAAGTTTTTAAAGAAATATGTTTTAGAGAAGGAAGATGTCACCATTTTATCTAATGCACGTTTTATCGTCTCCTTTGTGCAGGACCGGGAAAAAGTGAGTCCTGTCCCAGGCCTCAGTCTGAGTGAGGCCAGACAAGTGTGGAGGAACGTGGCCCACCCCGCCCTCCCGAACAAGCACAAAGATCTGTTGTGGATGGCGGCTCATGAGATCCTCCCGGCCAGGGCCGTGATGCACTCCCGGGGGATGGCAACGAATCCCACGTGCCCACGGTTTGGGTGTGGCGAGCCAGAAACCGTGCGGCATGTGCTCTGGGAGTGCAGCGTGGCGAGAAACCTGTGGGCCAGAACCGGCCCGCTACAATGCCCGAGCCTACCAGCAGGGGAGGTCCACCCGCGAGTTTACCGGCTAGCGGTGAACGGGGTGGGTCAGGGCTTAGAAAAATTGCCAGCCGCGGAGTTCACCACGCTCTGGCTCACCCTTACCAGCGTGACAGCCGCCTTGTGGACCTCCCGCGACCTGTTGGTGGGGAAGCGAGTGACAGTGCCCCTGCACGCGTTGGAGCGGCTGGCAACATCGTCGCGGCAGGAGGCGCTGCGCATCGCCAATCGGAGGAGGGGGCTGGGGCCACACGCAGGGGGGTCCAGACCACCACGGGCAATGGCTCCCGTCAATGCACCGCCAACTGAACACGAGAAGGACGGAGCATCGGGCACAGGGTGAGGATCTCCGCTGAGCTGCAGAACGTGATACCGGATTCAACGGAGGAGCGGGGTGGTGCAAGGAGGACGAGGACTCACCCCGGTTCTGCACAGAGGAGCGTGTTTTACCTGCGTTTTTTTTACCTGGACTTTTTATTGAACTTTTTTCGGACATTTTAAACTGATATTACTCTTCACTTTTAAAAACAAGATTAACTTTTAACATACTGAAAGAAGCTTTTAAATGTTCTTTTATCTGCACTGACTTTTTACGCAAACAAAAGCTTTTAAGAAATTGTATGAAGTATGTTTTATAGTTTTTTATGTGAAGATGTGTTTTAAAATTGTGAGTGAAAAATGTTTTAAAATGTAAAATGGTGACAATAAAACTTTTTCGAAGGAAAAAAATCTGTTCTTAACAGAAACGAAAAAAGAAATCTGTTCTTATCAGTTTAATATCTGATATGTCCTCTACCCGAGGACCATATATTAAATGGATTTTTAGGCCCGGGAGTCGGAAGAGGGGCTTGCTCCACTTAATTTTTCCCCACCCTGTGTTTCTCCAGGCAAAGGCTGTGCTGCCTCGTCACCCACCCGATGACCCAAGGGCCCTTTTGCTGCAGGTTTTCGTCGCTCTACCTCGAGCCCTCTTCCTTGAGCGGCCGGTGGCCTACGGAGGCCCGGGCGACCGGCGAGCAGGGCTGGAGTTTCTCTTCATTCACGTACAAATCTTTCGCCTTTTACTAAAGATTTCCGTGGAGAGGAACGTTGACAAGTTCAACTTATTCTTTGTCTTTGCAAAGCTGCTCTTTTGCTGGTGGAATGACAGAAGGTGTGTGGGCGTGAAGGCGGCCGGTCAGCGCCGTCCACTAGTCCGGGCCCTCAAAAGGTAGGGCCCGGCGCCTATTTCAGGTTATCGCTTCTCAGCCTTTTGGCTAAGATCAAGTGTAGTATCTGTTCTTATCAGACTACAAACGATGAATGAAGGCAAGTCTAGGCCGGCCCGAGTGGTGCGGCTACGTCACACAGTGAGGATAGAGATGACAGAGGATGCTGGACGTGAGGACAAAGAGAAGTTTGGATGGGATTGGCTGGTTCTGCGGGTTCTGCGAGACTTTTTTGGACTGGCTCCGACAAAGATTTTCTGCTTGCAAGACTTTGCAGCTTCAGGCTTCATGGACTTGACGTTCGCCTCCTTCTCAGATTGCACAACGTTTTTCGACAAGTGCACTTGTTCCAAGGACCAAGATCTGCTACGAGGAATCCGCTTCACTCCTCTCTTCGCCCTGGATGAGGTTCCTGTGACAGTACACCTGTATAATCCCTTTGTGGAGGATGAGGTCATCCGGATGTTCCTTGGTCGATACTGTGCTTCGGTTGCTACAGGGGAGAAGATCCGAGGACGTCATGGGATATGGAATGGGAAAAAGAGATTCCAGGTGAAGCTCCGTGTGGATCCAGCAATGCCCGGAGGGCTGGTTCACCCCCCAGGCAGTTTTGCCATTGGGCCGCACTTTCCTCCATTACCCAGGACAGCCCCTGTACTGCAGGAGATGTGGTGGCCTTGGCCACACAAAAGAAGCTTGCACTGGCCAGCGATGCCGCTTCTGTGGGGCTGAGGACCATGTGGCCGCCAACTGTGGGGTGCCTAAAGCTTGCAGCCTGTGTGGAAGTGGAGAGCACCTCTACAGGGAGTGCCCTCGGCGGAGCAGGTCCTTCTCCAGCCTCTTTGAGGACGGGCCAAGGGAGACCAGAAAGCCAGAGAACAAAGTCGGGCAAGGCGCCAGCAGGACGGAAGCGGGGGCCTCGACCTCGACCACAGCACCAGCAGCGGAAGCAGATCAGGCACCAACAGCGGCAGCGCAAGCCCAGCCTACTACTCAAGTGGAGGTCCATCAGCAGCCACAAGAAGCTGATGGCAACCCCCCACGGCAACAGGAAGAAGTGCAAGCGGACCCAAGCGAGGGTAAAGATCCAGGTAGGGAATCACCCAGAAAGGACCCCAAGCAACCACAGACGCAAGAGGACCCACCACCGGACCCAAAGATGGGATCCTGGTCTCCCCTCAGCTGGGCGGATGCCCTCGAGGACATGGACCTTGTCCCCGCCGGAGTGGGCGGGAAATAGCATCCCGGACAGCCTGGAGAGCCTGGCAATGGAACATGACCCAGAACAGAGCCCGATGGCGGGTTCCTCCAAGGTTCGAACCACAAGGGGAGCAGAAGACGCAGAGGAAGACCGGGGGCCTAAACGCGTCCGGGTCAAGGAGGGGCGGGAATTCGACATCCTCTCAGTGGGAGAGATTGGAGGTGCAGCCCAGCAGACTGACAATGAGGACGGAAGCGGGGGCCATAAGGCAGTCACCCCTGTGGTGGAGCAGAGAAGCCGAGAAAGATCCAGAAAAAGAAGAGAGGGAAACTGTTTGGACACAAGTGCCGGCCAGGCGGGTGGGGAGAGGTAGGGCAAGAAGGAAAGAAGAAGGAAATGGGGTGGACTAAAGGGTTCTCTCACTTTAGGCTGTACAGAGGAGGGGAGATTAAGGTGGAATGGAGGGAGTTCAATAGGGGGAGTAGGGGTGGAAGGTGATATGAGGTGACAGGGGAAAATGGTAGCAGCCCATTTACAGGGTGGGTGGGAAGGAGGAAGGAAAGGGAGGGAAGTTTGGAAGGGAGGAAGTATAATGGGAAAGAGAGCAATGGGAGAGACGTTTCTTTGGATTCCGGTTTGTGGGTTTTAATTTTCGATATGAATTATGGGTAAATTAACGGTCGCTACCCTGAATGTCAGGCGAATTAGACAAGAAACGAGGAGAGTAGCGACTTTTTGTAGTTTACGGAATGAAAATTTTTATGTCATGTTTTTACAGGAGTGCAACATTGACTCAGAGTCCACCAAGAAAGCATTCTCGGAGGCCTGGAAATGGGGACCATCCGAGTGGGGGATGGGCACAGGGAGAGGTGACGGGGTCGGAGTTGTGTTTAACTCCCATGAGTTTCGGGTCACAGCGGTCCAGACCACTGCCCCGGGATGAATCCTATGTGTAGACGGGTCGTGGAGGGGCAACAAGGGCCCAGCTGACAGATGTATACAGGCTGGTCGAGCCTCACGCCAAGGGTAACACCTGGTGTAACTCTAGAGGACACTCTTCCAGGCTTGACCTTTTGTTTGTGTCCGATGACACAAAGGTCTTGGGCTACAGTCAATCTCCATTTTGGGCATCGGACCACTGCCTGGTAAGCGTAAGCCTGCAGGTGGATGGGGGCAGCCCAGGCAGAGGCCTATGGAGAATGAATAGGTCTTATCTACAAGACCCAGCATTCTGCAAGATCTTCAGACTGCTTTACCCAGGCTGGAAAACTCTAAAAGCGTTATACGCCACACAAAGCGAGTGGTGGGAAGATCTCAAGCAGAGAGTTGACACCCTCTGCAAATCGTGCGGACAAGAGAAGGCTAGGAAGAAGAGAGAGGGGCTAGAACAGTGGACAGGGAGCCTGAGGAAAGCTTGGCATGAAGAAGACCAAGGCCAGATCAGAGAGGCCAGCGAGGCCCTCAGAGCCTACTACGAGGCAGAGGCCCGCGAGTACTGCACTCAGGCGCAGAGATGTAAAGTGGAGAGGGACGAGCGTCCAACACGTTTCTTCTTCCAGACCATCAGGGAGCGGCGCAACAAGGCTCACTTTGAGGGACTGAGAGAGGGAACTCGCTTAGAGACCTCAAAAGAAGAGATGTTGCGTATAGCTAGAGAATATTACAGGGACCTATTCAAAACCAGGACTCTGATAGAGGGGCTAGCAGAAATTTTTTTGGAAATTGTAGGGGACCGGATAGCGGAGGAAGATAAACTAGAACTGGAAGAGGAAATTACGATGAAGGAAATAGAGAGCGCTATGCTCTCCCTCAAGTGCAGCGTGGCCCCAGGCGGAGACGGCTTACCCGTGGAGTGGTACCGGGTCTTCTGGCCTCTAATCGGGCCGGACCTGGTGGAAGTCTACCGGGAGGCTAGAGAGGAGGGATCCCTGCCCCAGTCAGCCAGAACCGGATTTATCACACTCTTACACAAAAAAGGTGATAAGGTAGAGCTCAGCAATTGGAGACAAATCACTCTACTTACAGCAGACTATAAGATCTTAGCAAAGGTGCTGGTCTTGAGGCTCGGAAGGGTTATGGCAGCAGCGGTTCACCCAGACCAGACATGTGGGGTTCCAGGACGCACAATCGCCATGAATCTGGCCCTAATTAGGGATGCGTTGGCCTGGGCGAAACAACGCAAGGTGCCGCTTGCCCTCCTGAGCCTGGATCAGGAGTAGGCTTTTGACCGAGTCAACCAGGCCTTCTTGTTTGCTGTACTGGAGAGAATGGTCTTTGGTCCGAACTTCCTTGCAGCAGTCCGCCTGTTATACAGCGGAGCGGTCAGCCGGGTCGGAATAAATGGAAATTTTTCAGGGTTGGTTGAGCAGAAGGAAGGGGTTAGACAGGGGTGTCCCCTGTCGCCCCTCCTGTATGTAATATATCTGGAACCACTGGCAGAACGACTAAGGAGGGAGGACACCTTCACGGGTCTCCATATCCCCGGAGGGAGGGGCCGGAGAGCAAAGGTGTCAGTCTATGCAGACGACATGACGCTGCTCCTCAGTACAGAGGAAGATTTCTGTGTGGCAGGCAGAGTCCTGGGAGAGTTCTCCGATGCCACGGGGGCCCGCATCAACCGGAACAAGTCCTCGGTCCTGTTTGCAGGAGCGTGGGCTGGAAGGACGGATGTGCCGGGAGGTTTCTCCCTGTGCCAGGATGGGCTAAAAAGCTTGGGGGTGGTTTTCTGGAGGGAGGACTGTGCCCAGAAGAACTGGGACAGGGCCCTTGGAAAGCTACAAGCTAAGGCCGAACAGTGGAGCAGGAGAGACCTCTCACTGACAGGTCGGGTGCTGGCCGCAAAGGCGGACCTCCTAGCAGGCATAAACCATCATGCCTTCATGTTCCCCGTCCCCTTCTTGACAGGTAGACGCCTGGAGCGCCTGATTTTCACCTTTGTCTGGGGTGGGAGGTGCGAGCAAGTAGCACGCACTACAATGTACAGGGAGAGAGAGAAAGGGGGCAGAGTGGTGCCCAGTGCCCCACTGAAAGCGCTGGCACTGTTCATGGCCTTCCACGTGCGATTGGTGGAAGCGGCGGAGGGCCATATATCACACCTGTTCGCTAAATTTTGGCTTGCCTTTGAGCTGCGTTCAGTAGTCCCATGGAGAGGGACGGCGCCATGGTCGACGGACCGTCCATGGCACTACCAGAGGGCAGCCAGCTTTATACGGGATCATCCGTGGTGCCTTAAGGATGGCATCGTCTTTGACCACAGGCGCCTATATAAAGGTTGGCGGGATCGCCACGTGGCACAGGTGGCAGGGGAGCTGGTCGGGGCTCTGAGAGCACCAGAGGTAGATTGGGTGGCCCTACAGCCCAACTGGCTAGACGGGGCAAGTAAACACCTGCATTGGCTGGCTGCACTTGACCGTCTAGCGGTCAGGGAACGTCTATATCGGCATGGGTCAGCCCGAACGCCACTCTGCCCAGTAGGGTGTGGAGGTGAGGAGACGGTCGAACATGCCCTGTGGTCTTGCCCTGTCGCAGCTCAATTCTGGGGCTGGATCATGGAGTGGTGGCATCTCAAAGGCGAGCAAACAGTCTTGGACAGAGACCTGATACTCTACGGTCGGGGCCTGCGAGCCCTCAGTCCGCAGGAGAGAAAGGTGGTATGGACCATGGTGTCTGTGGCAAAATGTGTTGTCTGGGGCACCAGGTGCGAGTGCCTCAGAAAAACAGACCCCCAGGTGAGCCCTGAGGGCATGCTACAAGCCTTTAGAGGGAGGTATAGAAAGATGAGAAGAGGAGGGGGAGGGGGGGAGGGGATCGTCAGGGTGGGACTGGGTGGAGGAGAGGGGGGAGGTTTTACGGGCATGACTGTGCTGGGGAGGCCCTGGTGGCCTCAATGGAAGAAGTAAAGAAAGAAACAAATGGGAGCGGGAGGGTTTTGGGGAAGAAGTATGAAAAAACTAGAAGTAGATGTGCCATGCCCGCTTACAAGCTCGTTCTCAGTTGCTAAAATGAGGTTTAAATGGGGTGAGATACCCCAATTTTTAGTTAAAGTGGTGGTGGCGGTGAAAGTGGTGTTCTTCGTATTTGTTTTCTTGTTTTTCAGGCAATGATGTATGTGATGTATGTTATGTATGTGCCTTGTATTCTAGAATCTCAGATTTTTGTGGACAGAGAGTGTTCGTTGTGTACAAGTTTGGGTATTTTTTCTTCTTTGTCAATGTAATGTGTTCTGTATAAAATAAAGCTCTGGTTTCAACCAAAAAAAAAAAATCTGTTCTTATCAGTTTAATATCTGATACGTCCTCTACCCGAGGACCATATATTAAATGGATTTTTAGGCCCGGGAGTCAGAAGAGGGGCTTGCTCCGTCCACTCCACGCATCGACCAGGTATTGCATTGCCTCCTGGCACGGTGCACCCTCATAAACGGTCAAACGAAAGAGAAATTGACGAATGCTGGTGACTGGCCCCTGCTGGAAAGCTGTTGGGATTAGGGGTACGGCACCTTAGACCTTTGCCTAGCCTAGGCCCTTGGTTTGCTCGGTCCTTTTGCGCTAGGGAGTCCCCTTTTTCCCGCTTTTTCATTTTCCCTCCATTTTACTTTAAAAAAAAAGGCAGGGCCCGGCGCCCGGCGCCTATTTCAGGTTATCGCTTCTCGGCCTTTTGGCTAAGATCAACGGAAAATAAATCTGTTCTTATCATGAGCGGAGAAGGCAACAGACGACCGGCCCGGGTGGTGCGGCTTAGACACACAGTCAGGGTGGAGCTGAAACAGGATGCTGACGAGGACGTGAAGGAACGCTTTGGATGGGACTGGGTGACTCTTAGGATTCTTCGAGACTTGTGTGGAATCACTCCTTCAAAGATCTTCTGCCTGCAGGATTTTAAAACTTTGGTTTTCCTGGATGTGACTCTGGCAGCCTATTCGGACTGTACATTATTCTTTGACCAGTGCAGCAGACGGATGGAGGAAGAAGCGCTTCGGGGTCTTCGCCTGGTGCCTCTTTTCGCTATGGATGAAGTACCAGTGACTGTGCATCTCTACAACCCGTTTGTTGGGGAGGACGTCATCCGGGCATTCCTTGGACGATACTGCTCTTCCGTTTCAGTAGGAGAAAAGCTGAGAGGACGCTTTGGAATATGGAACCGAAAGAGACGGTTTCTGGTACGCCTACGGGTTGACCCTGCACAACCTGGAGGTCTGGTGCACCCTCCTGGCAGCTTTGCAATAGGTCCTCACCGTGGCGGAGTGCTCCTGGGGAGAACACTGCTGAGGCCAGGGTGAAGGACTGGTGACTACTGCTGGAACTGAGGCTCCACCTAGACTGGCTGCTTTTCCAGGACCTGCTGTTCTACCTGGCCAAACGGATAGAAAAAAAAAAGAGGCTCTACCTAAGCATACGCCTACGCTGCGGGAAAAAGAGGCTTCTAAGGTAAACAAATCGGTTTGACTGGAGAGGCTGGAGGCTACACCGTCAACAGCTCGGGAAAAGCCCCCTGCGAGGATTACTTCAGTAGAGAGTGAGGCAGCATCGGCGACGCAGATGGCCGCCTCTCCTCAAGGGCCGGACGCCTTGACCCCGACATCCACTTGGACGTCGATGAACTGGGCGGAGGTGTTGGAGGAACTGGACCCTGACCCGGCGAGTGAAAATTCAAATTGGCCCAACGTAGGTATCCCAGACAGCATAGAAATCATGGACAACCTGCCCAGTCAGGCGGAGGAACACATAAAGAACCGGCTAACCAGACCAGCAGAAGAACTAGAGGAGGAGCAGGGAACCAAACGTACGCGGGCCGGTAAGGTAAACGAATTTGACTTCATGACACCGGAAGGGGCGCAGGTTTTTGCGAGTCAAAAGGAGGAGACATCCCAACGCCTGAAGAAGGAGGCATCCCAACGCCCGAACGTGGACTGGACTCCTTTCTTGGGTGAAGAGGGAAGTGTAGAGGACAGTGGAAAGGAGGGATGGTCTAAGGTGGTTGGCAGGCGGGCGAAAGTGGGGGTGGGAAGGAGAAAACCAAATGAAAATGAAGGGATTTGAGGGTCGAGAAGGCGGGAGGCAGCCAAGCAGAGAGGGGGTAGGAATTTTTGTTAATAAGATAAAATGGGGCAATTTACAGTGGCTTCAATAAATGTCAGAGGAATTAGACAGAAAGCAAAGAGGATGGCAGTATTTTTGAATTTGCAGCAGGTCATTTTGATGTTCTGATAGTACAGGAATGCAACATAGCATCACAGCAAGAAACAGTTGGGTATACTAAAGAGTGGAGGCAGGGACCATCCGCTTGGGAGATGGGAGACGGAAGGGGGGATGGGGTAGGTATTTTGTTTGGACCTTTTGAGTTTGAAATTATGTCTGTTCAGTCCCTGGTGCCAGGCAGGGTACTTTGTGTTGACGGGGAGTGGAGGGGGGTAGAGTTTAGAATCATTGGGGTGTATACCCCGGCAGTGGTAAGGGAGAGAAAAGGTTTTTTCCAGGTGTTGGAACCATGGCTCTGTACAAATAAAGAAATAATAGTGGGGAGAGATTTTAATGTAGACCTGGATGGCAGAAGAGGGGAAGAGTTGGCGAGGGTAATGGATGCCTTTAGAGCAATGGAACCAGAAGCTGAAGGCTATACCTGGAGGAACTCAAGAGGGCACACAACGCGACTAGACCTTCTCTTTGTGGCCGAGGGGGCACAGATTGGACGTTTCTGCCGAAGACCTTTCTGGGCATCAGATCATTGTATGATTAGCTGTGACCTGATAGTGGAGAACGTGCAGAGGGGGAGGGGTACCTGGAGGCTAAATAGAGCTTGCCTCCAAGACAGCTCATACCGTGAGGTCTTTGGCCTACTGTTCGACAGCTGGAGGAATTTAAAGACACTATACACCACCCAGGCCGAGTGGTGGAAAGACCTCAAGGTGAGGGTTGCCACCTTGAGCTGCTGCTGGGGACAGGAGCAAGCAAAAAAGCAGAAAGAAGAGGTTAGGTGGTTGACACAGGGCCTACACGCGGCCTGGCGCCAGCTTGACCAGGAACAGATAGGAATAGCCAGTGAGGCCTTGAGGAGGCACTATGAAGCTAAAGCCCGTAGTTTCTGCATACAGGAACATAGACAGAGGCTTCAACTGGACGAGCGCCCCACGCGCTTCTTTTACAGAAGCATAAAGCAAAGGCAAAAGAGAGACCACATTAGGGGCCTGAAGCGTGGACAGCAGGTGCAGATAACAACAAGGGGCATGCTGGACATGGCTGCCCTTTACTATAAAGAACTTTTCCAGGCAGGGGAACTGGTGGGGCAGGAAGCTCTTGACTTCCTAGAGGGAGTGGGAGGACAGCTGGAGGAGAGTGAGAGGGCAATGCTGGAGAGTGACATAACCCTGGAAGAGGTGGAGAGTGCAATGCTGTCACTCAAGCGTGGTGTGGCCCCTGGGGAAGATGGCCTCCCAGTAGAGTTTTATGGAGCTTTCTGGCCTCTGTTAGGCCCAGAACTCTTGAGAGTATACCTGGAGGCCAGAGAGATAGGTTTGTTGCCACCCTCTGCAAGGATGTGGCAGATTGCATTGTTGTATAAGAAGGGGGACAGGACAGACTTGGCAAATTGGAGGCCAATCACGCTGTTGACTGCAGACTATAAAATTTACGCAAAAGTCCTGGTCCAGCGACTGAAAGGGGTGATAGCATCCCTAATTCTCCCAGACCAGACCTGTGGAGTGATAGGATGCACAGCCAGCATGAATCTGGCTCTCATTAGGGATGCCATAGCCTGGGCAGAGCAGCGGCGGGTACCCCTGGCGGTGCTGAGCCTGGATCAAGAGAAAGCTTTTGATCGGGTTAACCAGGCTTTCCTGTTTGCAGTGTTGTGGAGAATGGGACTGGGCCCAGCCTTCCTGGTCTCAGTGAAGGTGATGTATACAGGGGCAGTGAGTAGAGTAAAGGTCAACGGGTACCTAACATCCCCGGTCGAGCAGAGAGGAGGGGTAAGGCAAGGTTGTCCCCTGTCTCCCCTCTTATATGTGATCTATCTGGAACCGTTGATGGAACAACTGAGAAGGGAGTTGGCATTTAGGGGGATGCACATCCCGGGAGGAGGGGGGATGAGCGCCAAAGTGGCAGCATACGCAGATGATGCGACTCTATTCCTTGGCTCTGAGGGGGACTTCAGCCCCCTCAAGGGGTCCCCAAGAGCTTTCGGCGATATTTTCGGAAAACCACGTCTGACCTTCCCCAAACTCGGTGTGGGGGGGGAGCCACCCCAAGGGGTCCCCGAGAACTTTCGGCGATATTTTCCGTAAACCATGCCCGATCCCTCCCAAAGTCAGCGGGCGGGTCGGGGGTGGGCGGAAGAGGTCGACCGCGAAGGTCCCGTGTCTCTAGGACCTCCCTGAGGCTACTTCCGGTTCCCGCACACTTATGGGGCGGGGCTTCGGATATGCGGTGCTGCCAGCCTAGGGGGTGACCCACGTGAAGTCTGGGTCCGATACGAGCACTCCAAGTACCGGGTGTGCTCGTAGGCCTCGTGGAGGCCAGAAGGCCTAAGCCTTATACTGTACCTTGGAAGAGGATCTGCTGTGTTTCAAAGTTGAAAAATAGGAAATTTTCGAAAGAAGATCGTAGGCCCACCAAAATCACATAGGGTGGGCAGGGCCTGGGTACGAGCGACATATCGGAGTCTGGCGGTCGGGGATCGAGAGGTCACCGAGATACGTCCCCCGACGTGGACGTCTGTAGGCCTTTCCATAATAAAGTAACAATTTAGGGTCCCGCGAGGGAAGCGAAGGTCGTAGGCCCACCGAATTGATATATGACGGACAGGGCCTAGGCACGAGCGACATATCAGAGTCTGGCGGTCGGGGGTCAAGAGGTCGCCGAGTTACGGCCCCAGACGTGGACGTCTGTAGGCCTCTGCCGGAAAGTGTCGTTTCGAGGTCACACGAGGGAAGCGAAGGTCGTAAGCCCACCGAATCGACATATGACGGACAAGGCCTAGGCATGAGCGACATATCGGAGTCTGGCGGTCGGGGGTCGAGAGGTCGCCGAGATACGGCCCCCGACGTGGACGTCTGTAGGCCTCTGCCGGAAAGTATCGTTTCGAGGTCACGCGAGGGAAGCGAAGGCCGTAGGCCCACCGAATCGATATATGACGGACAGGGCCTAGGCACGAGCGACATATCGGAGTCTGGCGGTCGGGGGTTGAGAGGTCGCCGAGTTATGGCCCCTGACGTGGACGTCTGTAGGCCTCTGCCGGAAAGCGTCGTTTCGAGGTCACGCGAGGGAAGCGAAGGTCGTAGGCCCACCGAATCGATTTATGACGGACAGGGCCTAGGCACAAGCGACATATCGGAGTCTGGTGGTCGGGGGTCGAGAGGTCGCCGAGATACGGCCCCCGACGTGGACGTCTGTAGGCCTTTCCATAATAAAGTAACATTTTAGGGTCCCGCGAGGGAAGCGAATATCGTAGGCCCACCGAATTGATATATGACGGACAGGGCCTAGGCACGAGCGACATATTGGAGCCCCGTGACCGTGGCCCCAAGGAGTCAGAAGTTAGGGCCCGAAATAGAAGTTGTCTATTCTATGACACTTTGGTAATATTAGTCACTAAACACCCATTTATGTCCAGGATCAAAAGTCGAGCGTCTCCGCCCAGGTCCCGCATCTCTAGGACCTCCCAGAGGCTACTTCCTGTTCCCGCCCACCGGGGAAGGGGGGGGGGGGGGGTGCTTCGGATACGCTGTGCCGCTGGCCCAGGCGGTGACCCACGTGAAGTCTGGGTCCGATACGAGCGCCCTGAGTACCGGGTGTGCTCGCGAGCCTCTCGGAGTCACGAAGGTCTAACACTTACACTCTGGAAGAGGATCTGCTGTGTTTTTAAGTCGAAAAATAGGAAATTTCAGAAAGCGAGGTCGTAGGCCCACCGAATTCATGTATGACGGACAGGGCCTAGATACGAGCGACATATTGGTGTCTGGAGGTCGGGGGTCGAAAGGTCGCCGAGATACGGCCCCCGACGTGGCCGTCCGTAGGCCCTTTCGATGGGAAAGCGACATTGCGAGGTCCCGCGAGGGAAGCAAAGGTCATAGGCCCACCGAATCGATATATGACGGACAGGGCCTAGGCACGAGCGACATATCAGAGCCCCGTGACCATGGGCCCAAAGGGTCAGAAGTTATGGCCTTCAATAGAAGTTGTCATAAGTGACACTTTGGTAATATCAGTCACTAACCAGCCCATTTATGTCTAGGATAAGAAGTGGTAAGCGCGACTCAGGACACCAAGTCGAGCGTCTCCACCCAGGTCCCGCGTCTCTAGGACCTCCCCGAGGCTACTTCCTGTTCCCGCCCACCGGGGGGGCGGTGCTTTAGATACGCGGTGCCGCCAGCCCAGGCGATGACCCACGTGAAGTCTGGGTCCGATACGAGCGCCCTGAGTACCGGGTGTGCTCGCGAGCCTCTCGTAGGCACGAACTTCTAACACTTATACTCTGGAAGAGGATCTGCTGTGTTTTTTAAGTCGAAAAATAGGAAATTTCAGAAAGCGAGGTCGTAGGCCCACCGAATTCATGTATGACGGACAGGGCCTAGATACGAGCGACATATTGGTGTCTGGAGGTCGGGGGTCGAAAGGCGGGAGACAGCCAAGCAGAGAGGGGGTAGGAATTTTTGTTAGTAAGATAAAATGGGGCAATTTACAGTGGCTTCAATAAATGTCAGAGGAATTAGACAGAAAGCAAAGAGGATGGCAGTATTTTTGAATTTGCAGCAGGTCATTTTGATGTTCTGATAGTACAGGAATGCAACATAGCATCACAGCAAGAAACAGTTGGGTATACTAAAGAGTGGAGGCAGGGACCATCCGCTTGGGGGATGGGAGACGGAAGGGGGGATGGGGTAGGTATTTTGTTTGGACCTTTTGAGTTTGAAATTATGTCTGTTCAGTCCCTGGTGCCAGGCAGGGTACTTTGTGTTGACGGGGAGTGGAGGGGGGTAGAGTTTAGAATCATTGGGGTGTATACCCCGGCAGTGGTAAGGGAGAGAAAAGGTTTTTTCCAGGTGTTGGAACCATGGCTCTGTACAAATAAAGAAATAATAGTGGGGAGAGATTTTAATGTAGACCTGGATGGCAGAAGAGGGGAAGAGTTGGCGAGGGTAATGGATGCCTTTAGAGCAATGGAACCAGAAGCTGAAGGCTATACCTGGAGGAACTCAAGAGGGCACACAACGCGACTAGACCTTCTCTTTGTGGCCGAGGGGGCACAGATTGGACGTTTCTGCCGAAGACCTTTCTGGGCATCAGATCATTGTATGATTAGCTGTGACCTGATAGTGGAGAACGTGCAGAGGGGGAGGGGTACCTGGAGGCTAAATAGAGCTTGCCTCCAAGACAGCTCATACCGTGAGGTCTTTGGCCTACTGTTCGACAGCTGGAGGAATTTAAAGACACTATACACCACCCAGGCCGAGTGGTGGAAAGACCTCAAGGTGAGGGTTGCCACCTTGAGCTGCTGCTGGGGACAGGAGCAAGCAAAAAAGCAGAAAGAAGAGGTTAGGTGGTTGACACAGGGCCTACACGCGGCCTGGCGCCAGCTTGACCAGGAACAGATAGGAATAGCCAGTGAGGCCTTGAGGAGGCACTATGAAGCTAAAGCCCGTAGTTTCTGCATACAGGAACATAGACAGAGGCTTCAACTGGACGAGCGCCCCACGCGCTTCTTTTACAGAAGCATAAAGCAAAGGCAAAAGAGAGACCACATTAGGGGCCTGAAGCGTGGACAGCAGGTGCAGATAACAACAAGGGGCATGCTGGACATGGCTGCCCTTTACTATAAAGAACTTTTCCAGGCAGGGGAACTGGTGGGGCAGGAAGCTCTTGACTTCCTAGAGGGAGTGGGAGGACAGCTGGAGGAGAGTGAGAGGGCAATGCTGGAGAGTGACATAACCCTGGAAGAGGTGGAGAGTGCAATGCTGTCACTCAAGCGTGGTGTGGCCCCTGGGGAAGATGGCCTCCCAGTAGAGTTTTATGGAGCTTTCTGGCCTCTGTTAGGCCCAGAACTCTTGAGAGTATACCTGGAGGCCAGAGAGATAGGTTTGTTGCCACCCTCTGCAAGGATGTGGCAGATTGCATTGTTGTATAAGAAGGGGGACAGGACAGACTTGGCAAATTGGAGGCCAATCACGCTGTTGACTGCAGACTATAAAATTTACGCAAAAGTCCTGGTCCAGCGACTGAAAGGGGTGATAGCATCCCTAATTCTCCCAGACCAGACCTGTGGAGTGATAGGATGCACAGCCAGCATGAATCTGGCTCTCATTAGGGATGCCATAGCCTGGGCAGAACAGCGGCGGGTACCCCTGGCGGTGCTGAGCCTGGATCAAGAGAAAGCTTTTGATCGGGTTAACCAGGCTTTCCTGTTTGCAGTGTTGTGGAGAATGGGACTGGGCCCAGCCTTCCTGGTCTCAGTGAAGGTGATGTATACAGGGGCAGTGAGTAGAGTAAAGGTCAACGGGTACCTAACATCCCCGGTCGAGCAGAGAGGAGGGGTAAGGCAAGGTTGTCCCCTGTCTCCCCTCTTATATGTGATCTATCTGGAACCGTTGATGGAACAACTGAGAAGGGAGTTGGCATTTAGGGGGATGCACATCCCGGGAGGAGGGGGGATGAGCGCCAAAGTGGCAGCATACGCAGATGATGCGACTCTATTCCTTGGCTCTGAGGGGGACTTCAGCCCCCTCAAGGGGTCCCCAAGAGCTTTCGGCGATATTTTCGGAAAACCACGTCTGACCTTCCCCAAACTCGGTGTGGGGGGGGAGCCACCCCAAGGGGTCCCCGAGAACTTTCGGCGATATTTTCCGTAAACCATGCCCGATCCCTCCCAAAGTCAGCGGGCGGGTCGGGGGTGGGCGGAAGAGGTCGACCGCGAAGGTCCCGTGTCTCTAGGACCTCCCTGAGGCTACTTCCGGTTCCCGCACACTTATGGGGCGGGGCTTCGGATATGCGGTGCTGCCAGCCTAGGGGGTGACCCACGTGAAGTCTGGGTCCGATACGAGCACTCCAAGTACCGGGTGTGCTCGTAGGCCTCGTGGAGGCCAAAATCACATAGGGTGGGCAGGGCCTGGGTACGAGCGACATATCGGAGTCTGGCGGTCGGGGATCGAGAGGTCACCGAGATACGTCCCCCGACGTGGACGTCTGTAGGCCTTTCCATAATAAAGTAACAATTTAGGGTCCCGCGAGGGAAGCGAAGGTCGTAGGCCCACCGAATTGATATATGACGGACAGGGCCTAGGCACGAGCGACATATCAGAGTCTGGCGGTCGGGGGTCAAGAGGTCGCCGAGTTACGGCCCCAGACGTGGACGTCTGTAGGCCTCTGCCGGAAAGTGTCGTTTCGAGGTCACACGAGGGAAGCGAAGGTCGTAAGCCCACCGAATCGACATATGACGGACAAGGCCTAGGCATGAGCGACATATCGGAGTCTGGCGGTCGGGGGTCGAGAGGTCGCCGAGATACGGCCCCCGACGTGGACGTCTGTAGGCCTCTGCCGGAAAGTATCGTTTCGAGGTCACGCGAGGGAAGCGAAGGCCGTAGGCCCACCGAATCGATATATGACGGACAGGGCCTAGGCACGAGCGACATATCGGAGTCTGGCGGTCGGGGGTTGAGAGGTCGCCGAGTTATGGCCCCTGACGTGGACGTCTGTAGGCCTCTGCCGGAAAGCGTCGTTTCGAGGTCACGCGAGGGAAGCGAAGGTCGTAGGCCCACCGAATCGATTTATGACGGACAGGGCCTAGGCACAAGCGACATATCGGAGTCTGGTGGTCGGGGGTCGAGAGGTCGCCGAGATACGGCCCCCGACGTGGACGTCTGTAGGCCTTTCCATAATAAAGTAACATTTTAGGGTCCCGCGAGGGAAGCGAATATCGTAGGCCCACCGAATTGATATATGACGGACAGGGCCTAGGCACGAGCGACATATTGGAGCCCCGTGACCGTGGCCCCAAGGAGTCAGAAGTTAGGGCCCGAAATAGAAGTTGTCTATTCTATGACACTTTGGTAATATTAGTCACTAAACACCCATTTATGTCCAGGATCAAAAGTCGAGCGTCTCCGCCCAGGTCCCGCATCTCTAGGACCTCCCAGAGGCTACTTCCTGTTCCCGCCCACCGGGGAAGGGGGGGGGGGGGGTGCTTCGGATACGCTGTGCCGCTGGCCCAGGCGGTGACCCACGTGAAGTCTGGGTCCGATACGAGCGCCCTGAGTACCGGGTGTGCTCGCGAGCCTCTCGGAGTCACGAAGGTCTAACATTTACACTCTGGAAGAGGATCTGCTGTGTTTTTAAGTCGAAAAATAGGAAATTTCAGAAAGCGAGGTCGTAGGCCCACCGAATTCATGTATGACGGACAGGGCCTAGATACGAGCGACATATTGGTGTCTGGAGGTCGGGGGTCGAAAGGTCGCCGAGATACGGCCCCCGACGTGGCCGTCCGTAGGCCCTTTCGATGGGAAAGCGACATTGCGAGGTCCCGCGAGGGAAGCAAAGGTCATAGGCCCACCGAATCGATATATGACGGACAGGGCCTAGGCACGAGCGACATATCAGAGCCCCGTGACCATGGGCCCAAAGGGTCAGAAGTTATGGCCTTCAATAGAAGTTGTCATAAGTGACACTTTGGTAATATCAGTCACTAACCAGCCCATTTATGTCTAGGATAAGAAGTGGTAAGCGCGACTCAGGACACCAAGTCGAGCGTCTCCACCCAGGTCCCGCGTCTCTAGGACCTCCCCGAGGCTACTTCCTGTTCCCGCCCACCGGGGGGGCGGTGCTTTAGATACGCGGTGCCGCCAGCCCAGGCGATGACCCACGTGAAGTCTGGGTCCGATACGAGCGCCCTGAGTACCGGGTGTGCTCGCGAGCCTCTCGTAGGCACGAACTTCTAACACTTATACTCTGGAAGAGGATCTGCTGTGTTTTTTAAGTCGAAAAATAGGAAATTTCAGAAAGCGAGGTCGTAGGCCCACCGAATTCATGTATGACGGACAGGGCCTAGATACGAGCGACATATTGGTGTCTGGAGGTCGGGGGTCGAAAGGCGGGAGGCAGCCAAGCAGAGAGGGGGTAGGAATTTTTGTTAGTAAGATAAAATGGGGCAATTTACAGTGGCTTCAATAAATGTCAGAGGAATTAGACAGAAAGCAAAGAGGATGGCAGTATTTTTGAATTTGCAGCAGGTCATTTTGATGTTCTGATAGTACAGGAATGCAACATAGCATCACAGCAAGAAACAGTTGGGTATACTAAAGAGTGGAGGCAGGGACCATCCGCTTGGGGGATGGGAGACGGAAGGGGGGATGGGGTAGGTATTTTGTTTGGACCTTTTGAGTTTGAAATTATGTCTGTTCAGTCCCTGGTGCCAGGCAGGGTACTTTGTGTTGACGGGGAGTGGAGGGGGGTAGAGTTTAGAATCATTGGGGTGTATACCCCGGCAGTGGTAAGGGAGAGAAAAGGTTTTTTCCAGGTGTTGGAACCATGGCTCTGTACAAATAAAGAAATAATAGTGGGGAGAGATTTTAATGTAGACCTGGATGGCAGAAGAGGGGAAGAGTTGGCGAGGGTAATGGATGCCTTTAGAGCAATGGAACCAGAAGCTGAAGGCTATACCTGGAGGAACTCAAGAGGGCACACAACGCGACTAGACCTTCTCTTTGTGGCCGAGGGGGCACAGATTGGACGTTTCTGCCGAAGACCTTTCTGGGCATCAGATCATTGTATGATTAGCTGTGACCTGATAGTGGAGAACGTGCAGAGGGGGAGGGGTACCTGGAGGCTAAATAGAGCTTGCCTCCAAGACAGCTCATACCGTGAGGTCTTTGGCCTACTGTTCGCCAGCTGGAGGAATTTAAAGACACTATACACCACCCAGGCCGAGTGGTGGAAAGACCTCAAGGTGAGGGTTGCCACCTTGAGCTGCTGCTGGGGACAGGAGCAAGCAAAAAAGCAGAAAGAAGAGGTTAGGTGGTTGACACAGGGCCTACACGCGGCCTGGCGCCAGCTTGACCAGGAACAGATAGGAATAGCCAGTGAGGCCTTGAGGAGGCACTATGAAGCTAAAGCCCGTAGTTTCTGCATACAGGAACATAGACAGAGGCTTCAACTGGACGAGCGCCCCACGCGCTTCTTTTACAGAAGCATAAAGCAAAGGCAAAAGAGAGACCACATTAGGGGCCTGAAGCGTGGACAGCAGGTGCAGATAACAACAAGGGGCATGCTGGACATGGCTGCCCTTTACTATAAAGAACTTTTCCAGGCAGGGGAACTGGTGGGGCAGGAAGCTCTTGACTTCCTAGAGGGAGTGGGAGGACAGCTGGAGGAGAGTGAGAGGGCAATGCTGGAGAGTGACATAACCCTGGAAGAGGTGGAGAGTGCAATGCTGTCACTCAAGCGTGGTGTGGCCCCTGGGGAAGATGGCCTCCCAGTAGAGTTTTATGGAGCTTTCTGGCCTCTGTTAGGCCCAGAACTCTTGAGAGTATACCTGGAGGCCAGAGAGATAGGTTTGTTGCCACCCTCTGCAAGGATGTGGCAGATTGCATTGTTGTATAAGAAGGGGGACAGGACAGACTTGGCAAATTGGAGGCCAATCACGCTGTTGACTGCAGACTATAAAATTTACGCAAAAGTCCTGGTCCAGCGACTGAAAGGGGTGATAGCATCCCTAATTCTCCCAGACCAGACCTGTGGAGTGATAGGATGCACAGCCAGCATGAATCTGGCTCTCATTAGGGATGCCATAGCCTGGGCAGAACAGCGGCGGGTACCCCTGGCGGTGCTGAGCCTGGATCAAGAGAAAGCTTTTGATCGGGTTAACCAGGCTTTCCTGTTTGCAGTGTTGTGGAGAATGGGACTGGGCCCAGCCTTCCTGGTCTCAGTGAAGGTGATGTATACAGGGGCAGTGAGTAGAGTAAAGGTCAACGGGTACCTAACATCCCCGGTCGAGCAGAGAGGAGGGGTAAGGCAAGGTTGTCCCCTGTCTCCCCTCTTATATGTGATCTATCTGGAACCGTTGATGGAACAACTGAGAAGGGAGTTGGCATTTAGGGGGATGCACATCCCGGGAGGAGGGGGGATGAGCGCCAAAGTGGCAGCATACGCAGATGATGCGACTCTATTCCTTGGCTCTGAGGGGGACTTCAGCCCCCTCAAGGGGTCCCCAAGAGCTTTCGGCGATATTTTCGGAAAACCACGTCTGACCTTCCCCAAACTCGGTGTGGGGGGGGAGCCACCCCAAGGGGTCCCCGAGAACTTTCGGCGATATTTTCCGTAAACCATGCCCGATCCCTCCCAAAGTCAGCGGGCGGGTCGGGGGTGGGCGGAAGAGGTCGACCGCGAAGGTCCCGTGTCTCTAGGACCTCCCTGAGGCTACTTCCGGTTCCCGCACACTTATGGGGCGGGGCTTCGGATATGCGGTGCTGCCAGCCTAGGGGGTGACCCACGTGAAGTCTGGGTCCGATACGAGCACTCCAAGTACCGGGTGTGCTCGTAGGCCTCGTGGAGGCCAGAAGGCCTAAGCCTTATACTGTACCTTGGAAGAGGATCTGCTGTGTTTCAAAGTTGAAAAATAGGAAATTTTCGAAAGAAGATCGTAGGCCCACCAAAATCACATAGGGTGGGCAGGGCCTGGGTACGAGCGACATATCGGAGTCTGGCGGTCGGGGATCGAGAGGTCACCGAGATACGTCCCCCGACGTGGACGTCTGTAGGCCTTTCCATAATAAAGTAACAATTTAGGGTCCCGCGAGGGAAGCGAAGGTCGTAGGCCCACCGAATTGATATATGACGGACAGGGCCTAGGCACGAGCGACATATCAGAGTCTGGCGGTCGGGGGTCAAGAGGTCGCCGAGTTACGGCCCCAGACGTGGACGTCTGTAGGCCTCTGCCGGAAAGTGTCGTTTCGAGGTCACACGAGGGAAGCGAAGGTCGTAAGCCCACCGAATCGACATATGACGGACAAGGCCTAGGCATGAGCGACATATCGGAGTCTGGCGGTCGGGGGTCGAGAGGTCGCCGAGATACGGCCCCCGACGTGGACGTCTGTAGGCCTCTGCCGGAAAGTATCGTTTCGAGGTCACGCGAGGGAAGCGAAGGCCGTAGGCCCACCGAATCGATATATGACGGACAGGGCCTAGGCACGAGCGACATATCGGAGTCTGGCGGTCGGGGGTTGAGAGGTCGCCGAGTTATGGCCCCTGACGTGGACGTCTGTAGGCCTCTGCCGGAAAGCGTCGTTTCGAGGTCACGCGAGGGAAGCGAAGGTCGTAGGCCCACCGAATCGATTTATGACGGACAGGGCCTAGGCACAAGCGACATATCGGAGTCTGGTGGTCGGGGGTCGAGAGGTCGCCGAGATACGGCCCCCGACGTGGACGTCTGTAGGCCTTTCCATAATAAAGTAACATTTTAGGGTCCCGCGAGGGAAGCGAATATCGTAGGCCCACCGAATTGATATATGACGGACAGGGCCTAGGCACGAGCGACATATCAGAGTCTGGCGGTCGGGGGTCAAGAGGTCGCCGAGTTACGGCCCCAGACGTGGACGTCTGTAGGCCTCTGCCGGAAAGTGTCGTTTCGAGGTCACACGAGGGAAGCGAAGGTCGTAAGCCCACCGAATCGACATATGACGGACAAGGCCTAGGCATGAGCGACATATCGGAGTCTGGCGGTCGGGGGTCGAGAGGTCGCCGAGATACGGCCCCCGACGTGGACGTCTGTAGGCCTCTGCCGGAAAGTATCGTTTCGAGGTCACGCGAGGGAAGCGAAGGCCGTAGGCCCACCGAATCGATATATGACGGACAGGGCCTAGGCACGAGCGACATATCGGAGTCTGGCGGTCGGGGGTTGAGAGGTCGCCGAGTTATGGCCCCTGACGTGGACGTCTGTAGGCCTCTGCCGGAAAGCGTCGTTTCGAGGTCACGCGAGGGAAGCGAAGGTCGTAGGCCCACCGAATCGATTTATGACGGACAGGGCCTAGGCACAAGCGACATATCGGAGTCTGGTGGTCGGGGGTCGAGAGGTCGCCGAGATACGGCCCCCGACGTGGACGTCTGTAGGCCTTTCCATAATAAAGTAACATTTTAGGGTCCCGCGAGGGAAGCGAATATCGTAGGCCCACCGAATTGATATATGACGGACAGGGCCTAGGCACGAGCGACATATTGGAGCCCCGTGACCGTGGCCCCAAGGAGTCAGAAGTTAGGGCCCGAAATAGAAGTTGTCTATTCTATGACACTTTGGTAATATTAGTCACTAAACACCCATTTATGTCCAGGATCAAAAGTCGAGCGTCTCCGCCCAGGTCCCGCATCTCTAGGACCTCCCAGAGGCTACTTCCTGTTCCCGCCCACCGGGGAAGGGGGGGGGGGGGGGGTGCTTCGGATACGCTGTGCCGCTGGCCCAGGCGGTGACCCACGTGAAGTCTGGGTCCGATACGAGCGCCCTGAGTACCGGGTGTGCTCGCGAGCCTCTCGGAGTCACGAAGGTCTAACACTTACACTCTGGAAGAGGATCTGCTGTGTTTTTAAGTCGAAAAATAGGAAATTTCAGAAAGCGAGGTCGTAGGCCCACCGAATTCATGTATGACGGACAGGGCCTAGATACGAGCGACATATTGGTGTCTGGAGGTCGGGGGTCGAAAGGTCGCCGAGATACGGCCCCCGACGTGGCCGTCCGTAGGCCCTTTCGATGGGAAAGCGACATTGCGAGGTCCCGCGAGGGAAGCAAAGGTCATAGGCCCACCGAATCGATATATGACGGACAGGGCCTAGGCACGAGCGACATATCAGAGCCCCGTGACCATGGGCCCAAAGGGTCAGAAGTTATGGCCTTCAATAGAAGTTGTCATAAGTGACACTTTGGTAATATCAGTCACTAACCAGCCCATTTATGTCTAGGATAAGAAGTGGTAAGCGCGACTCAGGACACCAAGTCGAGCGTCTCCACCCAGGTCCCGCGTCTCTAGGACCTCCCCGAGGCTACTTCCTGTTCCCGCCCACCGGGGGGGCGGTGCTTTAGATACGCGGTGCCGCCAGCCCAGGCGATGACCCACGTGAAGTCTGGGTCCGATACGAGCGCCCTGAGTACCGGGTGTGCTCGCGAGCCTCTCGTAGGCACGAACTTCTAACACTTATACTCTGGAAGAGGATCTGCTGTGTTTTTTAAGTCGAAAAATAGGAAATTTCAGAAAGCGAGGTCGTAGGCCCACCGAATTCATGTATGACGGACAGGGCCTAGATACGAGCGACATATTGGTGTCTGGAGGTCGGGGGTCGAAAGGCGGGAGGCAGCCAAGCAGAGAGGGGGTAGGAATTTTTGTTAGTAAGATAAAATGGGGCAATTTACAGTGGCTTCAATAAATGTCAGAGGAATTAGACAGAAAGCAAAGAGGATGGCAGTATTTTTGAATTTGCAGCAGGTCATTTTGATGTTCTGATAGTACAGGAATGCAACATAGCATCACAGCAAGAAACAGTTGGGTATACTAAAGAGTGGAGGCAGGGACCATCCGCTTGGGGGATGGGAGACGGAAGGGGGGATGGGGTAGGTATTTTGTTTGGACCTTTTGAGTTTGAAATTATGTCTGTTCAGTCCCTGGTGCCAGGCAGGGTACTTTGTGTTGACGGGGAGTGGAGGGGGGTAGAGTTTAGAATCATTGGGGTGTATACCCCGGCAGTGGTAAGGGAGAGAAAAGGTTTTTTCCAGGTGTTGGAACCATGGCTCTGTACAAATAAAGAAATAATAGTGGGGAGAGATTTTAATGTAGACCTGAATGGCAGAAGAGGGGAAGAGTTGGCGAGGGTAATGGATGCCTTTAGAGCAATGGAACCAGAAGCTGAAGGCTATACCTGGAGGAACTCAAGAGGGCACACAACGCGACTAGACCTTCTCTTTGTGGCCGAGGGGGCACAGATTGGACGTTTCTGCCGAAGACCTTTCTGGGCATCAGATCATTGTATGATTAGCTGTGACCTGATAGTGGAGAACGTGCAGAGGGGGAGGGGTACCTGGAGGCTAAATAGAGCTTGCCTCCAAGACAGCTCATACCGTGAGGTCTTTGGCCTACTGTTCGCCAGCTGGAGGAATTTAAAGACACTATACACCACCCAGGCCGAGTGGTGGAAAGACCTCAAGGTGAGGGTTGCCACCTTGAGCTGCTGCTGGGGACAGGAGCAAGCAAAAAAGCAGAAAGAAGAGGTTAGGTGGTTGACACAGGGCCTACACGCGGCCTGGCGCCAGCTTGACCAGGAACAGATAGGAATAGCCAGTGAGGCCTTGAGGAGGCACTATGAAGCTAAAGCCCGTAGTTTCTGCATACAGGAACATAGACAGAGGCTTCAACTGGACGAGCACCCCACGCGCTTCTTTTACAGAAGCATAAAGCAAAGGCAAAAGAGAGACCATATTAGAGGCCTGATGCGTGGACAGCAGGTGCAGATAACAACAAGGGGCATGCTGGACATGGCTGCCCTTTACTATAAATAACTTTTCCAGGCAAGGGAACCGGTGGGGCAGGAAGCTCTTGACTTCCTAGAGGGAGTGGGAGGACAGCTGGAGGAGGTGACACTATGGTAATATCAGTCACTAACCAGCCCATTTATGTCTAGGATAAAACGTGGTCAGCGCGACTCAGGACACCAAGTCGAGCGTCTCCACCCAGGTCCCGCGTCTCTAGGACCTCCCCGAGGCTACTTCCTGTTCCCGCCCACCGGGGGGGCGGTGCTTCAGATACGCGGTGCCGCCAGCCCAGGCGATGACCCACGTGAAGTCTGGGTCCGATACGAGCGCCCTGAGTACCGGGTGTGCTCGCGAGCCTCTCGGAGGCACGAAGGTCTAACACTTATACTCTGGAAGAGGATCTGCTGTGTTTTTTAAGTCGAAAAATAGGAAATTTCAGAAAGCGAGGTCGTAGGCCCACCGAATTCATGTATGACGGACAGGGCCACCGTAAGAGCGACATATCCGAGTCTGGAGGTCGGGGGTCGAAAGGTCGCCGAGATACGGCCCCCGACGTGTCCGTATATGGGCCTTTCCATGGGAAGGACATATCAAGGCCCCGCGAGGGAACCAAAGGTCTCGGGGTCACCAGACTCGGTCCACGTGTCGGGGGCGACAGGCCGCCACTCATATCGGAGCCCCGTGACCATGGGCACGAAGGGTCGGGAGTTACGGCACCGGATAAATGTCGTCATAGGTGACATATCGGTGATACTAGTCACTAACCAGCCCATTTTGGTCCAGGATAAAAAGTGGTCAGCGCGACTCAGGTCACCGAGTCGAGCGTCTCTGCCCAGGTCCCGTGTCCGTAGGACCTCCCCGAGGCTACTTCCTGTTCCCGCCCACTAGGGGGGTGGGGCTTCGGATATGCAGTACCGCCAGCCTAGCGGGGGACCCACGTGAAGTCTGGGTCCAATACGAGTGCCCCGAGTACCGGGTGTGCTCGCGAGCCTCGTGGAGGCCCGAAGGTCTAACACTTATACTCTGGAAGAGGATCTGCTGTGTTTTTAAGTCGAAAAATAGGAAATTTTCTAAAGAAGCTCGTAGGCCCACCAAAATCACATAGGGTGGGCAGGGCCACCGTACGAGCGACATATCGGAGTCTGGCGGTCAGGGGTCGAGAGGTCACCGAGATACGGCCCCCGACGTGTCCGTCCGTAGGCCTCTCTATTGGATTTTAATGTTTATGCAACAGCAATGCTGGTGTACACATGATCACAGCTGAATTTGAGGATGTTTGGAATGTACTCCGTAAGCTACACCTTGGGTTAGGATAATAATGTTGTAAAGGATAATAATGTAAGTTAAGGCTGTGTAGGTTTCCTGATAAAATCCGGGTGGATCCCTTCTTTAATCCCCTGCTCTTTCACTAAAGAATGTTGACTTATCAAAATGTCTCTTCAAAATGTAATCACAGTGTGCAATTAGAAATCAAAGGTGGCATTAAATTAATAAACATGTAAATTCTGTCTAATTACATGGGGTTACAAAGGCACTTTATGAAAACAGCACAAAGCTTTCAAATGCTTCCTAGTCCTGACAGTTGACTAATTAAAAGAAGTTTTTTACTATTTGATCAAAGTCTGTTTATTTTGTTTTTTGTTTTTAAAGCAATTTTACAAAAATAGCAACAGAGAGAAAATAAAAGAAAAAAAAGAAAACAAAATCCCCTTCCCCCTAAACCAGACATGAGTATTCAAACTTAAAATACAGCCAGTATACAGTAAATCAAAACAGAAAATGCCATCACATTAAAGTTACATATGATAATTATACCGTCGTGCCGTTAGCCCCCATCTCCCCAATAAGTGCCAGAAAGGGCTGCCAGATATTGTAAAATTTCTCGGTAGACCCCCGGACAGTGTATCTAATCTTCTCCAGTCTGAGATGACTAGCGACTTCTGTAAACCACTGGCAATATGTAGGTGGGGCAGAGTCCTTCCATTTAAATAATATCAATCTTCTTGCCAAGAGAGAGCTGAAGGCCATAACGCTAATTTCTTTCTTGCTGGCGGTGAGAAAGTTTCAAAAATTGTACGCCAGTATATATGAAGCTTTGGACATGTCCAAAACATATGCAGTAGAGTGGCCGGGGCCTGTCTGCATCGGTCACATGTAGGATCTACAGTATATCTGCCCTGATCTTAGAAAGTCTGACCTTAGTCTAGTGCAGCCGATGCACAATCTTAAATTGAATGACTGCATGCCTTAGACCAGGGGTATTCAACTAAAATTTAAAGGGGTCCAGTTAGAGAAAATTTCTTGAAGCAAAGGTCCGGAATGTTTAACTATATATACTGTATATATATAATGTAAATATATTGATATTTACATTTACATTTTCAGCATTTAGCAGACGCTTTTATCCAAAGCGACTTACACAATGAGCGGAACACAATGAGCAATTGAGTGTTAAGGGCCTTGCTCAGGGACCCAACAGTGGCAACTTGGTGGTGGCGGGGCTTGAACCGGCAACCTTCTGTTTATTAGTCCAGTACCTTAACCACTATAACATATATACAATATAGTATAATGTAGCCTAGTAGTTGTATCAACATCTGCATGTTATCAATAACTGTCAAATCAAATGTCTGTTTATTTATTAGGATTTTAACGTCATGTTTTACACTTTGGTTACATTCATGACAGGAACGGTAGTTACTCATTACACGAGATTCATCAGGTCACAAGGTTATATCGAACAGTCATGGACAATTTAGTATCTCCAATACACCTCACTTGCATGTTTTTGGACTGTGGGAGGAAACCGGAGCACCGAAGGAAACCCATGCGGACACGGGGAGAACATGCACACACAGAGAGGACCCGGACCGGACAATAAATTGTGCTCCAGTGGGAAGTAAGAACAGAAATGAGTCTCTCCATCACGGATTAAATGCTGTAATTGCGCTGTACACGTTTCTTTTTTGGAGAGCGCCATTTGTCTCCTGTCTCACTCGTCTTTTTCTCAACTTTCTCCTGCACAGTCGTCTGTACCTCTCCCTTCGTTTTTTCTACATTCGCTATCTTTCTTTTTCTTTCCACCATCTTTTCACATGTAACTCGCCTCTAACTCTCTCAACTGTCTGCACTGCAGTCGCAGTGTTTACCGGCTGGAATGCACAGACTTGATTGGCTGAGTGGTGTCACGTGATTGGTTCTCATCCGCTAAACCGCTACCGTAAAGACTACAAAAGCTGCGCCGGTTAAAATAGAAGCGCTCCGTCAGGTTTCAAATCCTAACTTTCTGTTTTGGCTATAGGTCCGGGTCCGTATGGGACAGCTTCTGGGTCCGGACCCGGACCGCGGTCCGCCTGTTAGTGACCTCTGCCTTAGACAAATAGATGAGGAGAAAATTCCCCGTATTATTGTTTGCCACGTTTCATCTGATATAATTTGGTTAAAATCTGATTCCCATTTGTCTTTAAGAAGATCTAATGGGGTTGAGTTACAATCGGCAGGCCATAAATTGTGCTTATAAGTCCCTTATTAGTAGGATTGCAGTTAAAAACTGAGTCCAACAGAGTAGTGGGAGGACGTATTGGAAAGCAGTCCGAGCTGGAAGCTACAAAGTTTCGAAGCTGCAAATATCTGTAAAAATGTGGCCTTGAAATATTAAATTTTTGTACTAATTGATCAAATGAGGCAAAGCAATCATCAATATAGAGATCTGACACCGTGACCAGGCCTCTACTAGACCATAAAGCGAAGGCTGCATCCATCGTTGATGGAATGAACATGTGATTATTTGTGATTGGCGCTGCCGAAGATAGATCCCTGAGAGAGAAAGTCCTTCTGAACTGATTCCAGATCTTAAGTGAGTGTATTATGACCGGGTTATGTGTAAAATTAGAGAGAGGCTGAGTGAATGGTAATTTGGAACATAATAAAGCTGCTAAGGATGTATGGTTTACTGACGCTTCCTCCAGTTTTAGCCAATCAGATGTGGTGTCCCCACTCCTAATCCAGTATAGCAATGACCTTATATTGGCCGCCCAGTAATAATACAGAAAGTTTGGTAATGCCATCCCTCCCATTATACGAGATCTTTGTAGCATACTTCTTTTAATACGGGGTGTCCTCTTGTTCCAGATAAAAGATGAAATTAAATTATTCAACTTGGAGAAAAAAGATTTTGTTAAAAAGACTGGGAGACATTGGAAAATATATAAAAGTTTGGGAAGAACGTTCATTTTTATTGAGTTGATTCGTCCCCCCAGAGAGAGGGCTAGGGGGTCCCAACGCTCAATATCTTTCCTCAGATTATAGAGCAAAGGTTCATAATTAGCCACAAATAGGTCTTTATGACTACTTGTAATCCATACTCCAAGATATTTGAACTTTCTAGAACTAATTTTGAAAGGAAGTGAGGACAATGACGCCCGATCGTTCCCATTATTTATGGGCATCAGTTCGCTTTTCTGAATATTGATCTTGTAACCGGACAATTTCCCAAACTCTGTGAGCAGGTCTATCAATTTGGGAATGCTTGAGAGGGGTTGTGTGATGTATAGCAGCATATCATCCGCATACAGCGAGACCTTATGCTCCACCCCTGCTCGCATGATCCCTTTAATATTATCATTCTGCCTCAGAGCTAGAGCCAGTGGTTCGATTGCGAGTGCAAATAAAAGTGGGGATAGAGGGCAACCCTGTCTTGTACCACGATAGAGTTCAAAGTAGGTGGACAGATTATTATTAGTGTGTACAGCTGCCATCGGAGATGTGTATAATATTTTGACCCATGATATAAATTTATGACCAAATCCAAACCTCTCCAGAACATTAAAAAGATATTCCCATTCCACCCGATCGAATGCCTTTTCAGCATCAAGCGAGAGTATTGCCTCAGGCATGCTGGATGACGAGGAACCATAAAGAATGTTTAGGAGGCGTCTAATATTAAAAAAAGAAAAACGATTTTTTACAAAGCCAGTTTGATCAGGTGAGATAATGGAAGGGAGGACTACCTCCAAACGGTGTGCAAGGACTTTGGCAAAAATTTTGGCATCCGTGTTTAAAAGAGAGATAGGACGAAACGAGCTGCATTCAAGTGGATTCTTGTCCTTCTTGAGTATTAAAGAGATTATTGCTTGTTGCATGGTCGGTGGCAGGGATTTTTGATAGAATGATTCTTCAAAAACAGACAACAGTAATGGGGAAAGCTGGTCTGAAAATTTTTTGAAAAATTCAGTTGGATAGCCATCAGGCCCTGGAGATTTACCACTTTGCATTGCCCTAATGGCCAAAGCTATCTCCTCAACTGACAGATCTTCCTCCAGTCTGGCTATGGTCATTGGGTCTAAGGATGGGAAACGCAAAGGTTTTAAAAACTTTTCAAATTGAGAGTGATTTACAGATGAGTCAGAAATGTATAATGACTGGTAAAATGTTTTAAAACAGGAATTAATTTTTAAGCTGTCCATAGTTTTTAAACCTTGCTCGTCCTTGATTGCCGAAATAGTTTGGTTGGCAGTCCTTTGTCGAAGTTGGTGGGCGAGTACCCGTCCAGCTTTTTCCCCATGCTTGTATGAACTGTGCCTCGACTTAGTAATAAGGTATTCGGCCTGTCTCATTGATAGGAGATCAAATTCGACTTGTAAGGACATACGTTTTTTCTTTATATCTTCAGAATGCTGACAACTGTGTTTCCTGTCCAGTGTCAGAATTTCATCAGCTAATTCTTTAAGAGGTGCCGTATTTGTTTTATTTTTGTTAGCGCAGTATGAAATAACTTGTCCCCGAATATATGCCTTAAGTGATTCCCACACAGTAGAGGGAGACATTTCTGGAGATTGATTAATATCAAGGAAAAGTGCAATCTCAGATGAAATGAAAGTGGTAAATATTTCCTCTGATAAAAGTAGCGGGTTTAGTCTCCAGGGTCGGGAATCGAATCGTGTGTTAGGAATACGCATTTTCATGGTCAAGGGGCCATGGTCAGAAATCGCCATAGCTGCATATTCACATTCAGTGATTAAAGGCAGAAGCCGTTTATCCAGTAGGAAATTATCTATGCGAGAATAGGTTCCATGGACCTGGGAGAAAAAGGAATATCCTCTAGTCATAGGATTGCGAAACCGCCATATATCGACTGCCCCATATGCTTCAAGAAAGTGCTGAATAGAGTGTGCAGATTTAGATAAGGGAACTTTTTTGGATGAACTACGATCCCAAACCGGGGAGAGTACACAATTCATATCACCTCCAAGGATAAGGTGGTGAGAAACCATATTAGGTAGACGAGAAAAGAGACCAGTAAAGAATGTAGGATTGTCCCAATTTGGTGCATATATGTTAGCCAATATAACCGGAAATGCATAGAGTTGTCCCACCACTATAACATAGCGCCGCGCAGGGTCAGCATCCACACTTGTTGCAGTGAAGGGTATATTTTTATCGATCAATATGGCAGCCCCTCTAGCCCTTGAGTCAAATTTAGAATGAAACATCTGTCCTGTCCAACCTCTCTCTAATCGGAAATGGTCTGCTACCCGTAAATGCGTCTCCTGAAGGAATGCGATATCTGCCTTAAGCTGTTTTAAATGTGTAAAGACCTTTTTACGCTTAACCGGATGATTCAGCGATCTAACGTTCCAACTTACAAAATTAACCGAGCAGCCTTTCCGGCCTCCCAAAACATTAGAGCTTGCCATGTTGGGTATATAAAGTTATGGGTTTGAAGTCAATGGGAGCCACAGCACGACAGCAAATACAAAGCAAAACTAATAACTGGCTCATTAAATCAGAAAAGAAGAAAAACAAAAGAACCATGTCTGGTAAACCCCCCCACATAACGCTTACATGAACGAGAACAGCGTTAACACTATACCAGTCCAAAACAAATCCACACATTTAGTGCTTATGGTTGGGACCTCAGCTACTCGTGTCCCCCCCGCCGAGCCTCCTAAGAAAAATGATCAATTTGTGCACCAAAACAATAATATGTAGTGTCATGGATATTTGCATTCCTTCTTTCAGAACATTAAAAACTAAGAATTTTTCTCACGTCAAGCTGGATGTATCAACAAGATGGTAATCTTTACAAGTTACTGCCTGAACTTCGGTTGACACCACCTTTCTGGGTTTAAGACCCTTTGAACTAACACACTGAAAGGCTCCCTGGGGAGAACCTGATTTCGGACTGACTTTCCAGACCTCTTTTGTCTAAACAAAAGGCAGACCCTTACCATAAAAACCCATTTGGCTCAATGTTTATTACCCGGAGGATTTCTGATGTGTGGGAGTCTATCTCTTAATGACTCTCTAACGACTCAGTCACTGCTACAGGGACACACTTCTCTAGACAGTAAGGCACCGGGGCTTTCAGAGTCCCCCAGATCTGCTGGGAAAAGATCACACCTCTACCCCCACAGAGGGACCCACTCACAGTTACACATTCCAGAGTTTAAATGTGCTAGGTTTTGGTAATATGCTGTCTGCTTATATGTTATAATTTGCCACAATTACACACCTCAAAGTTCTACTGCAATTGTGTCATGTTTGTTAATGTGTGCCCTCTTTTATGTTATAACCGGCTCAGGGTAAAACTGTTCAAATATTAGTCTGACCCAATATAAGCTTAAAATCTTAGGAAGTATATCATGCTCTGTTGTCTCCACAGAATGTTTGCATGTGAATGTATGAAGTTGTTTTAGTAATCATTTATCAGGTTGTGTGTTTATAGTAATACCTGTATAATCCTATTAATGTGTGCTAAAGTTATCAAAAACACTTGATGTTGTTGATTCCTGTTGCTAAAAGTTAACATATCCCAGTATATATAGATATACTTATAAGAGTGCCTATACCAGTCCGTATCTAGTATTAACGTTTAAATCGTAAGAAATATTGGAATGTTTAATGCTAGATAAAAGTGGTAATTTGGAAGAGCTATAGTGCCATCCAGTGGTTACTTATAAGTTACTCCTTTTTGGTGTAATGTAGGAAGCTAAAATTACGCCACACCCTCGGTAGGAGGTCCTGGTCATCTTATTGGTTTTCCCTAAGCAAAACTCCTCCCCTCACTGTCCCTTGAAAAGAGGCGGTAAAGCTGATGGAACTCTCTCTCAGAAAAAAAAGGAACACGTCTTCGACCCAAGAAAAAGGCTCCAACTCGACACTCTGGACTTCAACAAGGAAGAGCTAAAGCCATCGGACCTGAGAAGATCACCAGAGGACAGCTGACCCGACTAAATCCCCAGTCTGGTAACCGTGACCCCCAGCTGGCTTGGCTCTAGAGCCACTACCGTCTAGGAGAAGCGCTGGCCGCATCCACCAGACAGACATCAGCCACAAGCCCTCTTTTCAACGCTCCTTGCCCAGATTCGGACGCGAAGGCAGAACCCAACCTCTCCACGCAATCCTTGGCATGAGTCTCCTTGCAGAGCTGTTCTAAGGGAGTGAACATCCAGACTACACGCACCGCGTTGTTGAGCCGACCAGAACAGAGGAGTCACCGATCCCATCTGTTGAAAACTGGTCAAAAGAGCTCCAACGTAAAGAACCATCGCTGGACTTTGAAGACTACAAAGGTAGACAATACATTCTCGCTTTCGTGAAGGGCTTGGTTCTGTCGGCTATTATTTTTCTAACCTAAACTTATTAATAACAGACATCCTAATTAGACACGTCTCCCTCTTTTCACCAAAAAGGTTCCATTCATAAGTTCTTAATATTTGATTTAGTATTTTCCATAATTTTACTCTTGTTACTGTTTAACCATATATTCCTTTTTATCAAGTACTGTTTGCCTATGTTTAATCTTCAATAAATATGATAATCATTTAAGTTGAGTGTGTTAATTTTGATTACCAGAAGCGAGAATAGACTTAAAGAATTCCATCCTACAGAATAGAGCTGATTGGTCCTTAATTTGGTTTTTCTGGAATTTGCCAAAACCTAAGTTAAAATAAACTAAATTCCGGTGGTGCCCCTTTCATATTAAAAAGGTTATTAATCTTTTGAAGCTACTTATTATCACAACATATTATTGGTGCTCCCGCGTGAGGAGTCAGAAACCAATTCTGGTAATCACTATTTACATGCTAAACACAAACTAAATACTAAGTCCAAACAAAGTTAGAATTGGGAGTTGAGTCTGACGTGTATCAAATATTGAAATTGCGTCGAATTCAGTGAAACATTGAACTGCAATTTAGCTCCGCCGTGAGCCGCTGTGATTTGAATAAAATCGCTGCATATATGTGAAATTGTGATATTTTCTGCATTTAACGCCGCCGTGCGTAATCGTTGCAAGTCTGTCTGCCTTGTGGGAGCAAATGGTCATTGATTAGCGTGTCTAAAACACGTTTGCTTGCATGCAGAAGCACGCGTTAGTACTAATTATTTTATAAGGCCTCTTGCGCTCTTCAATTTGCGAAATTCCAAATTGTAAGCTGCGGTCCCCGGATCGTACCATTTGCTGCGGAAATCCAGAGCTGGTATTGAAACGGAAGGTCCCGTGCATTAGCGATAGCCTAGCTAACTATCGTTAGAGCACCACAGGTTGTGTGGCAGGGATAAAGCTTATTGCGGTCACGAAACTCTGACTGCATAGTAATTAAGCTGTTGTAACAGTGGGGATTACCCTTTCAAAGTACTAAAAGTTGTGTGAAAACTTTGTTAGTACTGGTTGTGTAAGTTTGATAAGTTTGGTGTGGACTTGCGTCAAAGAATTTCAGGGTGCATTGAGATCTTTGGTGTGCACGCTTTAGTTGCTTCAGGCAGAGTGGCCCGAAATCCACTGTGCATTGAGCCCAACTCACGGGGCGGAGCTTGGTGACATCACCAGTGACGGCCCTTTCCTTACACGCCCCTTTTTTGTTCAGTGAAACCCACTACCCCAAGTGGTCAAGTGGACAATTGCGTATCCTGTTAGGACAAACACAGGCAGTCAGCCTCGGTCTCCCACTGGTGGCCCAGGTAATGAATACGCCTGAACAATCTCATCTGTGAATGAGATTTTTAATACTAAGTTATCTGAGAATTCATTAAAGAGACTTAGTGCATGCCTCCAACTAGGTAAAATAAGTTAAGGAACACTTGTTTTGATTACCCTTCTGTTAGGGTTCCCGCAACAACTAGTGAACCTATGTGCACTTCCCAGCGTCAGCGGTGTTACAGAACTCCAACAAAGAAACCCTTAAGTACCAAACGCCCTAATTAGTGCTGACAGTCTGCAGCTGACTCTGTCCTATTTAAGCAGAGCTAGGGGAGCTGCAAGCTGTCGCACCTTTTGTTGCTTTACCATGTTATTGGTTAATGTCTTACCTTTTTAGGGCCAGAAGGTACCCTGGTGTCGTTAGGACATTCGGGAATGTAAAGTCGCAAGACTGAGGTAGCAAGGCTTTATTTTTCTGTGAGGGAAAGATTGGTGTGATTGCTACGCAGCCCTCGTGCTGCCTTTATTTTACTGGCTCTGGTTTCCTCCCGCACTGTTAGCAGGAGGCTAACCGCTAGCTGGGGCTGTAACGCTGGGCAGCTTCGTAAGCCATTAATGCCGGCGTGTTTGTTAAGTCTATATAGGACGGTGCTTATAGCGTTCGCTCTTGTACTGGGCGATCCGGGTTCGAATCCTCTCCAGCGATCGCTCTTTAACTCTTCTGTTTTGTTTTTACAGATCAGCTGATTGAATTCGCGGTGAGCCTAGGTTCCGCCTTATCTGCGCTCAGTCAGCTTTTCTGTGCAGCTGCTGTTTGGCGCAGCGGAAGCTTTGTGTACCTGCGAAGTCAGCGACCTCGGTTCGAGACTCGCACTTCAATTATTGTTTTTCTTTATTTTTGAGTTTATGCCACTCGGCGCCTGATCGGAACGTCTCCGATCCTTTTTGTTTCTTGTTTTCTCTTTGTTTATTTTGTTTTTGTGTCACCTTTTTATTAATAAATATAGTTGCTTGCGCAACCTAAATCTGCTCTTGGGTCCGACTCCTTTCATCTTAACAGAAAGGTGCGACCATAAAACATGGATCCAGCGGATTCCCCACCAGTAACCGATGTGTTACGCCACCAGGGGATAACTTTAGGGAGACATGAACTGGCGCTTAATGAATTGGCTCAACGCCTGGCCGATTTGTCGTATGCCATATCACCACCTAACACCAGTGGTGATAACCCAGTCCAATCTCCAGTTCTCCCCGGACCGTCCCAAGTAGGGGAGCCTCCCATTCCGTCCCCTGAACGCTTTGCAGGAGATGCCAAGCGCTGTCGAGGCTTTCTCCTGCAGTGTTCTCTGGTATTTGAGCAGCAGCCTTCTCGATTTCCTACGGAGCGCTCGAAGGTGGCTTTTATCATCTCTCTCCTTACGGGTAAAGCCCTGGAGTGGGCCACCGCTCTTTGGGAGAATGACTCAAGCGAGTGCTCCTCAGAGCGCACCTTTGTTTCAGCTCTGAAGGAGACGTTCTTTAATCCACAGGGGGGGAGAGAGGCTGGACCCCGTCTGCTCGAATTAACCCAGGGAGGACGATCCGTGGCGGACTATGTTATTGAGTTTCAAACCTTGGCGGCCGAATGTGGGTGGGACGAGTACGCCCTTATGGCCATTTTCCATCGCGGACTTGGGGAGAGAATAAAGGACGAGCTGGCCACTCGTGATCTCCCCTCTTCGCTCGGGTCTTTCTACCAATTAGCCACTCGCCTTGACACCCGGCTCAGGCAGCGGGCTCGGGAGCGAGGAGCCCGCCCTCCTTGGAATAAAACCAACTATCCAGTGAGGACCGAGAACCAGGCTCTACTCGATCCCGACTCTGAACCCATGCAGTTGGGAGGGGCTCAGGCAGCTGCTCGACAGACACCGGGTCCTTCTAGCAAACCTAGGTGGTCGTTAAACAACTAGGCCGCTCGCGGGGCAGGGAGCCGAGAGCAGGCCAAGCAATCATCCCTGATAGGGGTCTATTTTTGCTGGCCCAGTTGTGCTGGGGAACTGGAACCACCAAGCTAAAACTCTGCATTGACTCAGGAGCAGTCGAAAGTTTTATCGACCTGGCCCTGGCTCAGCGGCTCGGCATCGTCCTCCAGCCGCTAGCGGCCCCCATTTCCGTATTCGCTGTAGATGGCCGGGCAGTAGCGGGAGGTCCCATTACCCATCAAACACAACCCCTTACTCTTCTCCTCAATAATCACACGGAAAAGATCACATTTCTGGTTACTCGTATCCCCCATCTTCAGTTGGTCCTGGGCTTCTCCTGGTTAAATAAGCACAATCCTCGGATTGATTGGGCCACTGGGTCAATCTTTGGGTGGGGGACACTGTGCCAGGACTCTTGCTTGTTACAGGCTAGCCCACGACCAGAGTCTAAGGCACCCCCCATAGCACCAGAGGATCTAGCTAAGATACCCTCCGTTTATCATGACCTCCAAGAGGTCTTTAGTAAGTCCCGGGCTCAGGACTTACCACCTCATAGGCCGTTTGATTGTGCTATTAACCTTCTGTCTGGTACTTCACCTCCCAGGGGACGTCTGTTTTCTTTGTCTGCTCCAGAAAGAACAGCCATGGAGGAATACGTTCGGGAGGCGCTCCAGCAAGGTTTTATTCGTCCCTCTTCCTCACCAGCAGGCGCCGGATTCTTCTTTGTCGGTAAGAAGGACGGTTCACTACGCCCGTGCATTGACTATCGTGGCCTTAATGCTATCACCATTAAGGACCGATATCCGCTGCCCCTAATGGCAACGGCCTTTGAAGCAATCCAGCGGGCAGTCGTCTTCACTAAGCTTGATTTGCGTAGCGCATACAATCTTATACGGGTTCGACGGGGGGACGAATGGAAGACGGCATTTATCACACCCACAGGCCATTATGAGTATCTTGTAATGCCCTTTGGCTTGATGAATGCTCCAGCCACCTTCCAGCGCTTCATTAACGAGGCCCTACGAGAGGCCCTCGACAGGTATGTCTAAGTCTACTTAGACGACATCCTGATTTTCAGCCGGAACCTTGACGAGCATATAAGCCATGTTAGACGGGTGCTCCAACTTCTATTAAAACACCAGTTATTTGTCAAATTAGAAAAATCAGTTTTTCATTCCTCTACCATCTCCTTTTTGGGCTTCATTGTTTCCCAGGGGAGGCTCCGTATGGACCCAACCAGGACTAAGGCTGTGGAGGATTGGCCAACCCCCAACTCGGTACGCCAAGTTCAGAGGTTCCTGGGATTCGCCAACTTTTTTAGGCGGTTTATACGCAACTTCAGTACAGTTGCAGCTCCCCTAACAACCCTCACTGGTAAGGGGCCGTTCCGATGGTCGGAGCAGGCTCAGGAGGCCTTTGTAAAACTCAAGGCTCTCCTTACCACTGCCCCTATCCTCCAATTGCCAGACCCTAATGAGCCCTTTGTAGTTGAGGTTGACGCCTCAGAGATCGGGGTAGGGGCAGTTTTGTCCCAGAGGGTAGGGCCCGAGAAGAAGTTGCACCCTTGTGCCTTCTTCTCACACCGCCTGACCCCTGCCGAGCGCAATTACCCAGTAGGGGACCGGGAGTTGTTAGCCATCAAGCTAGCTTTGGATGAATGGCGGCACTGGCTCGAGGGTGCTAAACATCCCTTTCTTGTTTGGACCGACCATAAAAACCTGTCATTTATCCAACAAGCAAAGCGGATGAACTCTCGACAAGCTCGCTGGTCATTATTCTTTGGGCGGTTTCAGTTCACCCTTTCCTACCGACCAGGGTCCAAGAATTGCAAACCTGATGCCCTCTCTCGCCAGTGGGAGCTTAGTAGACCAGAGACAGAGCCTGAACCCATTCTTCCACCGTCCCAGATCATGGCCCCAGTAACCTGGGGCATTTCGAAAGTTATCCAGGATGCTCAGGTAAGGGAACCGGACCCGGGAGGAGCTCCCCCAAACCGGATTTTTGTGCCCTCCAGCGTCCGCCGCCAGGTATGCCAGTGGGCCCACGGCTCCCAGTTTGCAGCCCATCCAGGGGTCACTAAGACCCTGGAACTCCTTCGTAGGCGATTCTGGTGGCCAGGTATGGAGAGCCTGGTAAGAGATTTTATCCGCTCCTGTGCTACGTGTGCCTCTAACAAGAGCACCCGGGAGCGTCCCTTAGGGCTACTTCACCCCCTGCCAGTGCCATCAAGACCCTGGTCACACCTCGCCCTAGACTTTGTTACGGGTCTACCTAAATCCAAGGGATTTACAGTGGTCCTAGTCATAGTGGACAGGTTCACCAAATCCTGTATATTTGTTCCCCTGCCCGGACTCCCATCTGCCATGGGTACGGCTCAGGCGGTTCTGCAGCATGTGGTTAGGGCACATGGCATACATCGTATCTGACCGAGGCCCACAGTTCATCAGCCAGTGCTGGCGGGCTTTTTGTCAGCTCATAGGGGCCACGGCCAGCCTGTCCTCCGGATACCACCCGGAGTCCAATGGGCAATCTGAGCGAATTATACAGGATTTGGGGAAAATGCTCAGGTGTCTTACGGCAGGCAATCCGGCCACATGGGCAGACAAACTTATATGGGCCGAATTTGCCCATAACACCCTCCACCACTCCGCCCTAGGGATGTCTCCATTCGAGGCGCAGTATGGGTACCCACCTCCACTGTTCCCTGAACAGGAACGCGAGGTGGCTGTTTCTTCCATTCAGCGACATGTTCGTCGCTGCCATGCCATTTGGCGTAAGGCCAGACGGGCCCTCCTAACTGCTAAGCGCTCCATGAAGCGCAGCGCAGATCGCAGACGACTACCGGCCCCTTCTTTCCGTCCGGGTCAACGGGTACTCCTCTCGACCCGAGATCTCCCCATTAGAGGTGCCCCCCACAAACTAGCGCCTAGGTTTATCGGCCCATTTAAAATAATTCGGCGAATAAACCCTGTGACATACAGGTTGGAGTTACCAGCTCGAATGAAGACCCATCCAACCTTTCACGTCTCACAGTTGCGCCCATATGCTTGTCAAGGTTCCTCCCTTCCCACCCAACCTCCTGCCCCACGCATTATCCAGGGTGCTCCCGCATTTACAGTCCGTCGCCTCCTTGACACTAGGAAAGTGCAGGGTAGCACCCAATATCTGGTTGACTGGGAGGGATATGGCCCAGAGGAGCGTTCTTGGGTTCCTGCTCGCTACATCTTGGATCCTGAACTTATCCGGGAGTTTCGCAGGAACCGGGCAGCTGGCCTTGGGACCTCAGGAGCGCTCCCTAGAGGGGAGGGTACTGTTAGGGTTCCCGCAACAACTAGTGAACCTATGTGCACTTCCCAGCGTCAGCGGTGTTACAGAACTCCAACAAAGAAACCCTTAAGTACCAAACGCCCTAATTAGTGCTGACAGTCTGCAGCTGACTCTGTCCTATTTAAGCAGAGCTAGGGGAGCTGCAAGCTGTCGCACCTTTTGTTGCTTTACCATGTTATTGGTTAATGTCTTACCTTTTTAGGGCCAGAAGGTACCCTGGTGTCGTTAGGACATTCGGGAATGTAAAGTCGCAAGACTGAGGTAGCAAGGCTTTATTTTTCTGTGAGGGAAAGATTGGTGTGATTGCTACGCAGCCCTCGTGCTGCCTTTATTTTACTGGCTCTGGTTTCCTCCCGCACTGTTAGCAGGAGGCTAACCGCTAGCTGGGGCTGTAACGCTGGGCAGCTTCGTAAGCCATTAATGCCGGCGTGTTTGTTAAGTCTATATAGGACGGTGCTTATAGCGTTCGCTCTTGTACTGGGCGATCCGGGTTCGAATCCTCTCCAGCGATCGCTCTTTAACTCTTCTGTTTTGTTTTTACAGATCAGCTGATTGAATTCGCGGTGAGCCTAGGTTCCGCCTTATCTGCGCTCAGTCAGCTTTTCTGTGCAGCTGCTGTTTGGCGCAGCGGAAGCTTTGTGTACCTGCGAAGTCAGCGACCTCGGTTCGAGACTCGCACTTCAATTATTGTTTTTCTTTATTTTTGAGTTTATGCCACTCGGCGCCTGATCGGAACGTCTCCGATCCTTTTTGTTTCTTGTTTTCTCTTTGTTTATTTTGTTTTTGTGTCACCTTTTTATTAATAAATATAGTTGCTTGCGCAACCTAAATCTGCTCTTGGGTCCGACTCCTTTCATCTTAACACCTTCGACTTCAAGAAACTCTTAGTAGCGTCTTAGTTAGTCTTGAGCTGTTTTTGTATGTCCAATTGATTCTGCCCTGGCCTGCTTATATCATTGTTTAACACCAGCTACATTGCTAATTTACATCTGTGGTGGCATACAATTTTTCTTGTTTCCTTCTCTTTTCTATCCAGCCACTTTATAACAAACCCAAGTTTTCCTCATCCCATCTTAGAATTTTTTTTTTTAATAATTTTTCTCAATTGCCCCATAGCTAATAGGGTTTAAGCAGACCACTCGCAGAGTTAATTTGGGACAACAAAATGACAGACGAGCCCCAGTCAGATTCCCTCAGTGGAGGAGGTTCCTACAGGGATATAGAGACAGCTCTGGCCGACATGACTCAGTCCTTGGTCCCTGGATACATGGATACTGTCCAAAACGCGAACTCTGAGGCACTCGAGTCTTTACTAGACAGTTGTTTAGCTGAGTATTCGCGAAGTAACCTTAAGGATAAAGATTTAGTTAAAATCCTGGCAAAAATGGCCATCTTAACGGTCACCCAGGCCCAGCATCGTTCCAGAGACCTCAAGCAGGTGAAAGCTGAATGCGTGGCTTATGAGCAGGATCACGCCATTATTACCAATAAAGTGGTGGGTCTGGAACGTACACTTAAGGGTACTAGTCAGGAGTTTACCGCATCCCAGGAAAGGAATGCGGAGCTCGAACATGAGATAGGAGTGGTTAAGGTAAGAAATCAGGAACTGGCACAGCAAGTTGCTGGTGCCGAGGGACTGCTTGAGCGGGCCCAGTCTAGAATAGAACGCCTTAAGGAACAACAGACCTGTCTAGACCAGGAGTTGGTGGACACTAAGGCAGAACTAGCAACGTCCCAACGTCAGCTACTTAGGGCCGAGCATAAGTTTACTGAAACAGAGAAGGAGTTGGTGGACACTCAGGCAGGACTAGCAACTTCCCAGCCGCCACGACTTAGGACAGAGCGTAAGTTTACTGAAACAGAGGAAGAGTCGTGGGATATCCGGCGATCACATAGATTTCCCTCGAAGAGACTTACCGAGGATGCGGCCGAACCGCATTACCCATTTAACCCACTACCGCCTTACCCACTTAGGGCGAAACAGGAACCAACCCCCAGAGGTTCTCAAAAGGATGACATCGTGCGTCCTCCCCTACTGACCAATCCTGAGCCTCCCCTTACTGGTGAAAACATTCGGATTCGTCCGCGCCAGGCTAGGGAAACTTCTCCTCAAAGAAGTGACCCAACCCCTGGTCCCTACTATGCCCAGGGTCCCAGCGATCGGGACTTGGACAAAATCGCACGCAACATCGCCCGGTTTGAGCCTAAACATGATGGATCCAGTGATATAAATGCCTATCTCCGGGATATCGACTATTATTTACGAAAATTTCCCAGAGCCACAGTGGACGATAGGATTTATGTGATCAAGGTAACCTCACACAGGGAAGTCAGTAGTTTTATCGAGCGCCAACCGGACTACATCCGCGATAATTATTATTTACTCAGCAAGGCATTAGAGGATGAGTTTTCCAACCCCCTGTCACAAACAGGCTTGACTGCGGCTTTGTTAGTAAAGCAAGGGAGGCAAGAATCACCTCAACAATATTACACTCGTCTGCGCCAGGCGTATTTTGGCTCACGAAATCAACCAGGGATGGAGGAAGATTTGAATTTCAAAACATTGTTTGCCCAAAACCTCCACCCCTCAACCAGCCACTACCTAGGTGTCTCTGCCTGTCCACGCACTTTGAATAGCCGGGAGTTACGAGACCTAGCTCTTAAAGGCTTTGCTCGACACCAACAGGCCTCGGGCAAGCGTGTGGAACCCACTGTGTTGAGTTTTGACACCCACTCCCTGCCTCTGGAATTGGAAGGGGCCACGGGTCCAAGGTACCAGCATCCAACCCAAGAGACCAGGTTCTCGCAGGTGTCCCATAATTACCCTGACCAGAATTATTCAAAACCCCCTCGTTCAGGACCAAAACAAAACCAATCAAACCCGGATACCCGCAAAGGTTCTTCCGAACATTCCAGGGATAGGCCACCTGTCCAACACGAGAACGTCAGGTCTCGTGAAAGCCAGGGATATAAACGGCGTACCCAGTATACCAAATCCCGAGGTCAATCCCAGGGATACAGACCCTCTCCCGAATCAGCTAGAAAGGAGGTGAAAGAAACCCTGTGCCGAGAAAACAGTCCGCAGGGAAATAGTGACTCCGGCAGTCAACCCGGACCCACTGGTCTGAGTGAGGAGGAATTGAAAGTCCTTAAACGCGCGATCGACCACTTATGTAAAGACTCATCCAAGAAAGCTGACGTGTTTGCGGTTACCTCGATCAACCCCAAAGTAGTGGCCCAATCCTTACCTGACACGATAGATGAGCCGGATCCCACCAGCCACAGCGAAACTGACCCTATAGCACAAGCGGGTAAACAGGCTTCGATCTTGCAGGGGGGTACCTCTAGCTCTACACAGTCAGTAAGTCACGACCAAATTCCCTCTAGTGCGGTCCTCGTGGTACAATTGGACTCCAAAGAGGGCCTCCCACAGCAAGGCCCTCCAATAGTCCCAGAGGAACAATCATTCCATCAATTTCTATGCCACCTAACAGAAAAAGGTGTGGCCCGGAAGCTCTACCTATCCACGGTCTTGGAAAATGGCATCACCCACGATGCCCTGGTAGACACCGCTGCGGACATAACATTGATATCCGCCTCCCTCTTCCATCAGGTGAAAACTGCAGCCCGCCGACTTAATCGTGAGCTGCAACTACAGCCATGTTCACTCACCATCCAACCATATTCTCACACCGGCATAACCCTAAAATCCGTGGCCCTAGTCCAACTCACTATTGGACCCATGAGTGTCGTTCACCCAGTACACGTGTCCCCACTGGAGACAATTCCTCTTCTACTGGGCAAGGACCTCCTTAACAGATTTGAACCCTTAATTGATTTCAAACATTTAAAGATTTGGGCACAGGTTCGCGAGCCGCTGCCACTTCCACGAATCACGCTCTCAGACCCACCATGTCACGTGTTCCAGGCTACTGTTCGAACTCCTGAAGAATTTCGGCATACACCGAGTATAGTCGGGGGTGATGAAGACACAGAGTCCATTGACACGCCGCCTAATTCTTCCTGGCCCCCAACTGATCTATTAACACAGCGAGACACCTTCTTATGTGCACTTAATGATACAAATAGGGCAGATGAATATCGTCCTCAAATTGCAGGTGGTGTTAGTTTTGGAAGCGTCAGTACACTGGATGTAGTTTTAGCTTTGTGGGCAGAAAAGTCAGCCATTAGTCGAGAATTCTTTGATTCACTACCCATTTTCCATACTGTTCAGGGAATGGCCGCAAGCTCCTCCCGTTTCCCTCTTGACCCACTGCCTCAGACCACTAAAAGGTTGGATGGCATTTGTGCTTTAAAGATGCGCTGGAACCAGAAGGAGTTGACCCACTTCTTCTCTGTCGTTCCTGGGCTACCCCATGCCGTCTACATCGGCAGTGACATCCTTGTTAGGCTAGATGTCCACGTTGATACAATTAATAACGTGCTCTGGTCCCTAACGGGAGTACCGGATGAATGTAGTTGTCCCGACACCACAAACTTGGGCTCCGGGCAGACAATTCCCGAAGCCTGTCAGGTAACAAGTGGACACCACGTGGTGGTCCCGGCTAAGACTAAGGATGTGTCGGTAAACCTGGTTATCCGGCCAGGTCAGACCCTTAATCACTCCTGGGCCGTCTTTCAGCCATCACCCACCTTCTTTAGCTTAGGTTTGTCCCTAGAAGCTACCCCGCTCCTGGAAGTGCGGGCCAGATCAGCCTACCTGTTGGTCCGAAATGACAACTCAGGAGACATAATTATACCCAAAGCAACCTCACTGGGTTGGTTTATCAGCACAAAGTTTCATGACTTTGAACTCCGAGTCCCTGTCATAGGGCCAATCCCACCGCTGCTGCTGCACAACCAACCCGAGTCTAAAGTAGCATACACAAAACCTACCAAGGCCATCATGATCTTCTCGACCCTAATTGAGGATGACTCAGCGTGGCGCATAGACTTAGCTGACAGCGACCAGATGACACTGCAAACGGTGAATGTCCTGTCTGTGGACTCTGTGCCCGGAACCCCCTCGATCTCTACTCAGGTGACCCCAACCGGGGGGTCCACAAAAGTGCTAGCTGAGCCTGAACATGAACCGTACCCCGAGTTTCTGTCCCAAGTTGAGCAGGTGCTCCGAGAGGCGGACGCCTTGCAAAGCAACCAGGAGCGCGAAGAACTTCGCCAAATCCTCCTGAAATATCGGACCTCGTTTGCCAGAGACTCGCTAGATTGTGGCTTAACCACGATACATACCATACGGATTCCAACAGCCCCTAGTTCTCCGCCAACATACGTGCGTCAATATAAAATTCCCCTGGCATCATACGAACCGGTCCAGGAAATTATTGACAACCTGCTAGAGAAGGGCATCATTCGGCCATGTAATAGCACCTATTCTGCCCCTCTTTGGCCCGTCCTGAAGCCAAACGGCAAGTGGCGCCTGACAATTGACTACCGCAAATTAAACCAACAGGTTCCCCTATCCAGATGGCCAATGACCCAGCTAGAGCAGGAACTCCCCAAAGTCCAAAATGCGAGGTACTTCTCCACTATTGATGTAGCCTCAGGATTTTGGAACATTCCTGTCCACATAGCCGACCAATACAAACTAGCATTCACCTTTGCAGGCAGACAGTACACATTTACGAGGTGCCCGTTTGGCTATGCCAACTCACCAGCAGAGTTCAACATCTTCCTTAACAAGGCATGTCCAGATGCTCGGGAACGGGGTACGCTTATATATGTGGACGACGTGTTGATGCGGAACCATACTCTAGACACCCACCTGAAAGAGTTAGACCATGTGCTTAGCCAACTTACGGCGGCTGGAACTAAGATCTCTCTCCCTAAAGGCCAGTGGTGTAAAACCAAGGTAAACTACGTGGGTCTTCTTGTGGGTCCGGATGGGGTACAACCGCAAGTGGGCCGCATACAGGGTGTAGCTAACATTAAGGCACCCACCGATGTCTCTGATCTTCGCAGTTTTCTAGGAGTTTGTAATTACTCCCACAGATTTATCGAAGGCTATGCAGAATTAGCCAAGCCATTATACGACTTGCTAAAAAAGGATGTCCCATTCACTTGGGGACCACCCCAAGAACGAGCCATGCAAGCTCTGAAGGACAAACTGTGCACTGCACCTTGCCTCATGTACCCAGACCATAATCAGATATTCTACCTAGAGGCTGGATTTTCAAAACACAGCATGAGTGCTGGTCTGTATCAACGCCATGACCAAGACAAACGAGTAGTAGCGTATGCCAGCAAAACCTTGACGGCTCCGGAGCTCAAATACTCAAACTGCGAAAAAGCATTGTTAGCCACTGTGTGGGCTGTGAAACACTTTTCTAACTACGTCGGTGGTCAGAAAGTGATTGTGGAAACCCACCATCAACCAGTGACATTCCTCACGAGTCAGCGAATTAGAGAGGGCACGGTAACCAATGCCCGCGTAGCGTCCTGGTTGATGGCTCTACAGAGCTTTGACGTGGAGGTTCAATATGCCCAGAATCTAAAATCCCACCTAGGCACAGGTCTTGCAGCTTGTCAACGTTGCCATGACGACGTCCCAGCGGACGTGAAGCCGGTCACACAAGAACCCCAACTGATACAGACCAACCATAAATACTTTGATCAAAACAGTTGTGAGGGCATGATCACAGCTTATGTCGATGGTTGTTCATTCCACCATGAAAAAACTCAGCTGCGGGCAGGCGTAGGTGTAGTATGGCTCAATGACAAACCTTATGGGCCAAAGATGTTTAACTTGGGTCCTCAGTCTTCTCAATATGCTGAGATCACAGGCATACTCATCACACTTGAGTTGGCTTTAGAAAAGGGGATCAAAACGTTAGTGATTTGCACCGACTCCAACTATGCGCGTCTTAGCTTTACTTGCCACCTAGCTGTTTGGAAGGGCAATGGGTTCACAACTTCTAACAAGAAACCGGTCAAGCATAGAGAACTCTTCATGGCTTGCGAACATTTAGTGGACACAAATGATATGCTGGTATACTGGAAGAAAGTAAAAGGGCACTCCAAGATCCCAGGGCAGGACAGGGATCTTAACAGTCTTGCGGACCATTGGGCTAAAGTGGGAGCTGAAAAAGGCACTCCGTGGACACTTGACCAGGCCCGTCTCCTGGCCCACCCAGCCCCTACTGTTTGTGCCGTCACCCGGGCACGGGCGGCCTCAGCCAGCCGCCCGATTCCCGAGACACTCGCACTTGCCCCAGCTTTCTCGGATTCGGACCTGGTCGAACTTCAGGACCAAGACCCTGCCATTTGCAGAATGCGGCTTTACATCTCTGACCCATTAAAATACGCTATCACAGATAGCGAACTAGACTCCGTTCCAGGGCTACGTCCTTTATTCAAGGCACGCTCAACACTGTCGATTGTCAAGGGCCTACTGGTTCATGGCCCTGATGCTCACACATCTCTAGCGTTTGTGGTGCCTCAGTTCCACCGGGGGGTGATGCTGTCGTATGCCCATGACTCCCCATGTGCGGGTCATAGGGGCGTCAAAGCAACATTCCAGGCACTGGCACAGGTGGCCTACTGGCCTCACATGAGGAAAGACATGACGGATTACATCAAAGGGTGCTTAGTGTGCTGCCAATTTCAGCCTTCAAATCCAACCCATAGGGCCCCGTTACAAAAAAGGGGAGTGGCTCTCCCTTGGTCTGATCTGCAACTAGATTGGGTGGGCCCCCTCACTAAGTCAACCAGAGGTAACAAGTACTTTCTCACTGTAACCTGCGCGTTTACAAAATGGATAGAATGCTTACCAGCCCCAAATGACACAGCCCAAACCACAGCCTACCTGCTGATGAACCACATTTTTTCTCGATTCGGCCTACCCAGTCGTGTTGACTCCGACCGAGGAACACACTTCACGGCCGATGTCATGAAGCAGCTCTGGCAAATGTTGGGCGTAAAAGCTGACCTGCATGTCAGCCACCATCCACAGTCCTCAGGCCAGGTAGAGCGCGCCAATCGGACAGTTATAGACATACTGAAAAAGTATGTGTCATCCCATCACCGAGACTGGGACATTAAGCTGCCCCTGGTACTAATGGCCATCAGGGCAACCCCGCACAATGCTACAGGTTTTTCCCCTTTTGAACTGATGACGGGTAGGCAAATGACCCTTCCCTTACACCTGCTCTATCAGCCTGGCGAGGCTAGTGTAGCCACAGCCTACACCACTCACCAATACATGACCGATCTACACAAACACCTGCGAGCTACCTTCGCTTTCACGCAACAACACCTAGAGAAAAGTGCTGAAGGACGCAAAGCCTACTATGACCAAAAGGTTTCCTATGATGAACTTCAAGTGGGGGACAAGGTGTGGTATTACATCTTCACCCAACCGACCGGGGAATCTAGACAGGGAGCTAGGAAACTTACCCGCAAACTCCTTCCCCGTTGGGCCGGCCCTCATGTGATCACCGATAAGTTGTCACCAGTTGTGTACCGGATCCGGATTAGCCGAGGCCAGCAAGAACCTGTTTTCAAATGGGTGCACCGCAATCAGATCAAGCCACATAAAACCCCCATGGGACTAGTCGGGGACGCCGGTGTCCCAGTTAGGGTTTAACCAACAAATCAACAGACTAGCACTTCAGGGTGCCCAGAGTTCGTAACCAGATAACTTTTTGATTGTTAGTCTTATTCGTTGTGGCTGGCGTGCTGTCTCTATACGTTTGTGACCACACTCCTTACTTAGGTTTAGTTGTCTTCAAGAACTGTACTAACTAGTGGGGGTGGATCAACCCACCCTCCTTGAGAGGTTATTGTTCTCCCACTTGACCAATTTACTAATTGTATTCCCTTCTTCCGATAGGATGGCCTCGTTGATCTTTCTTCTCACCCTTGGGTTGCTAACTGAGGTCGCCCTGCTTGAGATCATTGAACCAGGACCGAATTCAGGCATCGTATTGAGGGAACGACCTGGACTCCTAGTCACTAACTGTCGCCTACACACCCAAAAGGTGTTTGTCCGGTTAGATCCCAATGACGTATGTAAGAAACATATACCTACCACGTCTCCCGAACTAAGCTGGGCCGGTGTCAGGTGGACCAGGGAAGCCCTGCAACACGCGGAGGCAGACATTTCCCACATGTTACAACAGCTGGAAAAATTTACCGTCACTCAGTCTGAACTGAGTGGACAAAATGCGCGATCAAAAAGATTTATTGGGGGATTGCTAACCGCAGCCGCAGCCATCGGATCGATCCTAGGCCTTGGGACCTCGGCTGTGAATGCAGTTACTCTCGCCACCGTTAAACGACACGTGGGAGAATTACAGGCAGAGATTCCTGATATTGGACTCCAGTTGCTCCAACAAAAGGCACAACTCCAAACCATTGGGCAAACTGTACGGGGCACGGTTGTAGTGCTAAACACCCATGGCGCAGCCCTGAACAAGACTATGCAGACGGTGAACTCGCTACTCTCGGTACTTCGGATTGACCACGTGCAGACTCAACTTGTCAATATGTTAATGTCTGATATGTTGCGAGAAGTCTCTTCCTCAATAGATAGCTTAGCCCTAGGTAGGATTCCTGCATATTTAGTACCCCTTTCCTTGGTACAGGACATTCTCTCTGCAGCCACTCGGGAACTCGTTACTGACCTACAGGCACACCTAGCCTACACATTGGGTAGTGCTGTACCCCTATACGTCCACCCCCAAGATCGTGAACTGGCGTTTATTATCAACTTACCTATAGTCTCGGTGGAAAACATTTACCGTCTAAAAGATGTGGTTAATGTAGGGTTTTGGCAGGGTGAGACCCATATAAAGGTCCAGACCCCACCAATTGTGGCCTATCACGACAATAACCCCGGATTGTATTTGGTCCCAAATCTGCGCATGTGCACCCTTACCAAAGAAATCCATTATCTCTGTCCCAGCAAGCCTTTTATTCGCGATAATACCAATGGCATTTGTGGACTTAAGCCCATGGTGAACGATGCCCGCTGTGCGACCACTGCGACGCCTCGACATCAGGTACAGTCCACTCAAGCTGAGCTAATTGGGAGTCGCTGGTTGGTCAGTACCCCAGTCAGGGAGGCACTCCTAACGTATGACCAGCACGACACCGCTGATCGCATGGCATTGCCCAGTCAAACCTTCTGGGTCAGCGTACCCCTGAATGCAATCCTACATATTCAGGACTTGGCCTTATACCACCTCCAAAGCGATCAGTATGCTAGCGAGCTGGAAATACCCGATTTCTTCGCCAAACATACCCTTGAGTTGGAAGAGACCACGATCACGCGCATCCAGACCGAGGGAATGCAGGCCCTAGAGGTAACGCCTATTGACAATGTCCTTAAGGAAATAGCCACAGAGACCCGAACCCCCGGTCAATCCCTCCTCCACTCCTGGTCAACCTCTGACACAGTCCTGGTGACCATGGTGAGTCTGGGATATGTACTTACTGGCGCCATCACCTACATCTACTTTAAACGTACCCAGAGGCTGCAGACAGAATTGAGTAACTGCTCCGAACGTATGGTCAAATTCGTGAGACAAAAGAATCGCGGACGAGACCATCCCGCTAACTCCCCTGCTGAGGAGGAAGTCAATGAGGCCCCGGTCCTCATAGGGCTACAGGAGTAGGTCATCTACATGTATCTCATTATAATAACTCAAACCGTAACCTGTCAGAACCATGCCCTCACTGAAGTATGAGAATATGTGTCTACTAACCACCTGACTTTCACAGCCATTCCACTTGCTTGCGGTCTGATCCTCTTCAGTTGGAAGAACCTCAAACCGAGTGGGGGAATGTAGTGTCATGGATATTTGCATTCCTTCTTTCAGAACATTAAAAACTAAGAATTTTTCTCACGTCAAGCTGGATGTATCAACAAGATGGTAATCTTTACAAGTTACTGCCTGAACTTCGGTTGACACCACCTTTCTGGGTTTAAGACCCTTTGAACTAACACACTGAAAGGCTCCCTGGGGAGAACCTGATTTCGGACTGACTTTCCAGACCTCTTTTGTCTAAACAAAAGGCAGACCCTTACCATAAAAACCCATTTGGCTCAATGTTTATTACCCGGAGGATTTCTGATGTGTGGGAGTCTATCTCTTAATGACTCTCTAACGACTCAGTCACTGCTACAGGGACACACTTCTCTAGACAGTAAGGCACCGGGGCTTTCAGAGTCCCCCAGATCTGCTGGGAAAAGATCACACCTCTACCCCCACAGAGGGACCCACTCACAGTTACACATTCCAGAGTTTAAATGTGCTAGGTTTTGGTAATATGCTGTCTGCTTATATGTTATAATTTGCCACAATTACACACCTCAAAGTTCTACTGCAATTGTGTCATGTTTGTTAATGTGTGCCCTCTTTTATGTTATAACCGGCTCAGGGTAAAACTGTTCAAATATTAGTCTGACCCAATATAAGCTTAAAATCTTAGGAAGTATATCATGCTCTGTTGTCTCCACAGAATGTTTGCATGTGAATGTATGAAGTTGTTTTAGTAATCATTTATCAGGTTGTGTGTTTATAGTAATACCTGTATAATCCTATTAATGTGTGCTAAAGTTATCAAAAACACTTGATGTTGTTGATTCCTGTTGCTAAAAGTTAACATATCCCAGTATATATAGATATACTTATAAGAGTGCCTATACCAGTCCGTATCTAGTATTAACGTTTAAATCGTAAGAAATATTGGAATGTTTAATGCTAGATAAAAGTGGTAATTTGGAAGAGCTATAGTGCCATCCAGTGGTTACTTATAAGTTACTCCTTTTTGGTGGAATGTAGGAAGCTAAAATTACGCCACACCCTCGGTAGGAGGTCCTGGTCATCTTATTGGTTTTCCCTAAGCAAAACTCCTCCCCTCACTGTCCCTTGAAAAGAGGCGGTAAAGCTGATGGAACTCTCTCTCAGAAAAAAAAGGAACACGTCTTCGACCCAAGAAAAAGGCTCCAACTCGACACTCTGGACTTCAACAAGGAAGAGCTAAAGCCATCGGACCTGAGAAGATCACCAGAGGACAGCTGACCCGACTGAATCCCCAGTCTGGTAACCGTGACCCCCAGCTGGCTTGGCTCTAGAGCCACTACCGTCTAGGAGAAGCGCTGGCCGCATCCACCAGACAGACATCAGCCACAAGCCCTCTTTTCAACGCTCCTTGCCCAGATTCGGACGCGAAGGCAGAACCCAACCTCTCCACGCAATCCTTGGCATGAGTCTCCTTGCAGAGCTGTTCTAAGGGAGTGAACATCCAGACTACACGCACCGCGTTGTTGAGCCGACCAGAACAGAGGAGTCACCGATCCCATCTGTTGAAAACTGGTCAAAAGAGCTCCAACGTAAAGAACCATCGCTGGACTTTGAAGACTACAAAGGTAGACAATACATTCTCGCTTTCGTGAAGGGCTTGGTTCTGTCGGCTATTATTTTTCTAACCTAAACTTATTAATAACAGACATCCTAATTAGACACGTCTCCCTCTTTTCACCAAAAAGGTTCCATTCATAAGTTCTTAATATTTGATTTAGTATTTTCCATAATTTTACTCTTGTTACTGTTTAACCATATATTCCTTTTTATCAAGTACTGTTTGCCTATGTTTAATCTTCAATAAATATGATAATCATTTAAGTTGAGTGTGTTAATTTTGATTACCAGAAGCGAGAATAGACTTAAAGAATTCCATCCTACAGAATAGAGCTGATTGGTCCTTAATTTGGTTTTTCTGGAATTTGCCAAAACCTAAGTTAAAATAAACTAAATTCCGGTGGTGCCCCTTTCATATTAAAAAGGTTATTAATCTTTTGAAGCTACTTATTATCACAACAAATATATATCTTATAATTTAACTGCGCATTTAAATAATAAAGTTGGTCATGGAAAACAGTGGCACCTCCGCCCAGGCAACTTCTAAAGAACGTATGGGTTCACTCTCACCGACATACACACCTACTCACATAACAACTTGTACACTTAACATCATGCACACAAGCCCACATACACACACAAGGCACAAGCGCACACACAGACATCCACACACACACACACACACACACACACACACACACACACACACAAACACACACACACACACACACCTGGGTATATACAGTGTATCACAAAAGTGAGTACACCCCTCACATTTCTGCAGATATTTAAGTATATCTTTTCATGGGACAACACTGACAAAATGACACTTTGACACAATGAAAAGTAGTCTGTGTGCAGCTTATATAACAGTGTAAATTTATTCCTCCCTCAAAATAACTCAATATACAGCCATTAATGTCTAAACCACCGGCAACAAAAGTGAGTACACCCCTTAGTGAAAGTTCCTGAAGTGTCAATATTTTGTGTGGCCACCATTATTTCCCAGAACTGCCTTAACTCTCCTGGGCATGGAGTGTACCAGAGCTTCACAGGTTGCCACTGGAATGCTTTTCCACTCCTCCATGACGACATCACGGAGCTGGCGGATATTCGAGACTTTGCGCTCCTCCACCTTCCGCTTGAGGATGCCCCAAAGATGTTCTATTGGGTTTAGGTCTGGAGACATGCTTGGCCAGTCCATCACCTTTACCCTCAGCCTCTTCAATAAAGCAGTGGTCGTCTTAGAGGTGTGTTTGGGGTCATTATCATGCTGGAACACTGCCCTGCGACCCAGTTTCCGGAAGGAAGGGGATCATGCTCTGCTTCAGTATTTCCCAGTACATATTGGAGTTCATGTGTCCCTCAATGAAATGTAACTCCCCAACACCTGCTGCACTCATGCAGCCCCAGACCATGGCATTCCCACCACCATGCTTGACTGTAGGCATGACACACTTATCTTTGTACTCCTCACCTGATTGCTGCCACACATGCTTGAGACCATCTGAACCAAACAAATTAATCTTGGTCTCATCAGACCATAGGACATGGTTCCAGTAATCCATGTCCTTTGTTGACATGTCTTCAGCAAACTGTTTGCGGGCTTTCTTGTGTAGAGACTTCAGAAGAGGCTTCCTTCTGGGGTGACAGCCATGCAGACCGATTTGATGTAGTGTGCGGCGTATGGTCTGAGCACTGACAGGCTGACCCCCCACCTTTTCAATCTCTGCAGCAATGCTGACAGCACTCCTGCGCCTATCTTTCAAAGACAGCAGTTGGCTGTGACGCTGAGCACGTGCACTCAGCTTCTTTGGACGACCAACGCGAGGTCTGTTCTGAGTGGACCCTGCTCTTTTAAAACGCTGGATGATCTTGGCCACTGTGCTGCAGCTCAGTTTCAGGGTGTTGGCAATCTTCTTGTAGCCTTGGCCATCTTCATGTAGCGCAACAATTCGTCTTTTAAGATCCTCAGAGAGTTCTTTGCCATGAGGTGCCATGTTGGAACTTTCAGTGACCAGTATGAGAGAGTGTGAGAGCTGTACTACTAATTTGAACACACCTGCTCCCTATGCACACTTGAGACCTAGTAACACTAACAAATCACATGACATTTTGGAGGGAAAATGACAAGCAGTGCTCAATTTGGACATTTAGGGGTGTAGTCTCTTAGGGGTGTACTCACTTTTGTTGCCGGTGGTTTAGACATTAATGGCTGTATATTGAGTTATTTTGAGGGAGGAATAAATTTACACTGTTATATAAGCTGCACACAGACTACTTTTCATTGTGTCAAAGTGTCATTTTGTCAGTGTTGTCCCATGAAAAGATATACTTAAATATCTGCAGAAATGTGAGGGGTGTACTCACTTTTGTGATACACTGTATATACTCATGCCAGGGCAAAGGCAATCACCATAAAGCAGGTCTACAGACCTAATGGGGCAAGCTAAATTATATTAACACCATAACTACACACAGATTACTTGTCACCCCAACTGAATGAATCAATGCTGAAATGGGTTAGCATATAAACATAGCATTTAGTCTCACGGTCCATCCTCTGTCGCTGGGAGAATCTTGCTCTTTACATAATCCATCGCTTTAGCTGCATCAGTGAATTCCTTTACATCTCCGTTGTATGTGATGCGAAAACGGGCTGGAAAGAGTATACCATACCGGACGCCCTGGCGATTTTGAAGCAGCTTTCTAACCTCTGTGAAGGCAGCCCGAGCCTTGAGAACACTTGGAGTGTAGTCCGGGTAAATGGCAATTAACTCGCCATTAATACGGAGTGGGGCATGAGAACGCGCGCGACTCAGTACTTCAACACAGTCTTGGTAGTAATGTAGCTTCGCTACAATGGCGCGCGGTTTACCATCAGATCTTCTCATAGCCGCGCTCCTGTGTGAACGGTCCACTAACACGTCCTTATCCAGATGCAGCACTTCTCTCAAAAGTTTTGAAACAGATTCAGTAGAACTTGATCCGTTCAGCCACTCCGTATATTCTAATGTTACATCTCCTCATTCTCCCCTCCATATTCTCGCATTTCTCCTTAAACTCGACCACCTCGGCTCTCAGAGCAGTCACAGTTGTTTGTAAAGCAGTCGTTTCATCAGACCAGGTTGATAATCCGCCTTCCATTTCTTTGACGGTGTTCTTAACTTTGTCCATTTCGGCGTGTATTACCGTTGTGCTATTTGCTAATTCCAATCTTACCGCTTGCAGTTCTATTTTTAGGAAATTAAATTCCTCAGCAAACGCGTTTTTTATTTCTGCTTTTATCACGGCTGATAAATCTGCTTTTAGCGATGAAATAATCTCCGCTTTTAGTGTTGTGAAGTCCATTTCGGAACTGTTCAGTGGTGTCCGAGTCCGTTGGGCCGAAACATCAGAGGGACTTGAAGTTGTGCTGGGCCTAGCGTTGGTTGGTCCGGCGTATTTATATTTGCGTAGATTTGTCGCCATTGGCTTACATATAAGTTATCTCCCAGCTTCAGAGATGCTTTCAACATAAAATGCGCAGTATTTCCTAAAGTAAGCACTTATTTATTTTAATTAAATTGGAGGCTCGGCGGGAGTACTAATCAGGCACGTCCTACACCATCGCGAGCTCAGCAGCGCCCCCGTTTTTTACTATTTGGAGCCTTTAAATATTTTTCATGTTTTAACTCTTTAAAAAGAGGTTATAACCAGTCTATGTACTGATACTGGTTCTGGCTCTTCTGGTTCCCACGCAGGCCACTTCAGGTCAGTCACGCACATCAAAGTAACACAACGACTCTTGTTACCGCTGGCTCGTTGGTCTAGGGGTATGATTCTCGCTTTGGGTGCGAGAGATCCTGGGTTCAAATCCCAGACTAGTCCTCTTTTTGACAAATGCTTCGTTGAACTATACAAAAACTTATCAAGTGTCCTGTTAAAATGTAAGTACCTAAAGCAAGTACCTAAAAAGCACATAGAGACAAATTTGCATTTGCATTGAGACAGACATTTAGATCAATTAAAATGATGATAAAAATATAGCTAATTATGTTTGGAAGAAGACGGGTTGCCATATGATCCCAAGAACATCAGTTTGTAACAGGACGGGTTGTGCCTCATCACTAAGGTGCCAAGTGTAACCCTGCACCTGCAAGAACTGAAAACGAGCCCAATTTGCAGGATGCTTTATCCAGGGTAGAACAATACTGTGGCTAAAACGTCCAAAACAAACAGGGAACAGGATAAATAAAAGTGGTGGCTAAAATAATGGAAACAAAACAACAAATGAAAGACACAATCATATTGTAAAGAATGAGCAGCACTCCACCCCACCAACTGGTGCAACCCACACTCAGCACTGCAGGTCCCATCCAAACATGGAACCTGATCCAGAAAGAACCATGATGCCTCTGGGGCAGCTCGCTTGTCCATCGAGGTTATATTGTGTCGGGTAAAAAGTGCCAAGACAAGCACAAGACAAGTCTTCATCTGTACAGGTGAAAACCTGAACCAGATCAAGCCTGGCATCACTGGTACAGGAAAAAGTATGATGCTAACAGAGGAGCCAGCAACTCTGTGAGAAAGAGAACATGCTAAGTAGAAACACTTCTATTGTAGTTCCTGCCTGTAGTTCTGACCTGTACTCAGTAGAGAATGTATGTTTTTAATGTTGTGAGAAGGAATGGCAACATTACAAAGTGATTAGACCAAGATGGCGGCGCGTGCACAACGCGAGGCTCAGCGTCTCTCCAGACTTTGCATATTAGTAGTTATTAGTCTACTGTTTTTTAGTTTTTGCGTTCCATACTGCCAGGCGAGCATCTCATATAGCCGACAGACACTGATTAATATTGGTTTAAATAACTTAAACGGTAAATTTGATCTGCAACTTCCGCTGGAAATCTCCGGATTACCGTGGACTGCGGAATCGACTCACTCAGCTGAACGAAGCCGGCGCAAGCGCAGAGAACGCAAACAAAGGCGAGGAAAACGCGGAGGGCTACGGGCTAAGCTAACGCTAAACCCGCATTGTACACCGGTTCCCAGCATTTTTCTCACCAATGTACGATCTCTGTCTAACAAAATGGATGAGCTGCGACTCTGGACTACAACACACAAGTGGATCATGGAATGTAACATTATGATTCTGACGGAGACGTGGCTGAATTGTAACATTCCCAGCAGCGCTGTGGAGCTGGATGGACGTAGCATGTTCAGAGCGGACAGAGTGGCAGCAAACTTCAGTAAGAGTAAAGGAGGAGGTCTGTGCTTTTATGTCAACAAATCGTGGTGTACAGACTCCATTGTAACTGAAAGTCACTGCTCTGCGAACGTGGAGTATCTGATGATTAAGTGCAGACCTTTTTATCTACTGAGAGAGTTCTCCGCTGTTGTTGTTACTGCAGTTTACATCCCACCTGATGCCAACACCAAGTTAGCTTTGGAAGAACTGAGTACAGCAGTCAGCAAACAACAAACTGCACACCCAGACGGAGTTTTTATCATTGCGGGGGATTTTAATCACACCAACCTGAGGACTGTTCTACCAAAATTCCATCAGAATGTCTCATTCTCCACTAGAGGAAAGAACACCCTGGACCATGTGTATTCGAACATTGCAGAGGCATACAAAGCCACCCCCCTCCCCCACCTGGGACAGTCTGATCACCTTTCATTGTTCCTGCTCCCCAGGTATGTGCCACTCATCAAATGTGTGAAAACCACAACAAGGACAGTTGAAGTGTGGACAGACGGCGCCATCTCCTCCCTGCAGCATCAGTTCCATAACACTGATTGGAGCATGTTTTCGTCTGAAGCCTCCATGGACATAGACTTGGACACATACACATCATCTGTAATAAACTACATCAACACGTGTATTGATAATGTCACGTCTGTCAAGCATGTGAAAATCTTTCCCAACCAGAAACCCTGGATGAACGCCGAGGTTCGACTTCTGCTGAAAGCACGGGACGCTGCATTCAGGTCGGGTGACACTGAGGCCTACAGCTCAGCCAGGGCAAATCTGAAAAGGGGCATCAGAAGAGCCAAACACACCTACAAACTGTCTGTTGAGGAGCACTTTCACAACTCTGACCTCCGTCGTATGTGGAAGGGCATTCAGACACTCACCAGTTATAAACCATCACATCCAACAGATGAGCTTAACAGGTTCTACGCTCGCTTTAACTTCAATGGACTTCACACCACACAGAGTCGACCACCTGAGGACTGCAACCTCCTTACACTCTCTACAGCTGAGGTGTGTTCAGTACTGAGTAAAGTAAATGCGAGGAAGGCTGCCGGCCCTGACGGCATCCCTGGATGTGTCCTGAGAGCATGCGCTGAACAGTTAGCCCAGGTCTTTACTAACATCTACAACCTGTCACTGGCCCAGGCTACTGTTCCTACGTGCTGGAAGACATCGATCATCATTCCGGTGCCAAAGCGTACTACTGCAGCTTGCCTGAACGACTTCAGACCGGTAGCACTCACACCTATCGCAATGAAGTGCTTTGAGAAACTGGTTCTCTGCCATCTGAAAGCGGTGCTTCCACCAGCACTGGATCCCTACCAGTTTGCCTACCGTGCTAACAGATCAACAGAGGATGCCATTTCCACTGCCCTTCACTCTGCCCTCACCCATTTGGACAATAATGACACCTACATTCGGATGCTGTTTATTGACTTCAGTTCCGCCTTCAATACGGTAATCCCAACCAAGCTGGTAGCCAAGCTCAGTGACCTGGGAATCAGCACCCCCATGTGTAACTGGGTCTTGAACTTTCTAACAAACAGACCCCAGTCTGTAAGGTTAGGTAGTCAGGTGTCCTCTAGCCTGTCTCTGAGTACTGGTGTTCCACAGGGCTGTGTGTTAAGTCCACTGCTTTTTTTCCCTGTTCACCCACGACTGTGTGCCGCTGCATAGAACTAACATCCTCATCAAGTTTGCAGACGACACCACAGTGGTTGGCCGCATCAAAGACGAATCGGCCTACAGGGAGGAGATCCAGCACCTGGTGGCGTGGTGTTCCTCCAACAACCTTCATCTGAACACTGAGAAGACCAAAGGACCCACAACACATCCTGTCTGGTGAAGAAAGCGCAGCAGCGCCTTTACTTCTTGAGGAGACTAAAAAAGGACCATCTGTCTCCCCAGATTCTCACAAACTTTTACCGCTGCACCATTGAGAGCGTACTGTCCAACTGTGTGACAGTGTGGTACGGCAGCTCCACTGTGGCTGACAGGAAGGCCCTTCACAAGGTGGTGAGGACTGCTCAACGAATCATCGGTACACAGCTCCCCACCATCGGAGACCTTCACCACCAGCGCAGAGCACACAGCATCATCATCAGGGACCCCTACCACCCCAGCCACACACTGTATAACCTTCTGCCATCTGGGATAAGATACAGGAGCATACATGCCAGGACCAGTCGGCTCAAAAACAGTTTTTTTCCCACCTCAATAACTTTATTGAACACCACTATTCGCCGTTAACACACAACATTCTGGACATTCTGGACTAAACACTGGACCTATTATTTATATTTATCATTGCACCTTCTGATTACACACTGGACTGTGTTACTATTTATCATTGCACATTTCTCATTGCACAAGTTGCACCTGCACTTTACCATCAACCCGGACTGCACACTGGACTGTTGTAATTATTTATCATTGCACCTGCACTTTACACAACTGTCATACATGTATATGTATAGTTATAGTTTTTTTCACCATCCACCATAGTTATAGTTACAGCTCTATAGTTACTATTTTCTTCTTCTTCTTCTTTACTAGTACTGTTATTATTAATATATACCTAACTAATCTTTATTATTATTATTATTACTGTTATTATTATAATACATTTTAATTTTTTTATTAATATGCCTATTGTTACTATTGCTATTATTGTATATAGTACTATGTACATAGATATAATTCAATATATGTAAATAGCTATAGTTATAACTTTATATTCATATTAATCATAGGTATTTGTTACTAATATTCTCTGTTTTTGTTTTTGCACAATGCTACTATTTGCACTTCTGGTAGATGCTAACTACATTTCGTTGCCTTGTACCTGTACGTAGCAATGACAATAAAGTTGAATCTATCTATCTAAATGCTTTACTGGCCCAACTTGTTTGGAATGTGTTGCAGGCCTGAAAAGCAAGAATGAATGTGCACTAATGACTTAATTACATTTACAGCATTTAGCAGACGCTTTTATCCAAAGCGACTTACATGATAAGCTGAACACGATGAGCCATTGAGGGTTAAGGGCCTTACTCAGGGACCCAACAGTGGTAACTTGGTGGTGGCGGGGCTTGAACCGTCAACCTTCTGTTTACTAGTCCAGTACCTTAACCAATGAGCTCTCACTGCCCTGTTACTTAATACTCAATGTCCCATCATTTTCTGATTTGGGGTTGTAGTTAATGCTCTGGGCCAGCTCTGATTATTTATGCTGTAGGGCAGAGGTTTTAACTCAACAATCTGACATTCATATGACATCAAGGTTCTTTGCTGGACAATTTTGGAACTTGCTGGCTGAGGAAAAATATCCAAACATAAGAAAATGTGCCACATATTTGACAGCATTTTTGGATCAACCTACTTGTGTGAATTAGCTTTTTTCTACATGTAAATAATTAAGTCTAAATATCTGTCCATGCTTACTGATGAACACTTGGAGGCCTGCTGGAGATTTGTCATCAGCAGCTACTGTCCAGACTACATAAACCTGGCTGACATCATTCAGTGCAAATCATCAGAATAAGGTGAGTGTGATTTTTCAGTTGCTTGTCCTGTAAGCTTCAAAGCTTTTTTGAAATATGATGTCAACCTTAAAAAGTAGATGACCTGTCGACTGAGATAGTAGATCTGTCACGCGGGGTCAACGGACCGAGGCAAAAGGGGGCGGACACACACGCAGAGATGTCTACTAATATATTTATTAATAAAGAACAGTGCTATCTACCATGACTTGACATGAGCATAAACTACTAACATGACTTGACATGAGCATAAACTACTAACATGACTTGACATGAGCATAAACTACTAACATGACTTGACATGAGCATAAACTATTAACATGACTTGACATGAGCATAAACTACTAACATGACTTGACATGAGCATAAACTACTAACATGACTTGACATGAGCATAAACTATTAACATGACTTGACATGAGCATAAACTATTAACATGACTTGACATGAGCATAAACTACTAACATGACTTGACATGAGCATAAACTACTAACATGACTTGACATGAGCATAAACTATTAACATGACTTGACATGAGCATAAACTATTAACATGACTTGACATGAGCATAAACTACTAACATGACTTGACATGAGCATAAACTACTAACATGACTTGACATGAGCATAAACTAAGAACATCGTTGGTAACATAGGCTAAACATAGGCTAGGCACATTGGCTAAACATAAGCTAGGAACATTGGTTAAGCATAAGCTAGGAACATAGGCTAAGCATAAGCTAGGAACATAGGCTAAACATAAGCTAGGAACATAGGCTAAGCATAAGCTAGGAACATAGGCTAAACATAAGCTAGGAACATAGGCTAGAAACAAAACCCCTACCGTGCTCACCAAAAGTCCACATGAAAACAAAACAGTTCCCAATGTTTGTGCTCCAGCACACCTCTTAAATAGAGGGCAGCTGGAGCCCATTAGTCCTTGGGAACCAATCGAAAGAGAGGGTGTGGCAACTAGGCACACTGGAGCACACAAAGGCTCCTAGTGTGACATATGCCCCCCCCAAAGGCACTACTCCAGGAGTGCCTTAAAAATAGGAAAAAAAAAAAAAAGACAAGGAGGTCCTGGGCCCTGAGGGGCAAATTTGAAGTAATTTAAGATGTCCTCAGGCAGGCGTGATAAAAATGGTGGCACGCAGGCTGCCGACAGAAATCCAGATGTGCCGTCGGGGGGCGTCAACGAGGGTTCAGAAGTGCCCTCTGGGGACACCAAGGAGAATTCAGAAGCGCCATCGGGGGGCGCTGACGAGAAATCAGGAGCAGCATCTAGGGGTGCCGACGAGAGTTTAGAAGCGCCGTCTGGGGGCGCTGACGAGGAGCCAGGAGCACCATCTAGGGGTGCCGACGAGAGTTCAGAATCGATGTCGGGGGGCGCTGACGAGGAGCCAGGAGCACCATCTAGGGGTGTCGACGAGAGTTCAGAAGCGCCGTCGCGCATCATCTCAGAAACAGAAACGCCATCGGAGGGCGTCATCTCCGAAACAGAAACGCCATCGGAGGGCGTCATCTCAGGAACAGAAGCGCCTTCGGAGGGCGTCATCTCAGGAACAGAAGCGCCTTCGGAGGGTGTCATCTCAGGAACAGAAACGCCATCGGAGAGAGTCATCTCAGGAACAGAAACGCCATCGGAGGGCGTCATCTCAGGAACAGAAACGCCATCGGAGGGCGTCATCTCAGGAACAGAAACGCCATCGGAGGGCGTCATCTCAGGAACAGAAGCGCCATCGGAGTACGCCATCTCAGGAACAGAAACGCCATCGGAGGGCGTCATCTCAGGAACAGAAGCGCCATCGGAGTACGCCATCTCAGGAACAGGAGCGCCAACAGGGAGCGCCAACTCAGGAACAGGAGTGCCGTCGAAGAACTCCAACACAGGAACAGGAGTGCCATCGAGGAACTCCAACACAGGAACAGGAGCACCGACAGGGTACTCCGACACAGGAACAGAAGAGCCATCGGGGGACTCTAACACAGGAACAGGAGTGCCGTCGGGGGACGCCAACACAGGAACAGGAGCGCCGTCGGGGGGCGCCAACACAGGAACAGAAGCGCCAACGGGGGGCGCCAACTCAGGAACAGGAGTGCCGTCGAAGGGCACAAACTCAGGAACAGAAGTGCCGTCGGAGGACACCAACTCGGGAACAGAAGTGCCGTCGGAGGACACCAACTCGGGAACAGAAGTGCCGTCGGAGGACACCATCGAGGAGACAGGAGCGCCGTCAGGGGGCGCCATCGAGGAAACAGGAGCGCCGTCAGGGGGCGCCATCGAGGAAACAGGAGCGCCGTCAGGGGGCGCCATCGAGGAAACAGGAGCGCCGTCAGGGGGCGCCATCGAGGAAACAGGAGCGCCGTCAGGGGGCGTCATCGAGGAAACAGGAGCCAGCTGCGTTGAGCCTGGCGAAGAGGCTCCGGGAGCCAGCTGCGTTGAGCCTGGCGAAGAGGCTCCGGGAGCCAGCTGCGTTGAGCCTGGCGAAGAGGCTCCGGGAGCCAGCTGCGTTGAGCCTGGCGAAGAGGCTCCGGGAGCCAGCTGCGTTGAGCCTGGCGAAGAGGCTCCGGGAGTCAGCTGCGTTGAGCCTGGCGAAGAGGCTCCGGGAGTCAGCTGCGTTGAGCCTGGCGAAGAGGCTCCGGGAGTCAGCTGCGTTGAGCCTGGTGAAGAGACTCCGGGAGTCAGCTGCGTTGAGCCTTGAAAAGATGCATCTGCAATAAGCTGTAAAAACACTGGAGAAACGTCATTGAGCTGTGAGGACCCTGGAGAGGCGTCCGAAGTCACTGGAGAAAACACTGGAGAAACAGCACTCAGCTGTGAGGACCCTGGGGAGGCGTCCGAAGTCACTGGAGAAAACACTGGAGAAACAGCACTCAGCTGTGAGGACCCTGGAGAGGCGTCCGAAGTCACTGGAGAAAACACTGGAGAAACAGCACTCAGCTGTGAGGACCCTGGGGAGGCGTCCGAAGTCACTGGAGAAAACACTGGAGAAACAGCACTCAGCTGTGAGGACCCTGGAGAGGCGTCCGAAGTCACTGGAGAAAACACTGGAGAAAACACTGGAGAAACAGCACTCAGCTGTGAGAATTTTGCTCTCATGAGGTCCTTGAACACCTTAACCGAGTTCAGCACAACTCCCCTGTCAGACCACAGCTGCCTGCCCCACTCACGAGCGGGACCCCTCAGCCTAGACATCATGAACCGAACTTTGTCGATTTCAGCTGGCTGGGGGTCCCGAAGGTGTTGCAGGTAGAGCTGGCTCTGAAGCAGGAAGCCTTCGACAAACGGGTCGCTTCCATCATAAGGAGCTGGCCTACTTAACGGTACGGTCTGAGGAAACCTCATGGAGTTAAACTCCGGGAATTCATGGACCAAAAACATCTCGCTGTGTCCTGGTAAGAGGGGGAACTGTTATGTCACGCGGGGTCAACGGACCGAGGCAAAAGGGGGCGGACACACACGCAGAGATGTCTACTAATATATTTATTAATAAAGAACAGTGCTATCTACCATGACTTGACATGAGCATAAACTACTAACATGACTTGACATGAGCATAAACTACTAACATGACTTGACATGAGCATAAACTACTAACATGACTTGACATGAGCATAAACTATTAACATGACTTGACATGAGCATAAACTACTAACATGACTTGACATGAGCATAAACTACTAACATGACTTGACATGAGCATAAACTATTAACATGACTTGACATGAGCATAAACTATTAACATGACTTGACATGAGCATAAACTACTAACATGACTTGACATGAGCATAAACTACTAACATGACTTGACATGAGCATAAACTATTAACATGACTTGACATGAGCATAAACTATTAACATGACTTGACATGAGCATAAACTACTAACATGACTTGACATGAGCATAAACTACTAACATGACTTGACATGAGCATAAACTAAGAACATCGTTGGTAACATAGGCTAAACATAGGCTAGGCACATTGGCTAAACATAAGCTAGGAACATTGGTTAAGCATAAGCTAGGAACATAGGCTAAGCATAAGCTAGGAACATAGGCTAAACATAAGCTAGGAACATAGGCTAAGCATAAGCTAGGAACATAGGCTAAACATAAGCTAGGAACATAGGCTAGAAACAAAACCCCTACCGTGCTCACCAAAAGTCCACATGAAAACAAAACAGTTCCCAATGTTTGTGCTCCAGCACACCTCTTAAATAGAGGGCAGCTGGAGCCCATTAGTCCTTGGGAACCAATCGAAAGAGAGGGTGTGGCAACTAGGCACACTGGAGCACACAAAGGCTCCTAGTGTGACAAGATCTCAGCCACGAAAGTGTGGGCACCCCTGCTGTAGGGTCATTCCAGCTCAACTCAATAAATACCCTCATCTCAGAATCTCATGAAATTTTGTCTATAAATAAAGGGGATCCATTCATGAGAATCCAGCATATTTTGCAAATCTGTCATATGGTTTAAAATTTGCAGTTTTGGTCGTGACCTAACACGACATTGTCAGGTTAATACTGTATAAGGGTGCTGTGAATCAGGTGGCGGAGACTGTTTTGTTTTTTTTGGTTTTGTTTCCTCCTGTCCTGTTTGATTCAGCACCACTGAGAAAAATGCAGAAGAACATGAAGGTGGCAGTTCAGTTTGATTTCTCCATGTTCTTCAGATGTTTTTACCTTATTTACGATCCCAGGAGCCAGTAAACATTCATCAGTTCACCTTTAATAAGCAACTAAAATTAAACCAGCAGTTTATTTTTTAATGCTTTTTATTTTTATTTTGATGAAGGAAAAGTTTCTGGTACTCATCGTGTCGCTCTGAGGTTCTTCATTCCATCTTCTCCAGGTTCTCCAGATGCTCCATGCTCGGCTCGACCTGGTTCTTCTCTTCCATCTCTATCACCTGTACCTCTGGTTCCTGCCCTTGGTCCTGCAGAATCTGGGTACTCATCCCTGCATTCTCCTCATTTCCCATCATCCGATACTCCACTACAGTCGTCTCCTCCTGCCTCTCCTTCTTTTCGCATCTCTGCCACCATTTCTTTTTCTTCTCCTTCTTCTCAGGTTTGGGTCTGTGTGGCTCCTCAATGTCAGACGGGACGCTATAACACCACAACTTCTTAAACCAGAACATTTTAGCTGCTGCTGCTTCGATGCTCCGTCTCAAAGTGAAGCAGCACCAGCACAGGAGCTCAGATCAGAGCTTGTAGAATGTTGTGACATCATCATGATGTCACAGTGTGTGCTGGAGCTGAGAGCAGAGCTGATGATCACAGCACCACTCAGTGTCTTTAACATTCACTTCAGATGTAGAATGTTGTAGACATCCAGTGTTGATCTGTATAGCCAAAAGTATGTGGACACCCCCAGAGATCACACACACACACACACACACACACACACACACACACACACACACACACCAAAGCATTTCTTGCAAATATTACTGACCAAACCATGAATAGATTTTTATATTTGTGTGTGTGTCAGGATCAGTGTTGAAACGACCTGCAGCTTCACCATCATGTTAACACACAATACTGTAGATGCAGCTGCTAGTGTGGGTGAAGCAAAGAATTATGGCTCCCCGTGATCTGGGTTCAATCCTAAGATCTGATAACTACACCGACAAGGCATAACATTATGACCACTGACAGGTGAAGTGAATAACACTGATTATCTCTTCATCATGGCACCTGTTAGTGGGTGGGATATATTAGGCAGCAAGTGAACATTTTATCCTCAAAGTTGATGTTAGAAGCAGGAAAAATGGACAAGCAAAAGGATATAAACAAGTTTGTGAAGGGCCAAATTGTGAAGGCTTGACGACTGGGGCATCTCCAAAACTGCAGCTCTTGTGGGGTGTTCCCTCTCTGCAGTGGTTAGTATCTATCCAAAGTGGAACAGTGGTAAACCAGCGACAGGGTCATGGGCGGCCAAGGCTCATGCATGTGGAGAGCAAAGGCTGGCCCATTTGGTCTGATCCAACAGACGAGCTACTGTAGCTTAAATTGCTGAAGAAGTTAATGCTGGTTCTAATAGAAAGGTGTCAGAACACACAGTGCATCACAGTTTGTTGTGTTTGGGGCTGCATAGCCACAGACTAGACAGGGTGCCCATGCTGACCCCTGTCCACTGCCAAAAGCGCCAACAATGGGCATGTGGGCATCGGAACTGGACCACGGAGCAATGAAAGAAGGTGGCCTGGTCTGATGAATCACGTTTTCTTTGACATCACGTGGATGGCCGGGTGCTTGTGCGTCGCTTACCTGAAGAACACATGTCACCAGGATGCACTATGGCAAGAAGGCAAGACGGCAGAGGCAGTGTCCTGCCATCCATGTGGGTGTTACTTTAACACGTACCACCTACCTAAGCATTGTTGCAGACCATGTACACCCTTTCATGGAAACGGTATTCCCTGATGGCTGTGGCCTCTTTCAGCAGGATAATGTACCCTGCCACATCTGTGGGATGTGCTGGAAGAACAAGTCCAATCCATGGAGGCTCCACCTCACAACTTACAGGAGTTAAAGAATCTGCTGCTAACATCTTAGTGCCAGATACCACAGCACACCTTCAGGGGTCTAGTAGAGTCCATGCCTTAACGGGTCAGCGCTGTTTTGGCAGCAAAAGAGGGACCAACACAATATTAGGAAGGTGGTCATAATGTTATGCCTGATTGGTGTACATTGCTGCAAGTGCTACTTTTGCTGTCTCTGCTTGAAAAGCACACAGACACATCTTTGCTGCTTTAGCTGCAGAAAGGAATGTATGCTGAATCGGTGAAGTACTTGCTTGTCCTCTCGGGGGCTGGGCAGTTTCTATAGTGTAGTGGTTATCACGTTTGCCTCACACAAGAAATGTCCCCGGTTCGAAACCGGGTAGAAACATCTTCACTGCAGGTGACCGTTCTGTTCACCTAAAGTCATGAAAGTTTCAGGGAGCTATGCCGAATCAATGCCCATCTTGCTCGTCCTCATTAGTATAGTGGTCAGTATATCCGGGGTAAGTAAGATCAGGGTTAAATTCCCCGACAGGGAGACGGGATTGTTTTTACTGGTAAGCTCATGGCCTGGAAGAAGGACTTGTCTATATCTTATTTTCCTGTACAACTCCACCACCAAGCCCACACCTCCAAACCACTGTCACACAAATCAAAGACTCTCTGTTAGAAGTGGAGATAACAGATATGAAAGAGCAGTTCCTCACCCACAAAATCACCAACAATTCATCAGAACCTCTCAGAGACCAAATCGGGCAACTTGAAAGGACATTACAAGGACTGAGGAGGGACACCCAAAACTTGATGAAGGACAGAAAAACACAAAAATCTGAGCTGGTATACTACAGGGAGAAGATGGAAAAAGAACACTTAAACCTAAAAGCAGAACTAACAAACCTCATACAGGAGATACACAAACGTGATCTCATAGAAACCTTAACATCAAGGCTCCAAACGTCTCCTGCACCTTTGGACATCACTTACGAAAATCATGCACACACAACATCCAGCACCATCCAGCTCACCCCTGGATCACCACCACCATCCACGCCTATGACTTCATCAGAACCCACCACCATGCACTGGACCCACCTCCTTGGAACAACTCACACCCAGGACGCCACTACAGCCACTCCTGGGATCTTAAAAACAAAGGACGACACCCCTCAGGAAACACCCTGCACCACACAGCTGAACAAACAACCACAGCAAAGCAACCAACACAGACACTGCGTCCCACACAGACACTGAGATTGTATTCTTATAGATTCAAATGGCAAATTCTTAAACCAGGAGAAACTATTTCCGGGACAAAAAACATGCAAAATCTGGTGTCCAAGGACAAGTGATGTTCACAAAATTATTCAGAATAATACCCTGGGTGAGCCCAAGTATATAATTATCCATACGGGCATAAATGACCTGAGGGCAGAACAAGAGAGAGTCAGAACAATGGTGTGCAGAGCTGCAAAGAGAGCTGCTGAGACCTTCCCTAACACAAAAATAATAATCTACTGTCCTGCCATGCAGAGACTTCCACCCAGACACCATAAAAAAAGTCGACACGGACATTACTAAAGGATGTGCCCACCTCCCAAATATACACATAGCCCACCACCAGTAGCCTAGGCATCATGGCAGAAAGAGTGAGGGAGTTGGTTGAATCACTTTTAAATAATAACACCTTTATTGAAAGTTTAGCGAATGTCTGTTCAACTAGCGTTATGCCTGCTCACAACGCACAGCGATTTGATAGAGTTGAGGACGAAGTACGTTCATTGTTCCGTAGAGGATATACCAATATGCTGGACCGTGGCTCTCTAGAGTTTAACGCACATTTAGCACCTTCCATACAAACCAACAGTGCTTTAAACATGAACGTGAGCCACATGTCAAACCCACTACCATGACTCTGCCAGGCTTATAACCTAAAACGTTTGCCGAGAAGACAAACCAGGTTAGTTACATGTGAATGTCAGTTACCAAAAGCCACACGTAACTTAATATTTGCAACAAAACCACCTTTTTATTTTCATTTTTTGTCATTCACACAGTTTTATTAAGGAATTGCACCTTACATTTGAACGCTGCATGTATATTTTGCCAATTTATCAGCTACACTGCCATCTTTCGTAGTTAAAGTCACTGCCTGTAGACAGGATATTTGCCCCTGTGTGTTGTGCATAACATGTAGGAATGTAACGATTCACCACAAGACAGTTAATAACTGATAAAAAATTCCAACAATTCAAATTGATTTGACATGTAAAATGAATTGATATTCACTTTAAACAGCAGAGGGCACTGGCGCTATACACCTCGCCTGTTTGACATAACTGGAGCTATACGCCTGGTTGCCAATTTCGGGATTTTTCAGCCAAATTGGGCTTAATTCAAAATTGTTTTGCATAGTTTGTACCTACCTCAGAAATAAAAGGGCATTCGTTATGTAGATAAATAAAAGATAAGCACAAATACAGTATTTTATTTCTTTTTTTTAAGAGAAATAATAAAAGGAACTTTGTCATAATTTGTCTTCAGTTTCAGTTTTTTAAAAAATCGGGAAAAAACCATATCGTGAACCCAGTATCGTGAATCGCATCGCATCGTTGGTAGAGTGTATCGTTACATCCCTAATAACATGTAATTCATTGTATAATTTTATACTACGTATTATGTAAGGTTAATAACAGAATGAAACACAGATACTTTACCAAAGAGGTTGTACTTCTCCCTGACAACAGTACTACCCCTGTACCTGAGACGAGCAGACAAGGCCTGGTTGTTTGATAATGTTCATGTGAAATCCGCAGTGGAATTTAACATTGAATGGAAGGAGTCTGAGATGATGGCCACTATTCAAAAGCCTTCATGCCACAGGTTGAAGGCTGTAGGTAAGTCGACCTATTAGGATTACATAAAAAAAGCTTTCTTTAAAACCACTTAATTCTCATTTTTTTTGTAATTGCATAGTTTGCAGTTGCTAATGGGTTGCCACAATAAACTGGTGAAACCATCTCTTATATCACATCAGCAAATAAGTGGATGCATGTTAAATTTATTTATTTATTTTTTTTTTTTTTATGCCATGTTAAACATGTGTGTCATTTAATGGCAGAACTGGGTATTATATACAGTGCCATTAGAAAGTATTCACACCCCTTCACTTTTTCCACATTTTGTTATGTTACAGACATATTTGAAAATTGATTTGAGTATGGTTTTCTTTTTAAAAAATCTACATGAAATAGCCCATAATGACAAAGTGAAAACATGTTTTCAGACATTTTTGTAAATTTATTAAAAATGTAAACATTTAAACATAATAGGTACATAAGTATTCACACCCATGGCTTAATATTTTGTTGAAGCACCTTTGGCAGCAATCACAGCCTCAAGTCTTCTTGGGTATGTCTGTACAAGCTTGGCACACCTGTTTTTGGGCATTTTCTCCCATTCTTTTCTGCAGATCCTCTAAAGCTCAGTCAGGTTGGATGGGCAGCATCTGTAGACATCAATTTTTAGGTCTTTCCAAGGATGTTCAATTGGATTCAAGTCCGGGCTCTGGCTGGGCCACTCAAGGACATTCACAGACTGCTCCTGAAGCCACTTCTTTGTTATCTTGGCTGTGTGCTTTGGGTCATTGTCTTGTTGGAAGATGAATCGTCGCCCTACTCTGAGTTCCAGAGCACTCTGGAGCAGGTTTTCTTGAAGAATCTCTCTATATTTGGCTGCTGTCATCTTACCCTCTATGTGGACTAGTCGCCCAGTTCCTGTCTCAGAAAAACATCCCCACAGCATAATGCTGCCACCACCATGCTTGACAGTAGGGATGGTGTTAGCCAGGCAATGAGCAGTGGCTGTTTTTCTCCAGACATGACGCTTGTAGTTCAGGCCAAAAAGTTCTATTTTGGTTTCATCAGACCAGAGAATTTTGATTCTTCTGGTCTGGGAATCCTTAAGGTGCTTTTTGCCATTTTAGTAAGGAGTGGCTTCCATCTGGCCACTCTACCATAAAGGCCTGATTGGTGGAGTGTGTTAGCAATGGTTGACCTACTGGATGGTTGTCCTATCTCCACAAGGGACACTGGAGCTCTGCCTTAGTGACCATTGGGTTCTTGGTCACCTCTCTGACCAAGGCCCTTCTTCCCCGATTACTCAGTTTGGTCGGGCGGCCAGATCTAGGGAGGGTTCTGGTGGTTCCAAACTTCTTCCATTTCCGAATAATGGAGACCACAGTGCTTTTCGGGACCTTCAATGATACAAATTTTTTTGTATCCTTCCCCAGATTTGTGCCTTGACACAATACGGTCTCGGAGGTCTAAAGACAATTCCTTTGACTTCATTGCTTGGTTTCTGCTCTAATATGCACTGTCAACTGTGAGACCTTTTATAGACAAGTGTGTGCCATTCCAGATTATGTTCAATCAACTGAATTTACCACAGGTGGTCTCCAATCAAGTTGTAGAAGCATCTTAAGGATGATCAGTGTAAACTGGATGCACCTGAGCTCAATTTTGAGCGTCATAGCAAAGGGTGTGAATACTTATGTACCTATTATGTTTAAATGTTTACATTTTTAAAAGATTTACAAAAATGTCTGAAAACATGTTTTCACTTTGTCATTATGGGCTATTTCGTGTAGATTTTTTAAAAGGAAACTATTCTCAGATCGGATTTTGAATATGTCTGTAACGTAACAAAATGTGGAAAAAGTGAATACTTTCTGATGGCACTGTACATACACGATGGACTCTGACACACACAACTTATATACATAAAACACACATACAACTTAAATACATACAACTACTGTATTGTACTACTGTGACTGTATTACTTGCAAAAACTTGTGCAAATTGCAATATTGCACAATGATGCATGTTTGCACCTTAATCTCTGCTGCTTCAAAAATCCTACACTGCTAACCATACCATGTACTGACCAACACTTGTCTCTAGTCTTGTCTCCCTTAATTACTTTTTAGATTAGAAACGTCTTTTTGTATTTATTTTAGCCCTTTTTGTATTTATTGTACTGTTGTCTATCTGCATTGTGTACTGTACTGTCTTGCATTTTTGTTCTATGTTGCACCCTGGTCCTGGAGGAACATTGTTTTGTTTCAATATGTACTTGTATATAGCTGAAATGACAATGAAGCCTCTCTTGACTCTTTCAGATCTTACAACTAATTTTAATGTAAGATAAAGACAACATGGCACAAAATGCATTTATTCCATTTATTGAAGATAAAACATCAATTCAAAACCTGTCACCCATGTAAAAACGTAATTGTCCCTTAAACCTAATAACTGGTTGTGTCACCCTTTGCAGTACCAACTGCAATCAAATGTTTGTAAGAACTTACATCTTCTTAGTCAGTCTTTTACAGTAATCAGTAATTGTATACCCTCAAAATTTATATATAATGTAGGTTTAGCTTAAAACATGGCCAGATAAAGAAGGACTACATGGTTGGTAAACCTAAAGCTCAGAAGATAAAGCATGTGATACTCAGTCTGCCATCTGTATACACTGGTTTTCATACAGCATTGTGGAGTTTCCTGTTACTGTGGGATTCATGGCACAGTAGTACAGAGCAGAATCTGATACTGCAGCAGAGGAGATCTTCAGATTCACAAGGTTTTCTGATCCATTAACTGTAGCTGATAAACGAGAAATGATATAACTCTTCATATACACCCATAGAAACTATAAACTCTGGTGTAGATCCAGGATACTGACGATACCACTGCAGATAATCAGCACTCTTATATTCACAAGACAGAACAATGCTGTGACCCACTGCTGCATTTAATGTATCATTCAGTGGTTTTATTGATTGTCCCAAGCTTTTCCCTGCAAATCAGATAAATATGTTATATGTGATGTATTGAATAAATTCAGTAAAACTAAAACACTTTGCACTGTGACTGCATAGAAAATAATGAGATGTACTTACATTGCATAGCTGAGAAGAGAAGAAGAGAACACAGGAACATCATGTTTGTATTGTGAGAAGTGAAAGAAGGACAGGGTGATTGTGCTTCTATACAGTTCTATACAAACTCCTCCTATTTTCAGTTGATTTGAGTGGGGAATAAAAGCAGAGCTTTACATTAATCAGTTACAGCCATATTGAATATTTTAATGAAATACACTGTATTCACTTCACATAGATAAAAAAAACATTGTATCTGATAAAATGTGATGAATCATGCTTTTCTATCTGGCAGTCTGATGCCAGAGTATAAATGGCAAATGCCAGGAGAATGTTACCTGCCTGACTGCATTGTGCCAACTGTAAAGTTTGTTTCAGAAAGGATAGCCTAATGCTATGGGGTTGTTTTTGAAGTATTGACCTAGGCCTCTTAGCTCAATTGAAAAGAAATGTTGATACTTCAGCATACTAGATGTTTGGGGCAATTGAATGCTTCCAGCTTTGTGGGAACAGTTTGGGGAATTCCACTTTCTGGTTTAGCAGGACTGTGCCTCAGTGCACAAAGCAAGGTCCATAAAGCCATGGTTAAGTGAGTTTGGTGTGTAAGAACTTGACCCACACAGAGCCCTGACCTTAATCCCATCAGTGTCTGATCTCATTCTTGATATATGGGTAAAATTCCCATAAACATACTCCAAAATCTTGTAGAAAGCCTTCCTAGAAGAACGTAAGCTGTTATGGCTGCAAATAGGGAAGCAACTCCATATTAATGCCTATGGATTAAGAATAGAATGCCATAAAAGCTCCTGTAGGTGAAATGTGTTGATGTCCCAATACTGTTATCTATATAGTGTTTGTGATACAGTAAAATAATCACATGAATATCACTCAGCATGCAGACCAGGTATTGCTTTATCTTATATCAGTAAGCATGGTTTAAAGTATTTAATGTGTTTATGTAATTAATCAATATTAAGATGATTTTTTAAAGAAACTAAACCATGTAACTTGGCCTTTGGTTTTTGTACAGTATAGTATGAGTTCCTGTCACTGTGGGCTGCAGAGCACAGTAGTAGAGAGCAGAATCTGATACTGCAGCAGAGGAGATCTTCAGATCCACTCGATTTTTATCTTCATTTATTGTGGCAGAAAACCCAGAATCCTCAGCTTCTTTATTATAGTCAGCAACCAGAATAATGAACTCTGGTCTGAATGTGGAGAACTGACGATACCACAGCAGGTTATTAGTTCCACCATATCCACTGTAATTGCAGGATAAAGTGACAGAGGTTCCTTCCAAGGTATTTTTAGTGGGTTTAACTGGCTTAATTTCCTGTGCGGAGATATAACCTGTTAAAAAAAGAAAGTGAAAAGTTAATTAAAATTAATTTATTGATTTATTTACTTATTTATTTGTTTGTCCAAGCCTAGACCAATAATGACTTTTGAGGATGAACCATTAGATACCTTTTAATTTTACCGTTGAATTCCTATTTAAAAGTTTTAATTATTAAACAATGTTCAGCCTACAAATATGTGTAAAAATGTATTTAATACAAATTATTTTTTTCTCACCCAATAGAAAAATGGAAAAAAGGCAAACAAATCCAAGCAATGCCATATTTCTGCTGCAGAAAGACTGCTATCATTCTTATGTTTGTCTGAACCATTTCCTCTCTTCAACTTCCGTAACAGTACAGCTTTGTTACTGTGTTTGGCAAAAGGTAGATGAAGTCTGCCATCATGTGTTTACTTTCCCTCCCTACATCTGTGTGCAAAATAAACATATTGGTAATTGATCAGGACCAGTGGTAGCTCAGTGGTTAAGGTACTGGACTAGTAAACAGAAGGTTGACGGTTCAAGCCCCGCCACCACCAAGTTGCCACTGTTGGGTCCCTGAGCAAGGCCCTTAACCCTTATTGTGTAAGTCGCTTTGGATAAAAGCATCTGCTGAAAATGTAAATGATCATTTATGCAACTCTCTGTGTAACTCTAGACAGTTTCTGACATGCTTAAATCAGTCCATCCAGCACCAACAACCATGCCAGAGTTAAAGTCAATCAGATAACTGTATTACTACTTCAGATTTTATAACTAAGAGCTTGTGCTTTCTCACATATGTGCTGGAAGGTGGGGAACACTTACTGGTAGGGAATGAGAACCTCACCCTACATTAACAATACAGTGGAACCTCAATTAACAGACTGAAAGGGGGTAAAACACTGGTTCGTAAAATGTGATTGTCGGAAACAGACAGGCTTATTTTCCAGGAGGTGTGAAAGTATACTCAAACACAGCACCAATGTCCACATAAGTGCTAAACATGCACATATGATAAACAGTAACATGAACAATGTAAATAGATGTAAATATGTAATGTAAAACCTGTAAGTACATATTAAAATTGGTGTACTGTTCTACTGGGGAAAAATTCATTGATAGTATAGTGGGGACTCTATTACTCTATTATTCTGAGTCTGAAGCACTGCTGGTGGCTATTAGAGCAGCGCTGGTGCATAACTAAGCTCTAGATCTTACAAAATATAAGCATAAAACACAGAGGAAAAGGCGAGAACAAAGCGATCATCCCCACAAAATAAAGCCTATCACTCATGTAAACAGAGAGACGTGCGCTGGCTAGCAGACAATTACTGAACTACTGGTGTAGGTACGCTTCTCACAAAAATTTTAAACAATCAGACCGGACATTCTAGATTTTGTCAGTTAAATCCAAAATCCATTAAATAGAGGTCCATTAAATCAAGGTTCCACTGTACTAAAACTCTGATTAAAGAATAGGACATTCCCAGATAATGTTCTGTTATTTCATTTTAGGTTGGTCATAAAAACAGGAAACTCATATTTATTGCATTTCATAACTAATGCAGAGAAATAATAAAGGACAGAAATATTCATGTTTTAAACATTTAAACATTTTCCTTTTCATAAAACAGCAGAACAGATTAAATGTAGGTGTTTTTGTACAGTATAAAATTATTTCCTGTCACTGTGGGCTGCAGAGCACAGTAGTAGAGAGCAGAATCTGATACTGCAACAGAGGAGATGTTCAGATCCACTCGATTTTTATCTTCATTTTTATCTTCATTTAAGATATCTCAGGGCTCTAGACTAACGTTTTGCACTGGTTGCACTGGTGCGCCTAACTTTTTTTCTTAGGTGCACCAGCACAAAAGTTAGGTGCACCCAAATTTTCCGCATCGCATTTAACACCGCAGTTTTACAGGTTCACTTTTTTTTTTTAAATCACTGTCCATACAGGCAATATTGACTTGTAAATAACTAACAATCTGGTCAACCTGGCCTCGTCTGATGATCTGTTTGCTGCTGCCTGCTGCTGAAAGGCAGTGGGGAGAGGAGACACTCGGGCAGTGCATTTATCGTGGCATGTAATGTGTTTTAAAGATGCATTGTGCTTTTTCAGCCTTTCAATTCGAAATGTATTAGAACCAGTCACAAATACACTATTGCCGGCCATGGTCTTCCCATGCTCTTTACAGTCAATTATAGTATTATAGTCTAATTATAGCACACTTATAAAAATTATAAAAATAATAATAGAGTAAATGTGTATGTATGTGTGTATATCTATTTATATGTGTGTGTATATTTAAAATTATATGTATATGTTTGTGTGTGTGTGTTTGTGTGTGTATGGGGCTCTAGAGTGTTAGAGTGTAATCTTAAATGCAGTGCATTATATTATCGGCTTTACTGTATCTTTTACACAGATTCCCAAAATCCCTTGCTGTGCACTCACTGTGTATTTTGACTACATGTATTCTAATATATTATGGTCTTTTAGTTATTTTTATATTTTACTTAACGAAAACATTGTCGTGTTTTTACTTTCACTGCCGCGGCACTTTACCGCTAGCATTAGCCACTTGCTACCGTAGAGGGTCGGCTCACCTAGCCACTGTCCGGTGGGGATGCTGCGGGTCCTTTGCTGTGCGGTGGTGGAGGTGTGGGAATAAAGGCACACGACAGGGTCGAGTCACTTTAACTATTTAGTCAGGACTTAAGTGAGCGTTACAGCACTTTACACCGCCGAGCTCCAGAACCCGAACTTCCATTCTGGGGACATCCGGCAAGTCTCATATACAAAACTAAACTAACTGCAGAACGTCCGAACGCACCTGTATAAACCTGGTGCTGCATTCTGATTGGCTGAGCTGAATGTCGCTCACATATCGCCGCTACAATATTGTCCCGCCCTTCACTATCTCTGATTGGTTTAGACCATGATATTGGCCTAATGTGTGTCTGTTGTTGTTTTTTTTCCCTCAGACGCCTGGTCGCACCGGTGCGACCTGAGATTTTTTTTAGTCGCACCATTGAGAAATTAAGTCGCATGGGTCGCACTCTAGAGCCCTGTATCTCTTGTGTATGGTTCTCGGTACCTCAGATCCATCAATGCTGGTCTTGTCAAAATGGAAAGAAGTGACTGATGCTGAAGTACTTCAGTTTCCCATATGGTCTAGCGGTCAGCATTCCTGGTTTTCACCCAGGTGGCCTGGGTTCGACTCCTGGTGTGGGAATTTGCCTTTATGATAGGACTTCGAGCAAAACTTTGCCTATTAGTTCCTCTGCGCCATGTTGCTGTAGCTCAAGAGGCTTGTTCTGTTGGAACTATGACTGCAGTCTATCAGGGAGTAGTGGACGTGAGCTGGACGTGGCTGACGGTTGGAATGCCATCATCAATTAGTGATTAGTGCTCTGTGTTGTGGCTGCAGCAACCCCTGTTTGAATCCGGGTCACGGCAGGGTGTTTTTGTATGCCGTGCTTCAAAGTTTTCTATTCACTCCTTGCTCAAAAGACAGAAATGAGGCCAGAGCTTCAGGAAAGTCACAAGTGCAGTCCATCAGGGGCCAGTGGCGCAATGGATAACGCATCTGGCTACGGATCAGAAGATTCTAGGTTCGACTCCTGGCTGGCTCGGTTACCTTCTGCATTGTTGGATCTGAGGTACCAAGAACCATACACAAGGAGGTAGAAAGACACAAATAAAGCACGTCTTGTCAAAGTGGAAAGAAGTGACTGATGCTGATGTCAGCTGATGACAAATCCTTCAGTTTCCCATATGGTCTAGCTGTCAGGATTCCTGGTTTCACCCAGGCGGCCTGGGTTTGACTCTTGGTATGGGAATTCATCTGTATGATAGGACTCGAGCAAAACTTTACTTATTAGTTCCTTTTAGTACTCTGCGTTGTGGCCGCAACAGCCTCGGTTCGAATCCGGGTCACGGCAGGGTGTTTTTGTATGCCGTGCTCCAAAGTTTTCCATTCTCTCATTGGTCAAAAGACAGAAATGAGGCCGGAGCTTCAGGAAAATCACAAGCGCAGTCTGAGGGCCAGTGGCACAATGGATAACGCGTCTGACTACGGATCAGAAGATTCTAGGTTCGACTCCAGGCTGCCTCGGTTACCTTGTGCCTTTTTTGTCTTTCTAACTCCTTGTGTATGGTTCTCGGTACCTCAGATCCAACAATGCAGGTCTTGGCTAAGTGGAAAGAAGTGACTGATGCTGTCATCAGCCGATGGCGAAATCTTTAGTTTCCCATATGGTCTAGCGGTCAGGATTCCTGGTTTTCACCCAGGCGGCCCGGGTTCGACTCCCGGTATAGGAATTCATCTTTATGATAGGACTCGAGCAAAACTTTGCCTATTCGTTCCTCTGCGCTATGTTGCTGTAGCTCAAGAAGCTTGATCTGTTGTAACTATGACTGCAGTCTATAAGGGAGCAGTGGACGTGAGCTGGACGTGGCTGACCATTGGAATGCCGTGATCGTATAGTGGTCAGTACTCTGCGTTGCGGCTGCAGCAACCTTGGGTCGAATCTTGGTCACGGCAGGGTGTTTTTGTATGCCGTGCTTCAAAGTTTTCTATTCTTTCCTTGGTCAAAAGACAGAAATGAGGCCGGAGCTTCAGGAAAGTCACAAGCGCAGTCCCTTAGAGGCCAGTGGCACAATGGATAACGGTCTACAGTTACAGTTGTGATTTTTTTTGTGAGCAGCACCAGATCTGAAAGCAAGAGTTTCAGGGGTTTTGTTCAGTGGTCTGGTTTTCGAACCCATGTGTGCAGAGAACAATGGATTAGCCGTCCATCACCTTAACCTCTCGGCCACCTCATCTTGCTTTACCTGCTTGTTTCTGGTCCAATTGGTCTGATTGATCAATGTAGATTTTGTAGATTTGTAAAAGACTGAAGAGCAGAAAGCTCATTTTATTTTAGTTCTCTTTAAAACTGACTGTTAACAAATAATGCACTAATGCAGTGTGCGAGCACATTCTGGTAAACAACCAGATATTTCTTAAAGGCAGTGTAGCTGTTCAAGCCGTCTTTGTTGATCAATCAGACCGATCGGCCCAGAAACACATTTTCCTAGGCAGGTTGAGACGAGGTGGCTGAGTGGTTAAGGCGATGGACTGCTAATCTGTTGTGCTCTGCATGTGTGATTTTGGAAACCAGACCTTTAAACATTGATCAAAACCCCTGAAATTCTTGCTTTCAGCTCTGATAATTAAACTCCACCTTTACAACATATTGGTACTACTCACATAAAAATACAACTGTAACACCATAGAGAAACAGTTCATCTTATACAGGCATTTTCTTAATGCAACTGTGTTTTTGGCTTACTTCATGGAGGTAAAGCATGTTCTGGTTGTTAAGTTCTGGTGTTAACCACGTGGTGGTTAAGGTGATGGACTCTCTAATCCATTGTGCTCTGCACATATGGGTTCGAATCCCATCCTTATTGAAAACCAAGCCTTTAAACATTGAACAAAACCCCTGAAACTCTTGCTTTCAGCTCTGTGCAAAATATTGGCACTTCTCACAAAAAATCACAACTGTAACACCAAATAGAAACTGATCATCTTATACAGCCGTTCTTTTAATACAATGTTAAAGACATACAGATTAGTAACCTCACATTGTTTAACGGTCTTCACTTTGTGGATTTGTGGAGCTGAATTATTGAGCATGCATTAAGAGTTTAAAAGGTATTGTTTTCGACGAGGATGGGATTCAAACCCACGCGTGCAGAGCACAATGGATTAGCAGTCCATCGCCTTAACCACTCGGCCACCTCATCTGGTCAAGCTATGAGAAATGCTCTTCTGGTCTGGTTGCAGGTGTGTCATTTGTGTGGCAGGAGGAGCTTCAGAGGGCTGAATTGGCCTGAAAACGGGTGGAAAGAGGCAACACAGACGATCTAAACTACTGTTCTTATGTCTGTTTGCTTTTCCACATATGATCAATAGGCTGCAATGTTTTCAAAGCAGACTGAGGTCATTTGAGAGAGTTTTTAAAAGTACTTTACCTCCACGAGGATGGGATTTGCCTGCACTTTTAAAAGCTCTCTTGAATTACTTTGGTCTGCTTTGAAAACATTGCCGCCTATTGACCATATAAGGAAGAACAAACAGACGCAGGAGTAGCAATTCAGTACATCAGTGTTACTTATTTCCATGTTTTCAAAGCAGACTGAGGTTATTTAAGAGGGCTTTTAAAAGTGTGTTTACTTCGACGAGGATGGGATTCGAACTCACGAGTGCAGAGCACAATGAATTATCCATCCTTTGCCTTGTTCATCCAGTTGTAGACTTTCCGATCCTTGGTAGTTCATAGCCAAATTTATCAGCCATGCATGATCTCTGTTACTTAAATCGTAACCATTAACCAGCAGGGGTCGTACTTTTATGTTTTGAGGTAGTTTGGAGACTTTTAGCAGATGCAAGATTTAAACACACAAGTTTGACATGTCAGTTAATACATCATAGCACGTTTTACTGCTGCGCCACCGAAGCACCATAATCACACATGTAATAACACCTACTCTATGGAGCTTTTGTATTATTTTTGTACAGTTACAGTATAATTAGCACTCTTTAAGTGTATTGATCACTAGTGTAACAATAATACACTTTAGTGCACTGTAGCATATTGAAGATTAGTATACTTAAGTCTACTTTATAGCTTTATAAAAAAATACACTTAAGTAAACCTTTGTATATGGTATTTAAAGTGTGCTTTAAGTGAATTACTTCAGCAGTTGTTTAACATACTTTGCAAAAATATACTAAACATCTATTTGAAAACAAGTATTTGAGAAGTATATTAAATTAAAAAAAAAAATGAGCTGAGGTGCAGTTTGTTTTCACTGATACGGCTTGAGAAGTTTCTACAGTTTAATTGGAGTCCACCTGTGCTAAATTCTTTTGATTGGACATGATTGGGGATTACCAACACCTGCCTGTATAAGGTCCCACAGTTGACAGTGCATATCAGAGCAAACTCCAAGCCATGGGGTCAAAGAAATTATCTGCAGACCTCAGAAACAGGATTGTGTCAGGGCACAGATCTGGAGAAGGGTACAGAAAAATTGCTGCAGCTTTACAGGTCCCAAAGAGCACAGTGGCCTCCATCATTCATAAATGGAAGAAGTTTGAAACCACCAAAAATCTTCCTAGACCTGACCATTCGGCCAAACTGAGCGATAGAGGAAGATGGGTTTTGGCCAGGGAGGTGAGCAGGAACCTGAGGGTCACTCTGACAGAGCTCCAGCCTATCCTTGTGGAGATGGGAGAACCATCCAGGCAGCACTCCACAAATCACGCCTTTATGGTAGAGTGGCCAGACAGAAGCCATTCCTTAGTAAAAGGCACATGACAGCCAACTTGGAGTTTGCCAAAATGCAAACCATAAGAAACAAGATTCTCTGGTCTGATAAAACCAAAATTGAACTTTTTGGCCTGAATGCCAAGCGTCACATCTGGAGGACTCCATGCACCGTTGATCACCTGGCTAATGCCATCCCTACTGTGAAGCCAGCTAAGTACACCGAGAGCACTCTGGACCTCAGACTGGGGTGAAGGTTTACCTGCCAACATGACAATGACCTGAAGCACACAGCCAAGAGAACAAAGGAGTGGCTTCAGAGAAAGTCTGTGAATGTCCTTAAGTGGCCCAGCCAGAGCCCAGACAAAAATCCAATCAATCATCTGTGGAAGGAGCTGAAAATGGCTGTGTACCGACGCTCTCCATCCAACCTGACGGAGCTTGCAATGATATGCCAAGAGGAATGAGCAGAAATGTCCAGAAACAAGTGTGCCAAGCTCGTAGCTTTTTTCCCAAGATGCCTTGAAGCTGTAATTACTGCCAAAGGTGCATCAAACAAGTATTAGGCTAAGGGTGTGTACAGATATCAGATACAGATGTTTTCTTTTCATAATTATTGGTGATTGTGTTTAGATGTTTGAGGCAAAAAAAGAACTCTAATCTAATATAAAATAAGTCTGTAACGTAATACAACCCCAAATCAGCCAGGATCTGTCATGATATGGTGTTGTGTCAGTACAATATCATTTACAGTTATCTGATGGCAGCATTAATGCAGGAAAATACATTGAGATTTTAGAGCAACATCTGCTGCCTTTAAGAGGACATCTTTTGCAGGGACGTCCATGCAGCCTGCCTGTAGTTCTAACCTTTCCCCAATATCAGATGTGCAGAGAATGAACAACATCCTGTCCTGTTGCACACCTTCAGAAGTGTCTGCAGGAAGAATAAGACAGAAAGTTTAAAAACCACTGATCTAAAACACTGATTGTTTATTAGATAAACAGACTTGAGATACAAGAAGCAGCAAGTGATAAAATGTAAACATGCTAATAGCTCCCTCCTCTGATAACAGGTTTTTGTACAGTAAAGCTGTATTTCCTGTCACTGTGGGCTGCAGGGCGCAGTAGTACAGTGCAGAATCAGATACTGCAGCAGAGATGATCTCCAGATCCATTTTTGTTTTGGTTTTGTAGCGTTTCATTGAGATTCTTGGGTCAGACGTTTGAGCTGTTTTAACATCTTCACTACCTTCAACAATCAGCTGTATAAATTCTGGTTTTGATCCAAGTTTTTGTTGATACCAGTGAAGACTATAAACTGATCTATCATATGTACAGGACAGTGTGATGTTGCTTCCTTCAGCTGAAGAATAGCTGGTTTGATCTGGTTTAATGCTCTCAGCAGCTTCTGATATAAAACATTATAACAATTTATAACGTTTAGTTAATGCTATATTAAATACATTTTGTTTCTAAATATAGAATTTATGCTTCTAATAGTAGAAAATTAATACAAACATATTTAAATATGATGCCTATCACTTACCATTATCATCAACAATAATGAAAATGAAGAAGAGGAGTAACATCATTGTGCTGAGTGTCTGATTCAGATCTGGCATCCAGAGTTGAAAGCGTCTCTGCTTTATGTAACCACATCTGGCTCCCCACCCCCAATCCAGTTACATCCATGTCAACTCATGTCAACGTTTATCTAATATTGTAAAGATAGACTAACAAACCATTGTATATAAATAAAAACAAAACCTTTATGTAGATAATAAAGTATAGCTGCAGTTTATGATGTGTTTGTTGCTACACTTTAACAGCATACAGATGTTACTAACATTTCTATTGGCACATTACTGAAACACTATATACATTAACTGCACTTTACACATATCACTATCCATCCATCCATCTATCTATATTATTGATTCTGAATCTCTAGATGACTGTTTTAAGGTGTATGTTTACAGTTAAGTTTAATGGTAATTTATTATATATATTAAAAAGGTACTGTGGTTAATACAGTGGTTTAGCAAAATGCTGATGATTAATTGAATCTTCTGTTTATTTTCTACCTTCCCAGGATATAGACCTTAACTAACTCAGGTAAAATGGCAATCGACGCAAATAGGGGCAGTGGTACATTAGTTGTTAGGATGCTGGACTAGTAATTTGAAGTAATTGAAGGGGTTTAAACCCCACTGCTGTCAGGTTGCCACTGTTGGGCCCTTAAACAAAGCCCTTAACCATCAATCGCTTGCATTGTATAATGTATATGGTCACAATAGTAAGTTCCTTTAGATGTCTGCTAAATGCTGTAAATGTTAATAATCATTTTTATCTCTATTTATTATTGTATTGTACTGTATATTTGGACAACTGGTGTTACAAAAACTTGGGACTTTAACAGCTTGTTATCTAGGTGGATTCGAGGTGAACTATAAACAGACAAATAGCGTCCTCTTTTGAGAACAGCAGGTGCTGTAAAAGTTGTTTTTGTACAGTGTGGCACTGTGAGCTGCAGGGTGCAGTAGTACAATGCAGAGTCAGATACTGCAGCAGAAAAGATACTAATGAAACGCCTTCATATGTCATATTTACATATACCGGGAACAGTACACATTCTTCTTTTGCATATCACAGCTGCTTTGGAACTCAGGGTCAGAGTGCAGGGTCAGCCATTGTACAGCACCCTGGAGCTGAGAAGGTTAAGGCCCTTGTGACCAGTAACAATAACAATAATACAAACATTCAATAGAATACAATAAGAAATAAAAGCATCAAGCAGTGGAAATGTATTTTGTCGACTAACAAGGCAAAGAGTAAAGTGTAAAAGAAAAGTAATTAACCCTTTGAAATAAATTTTTTTTTAAAAAGTAAATAAAAAAAATAAAAAAAAACTATTATTATTGGCGATGCTCTATGTTAATATACCAATACTTATTAATATAAGGACTTCAAATTTGCCCCTCAGGGTCCAGGACCTCCTTTTTGTTTTCAGTTGGTTTGTTGGGGCAGGCCTGGGGCTGAAGCCTACTGTCACATATCCAGCCTGTCTATGGAATTTGTTTATGTGCCACGCCCCTCTTTCCAGGAGCACATGTTTAGAGTGTTCTCAGTCTTTAGCCAACTCCCCTTTTGTGATTGGTCCCCTGCTAATTAGCCACAGCTGCACCTTATCTGAGGTAACAAGCACATGGCATGATATAAGGGTGCAGCTGTGATTCAGACGGCGGAGACTGTTTTGATTTTTGGTTTGCTCCTGTCTGTTAAGATCCTGTCTGTTTGCTACTGTTTGTTTTGATTCATGCCTTGTTTAGTCGTGTTTCTGTTTGTCTTAGTCTAGTTCTTGTTTAGTTTTGTTCAGGTGTGTTTAGTGTAGCATTTAGCTTAGCTTAGGGTTTTGGTTTAGTTAGGTTCATGTTTCATGTGTTTAGATCAGCGTTAGCATTCAGCATTTAGATTAGCATTTAGCATAGGTCTTGTTTTAGTGTGTCTTGTCTGGTTTAAACTTGTTTTGTGTATTTTATTATTATTAAACTCTTTGTTGAAACATCTCTGCGTGTGTGTCCCCCTCTTGTCCCGTCTATCCCAAAATCGTTACAAGCACGACTTTGAACCCTCCTAAATCAGGGAAATAAAGAAGGACCCAGCGGTCCCTCTAAAAAAAGTTCTGAAGGTCCTGAGATGTTGAACCTGTTGGTATTCCTGCAGCCTCTACAGATCAGAGCTTCATATAGAGTGGCGAGATGGAAGCACCACTGAGAAAAATGCAAAAGAACATCTGAAGATGACAGTTCAGTTTGGTTCCTCCATGTTTTTCAGATGTTTCTACCTTGTGTATGATCCCAGGAGCCAGTAAACATTCATCAGTTCACCTTTAATAAGCAACTAAACTTAAACCAGCTGTTTATTTTTTAATGCTTTTTATTTCTATTTGATGAGGGAAAAGTTTCTGGTGCTTATTGAGTTGTTAGGAGGTTCTTCATTCCATCTTCTCCAGGTTCTCTAGATGATCAGGAGGAACGATCCCTGTGGAGCGAGGACGTTCTGAAGGACACCACAGCACTGCAGAACACAGCAGAGCTGATGAGATGTATTTTGAGGATGGCAGCACCAGTACAGGGCGCACGGTCCAGCGGCTCGTTCTCTTCATCTTCAGCATGTAGACCGGGGGCACGGGAGCACCAGCGGGCACGGACACGCCTACACAACACACACATGTTACAGGAACACTCCAGCCTTCATCTGCTCACTAGGATGAAGATCTAGATCTGAAAATAATCCACCTTGATTCTCCACTGTGGTCTCCATCAGTCTCTCACACTCTTCAGGTTGGATTATGAATGTGGGAGCAATCAGAACGTGCTCGTCCTGGACGTTCTGCTGCTGCATCACATCATTAGAGGACTTGAAGACGTTCTCCAAAATGACAGCCTGAAGTGGATCTGCTGTAGAAATGAAACCTGATTCAGCACCATGATGGATTAAACACCACACAGCTCAAACCCCACTTCAAGATGTACCTTCAATCCCTTCTATAACCAGGTTCTGCTCTTCTGGGTTCTTCTCCTCCATGCTCTGCTCCACCTGGTTCTTCACTTCCATCTCTATCACCTGTATCTCTGGTTCCTGCCCTTGGTCCTGCAGAACCTGGGTACTCATCCCTGCATTCTCCTCATTTCCTGTCATCTGATTCTCCTCTACATTCATCTCCTCTTGCCTCTCCTTTTTTTTGAGTCTCTGCCACCAATTCTTCTTCTTCTCCTTCTCAGGTTTGGGTCTGAGACTGTGCGGGTCCTCAGACGGGGCGCTACAACACCACAACTTCTTGAACCAGAACATTTTAGCTGCTGCTGCTTCGATGCTCTGTCTCAAAGTGAAGCAGCACCAGCACAGGAGCTCAGATCAGAGCTTGTAGAATGTTGTGACATCATCATGATGTCACAGTGTGTGCTGGAGCTGAGAGCAGAGCTGATGATCACAGCACCACTCAGTGTCTTTAACATTCACTTCAGATGTGGACACGCCCAGTGTAGATCTGTATAGCCAAAAGTATGTGGACACCCCCAGAGATCACACACAATGGATGGCCGTGTGTTTGGCTTACCTGGGGAACACATGGCACCAGGATTCACTATGGGAAGAAGGCAAGCCGGCGGAGGCAGACTGATGCTTTGGACAATGTTCTGCTGGGAAACCTTGGGTCCTGCCACTCATGTGGATGCTACTTTGACACAGACCATGCTACCGGGGAACCATTGAGAGTGTGCTCTCCAGCTGTATCACAGCGTGGTATGGAGGCTGTACTGCAACACATAGTGAACACAGCCAGCAAGATCATGAACAGTTTCATCCATCAAGGTTATAAAAATGCAGTTCATTGTGTTTAATTAGGTAAAAAGAGTTAGTTCTTTAGTATGAAGAGTCAGTTTTCTCAGTATAATAAGCGGTTCATTCAGTATAGAGCAAGAGCTTTTCCAGATCGTCCAGCCCCTAAGCCCAAAGAACGTCCTAGGAGGAGAAGGTTGTCGGCATCGGAAGCCGCCCGTCAGGAGGGGGTTATGTCATGCAGGCTGTCTATGCTCGCCAGAGTTCTGAATTGCCACCATCTCCTGTTTAAGTTTGAGTATAAATACCCCTCACTTAGAACCACATGTTGCGAAGTCTTGTTTGTTCTGAACTGCAATTCTGGGTGTTTTCTTGTGTATTCTGGATTCTCGTGTATGACCCTGATTATTCTAATTGTGGACTGTGGGTTTTGCTTGTACCTTTGGATTGGTTTGCTTGATTGTTTGGATCTCCGGTTTTTGACTTTGTTCTGCCTTATTCACTACGACTCTGTGATTGTCCAATAAACCTGCACCTGATTCCTAATCTGTTTTCTGAGTGCTGCGTTATATATATATATATATATATATATATATGCACTGATCAGCCATAACATTAAAACCACCTCCTTGTTTCTACACACACTGTCCATTTTATCAGCTCGACTTTCCATATAAAAGCACTTTTTAGTTCTACAATTACTGACTGTAGTCCCCTTTCATGCTGTTCTTCAATGGTCAGGACCCCCCACAGGACTACTACAGAGCAGGTATTATTTGGGTGGTGGATCATTCTCAGCACTGCAGTGACACTGACATGGTGGTGGTGTGTTAGTGTGTGTTGTGCTGGTATGAGTGGATAAGACACAGCAATGCTGATTGAGTTTTTAAACACCTCACTGTCACTGCTGGACTGAGAATAGTCCACCAACCAAAAATATCCAGCCAACAGCGCCCCATGGGCAGCGTCCTGTTACCGCTGATGAAGGTCTAGAAGATGACCAACTCAAACAGCAGCAATAGATGAGCGATCGTCTCTGACTTTACATCTACAAAGTGGAACAACTAGGTAGGAGTGTCTAATAGAGTGTACAGTGAGTGGGCACAGTATTTAAAAACTCCAGCAGCGCTGCTGTGTCTGATCCACTCATACCAGCACAACACACACTAACACACCACCACCATGTCAGTGTCACTGCAGTGCTGAGAATGATCCACCACCTAAATAATACCTGCCCTGTGGTGGTCCTGACCATTGAACAACAGCATAAAAGGGGGCATGCAGAGAAACAGATGGACTACAGTCAGTAACTACTGTTCTATATGGTAAGTGGAGCTGATAAAATGGACAGTGAGTAAAGAAACAAGGAGGTGGTTTTAATGTTATGGCTGATTGGTGTATATAAAAGTGACAGATAGGAAACTGACATTTAATTTCTGAGTAAAAATGATTTGTTGCTTTAATATTAGCATATCATTACCCACTTATTATCTGTAATATGAAGTGCTTCTGAAATGTACATATTTTATCTAAAGGAACTAAAATATGTAACTTAGTGTTTTGTTTTTGTACAGTATAGAATGAGTTTCTGTCACTGTGGGCCTCAGAGCACAGTAGTAGAGAGCAGAATTTGATACTGCAGCAGAGGAGATGTTCAGATCCACTCGATTTTTATCGTCATTTATTTTTACAGAAAACCCAGAAACTGCAGCTTCTTTCTTATATTCATTAACCAGAATAATGAGCTCTGGTCTGAATGTGGAGTACTGCCTGCAATTACAAAGGATCTGGTACAAATAATGACCTGCAGTGGTATCGTCAGTACTCCACATTCAGACCAGAATGTGGTCTGAATGTAATAGAGTTTCTCTCCAAGACAGTTTTAGTGGTTGAAACTGAATTAATTTCCTTTGCGCTGTTATAACCTGTGGACAGAGAAAGAATAATGTTTATTTATTGAAAGATATGAGTGTAAGAAAAAAAAAAACTGAGCAGCAGATACATTGTAACCTTTATTTAAGGTTTGGATAAAGGTTCTCATGTGTTATGTGATGTTATTTCTCACCTAAAACAATGGAAAGAAGACACAGAAATCCAATCCAATCTGCTATCATATCTTATGCATAATTAAACCATTTCCTCTCTTTAACTTCCTTTTCCAGCAGTACAGCCCTGTTACAGAGTTTAGTAACATGTAGATGGAACCTGCCATCATGTGCACACTTACACTCACTACATCTGTGTGGAACAAAACCTACCATCTATTTGTACTGTATAACTGATGCAAATATTAATATGTTTATTCTTACAGAACTGCTGTCTTTTTATATTTGATGTAAACATTAACTTAAACTCTTGATTTATGTAGTATTATGTATTTAATGTATTGCACTACCGGCACATAACTGTTAGTACATTTGGTTAATAATAAGTGAAGTATTTATCATGGTAAGCAATAAGCCAAAGACACTCGCAAAAAGTGCACTGAAAGACTCGTCAAAAATCTGCACACAAGCATTTAGAAGGAAAAAAGAAGGCTTACCATATAATCACAACAGCACTGTACTTACTGTAAAATATGTACAGGGTGAGTCAAAAGTCTCAGGACACTCTTTTATTTCAGAAACGAAAGGGAAAATGACATATCTGAATACCCAGCAAGTAATGGGTGACGGGGCCTATCTTTTAGGCTATGTCCTTAACATGGCCGCCATCTTGAAAGCCGCCATATTGGATCAAGGGCAAGTTTTTCCAATGGGAAGGTGGTCATGTAGCATATCAAAGAAGACCAGAATTTTCTCAGAAATCGATTGCCGCAAGATATCTCTTGTGTATGGTTCTCGGTACCTCAGATCCAACAATGCAGGTCTTGTCAAAGTGGAAAGAAGTCACTGATGCTGGTGTCCATTATGGTCTAGCGGTCAGGATTCCATGCCATGTTGCTGTAGCTCAAGAAGCTTGTTCTGTTGGAACTATGACTTCAGTCTATCAGGGACTAGTGGACATTAGCTGGTTGTGGCTGACCGTTGGAATGCCGTGATCGTATAGTGGTTAGTACTCTGCGTTGTGGCCGCAGCAACCCTGGTTCGAATCCGGGTCACAGCAGCGTATTTTTGTATGCCGTGCTTCAAAGTTTTCTATTCTCTATTTGGTCAAAAGACAGAAATGAGGGCGGAGCTTCATGGAAGTAACAAGTATAGTCCCTCAGGGCCAGTGGTGCAATGGATAACGTGTCTGACTACGGATTAGAAGATTCTAGGTTCGACTCCTGGCTGGCTCGGTTACCTTGTGCCACTTTTGTCTTTCTAACTCCTTGTGTTTGGTTCTCGGTACCTCAGATCCAACAATGCAGGTCTTGTCAAAGTGGGAAGAAGTGACTGATGCTGGCGTCAGCCGATGGTGAGTCCTTCAGTTTCCCATATGGTCTAGCGGTCAGGATTCCTGGTTTTCAGCCAGGCGGCCTGTGTTTGACTCCCGGTATGGGAATTCGCCTTTATGATAAGACTCGAGCAAAACTTTGCCTATTAGTTCCTCTGTGCCATGTTGCTGTAGCTCAAGAAGCTTGTTCTGTTGGAACTATGACTGCAGTCTATCAGGGAGCGCTCAACGTGAGGTGGACGTGGCTGATCGTTAGAATACCGTGATCGTATAGTGGTTAGTACTCTGTGTTGTGGCTGCAGCAACTCCGGTTCGAATCTTGGTCACGGCAGGGTGTTTTTGTATGCCGTGCTTCAAAGTTTTCTATTCTCTCATTGGTCAAAAGACAGAAATGAGGCCGGAGCTTCAGGAAAGTCACAAGCGCAGTCTGAGGGCCAGTGGTGCAATGGATAACGCGTCTGACTACGGATCAGAAGATTCTAGGTTCGACTCCTGGCTGGCTCGGTTACCTTGTGCCCTTTTTGTCTTTCTAACTCCTTGTGTATGGTTCTCGGTACCTCAGATCCAACAATGCAGGTCTTGTCAAAGTGGAAAGAAGTGACTGATGCTGGCGTCAGCCGATGGAGAGATCTTCAGTTTCCCATGTGGTCTAGCGGTCAGGATTCCTGGTTTTCACCCAGGTGGCCCGGGTTCGACTCCCGGTATGGGAATTTGTCTTTATGATAACACTCGAGCAAAACTTTGCCGATTAGTTCCTCTGTGCCATGTTGCTGTAGCTCAAGAGGCTTGTTCTGTTGGAACTATGACTGCAGTCTATCAGGAAGCAGTGAACATAAGCCGGACGTGGCTGACCGTTGGAATGCCGTGATCATATAGAGGTTAGTACCAGCAGCAATCCTGGTTCAAATCCGGGTCGCGGCAGTGTGTTTTTGTATGCCGTGCTTCAAAGTTTTCCATTCTCTCCTTGCTCAAAAGACAGAAATGAGGCCGGACCTTTAGGGAAGTCACAAGCGCCGTCCCTCAGGGCCAGTGGTGCAATGGATAATGTGTCTGACTATGAATCAGGAGGTTCTAAGTTCGACTCCTGGCTGGCTCGGTTACCTTATGCCCTTTTTGTCTTTCTAACTCCACAAAGTGGAGACCTTTAAACAACGTGTGGTTACTAATCTGTATGTCATTAACATTATATTAAAAGAATGGCTGCATAAGATGAACTACTTCTATTTGGTGTTACAGTTGTGATTTTTTTGTGTGAGCAGCACCAGATCTGAAAGCAAGAGTTTCAGGGGTTTTGTTCAGTGGTCTGGTATTCGTACCCACGTGTGCAGAGAACAATAGATTAGCCGTCCATCACCTCAATCACTCGGCCACCTCGTCTTGATTTACCTGTCTGTTTCTGGTCTGATTGGTCTGATTGATCAATGTAGTTTTGTAAAAGACTAAAGAGCAGAAAGCTCATTTTATTTTAGTTCTCTTTAAAACTGACTGTTAACAAATAATGCACTAATGCAGTGTGCGAGCACATTCTGGTAAACACCCAGATATTTCTTAAAAGGCAATGTAGCTGTTCAAGCCGTCTGGGTTGATCAATCCGACCAATCGGCCCAGAAACACATTTCCAACACATACAACCCCTGAAATTCTTGCTTTCAGCTCTGATAATTAAGCTCTCACCTTTACAACATATTGGCACTACTCACAAAAAAATCACAACTGTAACACCAAATAGAAACAGCTCATCTTATACAGCCGTTCTTTTAATACAATGTTAATGACATACAGATTAGTAACCTCACATTGTTTAACTGTCTCCACTTTGTGGATTTGTGGAGCTGGATTATTGAGCATGCATTAAGAGTTTAAAAGATAATGTTTTCGACGAGGATGGGATTCGAACCCACGCATGCAGAGCACAATGGATTAGCAGTCCATTGCCTTAACCACTCGGCCACCTCGTCATGTCAAGCTATGAGGTGTTACCAGGAGTGCTATTGCAGGTGTGTCATTTATAATCAAGTGTGGCAGGAGGAGCTTCAGAGGGCTGGATTGCCAATTGGCCTGAAAACGGGTGGAAAGAGGCAACACAGACGATCTAAACTACTACTCTTATGTCCGTTTGCTTTTCCACATAGGCTGCAATGTTTTCAAAGCAGACTGAGGTCATTTGAGAGAGTTTTTAAAAGTGCTTTCACCTCCACGAGGATGGGATTCGCCTGCACTTTTAAAAGCTCTCTTGAATTACTTTGGTCTGCTTTGAAAACATTGCCGCCTATTGACCATATAAGGAAGAACAAACAGACGTAGGAGTAGCAATTCAGTACGTCAGTGTTACTTATTTCCATGTTTTCAAAGCAGACTGAGGTTATTTAAGAGTGCTTTTAAAAGTGTGTTTACTTCGACGAGGATGGTATTCGAACCCACGCATGCAGGGCACAATGAATTATCCATTCTTTGCTTTGTTCATCTAGTTGTAGACTTTCCGATCCTTGGTAGTTCATAGCCAAATTTATCAGCCATGCACTGATCTCTGTTACTTAAATTGTAACCATTAACCAGCAGGGGTCAAAACTTTTATATTTTGAGGTAGTTTGGAGACTTTTAGCAGATGCAAGATTTAAACACACAAGTTTGACATGTCAGTTGATACATCATAGCATGTTTTACTGCTGCTCCTCCGAAGTACCATAATCACACATGTAATAACACCTACCCTATGGAGCTTTTGTATTATTTTTGTACAGTTACAGTATAATTAGCACTCTTTAAGTGTATTGATCACTAGTGTGACAATAATACACTTAAGTGCACTGTAGCATATTGCAGATTAGTATACTTAAGTCTACTTTATAGCTTTATGAAAAATACACTTAAGTAAACCTTTGTATATGGTATTTGAAGTGTGCTTTAAGTGCATTAGTTCAGCAGTTGTTTAACATACTTTGCAAAAATATACTAAACATTTATTTAAAAACAAGTATTTGAGAAGTATATATATTTTTTTTAAAAAGTGAGCTGAGGTGCAGTTTGTTTTCACTGATACTGCTTGAGAAGTTTCTACAATTTAATTGGAGTTCACCTGTGCTAAATTCTATTGATTGGACATGATTGGGGATTACCAACACCTGCCTATATAAGGTCCCACAGTTGACAGTGCATATCAGAGCAAACTCCAAGCCTTGGGGTCAAAGGAATTATCTGCAGACCTCAGAAACAGGATTGTGTCAGGGCATAGATCTGGAGAAGGGTACAGAAAAATTGCTGCAGCTTTACAGGTCCCAAAGAGCACAGTGGCCACCATCATTCATAAATAGAAGAAGTTTGAAACCACCAAAAATCTTCCTAGACCTGACCATTCAGCCAAACTGAGCAATAGGGGAAGACGGGCCTTGGCCAGGGAAGTGAACATGAACCCGAGGATCACTCTCATAGAACTCCAGCGTATCCTTGTGGAGATGGGAGAATCAATCAGAAGATCAACCATCCAGGCAGTACTCCACAAATCACACCTTTATGGTAGAGTGGCCAGACGGAAGCTACTCCTTAGTAAAAGGCACATGACAGCCCGCTTGGAGTTTGCCAAAAGGCACTTAGAGGACTCTCAAACCATGAGAAACAAGATTCTCTTGTCTGATGAAACCAAAATTGAACTTTTTGACCTGAATACCAAGCATCACGTCTGGAGGAAACCAGGCACCTCTCATCACCTGGCTAATGCCATCCCTACAGTAAAGCATGGTGGTGGCAGCATCATGATGTGGGGATGTTTTTCAGCAGCTGGACCGGAACGATTAGTCCTGATAGAGGGAAAGATAAATGCAGCTAGGTACACCGAGATCCTTGAAGAAAAACATTTTCCAGAATGCTCTGGACCTCAGACTGGGGTGAAGGTTTACCTTCCAACATGACAATGACCTGAAGCACACAGCCAAGATAACAAAAGAGTGGCTTTGGAGAAAGTCTGTGAATGTCCTTGAGTGGCCCAGCCAGAGCCCAGACCTGAATCCATTGGAACATCTGTGGAAGGAGATGAAAATGGCTGTGTACTGAAGCTCCCCATCCAACCTGACAGAGCTTGCAAGGATATGCCAAGAGGAATGCTTGTTTATTGAATGATTGTTTATTAGATACAAGAAGCAAGTGATAAAATGTAAACATGCTAATAGCTCCCTCCTCTGAGAGAAGGTTTTTGTACAGTATAGCTGGATTTCCTGTCACTGTGGGCTCCATGGCGCAGTAGTACAGTGCAGAATCAGATACTGCAGCAGAGACGATCTCCAGTTCCATTGTTTTCTTTGTTTTTGTTTTGTAGCGTTTCATTGAGATTCTTGGGTCAGACGCTTGAGCTGTTTTAACATCTTCACCATCTCCAATAATCAGCACTAAATACTCTGGTTTTGATCCAAGTTTTTGTTGATACCAGTGAAGACTATCAACCGATCCATCATATGTACAGGACAGTGTGATGCTGCTTCCTTCAGCTGAAGAATAGCTGTTTTGATCTGGTTTAATGCTCTCAGCAGCTTCTGATATAAAACATTATAACAACTTATAACATTTAGTTGATACCAAATTAAACACATTTTATTTCTAAATATAGAATTTATACTTCTAATAGTAGACAATACAAACATATTTAAATAAGATGCCTGTTGTTTATTACTTACCATTATCATCAACAATAATGAAAATGAAGAAGAGGAGTAACATCATTGTGCTGAGTGTCTGATTCAGATCTGGCATCCAGAGTTGAAAGTGTCTCTGCTGTATGTAACCACATCTGGATCCCCACCCCCAATCCAGTTACATCCATGTCAACTCATGTCAACCTTTATCTGATATTGTGAAGATAGACTAACAAACCATTGTATATAAATAAAAACAAAACCTTTATGTAGATAATAAAGTGTAGCTGCAGTTTATGATGTGTTTGTTGCTACACTTCAACAGCATACAGATGTTACTAATATTTCTACTGGCACATTACTGAAACACTATATACATTAACTGCACTTTACACATATCACTATCTATATCCATTTATCTATATTATTGATTCTGAATCTTTAGATGACTGTTTTAAGGTGTATGCTTACAGTTAAGTTTAATGGTAATTTATTATATATATTAAAAAGGTACTGTGGTTAATACAGTGGTTTAGCAAAATGCTGATGATTAATTGAATCTTCTTTTTATTTTCTACCTTCCTAGGATATAGACCGTAACTAACTCAGGTCAAATGGCAATCAACGCAAATAGGGGCAGTGGTACATTAGATGTTAGGATGCTGGACTAGTAATTTGAAGTAGCTACAGCGGTTTAAACCTCACTGCTTATTATTGTATTGTACTGTATATTTGGACAACTGGTGTTACTTTAACAGCTTGTCATCTTGGTGTATTAGAGGTGAACTATAAACAGACAAATAGCTCCCTCTTCTGGGGAAAGCAGGTGCTATCAAAGTGTTTTCCCCCGTGGGGACCCGGGATAGAATAGGTCCTCAACCCCCTCTGGTTGTTCGTAAGAGGCGAACAAATGAGGCGCTCTGTTTGCCGTGGGGTGCGACCCGTGTCTGTGGAGGAAGGGATCCTGGTGTTTGAGGGGAGTGGTGGCTGCGGCTACCATATTCCCAACACAGCACTTTGGCCCCGACTTCACATAGCCGGGAGGTTGGAGTGGCCCGCTCCAATCAATCGGCTGGTCAGGACATGCCCTAGGTTGTATCTCATATGAGATCCCTAGAAGGCGCTGGCTCAGGGTCAATCGAACGCTAAGAACATCCGGTGTGTCGAGTATACTATCTTTATAACCCTGGTATGTAACCGCTGGATGTCCGCGGCTCTGCATATCCCCGAATGGGGCTCCGAGGTGGGTGGGGAATAAGGATAATGAAACAAAGACCTAACAACCATGAATTCCAAACATACCCCTAAACGAAAACTCCTGGACTATGAGAACGAACAAGAACTGGCAACTTACTTAAACTCTGGACCAATTGACAACTGGCCTAGATTTGTGGTAATGGAATCTACCCAAAGTGATATGATGCTGACTAAACTATCACCATTCGCCATTCAGAAAGGTATCATGGGAATAGCGGGGACAGTAAAAGATGCAAAGAAATTACGATCAGGTCAAATACTGATAGAGTGCCTCAAAAAAGTACAAACTGAAAACCTGCTGAAAACAAAAATATTTGCAAACATTAATGTAAAGACCTTTCCTCACCCAACACTTAACAGCAGCAAAGGAGTCATCCGCTGCCGAGACCTAGGAGACATGAGTGAGGAAGAAATAACAAAGGAACTGACTTCACAAGACGTAAACAATGCAAAAAGAATCACAATCAAGAGACAAGAGAGAATCATCGAAACCAATACATATATCATAACCTTTAACAGAACCACTCCCCCAAACAAACTCCTAATAGGATACCAAAGGATAGATGTTGATATATATATCCCAAACCCTACAAGATGCTACAAATGTCAGAAATTTGGACATGGATCGACTGGATGCAGAAACACTACAACATGCTGCAACTGTGGGGAAGAGGGACATGAAATGCCATGTACCAACAAACCAAAGTGCAGAAACTGTGGAGGCCCACATGCTGCCTCAGACAAAAACTGCCCAATATGGATGAAGGAGAAAGAAATTCAAAAGATCAAACATACTAAAAAGATCAGCCATGCTGAAGCAAAAAAGCAGGTCTCAGACACTCCAAGTTTTAAATTTACAAAAACTTTTGCTGATGTGATAAAAATTACGCAAACAAGCAGCTGTCAAACAGACTATACATGGCTCAACAGAGACAAACCACAAATTATAAACCCTACTAAAGACTCAACCTACTTAAAATCAAAAAACATATCCACACAGAGCTCAAACATGGCTCTACAACTGACAGCTGACACCTCTAAACCACAAGAAGAAACAGGCAGCAAGAATGACAAAACACAAACCAACTGCTCCCAACTACCAAGCACCTCAAATGATGACACACATAAAAAAGAGACAATTAAGGACATAGAGATGAAAGAAGAAGGACGTAGCAGACATCGCAGTACATCCCCAAAAAACAGAAATAAATCTCGCTCAAACATACCTAAACCCAAATGACAAACACTATACTACAGTGGAACTGCCGGGGCCTTAAAGCAAACTATAACGAACTCCAGCGATTAGCACTACTCATTAACCCATCGGTTATTTGCCTCCAGGAAACCCAAACGACCCCAAATAATAACATACATATAAAAAACTTTGCTGCATATCATAAACCAGGACCAAACATTGGTAAAGCAAGTGGCGGGACCATGATATACATAAAAAATAATGTCCCCCATAACCATATAACGCTCAACACCCACCTACAGGCTACTGCAATCAGAACGTCAAATATCATTCATAAAAACATTACCATATGCACAATTTACATCCCTCCAAACACTATGTTAAAACTAACAGATCTAAACAATTTAATCGAACAACTCCCAATACCATTCATCCTATTAGGAGACTTCAATAGCCACAACATAATATGGGGGAGCCAAAATACCAACAGTAAAGGAAAAACAGTGGAAGAATTTATAAATACAAATAACCTCTGTTTAATGAATACACCTGGACATACATACTTACACCCAGGGCACGGAACATACACAACAATTGACTTAACAATATGCAAACCAGAACTATATATTCAATTTTCTTGGAAAATATGGGATGATCTGTGTGGCAGTGACCATTTTCCTATCCTCTTAAATCCTGATAGACCCCATCCTGTAGCTACACCACAAAGATGGAGAATAAACAGAGCTAACTGGCCGGCCTTTCAAAACCTTTGCAAAGAGAACATGAAGGCGATACCGACAAGAAATGAAGACCCTATAAAATGGTTCACAACAACTCTGAATAAAATTGCTGAAAAAACCATACCAAAGACATCACAAGGAAAAAAGAAAATAAATCCTTGGTTCAATAATGAATGCAGACAAGCAATCAAGACACGGAAAAAAGCTGAAAGAAAGTTTAACAAACACCCCACAACAGACAACCTTAATAATCTACGAACCTCCAGAGCAAAAGCCAGAAGAAGAATAAACCGAGCCAAAAGACAAAGTTGGAAATTTTTTACAAATAACATTAACACAAACACACCAACAAACCAAATATGGAACATTATTCGAAAAATGGAAAACAGGAATACACAACCACGAGTCCAGTATCTGAAAAATCAACAGGAAACTGCAAACAATGAAGAAGAAATAGCAGAATTACTGGCAAAAACTTTTGAAAACATATCCTCAAACAAGAACTACAATGATGAATTTCAAAGAATGCGAATACATAGGGAAACAAATGAAATAAACTTTCAGATGGATAATAAAGAACCATACAATCAAGCTTTTACATTGGATGAACTACACCACTCTCTCCAGAAATCCCATAATACCACAACAGGCCCGGACAACATTCACTACGAAATGCTGAAAAAACTACCCCTAACATCGACAGAACTACTCCTGCAAATATACAACCACATATGGAAAACCGGAAACATCCCAATGGCATGGAAGCAAGCAACAGTAATACCCATCCCCAAACCTGGAAAAAATCATCAAAATCCAGAAAACTACAGACCAATAGCCCTGACAAGCTGCCTTAGCAAGACACTAGAAAGGATGGTCAATAATCGCCTAGTCTGGTACATGGAAAAGAACAATGTCCTTAGTGAGATCCAAACTAGCTTTCGGAAAAAAAGGAGCACAATGGACAACCTTACTAGACTAGAAACATACATAAGGGAAGCCTTCATCCACAATGAACATACAGCCGTCATCTTCTTTGACCTCGAAAAGGCCTACGACACTACCTGGCGATATGGAATATTACAAGACCTTCAACAAATAGGACTTAAAGGCAGACTTCCAATCTTCATAAAAAACTTTCTAAAGGACAGACACTTCAAAGTCCGAGTCAACAACACTTTCTCTGAAGAACTCATCCAAGAGACGGGAGTCCCGCAAGGATGCATTCTTTCTGTAACTCTCTTAAACCTCAAAATAAGCAAAATTGCAAAGGAAATACCACCTTACATCTTCTGCAGTCTATATGTGGATGATCTATGCATAGGCTACAGGAATCAGGACATGGCAACAATAGAACACAAACTTCAACCCTGCATCAATAAAATACACAAATGGTTAAACACAAATGGCTTTAAAGTATCTAAAAGCAAAACAACTTGTATCCACTTCTGCCAGAACAGAAAACTACACCCAGATCCAAAACTTTTCTTAGACGGAGAACCCATAAAGATAACAGAAACTGTACAATACCTGGGCCTAACACTAGACCACAAACTGACCTTCATCCCTCACATCAAGAGAGAAGTCTTTCAAAAAACTAAGAATACTAAAAGTACTAGCCAGTACTAAATGGGGAGCAGATCATGCTATACTTCTACGAATATACAGAACTCTAATCAGAACAAAACTGGATTATGGATGCTTTATATATGGATCAGCCAGAAAATCGTACACCAAGTGCCTTAACACAATACACCACCTAGGGATCAGAATTGCCCTAGGAGCATTCCGCACCTCTCCCATCCAAAGCCTCTACATAGAAGCACAAGAGCCCTCACTGGAACTCAGAAAACTTAAACTAGCATTGCAATATACAGTCAGAACCATGAGCAACCCAAGAAACCCAGTAAATAGAACCATACACCCACCACGTCCTCCAACTCGATACAACAGACAAAATAAAATACAACCATTTGGGACTCGAATCAAACCATATCTTGAGGACTTAAAGCTAAATTCAAATATAATGGCCCAGAGCCCCAACAATACCATTCCTCCATGGAAAATCAGAAAACCAAACATCTTATTTGATCTTGCCGACAAGAAGAAAGGAACTACACACCCAAACATATACATCAATGATTTTCTTAAAATTAAAGAAAAATACCCACTCCACCTTGCAATCTATACAGATGGATCCAAAACTACTGACCAGACAACAGCAGCCATATATGCAAACGGATATACAAACAAAGACAAACTGCCCCAACAATACTCAAGTTACAGTGCAGAAGCCCACGCCATACTTATGGCATTAAAATATGCTGAAAAAGAACAAAAGCAAAAAATACTAATTTGCACAGACTCTAAATCATGCCTCAAAGCAATACAATCATACACATCAGACCATCCTATCATTAATAACATACAATGGACAATTAACATTTTAACAGAGCAAGAATATGACATACAACTATGCTGGATACCAGGACACAGTGGAATTACAGGAAATGAAAAAGCAGACCAAGTAGCTAGAGGAAAAACAAGACAAAATACAACGAACATCAAAATCCCATCAACCGACTTAAAAGCATCAATAAATCTCTACATCAAAAGAAAATGGCAAAATGAATGGAACGCCCAGCACACTAATAAACTATATGAAATACACCCAAATGTTAATACCAAGCCAAGAATTCACCAGGGACGACGCATAGACCAGGTCATATACACGAGGTGCCGAATCGGCCACTCCAGAATAACCCACCAACACCTGATAAAAGGAGAAAAACCCCCAATATGTGAAACCTGCCAAACACCTATATCAATAAAACACATCTTGATAGAATGCCCAAAATACACTAAAGAAAGAGAACAAGCACACATGCCAGAAACTATCAAAGAGACTCTCACACACGACAACACAAGAAGACTTTTAACATACCTTGCAACCGTAAAAATAAAAATTAACATATAATATGGACCAAAATATGAAGACAGATACATAATACCTATTACTGCCATTAAATGACACCAATGTGTTAAACATGGCGTTAAAACTTAAATAAATAAATAAATAAATCAAAGTGTTTTTGTACAGTGTGGCACTGTGAGATGCAGGGCAGTAGTACAATGCAGAGTCAGATACTGTAGTTGAGAAGATATTGATGGATCGCCTTTATATGTCATATTTACATTAACAGTACAATAAAATTCTTCTTTTGCATATCACAGCTGCTTTGGAAGTCAGGGTCAGAGCGCAGGGTCAGCCATTGTACAGCACCCTGGAGCTGAGAAGGTTAAGGCCCTTGCGACCAGTAACAATAACAATACAAACATTCAATACAATACAATAAGAAATAACAGCATCAAGCAGTGGAAATGTCTTTGTTGACTAACAAGGCAAAGAATAAAGTGTACAAGAGAAGTAATTAACCCTTTGAAATAAAAAAAATACAATTAAATTAAACAAACAAACCTATTATTATTATTGAAGGTGATGCTCTATGTTAATATACCAATACTTCATTATTAATATAAGGACTTCAAACTTGCCACTCAGGGTCCAGGACCTCCTTTTTGTTTTTTGTTTTTTTGTTGGGACATGCCGGGAGTCGTGCATATAAAGGTGCAGTTGTGTATCAGGCGGCGGAGACCGTTTAGATTTTTGGTTTGCTCCTGTCCATTAAGCTCCTGTTTGTTTGTTTTGATTCATGCCTTGTTTAGTCGTGTTTCTGTTTGTCTTAGTCTAGTTTATGTTTAGTTCTGTTCAGGTGTGTTTAGTGTAGCATTTAGCTTAGCGTTTAGGTTTCATGTGTTTAGATTAGCATTAGCATTCAGCATTTAGATTAGCATTTAGCATAGGTTTGGTTCCTCCATGTTCTTCAGATGTTTCTACCTTGTTTACGATCCCAGGAGCCAGTAAACATTCATCAGTTCACCTTTAATAAGCAACGTAACTTAAACCAGCAGTTTATTTTTTAATGCTTTTTATTTTTATTTTGATGAAGGAAAAGTTTCTGGTGCTCATCCTGTGGTTTGCAGGTTCTTCATTCCATCTTCTCCAGATGATCAGGAGGAACGATCCCTGTGGAGCGAGGATGTTCTGAAGGACGCCACAGCGCTGCAGAACACAGCAGAGCCGATGAGACGTATTTTGAGGATGGCAGCACTACTACAGGGCGCACGGTCCAGCGGCTCGTTCTCTTCAGCTTCAGCATGTAGACCGGGGGCACGGAAGCACCGGCGGGCACGGACACGCCTACACAACACACACACACGTTACAGGAACACTCCAGCCTTCATCTGCTCACTAGGATGAAGATCTAGATCTAAAAATAATCACCTTGATTCTCCACCGTGGTCTCCATCAGTCTCTCACACTCTTCAGGTTGGGTTATAAATATGGGAGCAATCAGAACGTGCTCGTCCTGGACGTTCTGCTGCTGCACCACTTCATCAGATGAGGACCTGAAGATCTTCTCCAGAACAGCCTCAAGTGGATCTGCTGCATAAATGAAACCTGATTCAGCACCATGATGGATTAAACACCACACAGCTGAAAAATCGCTTCAAGATGTACCTTCAATCCCTTCTTTAACCGGGTTCTGCTCTTCTGGCTTCTTCTCCTCCATGCTCTGCTCCACCTGCTTCTTCTCTTCCATTTCTATCACCTGTACCTCTGGTTCCTGCCCTTGGTCCAGTAGAACCTGTGTACTCATCCCTGCATTCTCCTCATTTCCCATCATCTGATTCTCCTCTATGGTTGTCTCCTCCTGCCTCTCCTTCTTTTTGAGACTCTGCCACCATTTCTTCTTCTTCTTCTTTTCAGGTTTGGGTCTGTGCGGCTCCTCATCCTCGTCGGCCGGGACGCTACAACACCACAACTTCTTAAACCAGAACATTTTAGCTGCTGCTGCTTCGATGCTCCGTCTCAAAGTGAAGCAGCACCAGCACAGGAGCTCAGATCAGAGCTTGTAGAATGTTGTGACATCATCATGATGTCACAGTGTGTGCTGGAGCTGAGAGCAGAGCTGATGATCACAGCACCACTCAGTGTCTTTAACATTCACTCCAGATGTGGACACGCACAGTGTAGATCTGTATAGCCAAAAGTATGTGGACACCCCCAGAGATCTCACACACACACACACACACACACACACACATTAAAGCATTTCTATTTTAAATGTAACTGAAGTTAATATTACTGACCAAACTAGATATAGATTTGTGTATAGAATAGATTTGTGTGTGTGTGTGTGTGTTAATCCTCATAATCTGAGCTGAATCAGGATCAGTGTTGAAACGACCTGCAGGTTCACCATCATGTTAACACACAATACTGTGAGATGCAGCTGCTAGAGTGGGTGAAGCACAGAATTACGGGTCCCCGGGATTACTGGGTTACATACTAAGATCTCATAACTACACCAACCAGGCATAACATTATGACCACTGACAGGTGAAGTGAATAACACTGATTATCTCTTCATCACGGCACCTGTTAGTGGGGGGGATATATTAGGCAGCAAGTGAACATTTTATTCTCAAAGTTGATGTTAGAAGCAGGAAAAATGGACAAGCAAAAGGATTTGAGCGAGATTGACAAGGGCCAAATTGTGATGGCTAGATGACTGAGTCAGAGCATCTCCAAAACTGCAGCTCTTGTGGGGTGTTCCCGGTCTGCAGTGGTCAGTATCTATCAAAAGTGGTCCAACAAAGGAACAGTGGTTAACCGGCGACAGGGTCATGGGCGGCCAAGGCTCATTGATGCACGTGGCCCGTTTAGTCTGATGCAACAGATGAGCTACTGTAGCTCAAATTGGTGAAGAAGTTAATGCTGGTTCTGATAGAAAGGTGTCAGAATACACAGCGCATCACAGTTTGTTGTATATGGGGCTGTATAGCTGCAGACCAGTCAGGGTGCCCATGCTGACCCCTGTCCATCGAAAGGAATGTATGCTAAATCACTGCAGTACTTGCCACATTCTGCCACACTCAACGTTTTGAGTTTTATTTTATTCCAAACACAAAGCTGCACCCCAGCAGTGCCCACGTTTCTGTAGTATAGTGGTTATCAAGTTCGCTTACATCATTAGAAAATTCTGGACCAAAATTAACTCAGACAACTTTTATTTGAGGGGAATTTGGATGGAAAGCCCATGGACTTTAAACGTTTTGAGAACATTACAAAAGCTGTTATGAAATGGATTGCATCGGACTGCAGACCCATTAACATAGTTAACGATGTGGGTCTGTGTGACGTCATACATGTTGCATCTGGAAATAGTTCATATGAATTGCCTTCTCGAATGAGTGTCACAAAGAAAATTTCGGATCTTTATGAAACACAACGAGCTCGTGTGCAGAAATTGATTGAGGAAGCTACATGGGTGGCATTGACTGGTGATTACTGGTCATTTGTGCCAATGCTAACTACAGTGTATCACAAAAGTGAGTACACCCCTCACATTTCTGCAAATATTTCATTATATCTTTTCATGGGACAACACTATAGACATGAAACTTGGATATAACTTAGAGTAGTCAGTGTACAGCTTGTATAGCAGTGTAGATTTACTGTCTTCTGAAAATAACTCAACACACAGCCATTAATGTCTAAATGGCTGGCAACATAAGTGAGTACACCCCACAGTGAACATGTCCAAATTGTGCCCAAAGTGTCAATATTTTGTGTGACCACCATTATTATCCAGCACTGCCTTAACCCTCCTGGGCATGGAATTCACCAGAGCTGCACAGGTTGCTACTGGAATCCTCTTCCACTCCTCCATGATGACATCACGGAGCTGGTGGATGTTAGACACCTTGAACTCCTCCACCTTCCACTTGAGGATGCGTCACAGGTGCTCAATTGGGTTTAGTCCATCACCTTTACCTTCAGCTTCCTCAGCAAGGCAGTTGTCATCTTGGAGGTTGTGTTTGGGGTCGTTATCCTGTTGGAAAACTGCCGTTTTTGAAGGGAGGGGATCATGCTCTGTTTCAGAATGTAACAGTACATGTTGGAATTCATCTTTCCCTCAATGAACTGCAGCTCCCCAGTGCCAGCAACACTCATGCAGCCCAAGACCATGATGCTACCACCACCATGCTTGACTGTAGGCAAGATACAGTTGTCTTGGTACTTCTCACCAGGGCGCCGCCACACATGCTGGACACCATCTGAGCCAAACAAGTTTATCTTGGTCTCGTCACACCACAGGGCATTCCAGTAATCCATGTTCTTGGACTGCTTGTTTTCAGCAAACTGTTTGCGGGCTTTCTTGTGCGTCAGCTTCCTTCTGGGATGACGACCATGCAGACTGAGTTGATGCAGTGTGCGGTGTATGGTCTGAGCACTGACAGGCTGACCTCCCACGTCTTCAACCTCTGCAGCAATGCTGGCAGCACTCATGTGTCTATTTTTTAAAGCCAACCTCTGGATATGACGCCGAACACGTGGACTCAACTTCTTTGATCGACCCTGGCGAAGCCTGTTCCGAGTGGAACCTGTCCTGGAAAACCGCTGTATGACCTTGGCCACCATGCTGTAGCTCAGTTTCAGGGTGTTAGCAATCTTCTTATATCCCAGGCCATCTTTGTGGAGAGCAACAATTCTATTTCTCACATCCTCAGAGAGTTCTTTGCCATGAGGTGCCATGTTGAATATCCAGTGGCCAGTATGAGAGAATTGTACCCAAAACACCAAATTTAACAGCCCTGCTCCCCATTTACACCTGGGACCTTGACACATGACACCAGGGAGGGACAACGACACATTTGGGCACAATTTGGACATATTCACTGTGGGGTGTACTCACTTATGTTGCCAGCTATTTAGACATTAATGGCTGTGTGTTGAGTTATTTTCAGAAGACAGTAAATCTACACTGATATACAAGCTGTACACTGACTACTCTAAGTTATATCCAAGTTTTATTTCTATAGTGTTGTCCCATGAAAAGATATAATGAAATATTTGCAAAAATGTGAGGGGTGTACTCACTTTTGTGATACACTGTATATGGGCATGACAGCGCACATCATCGACCAGCAGTGGAAACTACGGTCAGTGTCACTGGGTGTTTATGCTAGAAATGTGGTTAAAGACATGTCATCTAGTAGAGGGTTAAGTTCAAACAAGTTTGTAATTGATTAATATAAATGTTTGAAAGAAATAATTGTTAATGATTTGTTATGTAATACATGCACTTGTTTATTCTTTATTTTGAAAAAAGGGGGATGTAATATTCATGCATGATTGCACTGAATATGTTGTATGATTGATTTAGAATTGATTGCATATTAAAGGGATGCTGTGATTGGTTAATGAACATGCTAATTTGCTATTGGTTGAATTATGCAGATATGTATGAAGTGGGTGGGACGTAAGAGAATGTTGTTAGTAGAAATGGCAGAATAGTAATGTGATATGTAAATATGCTGATGTTGAATAAACCACGCTTAAAACGCCAATAACTCGTCACCCTGAATCTCTTTAAAAACGAGAATAAAACACTATTGAACGCTGATGTTCTTCAGAGTTTGTCCAAACTTGAACAAGACCTAAGTGAAACATTCACAAGGCTTGAAATAAGAGGCAAAAGAGGCCGCAAAGTTCCTGTTTTGCTCACTGACCGAATGTGTACCTCTTCATGTACTCATGGAACTCTGAGGAAGAGTTGGCGTACAAGTAACAAACCCTTATATGTTTGCTAGAATTGGGGCAGACACACACATAAGAGGTTCAGACTGTCTCAGAATATTTGCAAATGCCTGCAGAGCAGAATTCCCTGAACACCTCACTTCAACGAAACTGCGCAAACAAGTGGCCACTTTGTGTCAAATCATGAACTTAAAACCCCTTGGTGGTCCTTAGCCCGTCGACGGGCTAGGAATTTTTATTATTGTGTTTCTCTGTATACTGTTACACCGTCAAAATATCATTGTTGGTAAACAAGGAACCTTCTGATAGCTTAAAATCTCTAGTTTTTAGCAACGTAAACATTGAGCTTATTTTGTTTATAAGTTCTTTTAAAAACACAAAAGAATTGTAGGTCTGAAAAATTTCTGCCAGAAGTACAGCGTTTATATTTTGTAATATTATACTGCGGTACTTACTTTCATACCGACAACATTTATACCAAACAAGCCAGCACAACTTCACCATCACATTTCTGCTGTTTGTTTTACTTCAAATACATCAGCATCCAAAATATTACAGAAATGATTCATATCTGATAAAGCTCTGCCATCAATGCATAGCATGCAATGCATCAAAGCACTCGGTAAACAACACCACCGCGACAAATGTATATCAAACAAAAGCATGAGAGCTAAACCAGCACATACCTGGATCTTTTATCTTCAATCTGAGTCCAAATTTATGTTCATTAGTCCTTCCATTCCAGATAAAATCCACTTTTTGTAAATGTTTACAAACACCGGCGGCCATTTTGAATTGTTGCAAGCATGTTTTTATAACTTTATAAGTCAATATCACGCGAATATCAGCTCGTATTATAATGAGAGAGCGCTCACAGTACTCACAAAACCTTCCTCTAACTGATACTGCTCAGTGTTTGGCTGTTAGATTGCGCAATACCTTTACAGCCAATGTAGAGACAGTATCCATCTCACCACCTAATACTTGTTTTTCATTGGAGAAATGCAAAAATATTAGCATATTTTGCTTTTGATTGGAGGACCAGCTTATATCCCGCCCCGCTTTTTGCATTTAGCCTCTCGGATTAGTCTAAACAGCTGTATTTCACCAGCCGTCACCATGGATACAGATTACGCACGCTGGAATGTGAAGCTTCTGAGTCAGTAAGAGAGTCAAACTTCCCTCTTAGGGCTGATAATACAGTGTGATTCAATTTAAACGACTCAGTTCGTGAAAAGTTCAACCGGCTGCATGTATCTTGTTACAAAAGTAGCGGTTTTTATATGTGTGTGCGCGCTGGGGGAAGGGAGCGCTTACTGGCTCACTGTGAGAGTTCATCACTCTAAAAAACACTCAAATGTTATAAATAATGACTTTATAAAGTATAAATAATGCATTTTACACATTTTATCTGCAGTATAATCTGTTTATTCTGAGTTAGAAAGCTTTGGAAAGCTTTGGAGAGCAGTAAAGTGTGATGCCACTCCGGGTGCAATAACTCGAGATCAGAATGAGTTAGAGGCCTAAGATTTGGGCTGGTCACAGAAAACCCCTTTGGCTACAACTCTATATATGTTCTGTAGATGGTCTGCAGACCTGCAGTCCTACTTATACTCACTGAAACTTTGGCTTTAAAAAAAAATGTAAAAAGCGCCTACATTTTGGGGGGTTTTTGTCATCATTTGATCATTGTAACATAACATCATGGCATTTGGCTGTGTTTTTCTGATACTTTAAAGGGTTTTCTATAACACTGAAGTATAATTTTTGTGTTATCTTATAAACTTTCTGAATGAGAAGCCTTAGAAACTAGGTATGTCTTTCAGGTGAAAAATGCACAAAAATAGGCCGGACTTAAAGAAAAATGAAATGGACCAGCTGGCCAAATTCATGGGGCATGATATCCGTGTCCATCAAGAGTATTACAGACTTTTGGAGAATACCCTTTAGCTTGCAAAGTCATGGCCAAATGTTTTGAGAATGGCACAGATTTTGGTTTTCTAGATTGTGAAGAGTGATCAGATGAATTGCAATTAATTCCCTGCCATGAAAATGACCTTATCACAAAAATTACTGCATTCCAGCCACTGCATTTCAGCCCTACAAAATGACCTGCTAACATAATTTCAGTGATGATCTCGTTAGCTCAGGAGAAAAGGTTAATGAGGACAGGACAGCTGATATCACTCTGTCAAGCCGATTGGAAGAGCAGACTAGATGCTTTAAAAGTGTAGTGGTGCTTTTAAGTTTTTTTCTGTTAACCATGGTTACCTCCAAGGAAACACGTGGAGTCATCATTGCATTGCATCAAAAGGGTTTCATTGCTGCTTGTAAGACAGCACCCCAATCAACCATTTATCGAATCATCAAGAACTTCAAGGAGAGTGGTTCAATTGCAGTGAAGAAGGCTTCAGGGCGCCCAAGAAAGTCAAGCAAGCGTCAGGACCATCTCCCAAAGAGGATGCAGCTACGAGATTGGGTCACCACCAGTGCAGAGCTTGCTCAGGAATGGCAGAGGGCAGGTGTGAGTGCATCTGAACGCACAGTGAGACGAAGGCTTTTGGAGGATGGCTTGGTGTCAAGAAGAGCAGCAAAGAAGCCACTTCTCTTCAAGAAAAACATCAAGGGCAGACTGACATTCTGCAGGAAGTATAGGGATTGGGCTGCAGAGGACTGGGGTAAGTTATTTTCTCTGATGAAGCCCCCTTCAGACTGTTTGGGACATCTGGAAAAATGATTGTCCGGAGAAGAAAAGGTGAGCGCTACCATAAGTCCTGTGTCATGACAACAGTGAAGCATCCTGAGACCATTCATGTGTGGGGTTGCTTCTCATCCAGGGGAGTGGGTTCGCTCAAACTTTTGCCTAAGAACAATGCCATGAATAAGGAATGGTATCAAAACATCCTCCAAGAGCAACTTCTCCCAACGATCCAGGAGTAATTTGGAGATGAACAATGCTTTTTCCAGCATGATGGAGCACCATGTCACAAGGCAAAAGTGATAACCAAGTGGCTCGGTGAACAAAAAAAGTAATAAGTAAATAAAAGACTCAGTTAAAAACTATTAATTAAATAGGCTAAAGGTTCATAAGAAATAATAAGTAAGCATTGCAGTACAATGTTGGTAGAAATAAATACAGTATATATGCAATATGTAACATAATAATAATAAAAAAAATAAAAAAAATAAAAAATTACAAAAGTGTCTTGCCATTAAATGTCCAGATGTGCAATGAAATAAACAGAGTGACAGATCATGTTCCATGAGTCTGTCCTGATAGTCCTGGTATTAACTCAGTGAGCGATGATGTCCCGGCACAGTGGGGATGAGTTATACAGTGAGATCGCTGTTGGTACAAACGATTTCCTGTATCGTTCCTTCTTACAGCTGAGCTGAATGAGTCTGTTACTGAAGGTGCTCCGCTGTCTGACTAGGAGGTCATGGAGGGGATATGATGGATTGTCCAGTATGGAAATGAGTTTGTTTACAGACCTCCTTTCGACCACCAACTCGAAGCCTTCCAATGAGCAGCCCAAGACTGAGCCAGCCTTCCTGATCAGTTTATTAAGTTTTTTTGCATCTCCCGCTCTGATGCTGCCTCCCCAACACACTGCTGCAAAGAACACAGCTCCCGCAACAACACACTGGTAGAAAATGGTCAGCATCTTGTTGCACACACTAAAGGATCTAAGCTTTCTCAGAAAGTAGAGTCTGCTCATCCCTTTCCTGTACACAGCCTCTGCGTTGGCCCTCCAGTCCAGTCTGTTGTCAAGCCAGACACCCAAGTACTTGTACGTGTCCACCAGTTTAACATGCTGACCCATGATGGTAACAGGGCTGGTCACAGTCCTCCTCTTCCTCCTGAAGTCCACAGACATCTCCTTAGTTTTGGAGACATTCAGGAACAGATGGTTCCTAACGCACCACTTGCCAAAGCAGTCCACAAGGTCCCTGTATTCACCTTCCTGCCCATCCCTGATACATCCGACCACCACACAGAAAATTTCTGAAGGTGGCAGAGGTCTGACCTGTACTGGAAGTCGGTGGTGTACAGGGTGAAGAGGAAGGGGGAGAGCACAGTTTCCTGTGGTGCTCCGATGTTACTGACCAGGCGATCAGACTGGTAGGTCCCAAGTTGCACATACTGGGGTCTTCCAGACAGGTAGTCCAAGACCCAGTCGATCATGGCTTTGGCCAAGATGTTTTCCACATCACTGGTACCCGTTTTTGTTTGAGGCTTAGGTTGAAGAGATGCTGGAGAATCCCACATAGCTGAGTGGCGCAGACCCTCAGTACTCTCGTGCTGATTCCATCCGGTCCGGCAGCTTTGCCCAGTTTGAGTCTCTCCAGCTGTCTCCTCACCTGGCTTGCATATGTGGGGTGGTGCCACTGAGCTGAGGCATATATGGGGATTTAAGAGAGACATATGCTGCCATTAATGTAACTTCTTTTCCTGAAGGTGATGGTTCTTTAAGCAAGACAATACCAGGCGTCATTCAGCAGGCGCTACAACAGAGTGGCTTTGTAGAGACAGAGAACTTGTGCTTGACTGTCCTGCCTGCAATCCACATCTGTCTGCTATTAGAAATGTATAGGACATCAACTGTTAAGCAGCTGTATTAAGTCTTCCTTGTACTTTTGTTAGTAAAATGTTTTATTGTTTTTATCAGTTAAAGCAGCCATGATTATCAGTCATAATAAATGTAAATGACTTACCAATATGCTAAATAAGTGAACTGATTGTTGGATGCCAGTTATGAAATGTATTATGAATTGCTTGGACTAATTTCAAATCATGAAGTCCATAAGTAAAAATCATTAAGTAAAATATGCTTAAGCTTTGAAGTACATTGACATTCTATGCTAAAAAGTAAAAAAGCAAATGTTAAAAAAGGTTAAAACATAAAACATGTTAACAGCGCTCTCCTCTGAGCAAATACATTATATGCAGTGTACCAACTCATATTTCCATAAATGTTCAAACAATGCTGTGAGAAAATAGGTTCATTTAAATTATTTTAATTTCAGAAAACTTAGGACAAAAGTTGAAATGCAAATGAAAAGTGTTATGTAAATTCATTTTTAACTGTTTATAAGCATAACAGTACAACTATATTCAATTATTTGACTTTATAAACTTAACTTTGCCAGTAAAGTGCCAGTAAAGACTGTAGTGCCGCAGTAAACACAGGGGCAGCCATAAGTCAATGCCAAATGGATGACTATGTAATCACAGAGTGTGGATGATAGTCTGTCCTGTCCACAGCCAGGCTAAATGCTTGTATAAGTGAAAAAAAAAAAAAAAAAGATTTTTTGTAATGTTAGGGCTTCTAAAATATTTATGTAGCTAAAAAATAAATCTATTTAAAAGATAAAATATAAAAATAAAAGTTTTTGGTGTTTTTTTTTTGTTTGTTTATTATAGAATTAAAAAAAAACTCCAGCAATTCCAACAACTACAAATTAATATTTAAATGTAAAGTTGAGGTGCATTAACAACTTTTAACCCTATAAGGTGCATGATTGACTTTACTTCAGGTAAAGGTGTGGTGGCCAGTTTTCAAGTATGTCCAGTAAGCATCCATAATTCATTCATTTTTTTGTATTTATTTATTTATGTATTTATTTTTGTTCTAAATAGGTTGGGACAGTATGCAAAAAGCTCTTCTACCTAAATATAAAAAAATGTATATATCTAGGATGGGACAGGAGCAACTTCACCACTGTATTACATCATTTTTCCTTTTACATATACAATACTTATACTGAACTATACCTATTTAAAACTTGCTTTGAATTATTAAATTTACTCCAGATATTGTATGTTCATTTAGAACTGGAGTTAAATGGTACCGTGTGTGTGTGCTGGTACTAGTGTGTCATAGTACTGTGTGTGTATGTAGTGTTAGTACTAGAGTGTACTAGTGTGGTATATAGCCAGACTGGTACAATAACATACAGACCCTATTTTTTTTTACACTATTCAGAGCAAAAAGGCATTTCAGAACATGTCCAACATTGAGGAGGATCGACTAGACAAACAGGTTTAATGACAATAAGCCACACCAAACATAACAAGTTGATTAGTCGATCTGCCAAAACATCTGTGTTAAGGTTTTTGTACAGTGCAGCTGTGTTTCCTGTCACTGTGGGCGTCAGAGCACAGTAATATATTACAGAGTCTGATACTGCAGCAGAAGAGATGTTCAGATCCACTTGTTTTAAATCCTGATGACCTTTAGCAGACAAACGTAATGGAATGTTCTCACTTGGTTCTCCAAAGGGAAGAGTGGAAAGAAGGAACTCTGGTTTAGATTTTGGATGTTGCCGGTACCACTGCAGATTGTTAACTGTATCAGTGAAGTCTTTGTAGCTGCAGGACAGAGTAACAGTATCACCTTCAGTTACACTTTTATGTGAATAAAGTGGCTTGATTGGATCTGTTGTAGAGTCACCTGTGATAGAGAACAGAGCATAATCACATTCTGATCACAGATTAATGTTTCCATATTTCATAAGTTAACAGTTTTTACTCACCTAGTGAAATCCACATACACATGAATATAAAGGTGAACATGATGGGTGTGTATCAGTATGAGAATATTTCTGTAAATGCTTCTCTACAGTGGTGGTAGCATCATACATTATGATGAAGCTCCACCTCATGGCATCACATGAGAGTGACACAGTTACTTCCTGGCTTTATAATTAAAGTTGCAGATGTGTTACATGAGTTGTTGTATTGAGCACATTGTAAATAAACACAAGCCACATCGACTATACTAGAAATATTTAGTATATACAGTATGTGTTTAACTCAACAAGCTACATCAGTTATTGTACAAACACCATTTTCAACCGTCAAGCCAAAACCATTGACTTCTTGTAAAAAGACGTTGCTTTGATGGCTGCATATGCTTCTCTAAAATCCAAATGTATGCCCCTGCACCAATGGTACCTCTTTACATAAGCAAATTGTCTTGGGCGTTGCTGCATACCCATACCATGACAGATGTTTTGCTAATAACAGTTTGGAGGGTCTTTGACATAGAACTTAACTGACACATCTGAATGATGTATCTGTGTGTAACTGGTGCTTTTTGAGAAAATAAAGATGTTTTGATGAGCATTTTAAGTTCCAGCAGGTTGTTCTGGTTTTCTAACCTCTAGAACAGGCTGAATTTAATGTTTGTTCATTTTGTGTGATTTTTACTGTAGATTATAATGTTAAATATTAGTATTTTAGGATGAGTGATGTTCTTACTAATAAACACAATTGCAGTGTAATGAATACTAAGAAATGTTAAAGCAGCTTGACAGCTTATAAAGATTTAGGAGGTAAATTGCTAGACAGATACTGTAGCTCCCTCTTCTGAGAAAAGCAGGTTCTGTCACCAACATCCCAAGTTTTGCAAGTGACATTTTTGCCCATTTTTGCTAAATACAAGACTTCTGTCTCTGGTCATTGTAGACTGATTAACCTCTTAATGATGCAGCATGTATTTACAATAGGAGACAGATCTGTAAAAGATGTTGCCTGACAGTGTAAAAGGCTCATGAATTGCTCCACACTGATTAAGTTTCCTTTTTGTATTTTTAAAATTCATGTACAGATAATAATTAAAAGCCTAAAATATTACAATCTGTTGCCGACAAATGTTATTTTTATAATATTTAATCAACCAATGAGATGGTCAGCCAAAACATTGTCATTTCTTTGAACCTTTGTCATTTAAATAAATCACATATTTTTGTTTTGTTACATTTTACAAAATGTCCCAACTTTTATAGAAATGGAGCTTGTATTATAATGTATTTACAAGTTTAATTCATCTTCATTTAAACATACCATATGGTTATTTTTAGGGATGCATCAATACCATTTTTTCCCAACCGAGTACGAGTACAAGTACATGTATTTTTGTACTCGCAGATACCGATACCGATACCTATTTAGAATGATGCAATCTAGAGCATTATGGAATAGTGTAGTTTTTAGAGTAAAATAGTGCAGTGGAACAGTTGCTTGGGTTGCCATCACTTGTAAAAAAAAAAAAAAAACACCGCACAGACATCATTGAGAAAGCTTCTGACAAGCTAACGTTAACGTTCATCAATAAACGCAGGTAATTAACGTTGTGCACACCATACCATGCGATGCGATTCTGCTGATTGAAATATTTACTATTTAATATTTAAGATAATACAGTCCGATCAGATCTGAGCCGATTCTATCAGCACATACATTCGTGGTTCACCTCGGTAAATCGTAAACGACTCTGAGTCGGCTCCCGCTCTGTGGTAATAACCAGTATAATTAAGCCTGAGCTTTATAAGGTAAGCGAGTCACACAAAATGTTCTGTAGTAGTTGGTGTTTATTTACAACCGCAGCATTCATTATAACAGTAAACACGGAGAGATGACTGAGAAAAGAAACTTACGCTGCGCTTAAAATGAGTCGACTCATGAATCACTTGTATCGACACTGTGAACAGAGTATTAAACACAAACACGTCCTATAACAGCGGTCGCTGCTTTGTAACCGGTTATCTTCGCTGTTAGCTCGATTTTTAAGGGTTTTATTTTTTTTTTGTCAAACGGAACTAAATAACATTAAACGTGCGTGCACTAAAGGCACTCGCGCCCCCCAGGTTGAAAACCCCTGCATTAACGCAGCAACGTGCACTAGGCACAAGGTATCGGATGTTTAGTATCGGAGCCTCGTTTGCGAGTACGAGTACGAGTTAATGAGTGCGGTATCGGGCCGATACCCGATACTAGTATCGGTACTCATGCATCTCTAGTTATTTTCATACAACCCCAAATCAGAAAAAGTTGGGACAAAATGGAAGTTTCTTACATTTACTTTGACTTTTATTTGATTGCAGACAGGATGAACCTAAGATATTTCATGTTTTGTCTGCTCTTAACTTCATTTCATTTATTAATAAACATCCATGTCACAGAGAGCAGGTGCTATTTGTGTGTGTGTGTGTGTGGGGGGGGGGGTTAACTGATAACAGTGCAAAAAAAATTATCCCATGAATAAGGAATGGTATCAAAACATCCTCCAAGAGCAACTTCTCCCAACGATCCAGGAGTAATTTGGAGATGAACAATGCTTTTTCCAGCATGATGGAGCCTCTTGGCTGTCTTGCAACAGTGTCAACAACACCGACGGCAGTTCCTCCTCCCGGCCACCAGAGATCACACTTAGTGTGGTTCATTCATCTAATCTGTTTTTTATGTGTATAGAAATAGAGGTCTATTAATGTCAAAAAACTTGTCAGTATGATTTCAGCCAATGTTTAAATAAATAAAATAAATAATAATTGCAGTGTTTTCCAAAGATGGGGCTGTGTTTGTATTTATAAATACTGGGGTGATGGTGATGGTTGACTTTGGATACATTGTGTTTCATATATGTTCATAAATTACACCAACACTCGAACCAGCGAGGCTTCAAATGTCGTCAGTGATGTCACTCGCCCTTAAAGACACAAGCCTTGATATGCTCTTCTAAAAGACTTCCTGGATTTCTAGACACACGCTTCGAAGCCTCGGCACAGAACATTGGTACCAGGATAGTATAATGGTACCTTGAAACTTAACGTCAGTTGGTTCTGGGAGTGGCACTGAGTTTAAAAGGCATTGAGTTTCAAGGTTTTTTTTGGTTTTTACATAAGGATGTATGGGAAACCTGTTAATATGTTTCATGGTCCCATGGAACTGCAAATATTTTAGCTTAATGTACAATAATGGGGTTGTTTTTTACACTACAAATAACACAAATATAATGTAAAAACACTAAAATACAATTGCAAAACAGTTAAAAATCAATATAAAAATACAATAAAAATTAATCGTGGAGATGCTTGATCTTGAAACACTGTATTCCTTAGCGAGGTCAGTAAGTGTGCATTCACATGAGCGCTTTTGCACTGGCTGTGCCGTTCATTTCTATGAAGTGTGGCGGCGCACAAAGCTTAACGTGACTTATTGTACTAAAACAAGCAAGGAATTTCATTACATTTACAGCATTTAGCAGACGCTTTTATCCAAAGCACAGTACTGTGACAGTATACTATCTAAGCAATTGAGAGTTAAGGGCCTTGCTCAAGGGCCCAACAGGTGCAACCTGGCAGTAGTGGGGCTTGAACCAGAGACCTTTTTGATTACTAGTCCAGTACCTTACCCGCTAGGCTACAACTGCCCAACTACTGCCATCAGTGAAGAGAACTTATGAGCAGTAATTATTTAGAGGGGTTTAGTGTTTCTATGTTCTTTTAATACATTGTCACATTTTTTTAACGATAAGCATTTTAGACTCTCTGATAAGCTGATTCTCTCAATTTCTCAGCACCCCGAGCTAAAACACAAGTTTAAAAGTTATAAAGCTGAAATAAAAAGGATTAAGGTGCTTTTTTACATTGTTTTATTAAAATTTTCAGTAAGTGTTGTTATGAAGAGAGAGGTCGGACCCAAAGATGCAGAGTAAAACGTTTCTTTTTATTTAACAATAAATAATAAAATACCGTCAAAACAAAAAGGGAAAAGGAGAACAGAAAACAAATCGGGGAATCCCGATTGAGCCTCCGACGTCACTGGCAACTGAAAAAGAGAAAGAAAACACAAAGGAACAAATTGGCGGACGCGAGGCGCGAACCCGGGTCGCTCACTCGCGGACCAACCGCCTATCCAATAGCACTACGGCACGGCTGAAAACACAACAGCTCCTTAGGGTTATAAGGAGTATAATGAGAAGGGGATCTCCGGATATTAATCCGTGAGCAACACAAAGCCCCATAAAAGCGGGCTTTTTAGAGAAACCAGACCGGCACTGTCACCAGCACGGGATTGCTGGGAGGAAGCCGATTTGAAAAAGGGATAAAGAAGAGAGACGTGGATTTGAACCGGGGTTGCTCCACTGCCAGTGCTGAGCTTACACCACTCAGCCAAACCGGCGCCAATGAACCCGGGAATCTGACAGCGTCTTAACAAGACTGCGGTCGCATGACTAATGCGCTAGCATTAGCCCGCTGCTAACCATGCAAGCGGGGGAAGTAGCGAAATCAAAACAAACCGCAGCGCGAGGGCTGCACGGAATCGCACCAGCTTTTCTTAATAAAGAGATCTAAGCCCTAAAAATACCTCGGCCTTACGACCTACACACCCAACCACTATACAGTGCCTGGGGAACCGAACTAACCCTATGAAAGAAAAGGACTGATGCGATGCAGCCATAGACAAAAAAGAGAACAAAAGGTGCGACACCTGCAGTGTGGCGACACCCCCTTAAATAGGAGGCTCGCACCTGCAGGTCGTTCGCCCTAATCAGCTGGCCTCCTATTTGAGGCCACGCTGCCCTTTGTTCTGTAACGCCTGCGAGGCTGGGAACTGGTGGTCTGTTCACCAGACCTCGCAGGCACCCTAACAAGTGTAAGTAGAAATGCAGGTCTGAAATCCCATTACTAACATTGTATTCATGTGGCAAATCACCATACCAAATTTTAAGCTTCAAATTCTGATCTGGTTTATTGAAGTTGGAGTAAAAGAGTCCATGTTGGCTTTCAAAGATCTCCAAAAACTACTCTGTCCATGCACATGAAATGTACCCCTCCACCATTACTTCTGCTTGTGTGCTTGTGTTTGACTGACCTGCTTTTATTCCAGATGAAGCTTTTATATCAAGCAAGAATGGGCAAAAATAGCATTTACAAAACTGCAACAGTTTCCAAATTATTATAATGTGTAATAAAGTGTATAAAATGTATAAAGTGTGTCCCCTTTTTTGATGCAGAATTTTATTATTTTTATACTTTATACTTTATGCTGTAAAGTTTGTCAGTAAAAACATCTTTGTATTTAATATAAATAATATGACTTTATAAGTTTGTCTTGAATCTAAAAAACTAAACCATGTGATACTCGGTCTGTGATCTCTATATACTGGTTTTTGTACAGCGTAGTAGAGTTTCCTGTTACTGTGGGCTCCATGGCACAGTAGTACAGAGCAGAATCTGATACTGCAGCAGAGGAGATCTCCAGATTCACAAGGTTTTCTGATCCATTAACTGTAGCTGATAAACCAGAGATGCTGGAACTCTTGTAGGATTCATATGCACTGATAAGAACAATAAACTCTGGTGTAGATCCAGGATACTGACGATACCAATGCAGGTTAGTTGCACTCTGATATTTACAAGACAGAACAATGCTGTGACCCACTGCTGCATTTAATGTATCATTCAGTGATGTTATTGACTGTGCCAAACTCTTCCCTGCAAATCAGATAAATATGTTATATATGATGTAATAAATGTTGTAAAATAAAGAAAAAATAGCTGTTGTTATTCAGTCGTACAGTAAAATAAAAACACATTGTGTACTGTGACTGCATAAAAAATACTGAGATGTACTTACATTGTATAGATAAGAAGAGAAGAAGACAACACAGGAACATCATGTTTGTATTGTGAGAAGTGAAGGAAGGACGGGGTGATTGTACTCTTTACAGTTCTATACAAACTCCTCCTATTTTTAGTTGATGAGTGGGGAATAAAAGTAGAACTCTACATTAATCACTCACAGCCATACTAAATATTTTAACTGAATACACTGTATTTTTTCACATAGATAAAAACATTCTACCTAATTATATTATATACATTTTTGTTTGCAACATAATTCCACAATGTAGATTAGTTAATAAACTTTTGACTGGTACTGTATACATACACACATCTGTTTAGCATTTGCATTTTTTATCAGAGAAGATCAGAAGTGTAAGTGGAAGAATCTATTCCAAAATCATATGTGGAAAAATACTGAAATGATATATGATTGTACAATTACTTTACCATTATCTTACTGTAACCCAAGTTCAGTGCAAGGTGTCATGCTGCCCCCTATCGGTGGTATCTTTCCTCTGAGTTGTGTTATTTTTTGATGAAACAGAAATAAGTATTTTTGTTCAATTTTGTACTAATTACTAATTGTGAATTGCTTCTAAACATTCTGCTGTGTTTTTGATGACAATGTAACTCATTTCTATGGTTAGTAAATGCACATGTACCCATCATCTTGGGATCACAAAGCCCTTCCATGGGGGCACCAAGGAATCTGTTTGTGAGGCTCAGCAGCTGGATTCTGATGTTGGTAGTGGCCCTTTAAAACTATATTCATGCCCACCACAGTGTAATGATGGATAAACTTTTGCTGTTAATAATGTAAAAAGCGCTCAGTGGTGTTATTGACTGTGCCAAACTCTTCCCTGCAAATCAGATAAACAGGGTGTTTTATGTAAGATAAATAAAAACAAGTTATGCACACAGTCTTACACAACATAAACACATGCTCTGTGATTGCATAAAATATAATGAGATGTATTTACATTGTATAGCTGAGAAGAGTAGAAGCGAATACAGGAGCATCATTACAAAAAAATCACAATCACTTTTTACAAGGGTAATATGGGTGTTAAATATCATGTTTTGTTAAATAATACAAGCTACTAACAATTAATCAGAGAGAGCAGGTGCTATTTATATTTTACTGTGTGTGTGTGTGTGTGTGTGTGTGTGTGTGTGTGGTTAACTGATTACAAGCTGTGGGAATAAATAACTTTGATGTTCTGAACTTCATATTAGTGAGTTTTTGTACAGCATCTCAATAGCTGTGTATCACTGGGTGTCTCTAAGAGCACAGTGATAGAGAGCAGAATCTGTCAGCTTTAGATTGCTGATGGTGAGTTCAGTAGATGTACTGGTTGTTTTAGAAGTGAATCGAGGATCATCAGAAGTGCTCTCAGCTGTAAGGCCTTTTGCACCTTTATACAGTAAAAACTGTGGTGCACTGTTAGGATTTTGTTTGTACCAGTAAAGCCAAACACTGCCGCTTGACTGATATGAACATTTTAGAGTAACAGTCTCTGTTTCTTTTCTGATAATGTTGGTATCTGTTGGCTCAATTTTATCTGCAAAACCACCTGTTGTGAAGAAAAAAAAAAAAAGTGTAATTTATTACAGAAATTGTCAGTGAAACAAACTGTTTTAACTCCTAATCATATGAGCATAAATTAGCATGTTTTTTGCCAAATATAAATAAATATTGTATTATTACCTGATGTTACAGTGAGAATCAGTGTTACGTATCTCCCGATATGGAGTAAGTTGCATAGTTGAGCCATTTCTGAACACAGTCTACTGAGGACTGTATAATAGTTCAGTATGAAACTCATGACGTCTCTAAGAAACCACATACAGGATGTGCAGATGTTACAACATCACTACACACATCAATTTAGAGTAATAAAAAGTGTCTCTATTGTGCTGTATGAACTGGAGCATGATACAGCAAGTTTGGCAAATTTTACCTAAATGTTTGGCAGGTGGCACCAGTAGTAGAGTAAGAGGGGGGTACAGACTTAAGTGCTTTCTGAGACATTAGGAACAAATGTGAGTGATGGCGTGTGAGAGGCCAAATGAGAGCAAGTTTTGAGTTTTATTTTTTAACTTGGAGTGGGTCCAATTTACCTTAAAACAATGAGCACAAGGTGAGAGTATAATTATCACTGTTTGAAACACTGAAACTCCATCACAGTTCCAAATGATTGAGATGTCATCATCTTCCATTTTGCCACTTTGTTTTAGGTTTTTATATACTGCTCCACATTGTACGTCATAAAGTGTTGGTGACTCCAAAATATCCACAATCTGGCTTGACAGTCTAAGTACAAGACAATAAGAACCAACTCTAAGATTATAGTCAGTGTCAAATGTAGATTTACAAAAAGAACAGACTGTTGGAGCTGTCTCCCTGGGTCATATGTAACTTTCACATTTAATACAATAAAAATGTGGCACATAGTGGCCAAACTGCCCGTAGGCTTTATCAAAAAGATACAGGGTAACTGGAAAGCCTGGAAAATGTTCATTGAAAATGTCGAGAAGATGCTGAAGAGCTACACCAGTCAGGTTGTGTGTCAATACATATGACATGAGCAACAGCAGACTCTGTCCTTTAGTGAGAGATGCACCAGGGTACACTGGGTCATCACCATGTTGTATCTGTGATAGCAGACAAATTGCTTATTTTCATACATCAAGAAAACTAAAATGATTTAAAGATCCATAAGCCTTAGATCCATAAACTGATTTGTAGTGATGACAGGGAGAAGAGAATTAGACTGAGCACACAGCCCTGGGGCAAATCTGTATTCAGGATGAGGGTGGATGAGGTAAAATGGATGAGTTTAGCAGACTGTGGTTTGTTAGTAAGAAAGTCCAAAGTCCAGTTACAGAGTGAGAAACTGATGCCCAGATCTAAGAGCTTTTCAACAAGTTTGGAAGGTCTAACTGCTTCCAGTCTGTGTGCTGCAGCTGATGTTGTAGGGAGGCATCAGCCCCAACAATCTGAAGATTCTGATTCTGATCAAGTCATACTTTAACACTCTTTACAATGGGTTTTACACGACAGATGATGGGAGAGAAGAAACAAAGAAAAGTGGTTTAATTGTCAAATGTGGGGAGGGGAATTCATTTTTATTCAACAGCAGTGCTGGTGTACACACGATCACGGTTGGATCTGAGGATGTTTGGAATGTACTCCGTAAGCCATGCCTTGGGTTAGGATAATAATGTTGTAAAGGATAATAATTAAGGTTATTAAGGTTAGTTAAGGTTGTGTAGGTTTTCTGATAAAATCCGGGTGGATCCCTTCTTTAATCCCCTGCTCTTTCACTAAAGAATGTTGACTTATCAAAATGTCTCTTCAAAATGTATCACAGTGTGCAATTAGAAATCAATGGTGGCATTAAATTGGTAAACATGTAAAGCCTGTCTAATTCCATGGGGTTACAAAGGTACTTTATGAAAACAGCACAGAGCTTTCAAATGCTTCCTAGTCCTGACAGTTGATTAATTAAAAGAAGTTTTTACTATTTGGAGCCTTTAAATATTTTTAATGTTTCAACTCTTTAAGAAGAGGTTATAACCAGTCTATGTACTGATACTGGAGGTTTTGATAGTTTTGTAATGCAAGCACCGACCACACTCACCAGCTCAACCAGACAACATAGTCAGTCACGCAGATCAAAGTAACGCAAAGACTCTTGTTCCTGCTGGCTCGTTGGTCTAGGGGTATGATTCTCGCTTCGGGTGCGAGAGATCCCGGGTTCAAATCCCGGACGAGCCCTCGCTTGGTTGAACTATCCAAAAAAAACTTACCAAGTGTCCCGTTAAAATCTAATGATCAAACAAAAATGATACACTGGTAGAAGTTGGTAAGCTTATGTGGGTGCAAATGCCTTTAATGACACCTCATGCTTAAACTGTTAGAAATGCTTTAATGAAGCTCTGCACTGAATTTTGTTTTGTCATGAATAAACTTCCCAGTGCAACCAGTCAACATGGTTTTGACTCTAAGCCACAGAGGTCAAAGAAATCCCCTGGCATTCGTCTAGGCTGGCTCGTTGGTCTAGGGGTATGATTCTCGCTTAGGGTGCGAGAGGTCCTGGGTTCAAATCCCAGACGAGCCCTTGCTCACCCATGTTTAATTCATCAACTGCCTCTTCAGGTTTTAATCCCAGTGTGCAAATGGAAATGAAACAGGGTGATTAAATGGTAAAACTTGAACAGCTTTCTACGTGGATGCCAGGCCACATTATTAAAATTCTAACCTTTAGCTTAAACTTTGTCCTCGTACAATTAAAACAAAATAAATAAATAAAAAATGAAATCATGCTGCCAGAGTTATTCTAAAAGCCATCGATAGGTTTTGTGAATCCATGTTTAAATTTAAAGCACTGTCATTGTTGATAGTTTTTTATTAACAATTGATAAAACATATTTATCTCTATTTTGTTGATTAAAAAAAAGTGGAGAAATTCCTCACATAGATCAGGAGACTCATCAAGGTCTCGACCGGACTTAAAATTGTACTAATTGTATTGTAATGAACATGCAAGATAATTAATAGAGAAAGTACTGTTCCATCATTATGAAAGACACAATATAAGCACTACATGAGCTAACAAAGAGGAAATGTGATAAGGAAAATATTTAAATTTACATGAATTTACTACCTGAGCCTCAGTACAAAGAGAACCAGAAAGATTGTGTCTATTCATTTGGAACTTAAATGAATAAAACAGATAAAACTTGTTTTACTTTGTAAACTATTCCAGATAAAATACATCTGTTTAAAAAGCAAACAGCTCCACCTAGTGAGAACAAAACACTTATCACATGAAAGAGTTTTTGTGCAGCACGACTGGAGTTGCTGTTACTGTGGGCACCATGGCGCACGGTAAGACAGTGCAGAATCTGTTACAGCAGCAGAGGAGATCTTCAGCTCCACTTTCATATCTTCTGTATTATTATTTATAGACAGACGTGGATCAGCTGGTTTAGCATATGTGGCCTGTTTTGTGGATCTCATAATCAGCCCCAGAAACTCTGGTTTTGATCCAGGTTTTTGATGATACCAGTGGAGACTATATGGTGAACCTGTATATGTGCAGGACAGTGTGATGCTGCTTCCTTCTGTTGAAGATAAGTTGGGTTGGTCTGGTTCAATGCTGTCAGCAGCCTCTGCTATAAAAACAAAATTTACACAAACCAATATCACATTTAAATAAAAGTAGATTTTAATAATAACAAGAATACATGTAATTAACAAAGAATAAATAATATATATTTACCAGTGTGAGCAACAATAATAAATGCTAAAACAAGGAGTAACATGGTTGTTCTGCGTGTCAGTTCAAATAACCAGCTTTAAAGAAAATGCACGTTTCTACATAGTGAATCATAAGGTCTAAATCTAGAAGCAGCTTCCTTAATGCTTTTCTGCCTGTGCTGACTTATATGTAAGTGTTTTAGTACACAGTGCTAGGCTACTTACAAAGACTGCAGTTACAGAAGATGGTATGAAACAACATTTTTTTCCAGAAGACAGAAGTCGCCCACAAGTCATGCAATTTAATAGCATTTTTTATAGATTACAATTTTATCATTTACAAAACATATTTGAGTACACCTGGTAGTATTAAGATCACTTATTAATATACCAGATTTCTCAGTTGAGTTGTTAAGTAAGCAATGATCTCATGCCCTAGCTTATTTTATCATATATAAAAAGCACCATATATATTAAAACACCATAAAATGGTGAAATTAAATTGCCAGTACAAAACCAATACAGATCAATTCTTAGTATGTCACTGTACACCCACAGCAAAAAAAAAAAAAAAAAAAAGGACAGCAGATAATTTAAGTTGTTACTCATCACCTTTATAACAGTAATTTAAAAGATAAACAAAGAAATATATAAAAAAAAAAGTGAAATAAAACAGATACAGATCATCTACAAAACTAACACAGAGCAGCTTTCTCTGTGCCATTCCATGCCTACAGCAAGAAAAAAACATCATCACTATAAAATACATTAAAAAGAAAAGCAGCGCAGATCATGTCTCAGATTGCAAAAGTAGGAAAATCATTTGCTTATCATATTAATTTAAATGGCAAAAAAATAAATAAATAAAAAATAGAGAACCTAAAAAGAGAGAATGCTTAAAAACAAACCCTATGGTCAGAAAAAGTTTGGAAACTCTGTGATTTGTTCATGTTTTGAAACATTTATTCAAGTGACAAAAGATTTCCATTATTTTATTGAGCAATAAAATACACTTGCAACACACTTAAGACAAATGCATATTTAGCACTGTGTTACATTACTATTCCAATTACAGTGCTACCTTGTAACTCGACATCCCCTAAACTCAAAATCTTTGAAATTTTTACGCCCTCCGTCGAGAAATTTCAACCCTTAAATTCGACATTTCTCTTTTAAACTTGTGTATGTGACTGCTGCTCTATTCAGCACTGAGAAACTGTGAGAATCAGCTTTTCCAAGAGAGTCTAATATGCTTATCGTTAAAAAAAAGATTAATGTGACTTAATGTATTAAAAGAACCGACATAGGAACACAAAACCTCTCTTAATAATTACTGCTCATACGTTCTCTCCACTAATGAAATTCCTCGCTCATTGTTTTAGTACAATAAGTCACGTTAATCTTTGTGCACCGACACACTCAATTGGAAATAACGGCACAGCTGGCGCACAAGCGGTTTTGCCGCTTCTCATGTGAATGCACCTTTACTGAACGGAATACGATATTCCAAGATCAACCATCTCCACGATTAAGAAGCCTAAGGAAAGAGGTAAAGAGGTTTTATTGTATTTTGTTATTGATTTTTAACTATTTTTAATTGTATTTCAGTGTTTTTATATTATATTTGTGTCAAAAACAACCCCATTATTTTACATTAGCCTAAAATATATACAGTTCAAAGCCGCTCTGGTGGCTCAGCGGTAAAACACACACTGAACACCTGGGATCCCGAATACATCATATCGAGTCTCAGCTCTGCCTACCGGCTGGGCTGAGTGGCCGCATGAACAACGATTGCCCTGTTGTTCAGATAGGGGTAGAATATTAAAAGCCGGATAGGGTCTCTCTCTCATAACTAATGCAATTATGTCTGCTGGCTGACTGATGGCGCCTGCACAGAGATGGGAAAAGAGTGCTGTCAGAGTGTGTCTCTGACAAAATGCATACGGCTGCTGCCCACGTGTCAGAGCGGGGATCGGTATTGGTGAAGAGGAAGCATGCAATCGGGCGATTGCACATGCTAAAAGGAAATGGGGGAGAAAATGCATTAAAAAAAATAAATAAATAAAATATATATATATATGTATATGCAGTTCTACGGGACCATGGAACGCATTAACATATTTTCCATACATCCTTATGGAAAGAAATACCTTGAAACTCAACGCCTTTTAAACTCGACGTCAATCCTAGAACCAACTGAGGTCGAGTTTCAAGGTACCACTGTATTTTCACTTATTATGTAATTGATTGGAAACTGAGGATACTAATTCATAAAGTTTAATACAAGACTTCAGTCTGTGGTCAGTGTAGATGGATCAACCTCTTCATGATGCAGCATGTATTTACAATAGGAGACAGATCTGAAAAAGATTATATTTCTGTTGTTGAGAAATGTTATTTTTATACTGATCATCATTTATCATCATTTACAAAGTTTGGCACAGAGTGGTAATCCATGACCCATCTTTGCTTGCAAAAACTTTGCTGACTTTGGTGGATATACCTCATAATGATATCCTTACCTGTTACCAGTTACTCTGCTTATTGTGGAATTTATTAATACAATGTCACTTCAATATTTTTGAAATTTTGCTTTTGTCCCAACTTTATTATAGTGTTGCAATATTATAATATTTAATTTAATAGTTAATATTTGTACAATTGAATCAACCAATGAGAGTCATTTCTTTGCACCTTTGTCATTTAAATAAAGGTTCATTATCAAATCACAGATTCTTGTTCTGTTACATTTTACAAAATGTCCCAACTTTTAGAAATGGAGCTTGTATTATAACATATTTACAATTGTAATTCTTCCTATCTTAATTTTATATACCATATGGTTATTTTCATACAACCCCAAATCAGAAAAAGTTGGGACAGCATGGAAAATGCAAATACATTGACTTTGACTTTTATTTGATTGCAGACAGGATAAACCTGAGATATTTCATGTTTTATCTGCTCAACTTCATTTCATTTATTAATAAACATCCATGTCACAGAGAGCAGGTGCTGTTTGTATTGTATTGTGTGTGTGTGTGTGTGTGTGTGTGTGTGTGTGTGTGTGTGGTTAACTGATAAGTAAAAAGACAAAACAAACTTTGATCTTCTGAACTTTGGGGAAACTTCATATAAGAGAGTTTTTGTACAGCATCTCAATAGCTTTGTATCACTGGGCGTGCACAGTGATAGAGAGCAGAATCTGTCAGCTTTAGATTATTAATAATAAGTACAGTAGATGTATCACCTGTGTTGGACTGTAATCGAGAGTCAGTAGGATTGTGCTCATAACCGCTAAGTGATTTGGCACCTTTATACAGTAAAAACTGTGGTGCGCTGTTAGGATTTTGTTTGTACCAGTAAAGATCAATGTACAGTGCCTATAGAAAGTCTTCATACCCCTTTGAAAGTGTCACTTTTTAGTCTTTCAGCCTGAAATCAAAACTCACAACAAAGAAATCTTTCTCCAGCTTTATTTACATATTTTGCCTTACAACATTCAAGCAATGAGAAAAAATTAAACGGTTCTGAAAATTAATAAAAAAAATTAAAAGTAAAATAACAGGGTTAGAAAAGTCATCAGTCCCCTGATTCAGTACTCTGTAGAGCCACCTTTTGCTTTAATTACAGCCATGAGTCTGTTTGGATATGTCCCTACCAGCTTTGCACATCTGGATTGGGGAATATTTGCCCATTCTTCCTTGCAGAATTGTTCAAGTTCAGTAAAATTTTCTGGTGACCGGTAATGCACTGCTCTGTTCAAGTCCATACAGATTTTCTATCGGATTTGGGTCAGAGCTCTGACTTAGCCACTAAAGGACATTTACCTTCATATCCTTAAGCCACTACTTTGTTTTTTTGGCAGTGTGTTTAGGGTCATTGTCGTGCTGGAAGATGAATCTCCTACCCATCTTCAGCTGTCTAGCAGAGGGCCGCATGTGTTCCTCAAGAATTTGGATGTACTTGGAGGAATCCATTTTCCCTTCAATCCTGACCAATTGCCCAGTTCCTGCTGAAGAGAAACACCCCCATAACATAATGTTGCCACCACCGTGCTTCACAGTAGGTATGGTGTATTGTTGGTGGTGTGCTGTGTTTGGTTTTCGCCAAACATACCACTTGGAGTTCAGTCCAAAAAGTTCAATCTTGGTCTCTACTGACCATAAAACCTTTTGCCACATGTCATTAGAATCTTCCAAGTCTTTTTTGGCAAAGCGCAAACGAGACTTAGCATGGCACTTTTTTAGGAGTGGCTTCTTTCTTGCCACCCTGCCATACAGGCCAGCTTTGTGTAAAGCATGCGAGATTGTTGTCACATGCACAGGCCGACCAACCTCAGCCATACAGCATTGTAGGTCCTTCAAAGTTGCTATTGGCCTCTTGGTAGCTTCCCTGATCAATGTCCTCCTGGCTCGGTCATCCAGTTTGGAGGGACGGCCCGATCTTGGCAAGGTGTTGGTGGTGCCATACACTTTCCACTTCTTGATAATGCTCTGAACAGTACTCAGGGGGATAGATAAAGCTGCTGAAAACTTTTTGTATCCTTCTCCTAACTTGTGCCTTTCCACAACTTTATCACGGAGCTCTTTTGAAAGCACCTTTCCAACCATGGTGTTACCATGCACTACTAGTAGTGGACTCGTCAAGGAACAGCTGGTTTTATTCTGAAGTAAGCAAAACCAGTACAATTGATGTCGGGTGTGGGCCAGTTAGCCTGGTGTGTGATCTGGAAGGTGATTGGTTGTACCTGAGCAAGTTTATAATGTTCACTCTAAGGGGCTGGTTACTTATCCAAACCAGGTATTTTACTAATTAAATTATAATAATTTATCAGATTTTTTTAAAGTGTAATTTCCATTTTCAGGGTATAATGTGACAAAAGGCAAGGATTTCGATAGGGTATGAAGACTTTCTATAGGCACTGTAGCTGCTGCTGGACTGATATGAACATTTTAGAGTAACAGTCTCTGTTTCTTTTGCAACAATGTTGGCATCTATTGGCCCAGTTTCATCTGCAAAACCACCTGTTGTAAAAAAAAAAAAGAAAAGCAAAGAATATAATGTGTAAGTTTTTACAAAAATATTAATCAGAAAACTTAAAAATTTAGCACAATACATTAACATCTAAACTGTTCATAAGATGAGCATTAATTAACACAACGTTTTACCAAATATAAAGAAATATGTTTATTATTACCTGATGCTAGAGTGAGAATCAGTGTTATGTATCTCCCAATGTGCACATAGTTGCATAGTTGAGGCATTTCTGAACACAGACAGTGTGAGCACTAGGTTCTGTATAAAACTTATCAAATAAGTCCCTAGAAAACCACATACAGGAAGTGCAGATGCTACAGCACAACTACACACATCATTGGTTTACAGAATCCATTGTTCACCAAGTCACTGCTGTGGGCTTTTGGAGTTAGTGGGCTGTGATGTGAGTCAGTAATTAAAATAATAAGTGGATCAGATTCGTAGCGACCATATGTATAGTGTTTCTTCTAAACATCTTCTCTTTGTTCTTTGTTCCTCTAATTGTATCCATCCATATAGTTGCTGACCATCATCTTCCTCTTTTACCTTTACCAACTCTTCTATGTATAACTGTCTTTTCCATTGAACTGGTTCTTCTAATCTCAATCTGTCCAAAATAAGAGAGCTTTAGTCTGGTTATGTTTTGTGTGAGAGGTTAGGTTTGATTTGGTATAGTATGTATTTGCTGTCTTTATTTGATGTTCTTTTAAAGCTTTAACACTTATTATGGCTCTGCTGCTGCACATGATTAAAAGATGTTTTATGTAATTCATTTGTTACTGTAGTTTATGGTTGGACATGTGGCTATATTTATGACAGTGGTATAACAGTTTCTCATGCATTGGTGTTTTCAGCCTTGTCCTATACAGACTGAGATTTCTCCAGATTCTCCTAATCCTTTCACTACTTTAATAATACCAACTAGAGGAATAGATTTTGTACTGTTTTCCCCAGGAGGATATTAAGGTGCAAACATCATAAAACATTAGTTCTCCTGGATACAGTGCTGTAAAAATTTGCCCCTTCCAAATTTCTTGTATTTGTGCATATTAGTCACATTTATAGGTTTCAGATCGTTCATTCATTCATTCTTTGTTGTACAACCACTTTGTCTTGTCTTTGTCCTGGTTGCAGTGGGTCTGATTCACTGGACAGGAAACACCTTGGACAGGTCAACATTCCATCACAGGACAAACACGCACACCTTCGAAGGTGTGGTGGGGTTCCACAGGGGTCAATCCTTGGTCCCATTTTATTTTCTTTATATATGCTCTCCTTAGGAAACTTGATAAGTCGCTGTAACATTTCTTAGCATTTTTATGCTGATGATACAGCTTTATTCCTCTGTAAAGAGAAATGATTTCAGTAGATTAGAAAGCCTTAGTGAATGTATTCATGCAATAAAAGATTGGATGAGCTGTAATTTTCTCAAATTATATGAGGGAAAAACAGAAGTATTGGGTCTGGGCCCCCATTATGTTGCCAATGACCTAAAGAAGGAACTTATCCTAGAAACCTTGGTGTTAATTTTGATTCTGAGCTGAATTTATCAATGCATGTAACAAAGCTGGTACAGGCTTGTTATTTCCAATTGAGAAATATTGCTAAAATCAGAAAAATGCTCTCTTTCCAGGATACAGATTATTCATGCTTTTGTATCATCACACCTTGATTACCGTAACACTCTCTTTACTTGTCTCAGTCAAGGGGCAATGGCACGGCTGCAATTGGTCCAAAATGCAGCCGCCCGAGTACTCACTAGGACTAAAAGAAGGGAGCATATTACCTCAATACTGGCCTCTTTGCACTGGTTGCCTGTTGCTTTTAAGGTTTAATCCACTGTCACCCCATTCTAGGTTTGCTTATGAGTTGGAGGAGGTTTTGTTCATGTCAAGTCAAGTCAAGTCAACTTTATTTATATAGCGCTTTTTACAATAGACATTGTCTCAAAGCAACTTTACAAAATCCAGGACCAACAGATACGAAAACCCCTGTTGAGCAAGCCGAGGGCGACTGTGGCAAGGAAAAACTCCCTGAAAATTACAGGAAGAAACCTTGAGAGGAACCAGACTCAGCAGGGCCCATCCTTCTTGGGTGGTCTGGAGGATACTTTAAATAAATACATGATTTACACAGAGCATACAAACACAGAATTAAATGATCTAAAAGTTATAACTGGTAATAAATAGATAAATAAATAAATAAATAATAATAGAGTTGTTATTCGCTCTAGTCTTCAATAAAGTCTGTAGTGAGTTCTTGTCATTCTTGGTGCAATTACTCCAGACCCGTCACATCCGGCAGGAGCAGCATCATTGTCACGGCAGTCTTGACTTTAATCCTTAACCTCAGGTTTCCATCAGAATGCCTTTGGAGTAAAACAACAAAGAATGTAGTTAATAATGTACAATGCTAGTTGAGTAAAACAGTTTTACAGAGAGTTTTAGACTCTGGCAGCCCTAAATATTACAGCATAACTAAAAGGGAGAGCAAGCAGGTAACAAGGTCATGAAGGCTTTCACAGGACATCAGCGCCCACCTCTCCTACCCAAACCGGAGTGATTGGACAAGAGAGGCAGAACGACAGCAACCCACATGATGCTCCCACAACCAGGTTTCACTGTAGTGATAGTATTTGCCAGGTTGATGTGCAGTACCTGTTTTTTGCTTAGTGTTTGTTGTTACCTAAAACTTGCATTTTAATTATTTTGTATGTAAATTTACATCAGAGAACATACATGTACAAAGTTCTGTACAGGCTGTCATATGCCTATTAATCAACAGTGGTATCCGTAATATCACTCTGCTTGCAGTTTTTATTTAACTGTTGTTCTTGCTGTAACAAATAGGTTCACTTGAAAAATCTTGAGTGACAAACCTTGTTCGAGGCTGTGATTCCATAATGTTTCAAATATGGATTATGGTACCACTTATACTTACTAAGATGTTTAAGGTGTTTGCTGTGTACCGGCACGTGTTGTTTAATGTTTAAACTTTAGGTGGCACCTTTTGATTTTTCATTTTTCATGATGTTTTTGATTTTTCAACATTTACCTCTATAGAATTTAATTACATGTATTTGGTTATGTCAAAGAGCAAAAACATCAACACTCCAGACAGTCATGGGATTTTCAGTGGGTTCAGACTACAGAGTAATGTATAGCTGCCCTGTCACTTATATAGGCACAGATGACTGTCTGCCAAGGTCTCTTTAATCAGACATGGTATTTAAAAACTCCAGCAGTGCTGCTGTGTCTGATCCACTCATACCAGCACAACACACACTAACACACCACCACCATGTCAGTGTCACTGCAGTGCTGAGAATCATCCACCACCCAAATAATACCTACTCTGTAGTGGTCCTGTAAGGGTCCTGACCATTGAAGAACAGGGTGGAAGCAGGCTAAAAAAGTATGCAGAGAAAAAGATGGACTACAGTCAGTAAAAACTACAAAGTGCTTCTTTCTGGTAACTGGAGCTGATAAAATGGACAGTGAGTGTAGAAACAAGGAGGTGGTCATAATGTTATGCCTGTTCGGTGTATGTGCACCAGTGATGTTATTCAGGTTAAAATTTAAACCTGATAAAATTAAAACAATTTCTTTTTCATGCACCAGCAAAACCATGTAATTGATGTGATTGGTTTTTGTACAGTATAGAATGATTTCCTGTCACTGTGGGCTGCAGAGCACAGTAGTAGAGAGCAGAATCTGATACACGGATACACGGGGCAGAACGCCAATACATCACAAGGCCTCTGACACCCCTCAGACATAACCAGTCATATTATGGTGACAAGAGCACTGCTAAGTGTTCATAAATATTTAAAAAAATATATAAATAAATAAATTACTCAAGTTAAACAGCAATTGTCACATATGATCTTAATGGAGAACATTAAGTTGCAGAACATGTATTAAATGTTGCACTGATTTATTTAAAATATGTCTTCATTGTTTAAGATAATAGTCACTACCTAAAGGATTTTCTGTTCACACAATCCTCTTTATTTTCTGCTGGTGCTTTAATAAGAATGTGGGTTCCATCTATGCAGCCACTGACCCTTGGAAATCCTAAAAGATTAAATGGTGTAGAGCGACTTTTCTATGACTTTCCAGTTTAGTCCTTTCCTTTTGTAAGATGGACCGACATACAATTGCCTTGCCTATATGTTCAGCGTCTCTTACATCCATAGAAAAGTTTTATTGGCAGAAAACAGAGAGCAAAGTAAAGTCTGCAAAGAAGTGAGGGCTGATCCACAATGTGTAATATTGCAAATGTGCAGCTTAAAAATGTTGTTCATGTAACGCTTAATGGGCTATGACAGGACAAGAGGGGCAGACACACACACACACACACACACACACACACACAGATAGATTAACTACAGTTTTAATGGTAATAAAAGACAAGACACACAACAAGGTTACACAAGACAGGTAGGAACTCGACAAGACAAACTAACACCACATATGCTAAATGCTAACCTAAAGTAAACATACATGAACAATGCTTATCTAATCTAAAGGCTAAACACTAAGCTAAACAAGAACTAGACAGGGCTAAACGGAGCTAGGCAGAGCTAAATAGAACTAAGCAGAACTAAACAGAGCTAAGGCTAACAGACAAAGGCTAAATAGAGCTAAACAGGACTAAACAAAGCTAACAGAGCTAAACAAAGGTTAAGGCAAAAGCAAATGGATGGACAGACAGAAAGAAAGACAGACTCGAAAACCATGTATTGCCTAGAAAACCAAACCAACAGAGTTAAATCAAAAGAAGATCAGGAGTAAAATAGTCTCCACTTGCCTGTTTTCCAGCTCCCCTCTTAAATACTCTCAGATAAGGGGCAGCTGGAACTAATTAGCAGAGGAGGACCAATCAGAAAAAGGGTGTTGGCTCAGGACTGATAGAGAGAGGGGTGTGGCACCTCTATACTGGAGCACAAAGAGGCTGAATCCTTGACAGTTTATGTATATGGGGCAGAGTGGGGACGGTTGCAGCACTTTGTGTATTTCCTTCAGTTACACAGACACAGTTTGTATAGAAATGACAAAATTTTAAAACATTTAATCCACATCTGTCAGCTACCCACCCACACAGCTGTAACATATATACAAATGTACAATATGAAATATTGCAACTGACCCCATAACAGTGGGCAGTTGCAACATTCATCAATATGTAATAAAATTATTCTTTAACATCATTGTGCAAAGACTTTTTATATGTGTACAGATAGGGTTTTCACTCATTAATTTGGTTGTATAAAGACTAATACTAGTAAAAGGAAAAATATAGGCCTTGTTTTTAAGCAACAATTATGTTTGGTTGATTATTACAGTCCATTTAAACTACAAAATATTTTAGCTTACTGAACTGTGTGTGTAATAATGTTAGAATTAATGTTGTAACAAGGCTTTTAATTAATATTGTGATAGGGGACAATTGCAACAGCATGTTGTAACTGTCCCTACATTGACATCCATAATAAAACTTGCTGTGTTAGGCTTTCTTTAATCTCTGTTTCTATTGGATAACACGTCTGACTACGAATCAAAAGATTCTAGGTTCGACTCCTGGCTGGCTCAGTTACTTTGTGCCTTTTTTGTCTTTCTTACTCCTTGTGTATGGTTCTCGGTACCTCAAACCCAACAATGCAGCTATTGTCAAAGTGGAAAGAAGTGCCTGATGCTGGCGTCAGTTCTGTTGGAACTATGACTGCAGTCTATCAGGGAGCAGTGGACGTGAGCTGGGCGTGGCTGATCGTTGGAATGCCGTGATCGTGTAGTGCTTAGTACTCTGTGTTGTGGCTGTGTGTTCAGGGAAGTCACAAGCGCAGTCTTTATGATAGGACTTGAGCAAAACTTTGCCTATTAGTTTCTCTGCACCATGATGCTGTAGCTCAAGAGGCTTGTTCTGTTGGAACTATGACTGCAGTCTATCAGGGAGCGGTGGACGTGAGCTGCACGTCGCTGACCGTTGGAATGTCGTGATCGTATAGTGGTTAGTACTCTGCGTTGTGGCCGCAACAACCCCTGTTCGAATCTGGGTCACGGCAGGGTGTTTTGTATGCCATGCTTCAAAGTTTTCCAGTCTCTCCTTGGTCAAAAGACAGAAATAAGGCCGGAGCTTCAGGGAAGTCACAAGCATAGTCCATCAGGGGCCAGTGGCGCAATGGATAACGTGTCTGACTATGGATCAGAAGATTCTAGGTTCGACTCCTGGCTGGCTCGGTTACCTTGTGCCTCTTTTGTCTTTCTAACTCCTTGTGTATGGTTCTTGGTACCTCAGATCCAACAATGCAGGTCTTGTCAAAGTGGAAAGAAGTGACTGATGCTGGCGTCAGCTGATGACAAATCCTTCAGTTTCCCATATGGTCTAGCTGTCAGGGTTCCTGGTTTTCACCCAGGCGGCCCGGGTTTGACTCTTGGTATGGGAATTCGTGTTTTTGATAGGACTCGAGCAAAACTTTGCCTATTAGTTCCTCTTAGTACTCTGCGTTGTGGCCGCAACAGCCTCGGTTCGAATCCGGGTCACGGCAGTGTGTTTTTATATGCCGTGCTTCAAAGTTTTCCATTCTCTCCTTCGTCAAAAGACAGAAATGAAGCCGGAGCTTCAGGGAAGTCACAAGCACTGTCCCACAGGGGCCAGTGGTGCAATGGATAACGCATCTGACTACGGCTCAGCAGATTCTAGGTTCGACTCCTGGCTGGCTCGGTTATCTTGTGCCTTTTTTGTCTTTCTAACTCCTTGTGTATGGTTCTCGTTACCTCAGATCCAACAATGCAGGTCTTGTCAAAGTGGTAAGAAGTGACTGATGCTGGCGTCAGCCGATGGCGAGATCTTCAGTATAACATATGGTCTAGCTGTCAGGATTCCTGGTTTTTACCCATGTGGCCCGGCTTCGACTCCTGGTATGGAAATTCGTCTTTCGAATCCGGGTCACGGCAGGGTGTTTTTGTATGCCGTGCTTCAAAGTTTTCCATTCTCTCCTTGGTCAAAAGACAGAAATAAGGCCAGAGCTTCAGGGAGGTTCACAAGTGCAGTCCCAAAGGGGCCAGTGGCGCAATGGATAACGCATCTGACTACGGATCAGAAGATTCTAGGTTCGACTCCTGGCTGGCTCGGTTACCTTGTGCCCTTTTTGTCTTTCTAACTCCACAAAGTGGAGACCTTTAAACAACGTGTGGTTACTAATCTGTATGTCATTAACACACATATATATATATTAAAAGAACGGCTGTATAAGATGAACTGCTTGTATTTGGTGTTACAGTTGTGATTTTTTTTGAGCAGTTGTGAAAGCTCATTTTATTTTAGTTCTCTTTAAAACTGACTGTTAACAAATAATGCACTAATGCAGTGTGCGTGCACATTCTGGTAAACACCCAGATATTTCTTAAAAGGCAGTGTAGCTGTTCAAGCCGTCTGGGTTGATCAATCAGACCAATCGGCCCAGAAACACATTTTCCTAGGCAGGTCGAGACGAGGTGGCTGAGTGGTTAAGGAGATGGGCTGCTAATCCGTTGTGCTCTGCATGTGTGATTTTGGAAACCAGACCTTTAAACATTGATCAAAACCCCTGAAATTCTTGCTTTCAGCTCTGATAATTAAGCTCTCACCTTTACAACATATTGGTACTACTCACATAAAAATACAACTGTAACACCAGAGAGAAACAGTTCATCTTATACAGGCATTTTTTAATGCAGTTGTGTTTTTGGCTTACTTCATGAAGGTAGAGCATGTTCTGACGTGGTGGTTAAGGCGATGGACTGTTAATCCATTGTGCTCTGCACGTATGGGTTCGAATCCCATCCTCATTGAAAACCAAGCCTTTAAACATTGAACAACGTTAATGACATACAGATAGTAACCACACATTGTTTAACGGTCTCCACTTGTGGATTTGGATTATTGAGCATGCATTAAGAGTTTTTGACAAGGATGGGATTCGAACCCACGCGTGCAGAGCACAATGGATTAGCAGTCCATCGCCTTAACCACTCGGCCACCTCGTCTGATGAAGCTATGAGGAATGCTCTTCTGGTCTGATTGCAGGTGAGTCATTTGTAATCAAGTGTGGCAGAAGGAGATTCAGAGGGCTGGATTGGCCTGAAAACGGGTGGAAAGAGGCAACACATTTGCTTTTCCACATATGATCAATAGGCTGCAATGTTTTCAAGGCAGACTGAGGTCATTTGAGAGAGTTTTTAAAAGTACTTTCACCTCCACGAGGATGGGATTCGCCTGCACTTTTAAAAGCTCTCTTGAATTACTTTGGTCTGCTTTGAAAACATTGCAGCCTATTGACCATATGAGGAAGAACAAACAGACGTAGGAGTAGCAATTCGAAAAGCAATGGTACTGCACCCTCTGTCAATCTTCTCCGACCTTCTGGGATTTTTGGTTCAACCAAGTGGTCTGGTAAGAAATGTCTGCTACAGACCTTCGTATGAGGCGAAATAGTAAAGTGGTCCCGACGGATGTTTATTAGCCACTGCCTCCTGAGGTCTCTCTGAGCTGGGAAGCTATGAAAACTTAAACTTTCATTAAACTTCACACAGAGCAAAGAGGAACACAACAGTGCTCTGAATATTTATTAAGCTGTTTCTGGAAATGTTCCGAGTTGAAAACTTTACTCCGGACACTCATTTTAATCTCACACTAGCAAAAAATGTAAGGTTTTGCGTATGCCGGATAATGTAAACAATACAACCGAAAACATCCAAGCTGCATTATTTGAAAACGGAAATGCGTCCTAGCCATGAGTGCAAGGAGTCCATTAGAAATCAAAGGTGGCATTAAGTTGGTAAACATGTAAAGCCTGTCTAATTACATGGGGTTACAAAGGTACTTTATGAAAACAGCACAAAGCTTTCAAATGCTTCCTAGTCCTGACAGTTGACTAATTAAAAGAAGTTTTTACTATTTGGAGCCTTTAAATATTTTTCATGTTTCACCTTTTTAAAAAGAGGTTATAACCAGTTTATGTACTGATACTGGAAGTTTTGATAGTTTTGTAATGCAAGCACCGACCACACTTACCAGCTCAAACAGACAACATAGTTTTGAAGGTCAGTCACACAGATCAAAGTAACACAAAGACTCTTGTTCCTGCTGGCTCGTTGGTCTAGGGGTATGATTCTCACTTCGGGTGCGAGAGGTCCCGGGTTCAAATCCCGGATGCAAATCCCGGATGAGCCCTTTTTTTAGTGGAATGCTTCGTTGAACTATACAAAAAACTTATCAAGTGTCCCGTTAAAATCTAATGATCAAACAAAAATGACACATGCTGATACACTGGTAGAAGTTGTTAAGCTTATGTCGATGCAAATACCTTTCATGCCTTTAATGACACCTCATGCTTAAACTGTTAGAGATGCTATAATGAAGCTCTGCATTGAATTTTGTTTTGTCATGAATAAACTTCCCAGTGCAACCAGTCAACATGGTTTTGACGCTAAGCCACAGAGGTCAAAGAAATGCCCTGGCATTCGTCCAGGCTGGCTCGTTGGTCTAGGGATATGATTCTCGCTTAGGGTGCGAGAGGTCCCGGGTTCAAATCCCGGACGAGCCCTTGTTTACCCATGTTTAATTCATCAACTGCCTCTTAAGGTTCTAATCGCAGTGTGCAAATGGAAATAAAACAGGGCGATTAAATGGCAAAACTTGAACAGTTTTCTAGAATTTTAATAATGTGGCCTGGCATCTAATCGATAAATCGAGTTCTGGGTGACAAATGATCAATTAGCCAAGTTCTCAAGTCTAACAAAGTTTATTTAGAAAAGGTTTGGTTCTCCTCAGGCCTCACCAGCTGGTATCTGCACTTCTGCTTTCAGAGAACAATCAATGCAAGTCAGAGAGAGACAGACCCCGTGCGCAGAGTTCAACGTGCTTTTATAACTTTGCCCACACCTTCTCTATAAATCGAGTTCTTTGTTCTCATGGTCTGTTCAAACCAGTCCTAATTAATTCTTTCAGATGTTACTTTATTGTCGTCATTGACCTTGTCCGAGGCACCGAATCCGGCCTTATCGGTACAGGACATTATTAGGGAGTTCTTCTATGTATCTGAGTGCTAGCAATTATCTGTTTTACTCCCTTCACATCGACCTTGCACCAACTCAATTGTAACTCACTGTTTTACTTTGCTAACAGGTGGGGTGTCCAATTTTAATTTTCCTAACAATCCCCCTTAGAATGCAAAACATTGCATTCTTCTCCAATAGCAGAAGTCAGATCTCAAACTTACACAATTAAAAGCATGCGTGGACCCTCAGATACCTGATAGAGCAGAGTTTAACGTCCTTTAGAGACGGGAAGCACCTATATGTGATAATCATATGTAATTAAACTAAAATACGCTAAATTCCCATTATGTCATTGTGATGCCATCAAATTGATTATACATAACCACACAAAAATAAAATGAAATACAAAAAGGTGTTCCATGTTTTTGATGATGATATCTTTTTATTAACAGGGTGTCTGGTTCAGTATGAGAAACGACAGCCTCATTTATCAGTGACCTCCCCCTTAGATCACTCCTTACGTTGTGCCTTTCCCAAGGGCACAGTCTCCCTGTTGGCAAGGTGAGACAAAGCAGGTGTTCTGGCAATCTTCCCAGAAACTGCTTCAAGCTATCACATTCCCCAGACCAACTTTTCTCCCTGAACCATCATCAAACATACAGAACCTACTGTATACGAAGATATATTTGTAACTTGTGCTAAAAGCAAATGTACCTATGTGTGTAGTATTTACCCATTACTTTATTCATGTGCTATCAAGTGTTCCTCTAAATATTTGTGTATTGTTGTAATGCAAGCTAAGTAGAAAATACATAGTAAATTCAAAAGACAATCTTCTATTCTTGCTTCGCATGTTTCTGGATGTCATCCAACTTCAAGGTGTTCCTGTGAATAAATCACACACTTCCCAAAGCAAAGAAATCAACATACTCATCCTTATTTTGATCACCCAGGTCCTCATGAGCGTCAGGGTTAAGCCCTGTCGACATGAACAGTACTGTCTCATCAGTTTTAACAGGAGAGGCCCCCTTTTGGATCACAGCGCTGATAAATTTTACTATCAGAGCTCTGATGCAAGGCACGCAGCAACACCCACACACGACCACCATAGCCAAACTTACACACACAGCCATGGCTAATTGCATGATCAGACCTTTCCAAGACCCAAACATTTTTTCCAGCCATTTAGTAAAGGGATTGTCTATACCTGAATTTTCCTTCCATTCTTTGGACAAGGCTTTCAAACCTTCAAGGGCTCTAGGGACAGTACCATCTGGGGCTGTATTGTTGGGGATGAAAGTACAACAGGTTGCTCCAACCATGTGACAGACACCTCCTTTATCTGCCAATAACATGTCTAGGGCCATTCTATTCTGGATAGTCATCAGTGAGGTTTTATCCAATTGGTCCCTAAGTCCCTCTACTGCCTGAACAGTAAAGTTCACGAATCGTTGCTGGTTGTAATAGAGATAGTTAATCCAATCCACATTTTTATTAATAGTTGACCACCAGAACAAGATGCTTTCAAAACCAGATGCGACTTGATCTCTGGCTTTGAACTCATCAGGAACTCCTCTGGGAACGCCGATCCCATCTATCCATACAGTTTTATCAAATGATCCTCCAGGTTTCACTTCTCTGGTCTGCCTGTGACTTCTCATAACACCAGCTGGATCCTTCACTCCGTCATGTCTGAAGATCCTGAAAGGCATTATTAAAGAAACAAGAGCACATTCTCCTGTCCACACACCGGACAGTCTCCTTCTTACTTTCAAATCACCACATAGCCACAGCAAATCAGCTCTGTTTGTCATTTGATTGTAAAAGGTAGTATTTTTGAGACTGATGTTTTCAGTCTTGCTGCACCACCCTTCGGGGAACTGCCCTCTATCAATTTGCCCAGATACAGTGGAGTGGAAACATGTATAATTACCCTTGTATGCTACAATGTTCGCAGGTAATGGTTGGTTAGAAATAGAAAACCCTTTTTCCAATTCTTGGCAGACTGTAGTGTTTTCTATAGTCATAGGTGTACTAAATAACGTTACCAAACATGTTAAGTTTTCTCCTGACATGGGATGTGTAGCTAATTTAGGATTAGCTGCAGCACAAACAAAACAATTGTTAACCCCCAAACCTTCTGATGTGTATCTTACCCATTCCAGCCACAAGTTTTTGTCGGTGAATCCTGTTTCGACAGCCAGCTGGTCTCTCCATGTCATGTTCTGGGTCTGAAGTATCGTCACTGCCTGTCCTCCATCAGAAACAATCGGGGCTGGTTCACCTAAATTGTCAGTTTTGCTTGTAGTCCTAGGTTTCAGACATAGTCTCCCTAATGGATCACTACCTGATATGTCAGCACCCACTGTGATACAAAATAGATCTGTGTTTTTCCACCCATAATCAGCTAATACCGGAACAGACAACAAGGCTTGATCCCCCCTTAGTGTCATGTTAAAGTATGGAAACACTCTACTCTTACCTTTTCTCCACATGCAGACGGCTTTCGACAGAAGATAACTAGGCTGATATTGATTTTTATAGCGCGGGTTAGTGTGAGTGAATACAGAGTTCCAAGAGTCACAATATATTTCTGACGTGCCCCACCTGAGCGCATACTTAGGAGTCCAACTATCACATCCATACACATCATGCCCTCTCCAGTTCAGATTTTTCCTGTCTTTTCCCATAACTGTACGTATGTCAAACAGGATCGTGGTTGACTCATTGTAATTTATCTCTACTGTTACACCAGGCTGAAAAGGTGCTGCAACTGCCCTTTTCTGTCTTTTTAGCCCTGTCTGTGTGTCGTTTACATTAGTAAAATTCTGAATCCTGTCTTTCCCTTCCTTGTCCTCTCCTTCAATAACCTCTAACCACCCATCATCAAACTGTTTCTTCCTTATTTCTTCCCCCTTTTCACAGAGAATCAATACAAAAACCACAAATGTTATGGATAGCATCATCATTACAGTCGTGGTAATACACCAAGTTCTACAGCCCAACCTTCTCATGGCTTGTCCAACCGGATCTGTAGGTGGGTTAAACGGCATTTTACTGAAAGTACTTGAACTAGCTTTAATGGAAAACTGTAACTTGGGTCTTTGTTTGGCTCAAATAAGATTTGAGAATTGGTTTCACTACTTTCCACTCCAACTGATCCAGTCCACACCCTAATTTTGGAATCCCCAGAGTGGGCACATTAAGTGCCAGCAGCAGCTCCGTCAAATTTTCTACTGCTGAGATAAAATCTCTAAGCTTAGGCTTGTCAGTAGACCACCTCTTGGTTACCAGATTAAACACAGTCACCCCCTTTCCTGTGTGTACTGCACACTTACCAACCTGAACAGGATTCAGACCTTCCACTCCTAGTTGGCTTCTTATCTGCTTTGCCACTCCAGCTCCAAGAGTCAGGTCTGCACCTACACAATGAGCAATATACTCACCTCCTTCTGTAACCACGTCTCCCCCTATTTCTTGCCACCAGTCAGAGGTTTGCTCTGGAAGGGGAGGCACTTCCCACCACACTGGCAAGTTCTTCAGTTGTGTTTGGACCTCCTCAGTAGTTCTGGATGGCGGTTCTGCTGGAACACAGTGGGTGATGTGGTGCCAGTGTTTGTGATTCTTACCCTGTACTTTCACTGCATGTGATGTCACTTCTTCCACTTTCCATGGACCTGTCCACCTTGGCTCATTCCACTTCCTCTTGTGGACCTTGGTTCTTACCCACTCTCCGACCACTGGTGCCGGAGTCCTGGTGTCCTCTTCTCCTTGTTCTTTAGTCACCTGTTGGTCAATCCTGGAAATAAGCTTTGTTAAAGCATTCATATACCCATCCAGTTCTTCCTCCATTAAATCTAACGCTTTGCCAATTGTCCTGTCCCTAAATGGACCAGGCATGGGTCTCCCGGTCAAAATTTGGTGAGGAGACAAATGGCTGTCCCCCTTTGGTGAGGATCTCATTGACATAAGCACCAATGGAAGTGCTTCCACCCAGGATAGTTTTGAGTTATGGCATGCTTTTGCCAATTTGACCTTTATAGTATGGTTGGCTCTTTCCACCAACCCTTGAGATTGCGGGTGGTAAACAGAGCCAAATTTGTGCGTGCTTCCCAGGGCCAATTCAACTTCAGCCAATATTTTGTTATTAAAATGTATCCCATTGTCAGACCTGATTACTTTGGGCACACCAAACCTGGGAATCAGTTCATTTTTTAGCCATTTAACCACTGTTTTGGCATCTTCCTTTTTGGCAGGAATGGCTTCCACCCACCTGGAAAATCGATCCACCATCACCAAGATGTACCTGTACCCACTCACGCGTTGGTCAGGACCCATATCAGTGTAATCAATACAAACCTCTTTGAATGGTCCTTCAGGTGTTGGGAATTTCCCTATGTCAATCTTGTAACCTGGCTTTGGATTGAAAGACTGGCACACACTGCATTCACTCACATGTTGTTTGATCATGTCTCTAAGGTAAGGGTGCCACCATTTAGACCCAATTACGTCAGTCATTACTGGTATGCCTGTGTGTGTGGGTCCATGTGCTTCTCTCATTAGCAGTCCTAGAAGTCCCAAAGTGGCTACTGGTTTCCCTTCTGGATTTCTCCAAATCCCTTCACTCTCTTTTGCTCCTTTCTCTATCCATACTGATTTTTCATAGGGGCTAGCTTTCCCTTGAATCTCTTTCAAGCTTTCCTCTGTTAGTTCTGGCTCCTGTTCTGTCCCTAGCACAACACATTGAGTTAGTTTGTACCCTCCTACTGTCTTGGCTGCCTGATCTGCTGCATCATTTCCCTGAGCTATCAGATCACCTTCCTTAGAGTGGCCTTTACACTTTACGATGGCTACTTGTGCTGGGAGTTTTAAGCTTTCCATCAAGTTGTGAATTTGTGTGCTGTGTTTGATAGGGGTGCCTTGTGCTGTCACCAAACCTCTCCTCAGCCATTGTGGTCCATCAACATGGACAGCTGAGTGGGCATAGGCAGAATCAGTATAGATGTTAACTGTTTGTCCTACAGCAAAATCCAAAGCCTTGGTCAATGCTGTTATTTCTGCTAATTGAGCTGAAGCTGGTTGTGGGACTATTCCTGAGTCCACCACAACGAACTTATCTGGTGTGTGCATGACTACTGCAAAAGAAGCAATCAGTCCTTTCTCTGCTTTGTAACAACACCCATCACAAAAAAGTGTTAAGTCAGGCTGTTCTAGGGGCTCGTCTCTGAGGTCTTCCCTACTTTTCAGAAGTTTCTGGGTAATTGCCTCACAGCAATGAGGTTCTGAGTGTTGGTCCTGTGTCAGTCCTTCAGTCATGTTCACAATTCCTCCTGAAGTGAAAGTGATGTGTGGCTGAGTCAAAATGCTGTCAATCCTGTCTTTTCTCGTTCTAGACAGGGTGAAGGCCGCTGACGTCAAAAAAGCAACTACTCCATGTGTCGTGTTGACCGTCAGGGGGTGACACATCACCAAGTGAGCAGTTTTTGTAATGGCAGTTGCCAATGCTGCCAGGTACCTTGTACAACCTGGTTGTCCACAGACTACTGGGTCCAATTTTGAGCTGTGATACAAAAGTACCACTCTCTCACTCCCCCTTTTCTGAAATAGAACTGCATTCACAATGCATTCTCTTTCAGAAACATCCAAGTAAAATGATTTAGAGTAGTCTGGCGTTTGAAGCTCACTGGCCAGTGACAATTGTTGTTTTAGGGCAATGAACGCAGCATGTAGTTCAGGTGTCCAGGTAATTTTCGCAGACAAATTTTTCTGGCCTAGTCTGGTAACTTCAGCTCTCAATGGGTCAACAATACCAGAATAGTTAGGAATATAATTCCTTGAGTAGCCCGTCAGACCAAGAAAGGACAGAAGGTGACTCACTGTGGTCGGCTGAGGATGATGCAAGATGGTGTTTCTAGTGTCTGCTGTCATGGAATGTCCTTTGACAGAAACCACTCGTCCCAAGAAGGTAACAACAGGTCTGCAAACCTGAAGTTTGGTCTTGTTCACCTTATAACCTAAATTGGCTAAATGAGTCAAGGTAGAGACTGTGTCACGCAAGCAGACAGTGTCTGAAGTGCAGGCAATCAAAAGGTCATCCACGTACTGGATCAAGACTGTGTCCTTGTGTAAGATCTGTGAGTCAATCAGAACAGAAAGGTCAGTAAGCAAACACTGATTAAAGATACCAGGACTGTCTTTGTAACCCTGGGGAAGTCTGGTGTACGTGTACTTTTGATTCAAGTAAGTGAAAGCAAAAATTGGCTTGACGTCATCAGAAATAGGAATGCTGAAAAAAGCATTAGCCAAGTCAATAACTGTGAAGACACAATGGTCAGGTGTCAGGTTTTGTAAGGATCTGTAAGGATCAGGAACAGGAATGTTTTCAGTGACTGTGACGTGATTAATCAGTCTGAGGTCATGCACCATTCGGTACTCCTGTCGTCCTGGTTTCTTAACAGGCAAAATGGGCGTGTTCCAATCAGAGGTTGTGGGCTCAAGGACTCCTACATTCAATAAGTCCTGAATGGTGCTGTGAATGCCAGCCTGTGCTTCTGGCTTCAGAGGATATTGTGGTTTGTCAACCACTTGCACATTAGATTTTAGTGTGATTGGGGCCAGATGGTGTGACACACATCCAACACCAATTTGTCCTTATGTATTTTAGCAAGTGTCATTTTATCCTGGTTTTCTGCTTCAGCTAACTTTTTATCATGTTTGACCATGTAGTGGATGACATGAGAAGACCACGGGCCCTCATCCAATTGATTAAGTCCCACTACATCATCTAATTTATTTTGCACTGATAACGGTAATGAAGCAAGTACAGCTTGTCTGAAAAGTGTTTCAGTGGCCACGTTAACATCTGGCCTACCACCTGTGTTCCTCTTCCACAGGTCCTTCATGCGTTGGATGAATTCAACTGGCTCCTCCCCTGAATTCCTGGTGACACCTGTAAGGGCTTGAAAGTTCACAACAGTAGGGTGTTGGGTCCGCAACCTTGTCCATACTACATTTCTAACAGGATTAAATCGGTCAGAATTTGCCATATTTTGCATTCCCACAGCCCTCTCTAAATCCTGCCAGTTTTCACTATTCCCAATCCTTCCCATTAATGCTCTCATGTCCCCCACAGCCAAAACTTCACCTGCAGTCAACGATTCTAAAGTGCTAATCCAATTACTGGCACCTTTAGCTAATGGCGGCAACGAATCCACCAGTGACTGTAAATCTCTATGAGACCATGGCTCATATTCCCGTGTCCCTAGTCTAGTTCTTAAGGGAAAAACTCTGTGTAACTCAGTGTCCTCTGTGTGTTCAGACAAATCACCTTCATGTGATTGTTCTCTAAGCTTATAGGTCTGTGATCTAGTGACTATTGTCCCTGTGTGTGTGCTGGGAGATGCTTGTGGTGTCGCTGACAGAGAGGCTAGTTCGCTCTCAATCTGTCTGATGTCGTGTTTACGCTTTGCTATTGACTCCTGTAACGCCTTCTTTTCCTTATTCATCTGAGCTTCCTCATCGTACCTTTGACAGTCTAAGTCATAACCTGTTATGACAATAGAGTCCCTTTCTGTCCCTTCATTACCTGCAGGGTGTCTGCTTTCCTCCAGAGGCCCTATCTCAACACAGGGGGTACCACAACAATCATTACCTCTACAAGCATGGGTTGGGCTCCTTTCTGGGCTTAAGCTCTGACACTCACCTCGTTTAACTTTGCTGGAACCACTAGTTCTAGGTTTATTTATCTGCTCACTGTCTTTTCCAGCTTCCCTATTTTCAAAGACATATTTCACCAACTCCTCCTCTGCCTGTCTCACCCTTTCTCGATTCTCAACACGCAGTCCCTCCATTTCCTCCTTTAACTGTCTTACTGCTGAAACAAGGTCTTTATTAACTTCCTCCTGTAAAGGGCAAACACCTTCAAGCCAACCTTGAGTTATTTTCAAAGCCACATTTGTCATTTGGGAAACACTTTCCTCATCTGCAGCAGTAAGCACTTGTGTATTGTCAACCATAGTCGGCATCTGTAATGTAGTCAAGTCAGGGCAAACCGGAGCAGACGGCGCTGCTCTGTGAGTCTGTGTCTGTGTGTTAGAGGAAGTGGTGACTTCCTGTGTCTGTGTGTGACAGGGAGAGTAAGGTGGGGGGAATGACGTAACCACGATCTGCTCAGCTGTGGGCTGAGTAGTCAGATGCTCAACCCCTCCCTTTTCGTCACATAATGACGTAGTCGGGGTGTGTTCTGTGGTGGGCTGTCCGGTGAGTGCAGCAGTGGGCAGCACCCCTTTCTCCACCCCTCCCTTCTCCTCACACACACCGGTCATGTATTGTAACACACGTTTTGTAAAAGCAAGTTTATCTACCAATTTATCAACTTCCTTTTTCGCCAAGAGTTTTTTGACGGCAGTAACTTGTCCAACTCGCTGTTGGGCGTCAGCCAGATTTTTCCTCGCTACGATGACAATTTTTTGACGCTCTAATTTGTCAGGTACTGGTTCAAAATCACTTGGGTACAGGCCCACCTTGGTGTGTTTCACAAACCACTCTGCCAAACATTGCTCCACATCCTTTCTGTCTTTTGAGGTAGTTGTGTCTAAAATCCTCAACATAACCAACTTCTTCAACTCACCGGCAGTAGCAGCAGTCATTTTACACACAAACACAACTACTCTATTGACACGTTTAGACAAGCAGAACAAATATACCCAGCAAGAGTTAGTAGACTCAGGACAAAACAACAAAACACGCACAGTTAGTAAGGGAAATAATGCGCCAGAATCTCACTGAAAATTAATTTGGAATTGACTCAAAACTACGTGGTAAGGAGTTCCACAATTGCACGGTAATGGCTCCCTTAGCACTTTTACACGTGGCCTCAAGCGTGGCACAAAATGAACAAGGTACCAGGATTTACACCACCTCAGAAACACCAAGATGCCAGGTATTACGTGAATCACACCACCCCAGAAACATCAAGGCGCCAGGAATTACTCAACCTCAGCAATACCTGTCCACAAGGTACCAGGATTTACACCACCTCAGAAACACCTGTCCACAGACAAGGTGCCAGGGATTACGCAACCTCAGAAATACCTGTCCACACTTGCTCCAATTCACAAACTAAACACATAAACCAATACAGTCTTATTTCAACTGTCCAGAATCCAATTCACATAGACATATAGATAGACAAAGAACTCTAAAAGCTCCCTTAGCTTTATCAGAGAGTCTCCTTTATCCTAATTACTTCACACAATTATACTCTCTGTCGTTGGCCAACTTATACTAAGTGAGATTCGCAGAAACAAAGAATGACAGAATGAGAACCAAAGAATAACCAAACTCTTTATTACCTTAATTACACTGAATTTACCAGCACTTACACTGAGCAAATTAATTCACCACACTCCCCCTAAATACAAGTTTCAGCTAAATAAAAGAGCTAAAGTGCCCTTACCTTTTAGTGCGCGCACAGGGAGTGCAGGAAATTTGTCCGCTCAGTTGGCTCCAGTCAAAAATATTCCAAGTCCTCCAAAATGTAAAACTAACTAAAATCACAAAAAATTGATCATTTATTGATCATTTTACTTTGCTAACAGGTGGGGTGTCCAATTTTAATTTTCCTAACACATCCACGTAGAAAACTGTTCAAGTTTTGCCATTTAATGCACACCTTAGCCACCCATCAGAAGCAGTTTTATATGACTCAAAGAGCCAATCAGAAATAAGCAAAGAAATAACTTCACACAGCAAAACATGTTTTTGTGATTGATTTAGAGATATAAAAAAAAAATAGCCATTGGGTCCGTGTACCTTTGGTCATTCCTTTTTCACTACAAAAACCAAAACTGTTCAATTGGAAATAAACACACAAGCGTGCATGCGCTGACATGCATATATTTGCTTCATAAGCAAATGCTTCTGTGATAAGTTAAAATGATAATGCACTGTCATGCTGTTTAAAAATAGTAAAAATTTGCACTATATAAAAAAGGGGTTATCGTGGTGTTTTTCTCATTCCAGTAAAAGTTCTCACTGAGAAAACATCACTTCATCACTCTCGTGATTATTACTCCCCATTGTCAGGTATAACGTGTGCACTTTATTTTGTTCAGTGATTGTAATAGTTTTTTAATATAAGTCCAGATTTCAGAAAAAGTGTATGTTAAAGTTTGAAAGTTGTAGTGAAGTTTTGCTGAGTATGCTCAAGCGTGTGTGTGTGTGAATGAAGCCCCAGCTTGTTAGCTGCATTAAACTTGTGGCTAATTGTATTGCAGTCACCATTTTGTGAATTCACATGTGCATGTTATGTTTCGTATCTCCTGACCGCCAGGGAGGTGCATAGTCGTGGATAATCCCGCGTGTGTGCGCTTCAGACCGAGATATTTTATACTAAATTAGTCACACATGACCCCCTGCAGTGATGTCACTTACTGTATAATACACCTGTGACTCACGCAGTCTTCCTCTTTTATCGTCTCGCCTTCAAGACCGATAGTTCAGCCCGGCGACACTTGGTGTCAGAGCTACAAATTTTATTCGTCCTCTACGGGCTGTGAGTATCCCAGCGGGATCTGGCAACCAAATTCACCTAGAGTGCGCTCAGTGTGAGAATGAGCCAGAAAAGCTGTGTTTGTTACTGGATTTTCTTCATTTCCCACCCAGAGATTACTCGGTGTGGAGTAAGCTGAACTCAGGTAAGTAACGCTTATGTACTACGGGAGTTAGTTCGCTCTAACCTAGAGTAACATTCGTTTTTGTGTGGAACGCACTGCTCGAAAAGTTATAACTCCGAGCGCTTCTGTTCACCTAGAGTTTATACTCGGTATTAAGTGAAGCCAACACTCATTCTCTATATCGAGTAGATTACTCATAATAACTTAGCTGTAGCAGCACGACACTTTCATCTAGAGTTCTGTACTCGGAGTTAAGTGACATCGCTTCTCCGTTCGAGTTAGTGAAAAGATTGCTTTACATTAGCAACACAGCCTTGTCATCTAGAATTTTCATACTTGGTGCCAAGCGATACCTGCTACTCACTGAGTTAGTGAGAAGAATTGCATAGCGTACAGTTTTTCACCTAGAGTTTCACACTCGGTGATAATTTAGAGGATTACCTGGCGTACAGTTTTTCTCCACCAGGGCATCAATCAACATCAGTGCATGGAATGTCAGGACCATGTACGAAACAGGGAAGACCGCGCAAGTTTCTGCAGAAATGCGTAACTACAACCTGGCCCTGCTTGGAATCAGAGAAACGCGATGGACACAGTCAGGACAAAAAAGACTGACAACAGGGGAGATGCTGCTTTACTCGGGACATGAGGAGGACAACGCCCCACACACACAGGGAGTAGCACTGATGCTGTCCAAAACAGCACAAAGAGCGCTCATCGGATGGGAAGCGCATGGTCCGAGGATCATTACAGCGTCTTTCCGAACATAGAAGAGGAGAGTCATCATGAATATAGTGCAGTGCTATGCACCTACAAATGACAGCTCAGAAGAGGAAAAAGATCAGTTCTACTTTAGACTTCTGACCATCCTGGAAAACCTCAGTGAGAGACATGTCAATATCCTCATGGGAGACTTCAACACAAAAGTGGGCAGTGACAACACTGGGTATGAAGAAGTGATGGGCAGGCATGGTCTCGGGAACATGAACGAAAATGGGGAGAGGTTTGCAGACCTGTGTGCTCTCAACAACCTGGTGATCGGCGGTAGTGTCCTTGCGCACAAAAGGATACACAAGGTAACTTGGGTGTCACCAGACAGCACCACTGAGAACCAGATAGACCACATCTGCATCGCCAAGAAATTCAGGAGATCCCTGCAGGACGTGAGGGTGAAGCGAGGAGCAGACGTCGCATCAGACCACCACTTGGTGGTTGCACGACTGAAGCTGAAACTGAAGGAGTGGATGGCATCGGCAACACAGCGCCACAAGTACAACACATGTTCTCTGATGGACTCAGACAAGCGAGAAGAATTCAGAGTGGCTCTGAGCAACAAGTTCCAAGTGCTGCAGGAACTGATGGAAGAGGAGGAGACAAGAGACAGCAGATGGAATAATACTGTAGTAAAAGAAGCTGTGACAACAACATGCAGCGAAGTTCTTGGGTCCATGAAGTACCAGCATAAGGAGTGGCTGTCAACAGAGACTATGAAGAAGATCCAAGATAGGAAGGAGAAGAAAACAGCAGTAAACAACAGCAAAGGTAGCGGGCCCAGACAGCGTACCAGCAGAGGCATTGAAGGTGGATGTGGACACAACTGTGGAGATGTTGTTCCCATTGTTTGAGAAGATCTGGGAGGAGGAGCAAGTACCATCAGAGTGGAAGGAATGATACCTCATTAAACTATTAAAGAAGGGCGACCTTAGCAACTGTGCCAATTACAGAGGGATCATGCTCCTGTCCATACCAGGGAAAGTGTTTAACAGACTCATCCTGAACCGAATGAAGGACCACGTAGACACTCAGCTCAGGGACCAGCAAAAAGGCTTCCGGAAAGATTGTTCCTGCATAGATCAGATTGCTACCCTGCGCATCATTGTCAAACAGTCCTTGGAGTGGAACTCTTCTCTTTATATCAACTTTGTTGAATATGAGAAGGCATTTGACAGTCTGGACAGAAACACCCTTTGGAACCTTCTCCGTCACTACGGTGTGCCAGCCAAAATAGGTAACATCATCAAGAACTCGTATGATGGGATGACTTGCAGAGTAGTCCATGGAGGGCAACTCACCGATGCCTTTGAAGTGAGGACGGGAGTTCGCCAGGGATGCCTACTCTCACCTTCCTCTTCTTGCTGGCCATCGACTGGATAATGAAGACGTCAACAGGACGCACAGGAACAGGAATCCAATGGACACCCTTCATGCAACTTGATGATCTCGACTTTGCAGACGACCTGGCACTGCTGTCCCATGCCCGCAAACAGATGCAGAAGAAAACCGATAGTGGCAGCCACCTCAGCGCAAGTAGGCCTGAACATCAACAAGAGGAAGACCAAGATCCTGAAGGTCAACACCATCATCAGTGATCCCATTGAGCTTGAAGGAGAAGTCTTAGAAGAAGTGGATGCCTTCACTTACCTGGGTAGTGTCGTCGACAAGATGGGCGGTACCGACGCTGATGTTAAAGCCAGAATAGGCAAAGCAAGGGCAGCACTCATACAGATGAAGAACGTATGGAACTCCAGGGAGCTGACTCTGATCTGAAGATCAGGTCGGTCCTGTTATATGGAGCAGAAACATGGAGGACAACAGTGGCAACGATAAAGAAAGTACAGACATGCATCAACTCATGTCTGCGGAAGACTCTCCGGATCCATTGGCCAAACACAATCAGCAACAAGGACCTTTGGCAGAGAACCAACCAGCTTCCTGCAGAAGACGAGATCCTGAGACGGCGCTGGAGATGGATCGGTCACATGCTGCGCAAGCCAGCCTCCAACATCACCAAGCAAGCACTGACCTGGAACCTCAAGGAAATAGGAACAGAGGACGGCCCAGAAACACGTGGCGCCGAGACCTTGATGCTGACACCAAAAGAATGGGATACACCTAGAACCAGGTGGAGCGGAAAGCCCAAGACAGAGATGCCTGGAGATCTCTTATCGGCGGCCTATGCCCCAGGAGGGGTAGTAGGCGATGATTGATTGATATTAATCATGAGTTAAACATGATTATTGCCACTCTACTGTCAATATTTCATCATGTCATGTAAACTTTTGGCTTAAATCAGACGTACCATAGGTTAAACGCTGACAACTTTTCTGAGTGTGTAGCTAACTGTTAAATGGAAGTATAAACACTTTAAATAAGATTACAATTGTTTTTTTCTTTTTCTTTTATATGTCAGTATGGATCCGACTCAATACCAAACGTTAATAGTCTACAAAAGTACTGGAAAATACCCAGAGTGTCTAACAAAAGCTGAAAAGTACGTCATTCGACGATGCACACATCAGTATGTTGTCCAGGGTAAGACTTGCTGTGTAACTTATTTGTAGTTTGTATATATCCGACAATATGTATCCGTCGTATTAGAATGGAGCCCCTAAAGCCCTGTAAGGTGATATTTTCTTTTAAATAGGCAATATAAGGCAATAGTTATCTTTTGTGCACAAGATAATTTACTATATATTCATGTTTGTAAATATTCAAATAACACGGTCACAATATAATAAACCACAAACCTAAATATTAAATCATTTAATCTATACTGAGTTAAAGTCTTTGATCAGGTTACAGCAGACCTGGGCATTGTACGGCCCGCGGGCCACATCCGGCCCGCGAGACATCCCCAACCGGCCCGCATGAGGTTCGTGGCAATTAAAAATTAGATGTAAATAAATGTACATCAAACATGCAATATAACAGGACTGATTTTGACAGGAGCGCTGTGTCTTTAAATATCCGCACGTTTCGATTTGCGTATGCGCGTGTGTGCGCGAGTGTATCAGCTTCACTGTAATGCGAACAGAACTGAGTGTGATTGACGGTGGAGTTTTTAACAAGACACGAACTTCTGAATTGTTTATTTACTAAAGTCAGATGTAACGCTGGTTAAGGATCAGAATTTAGGCTCTAAATCGCTGTTATGGTACTAAACAGAAATACAAGCATATGAACGATGTGGAGCGTCACACCTGAAGCTTCTCTAACTAAACTGCAAAAGCAATAAAGACTGTTTTATAAAGTTTAACACATCCAGAACTAAAGCAGTCAGAACCAGCTCTGTGATTTTAAAAATAATATTAAACAATAACAAAGGACTGAAAAACAAATGAGGTAATTAGACTCAAAACAAAATAGTGTAAAGTTTAAAAACCTGCACATTTTGTTCACATTTGTTTTTGCATTTGTTTGTTTAAATAGTAAAACAATGTTGATGTTTTTACTCTGCATACTTCTAATTTTCTAAATGTAACATCAAAACATTAACAGCTTATTAGAACTGTACAATTCACTGCTTTTCATAAAGAGTGGGCAGTTGTAGCTTAGTGGTTAAGGTACTGGACTAGTAATCAGAAGGTTGCTGGTTCAAGCCCCACCACTGCCAGGTTGCTGCTGTTGGGCCCTTGAGCAAGTCCCTTAACCCTTAATTGCTCAGACTGTATACTGTCACTGTATTGTAAATTGCTTTGGATAAATGCGTCTGCTAAATGCTGAAAATGTAATGTAAATGTACATAAAAAGATAAAATTAATATTGAGCAGAATTAAGTTCACCTTATTGGTCCGGCCCTCCACAACAGTCCCAGTTTCTTATGTGGCCCCTTGGAAAATTTAATTGCCCACCCCTGGGTTACAGTATAAAGAAAAATACTGTTAAACTGCATTTAAACTACAATTGTATTATGTTCATTTTAAGTGCCTGCTGATTTTAAATTTGTTTAACTTTCCTTATTTTGCTATATAAAAGACCAGCTTAGATAATGACATAATGACAACAGTTCAATACATCACCAGCATCACTGTAGTGTTTTATGAATACACACACAGTAATAGACATGTGGGGAACCATATTCCCCAGGCCTCCAGGTAAATATGTTCCCCCCTGTGTTGTTAGTGTAATGGACTGATCTATAGGTTAAACTTGTTCTACATAATGACAACAGTTAAATACATCACCAGCATCACTGTAGTGTTTTATGAATACATACACAGTAATATACATGTGGGGAACCATATTCCCCAGGCCTCCAGGTAAATCTGTTCCCCCCTGTGTTGTTAGTGTAATGGACTGATCTATAGGTTAAACTTGTTCTACATAATGACAACAGTTAAATACATCACCAGCATCACTGTAGTGTTTTATGAATACATACACAGTAATATACATGTGGGGAATCACAGGGAGGTGAGCAGGAACCCGAGGGTCACTCTGACAGAGCTCCAGCGTATTCTTGTCATATCAGAAGATTAGCCATCCAGGCAGCACTCCACAAAAAACACCTTTATGGTAGAGCGGCCAGACAGAAGCCACTCCTTAGTAAAAGGCACATGACAGCCTGCTTGGAGTTTGCCAAAAGGCACCTAGAGGACTCTCAAACCATGAGAAACAAGATTCTCTGGTCTGATAAAATTGTTAAACTTTTTGGCCTGCATACCAAGCGTCAAGTCTGGAAGAAACCAAGCACTGCTCATCACCTGGCTAATGCCATCCCTACAGTGAAGCATGGTGGTGGCAGCATCATGAGTGTGTTAATGTTTTTCAGCAGCTGGACCGGGGCGACTAGTCCTGATAGAAGAAAAGATAAATGTAGCTAAGTACACTCAGATCCTTGAAGAAAACCTGCTCCAGAACGCTCTGGACCTCAGACTGAGGTGAAGGTTTACCTTCCAACATGACAATGACCTGAAGCACCAAGAGGCATAAGCAAAAATGTCCAGAAACAAGTGTGTCAAGCTCGTATAAGGTGTATGCTTATGTGGTTTGTGTGTGTGTGTGTGTGTGGTTAACTGATAAAAAGCTGTCAGAATAACTAACTTTGATCTTCTGAACTTCATGTAAGTGAGTTTTTGTACAGAATCTCAATAGCTTTGTATCACTGGGTGTCTCTAAGACCACAGTGATAGAGAGCAGAATCTGTCAGCTTTACATTGTTGATGGTCAGTACAGTTGAGTCCCCGGTTGTTTCTACCTTTAATCGAGGATCATCAGGAGTGCTCTGAGCTGAACCACCTTTTGCAGTTTTATACAGTAAAAACTGTGGTGCACTGTTAGGATTTTGTTTGTACCAGTAAAGCCGAATTAAGCTGCTGCTTGACTCATATGAACAGTTTAGTGTAACAGTCTCTGTTTCTTTTTCAATAATGTTGGAATTTATTGGCCAGATTTTATCTGCAAAACCACCTGTAAAAATAACAGAGAAAATAATATAAAAATGTTGTAATATTAAACTAAGATTTTACATCTTAATAACACTTAATAGCCATTTCTGATCACGGCTTTGTGAGGACTCTGTATAATAGTGCTGAACTCATCACATGAGGAAACAAGTCTCTAGGAAGTCACACACAGGAAGTGCAGGTGCTGCAGCAACTTTATACACAAAATGATTGTAAAGTATCTATTCTTTATCAAAACACTGCTGGAGACTTTTATTGTTGTTATTGTGCTATAAGTCATAATTTAAATAACTGCATATGATCAAATATTTCTTTGGGTCATTCAGTAGATGCACCAGAATAAACAACACAGTGAAAATTAGTTTTATGTTTATCAAGAGAAAATGTTGCAAATCAGGTTTGTAAAGATCTGTGAGACCGAGTACAGAAACTCAATCTAAACTCAGCACAGAAACTCACACATAAAGAAGAAATGGTCTGTAAATTCTGTCTGACTCTAGGCAACACCAGTATAAAATTAAAGGGGTTTTGAAATTGCAAGAATGACAATATTTTTGGCCATGACTTCTAAAGACCAATTGCCTGTCTTTTGTGACTAATTACCACCCTCATAGAAAGTTCACATAACTGTGGAGGAATGTTGGTGCACTTGGGTTTTTAAGGTCTTACCACAACATCTTGATGAAGTCAAATCAGGACTTAAAAAACCCTAACTTTTTTAAATTTGATAAAATTACATGTCTACATGCAGACATGATTGTGTGTATCTGGGGGTTAGGACAAGGCCCTGTGTTGGATTATCATGGTTTATGTTCAAGTACAGTAATCCCTCGCTATATCGCGCTTCGACTTTTGCGGCTTCACTCTATCGCGGATTTTATTTGCAAGCATGTCTAAATATAAATCGCGGATTTCTGCAGACAAGGGGTGTGTTTGAAAAGCTAGCTCTCTACATAGACGCGCGTATTTTACGTCATCCTGTGCGCGCTCCCGATTAGGAGGCTGTTCCAAATCCTAGATGCCTTAATATCCTCACTTCTTAACGTTTCAACGTTATTTTCACTCAAAAACGAGTGAGCATCCGACGATGCCTCAGTGATCAAGACAATCCCAGAATTAATTGCGGGTCAGGTGCTCCTCTCTCGCAGAAAAATAAACATGGCTGATGGGGCGGAGAAACTAATGGAGTTCTTTTCAAACGTAAATAAAATATTACTGATTTTTAACTTGTATAAACTTGTACCGAGTGTTTTTATTTGCAAGTTCGGGCTTGTCAGGAAATGTAACCGTTATTGTTACATGAAGAGAGATGTTATATTGACGTTAGCATGCTGTGCTACCTCAATCCATTGGTTTTAATGACAAGATGCTAAATGCTAAAGCCGATGGAATCGGGTTATAAAAATAACCATATAAACACATGTTTTACTTTGCGGATTTTCACCTTTCGTGGAGGGTTCTGGAACGCAACCCCCGCGATCGAGGAGGGATTACTGTATTAGCAATTTTACTGTAAAGACTGTCTCAGTAATAACACAGTCATTAACTGTTACTTTAGTTCAGTGTTTCTCAATCTTTTTTCAGTTACGGCACCCTTTAAAAGTATGCAAAGTCACCCCAGTCTAAAATGTATTAAAAAAACGTACACTCTGCATCCCTCGGACTGCTAACACACACGGACACACACCATAAGGTGTCATTTAGGGAGGGAGGGGTAAATGTGACTTTTAATGGGAAACCTGAGCCTGGGATGATGCACACAATCGCCCTATTCTGACAGGGATGGATAAGAGGCAGAAACGGAGCTCCTGGTCCAGAGCCCTCAGTCGCTCCCTGTACTTGTTCTTGATGTAAGTTACACTCGAAAAGCTCAGTTCACTCCATGAACTAATCAGATTTACCATAATTAAACAAGTTTATAGTTTATTTCTCAATTATTTGTCATTATACTAAGAGCACTGCTTCTTTTCTGCATGTTCTCTCTGTAGCTCGGTTACGGCTCTCTCAACTCAAACTCAAAAGAAGCTTTATTGGCATGACAAATAAAGACATTCGTATTGCCAAAGCAAGTTAGAGAGAAATAATAAAAATAACAGTAAGAAAGAACAAATATATACAAAACAGCACTTTGGATGTAAATGTGCTTTATAAATAAATTACTTACTTACTTACTAAAACAGTTACAAGTGCAAAAAAATATTATATTAATAAAAACAGTGCAAAATAATAACAAAATTATAATATTTACAGTAATGAGGTAGTAATAACGATCAGTCTCTCTCTCTCTCTCTCTCTCTCTCTCTCTGTGTGTGTGTGTGTGTGTGTGTGCGCGCACATTAACTGATCTTTATTATTAAAGCAGGATATTATTATTTCAAGTTTTATTGAGAATATTGTACATGTAATGTAGATGTTTGGTTTTTGTACAGTATAGTATGATTTCCTGTCACTGTGGGCTGCAGAGCACAGTAGTAGAGAGCAGAATCTGATACTGCAGCAGAGAAGATGTTCAGATCCACTCGATTTTTATCTTCATTTATCTTTGCAGAAAACTTAGAACCTGCAGCTTCTTTTTGATATTCAGCAACCAGAATAATGAACTCTGGTCTGAATGTGGAGAACTGACGATACCACAGCAGCTCATTATTTCCAGCAGCAACACTGTAATTACAGGATAAAGTAACAGATTTTCCCTCCAAGACATTTTCAGTGGTAGAAACTGGTGTAATAGTCTGTGCAGTGGTATAAACTTTATAAAAGGAAAAGAAAGGTACATTTAATTAAAAACAATAAAAAACATTAGATTATTAATTATTAGATATAATATAATTTCTCACCTAAAATGACTGAAAGAATGGAAACAAAACCAAGCAATGCCATGACTGAACTGCAGACTAGTGCAGCTTAAAGCCTGTTATCATTCTTATACGTTTGAATCACTTCCTTTCTTCAGCTTCTCTTTCCAACAGTGCAGCTCTGTTACAGTGTTTAGTAAAATGTAGATGGAGTCTGCCATCATGTGTTTCCTTTCCTTCCTACATCTGTGTGCAGAAAAAAACAATTTTCGATTCCTTCTTTAATCCCCTGCTCTTTCACTAAAGAATGTTGACTTATCAAAATGTCTCTTCAAAATGTATCACAGTGTGTAATTAGAAATCAAAAGTGGCATTAAACTGGTAAACATGTAAAGCCTGTCTAATTACATGGGTTACAAAGGTACTTTATGAAAACAGCACAAAGCTTTCAAATGCTTCCTAGTCCTGACAGTTGACTAATTAAAATAAGTTTTTACTATTTGGAGCCTTTAAATATTTTTAATGTTTCAGCTCTTTAAAAAGAGGTTATAACCAGTCTATGTACTAATACTGGAGGTTTTGATAGTTTTGTAATGCAAGCACCGATCACACTTACCAGCTCAACCAGACAACATAGTTTTGAAGGTCAGTCACGCAGATCAAAGTAACACAAAGACTCTTGTTCCTGCTGACTCGTTGGTCTAGGGCAGGGGTCGGCAACCTTTTTTGTACACTGTGCCAATAAAAAAAAATTAATTGAAAATGAAGTACTCAGTGTGCTATGGAATACATTAGTCATATAACACAAACAGTTGATGTGTATGTGACATAAACCAATTAATCAGCTAATTAAACTTACATGTCAGTGTGATCCTTGTCCCTGACTTTCTCTGCAAAGATGATCTATCTGTGGTGTATATGAGGTGACTTTGAGCTGAACACAGTTCTCAGAGTGGTCTGCAGTAAGCCTGCTTCGTGAGGGGTTGAGGATGGAATTCATGTGTGAGAAGATCTGCTCACACAGATATGTTGATCCAAAGACTGACAGCATCGCCAATGCAACCTTCTTCAAACAGTCATATTTTTCTGGCAGTGATGTCCAACACATGAACAGGGACTGTGCATTTTCTGTGCAAATTCCAACTCAAGTTCTCTCATGTACATGGAAATGTTGGCTGTTCTGACTGAATTTCGAGTGGAGATCTCTCTCAAGTGTTTGAAATAGCGAAATGTCCCCTTTTCTATATCTTCTGCAAAAACTTTAAGCTTGGATGTGAATGACTTCCATGTCTCAAACAGCCCCATGACTGTTTGTCCAGCTCCCTGCATGCAAACATTGAGTTCATTCAAGTGTGCTGTAATATCAGTCAAAAACATAAGTTTCTCAAGCCATCTGACATCTTCCAGCTCTGGGTAATTATGGTCCTTGTCAACAAGAAATGCTTTGATTGCATCAATGCAGTTCACAAAACTCTCAAGCACTTTTCCACTACTCAGCCACCGGACACTGGAGTGAAGTGTAGTACCTTGAAATTGCTCGTTTGATTGATTCGTTTTTTTCAGCATCATCCCTAAATGAGCTTTGGTGCTTTGTCTCAAAATGACGGCGCACACTTGATGTGCGACTAACGACGCTTTCACAGCATATGGCACATACAGCCCGGTCTTTTTGTTGAATAAATCCATACAAATCTGTCCAGTCTTGTTGAAATGAACGAACATCCACTTTTGCGCGTTTAGCAGCCATATTATACTAAAGTTCGCATTGAAAGCCGACTCACTCCGACACCTTGATTACCTTAAACAAGCATAAATCATTCCACCTTAATTGGCCATAGGAGGAGGTGGCGAATGGAGTTAAGGTGGCGTAATTTATGCTTGTTAAGGTTAATCAAGAGCTAGGGAACGAGGCATAAAGTGTAGGGACGGATCCAACTAATACAACAAAATACACTTTTTATGTGCAGGGCTGCGAGCGTGCCAGGCAAACGTGTATTTTAGGTTGCCGACCCCTGGTCTACGGGTATGATTCTCGCTTCGAGTGCGAGAGGTCCCGGGTTCAAATCCCGGACGAGCCCTTGTTTAGTCGAGTGCTTTGTTGAACTATACAAAAAAACTTATCAAGTGTCCCGTTAAAATCTCATGATCCGACAAAATTGACACATGCTGATACACTGGTAGAAGTTGTTAAGCTTATGTGGATGCAAATACCCTTCATGCCTTTAATGACACCTCATGCTTAAACTGTTAGAAATGCTTTAATGAAGCTCTGCATTGAATTTTGTTTTGTCATGAATAAACTTTCCAGTGCAACCAGTCAACATGGTTTTGACGCTAAGCCACGGAGGTCAAAGAAATGCCCTGGCATCTGTCCAGGCTGGCTCGTTAGTCTAGGGGTATGATTCTCGCTTAGGGTGCGAGAGGTCCTGGGTTCAAATCCTGGACAAGCCCTTATTTACCCATGTTTAATTCAGTAACAGCATCTTCAGGTTCTAATCCCAGTGTGCAAATGGAAATAAAATGGAGATTAAATGGCAAAACTTGAACAGCTTTCTACGTGGATGCCAAACCACATTATTAAAATTCTAACCTTTAGCTTAAACTTTGTCCTCATACAATTAAAACAAACAAAAAACCTTTATAAAATCATGCTGCCAGAGTTATTCTAAAAGCCATCGAGAGGTTTTGTGAATCCATGTTTAAATGTAAAGTACTGTCATTGTGAAGGAAAGTCAAACAGTACAGAGTATGAAGTCAACACGACAAGGAAAATATCATGTCAACGTAAATTTCTTTCAATCTGTAGTATTAATAACCGATAACACAAAACATCATAACGTTTGTTTTATGTAGAAAAATAAATAAATATTACTAACTTTATTATTAGAATATTAAATTCTGATTTCTTGAGTTTTCAATTGAATGCAATTTATTCATAAAGCACATTTACAAGCCAAAGCTAACCAAAGTGCTGTACAGCAGAATACAACAATAAAATCACATTTATATATACATTATTGGAATAATAAATACGGAATAAACAAAGAATAAAAACAGCAGGAGTAAAAGAATCACCAGGTTAACCACCTTCATATGCCAGAGAGAAAGGTAGGTTTTAAGACAAGTTTTAAAAGCATCAGTTGAAGTCTGGGATTTAATTCCAGGAGGTAGTGAATTCCACAGTCTGGGAGCAGCGACTGAAAAAGCACGGTCACTCTTGTGTTTTAAGCGAGACTGATGTACATTTAGTAAAGATTTGTTTGAAGACCGGAGTGTCCTTTGTGCCTCATAGGAACATAACATGTCACTGATGTACAATGGAGCCATACCGTGAAGTGCCTTAAAACAGTCATATAAACCTGTCTTTGTGTGGCCAGCGATGTACCACATGGATGATGGCAGGCTTGTCTATTTTGCCTTTTTTAAAAACTTGTGCTTTCTCTCAAAGCGCATTGTCCACACCCCAGACAGGGGACTGAATTTTCATTACAAGCTGAGGGTAATGTTCTAAATAGTGATGCTTTGGCTTTAAATAAAAACCTGGAAATGTCGATTGCAGAAGCTCTCTGTGTTCTGCTATCTTCCAGTCCAGGAAATGCAGTGTCTCTGTAGTATTGGTGCCATAGCTAGCTCAACAATGTCTTTAATAAGCAGGACAGTTTCCCATGTGTTATCACACTGAGGAACATAGTGGCCGATAAAAAACAATGCTGGCAACCAAAAAGCAACAACACTGTATCTGTATTTTATTCAGAATATTAAAATGATCGTCTACACCTATACATCACATTTTAATCTTCAATCTGGGATAAAATGTATCAAAAAAGCTTGAAACGCACCAATTAAAATTGTGATGGCAAAATATGAAATGACAAAAATACGTAACCGAATCTTGTGTGATTCTCTTGATATGTATGCTCTGCCAAATCTTCGCATAAAATGAAAATATATAATAGTGATTAAATATAATAGTATGATAACTATTATATTATTACATTTAATAAATAAGTATATTACATTTATTAAACTATCAATAATAATACCAAAAACATAGAGATTATAATAAAGCAAACCAGGCAGTGTTGCCAACTTAGCGACTTTGTCGCTATATTTAGCGAGTTTTCAGACCCCTCTGGTGAAATTTTTTTTTTTTTAAGCGACTAGCGACAAATCTAGCGACTTTTTCTGGTGTTATTGGAGACTCGGACGTGAAAGCGCATATCGTTCTGCAGTTACTGTCCTTAACGAGTAGTGTTTTTTTTTCTGTGAGCCCCTCCCCCGTCCCAAAGCACTCACTACTCTCACAGTACAGTAGCTGCAATCAGAGCAGATCCACACCACTCCGCGCCCTGACTGCAAATGAATCGCGCATGCTCAAAGCCAAAGCTGCCGCTGATCCCACCCTGGCTTTCAGAGCGAGATGTAAATGTTTCTTCAGTGTGACACTAAAATAAATCACTAAAATAAAATAAATCACTTAAATAAATCACTGCATTTGACTCTCACAGTCTCAGTCACTTACTCACCTCTTCCTCTGTGTGTGTGAATCTCTGGAAAAAAAGTTAAACATCTAGCAAGCTAGCTCATCATGTCTAAACTGTACACTCAAAAGTATAGAAAGGAGTGGGAATCAAAGCCTGAATTCAAAGGCTGGTTGAAGCCGTTTATTGGAGACGATACACGGGCATACTGCCTGTATTGTAAGGCTGATTTCTATGCCAAACTTTGTGACATAAAAAAACACATGACAACTCAAAAACATACTCAAAAGGCAAAGCCTTATAACAGTTCCATTCAAAGCAAGCTGCCGTTGATGAGTAAAAAAAATGACTCAAAAAACAGCAAAAAAGGCTGAAGCCACCATGGCATTAGCTATTGCTGAACACTGTTCCATTGCGGCATGTGATCACATTGGGGAAGCATGTAAAGCTGCCTTCTCAGACTCCACTGCTGCTACTCACTTTAAAATGCACAGGACAAAGTGCAGAGATATAATTAATGGTGTTCTAGCACTGTAGTTAGTTGCAGATGTGGGTGACCAGAGTTTCAGCCTCCTCCTTGATGAGTCCACAGATGTGTTTCTAAGTACCTGGGGGTTGTGATAAGGTATTTTAGTGACACCAAATACACAATTGTCTCAACATTTCTGGGGCTTGTTGAGTTGGAGGGAGGAGATGCCAGATCTATAGCCCGAGCTGTTGTGTCTTTCCTGGAGGTGTTGTCTCCAGGCACTCCTGGGGATAGGGACTGACAATGCCTCCATTATGACAGGGATTAATAATGGGGTTCATAAAGTGCTAAAGGAGGAATATGGCCTCAAAGATCTGGTTCTTATTCGTTGCGTGTGTCACTCTCTGCAGCTTGCTGTAAGTCATGCTTCCAATGACACCTTCCCCCGTAGTGTGGAGTACTTGGTACGGGAGACTTATAACTGGTTTTCAGTGTCTCCAAAGCGCAGGGAGGCCTACAAGGCCATATATGAGACCATCAACTGTGGGGAGAAACCCTTACAAATAACCAAGGTGTGTGCCACATGTTGGCTCTCCATTGAACCAGCGGTTTCACACATTTTGGACCAGTGGGAGGCTCTTAAACTGCATTTTGCATTTACCAAGTCCAGTGAACACTGCTACATGGCTGAGGTTTTATACTCCATGTACAGTGATCCTCAAAACATCTTGTATCTGACTTTTTTGAAGTCAGTGCTGGGTGAGGTACAGTTGGTCATCGAGGCTTTTGAGGGAGAGCAGGTAGATCCTCTTAAACTTCTTGACAGCTTGGTTAGCCCGATAAAGTCTGTGAGTAGCAGGGTGCTGTATCCACTGGCAAATATTGATGTACTCAAAGAGCCAATTGATGGATACATCAGTCCCAAACCGTACCTTGGTTACCTTTTTGAATCAAAGGCAGATGAGCTCCACCTTGCGCCTGAGGAGAAGAACAATGTCCGAAAGCGGTGTGTAGCCTTCACCATCTCCCTCACTAACGAGCTGAGGGTGAGACTGCCGGACAACATCGAAGCACTGCAGTACATGTCAGTTTTTAATGTAGAGGAAACTCTAAAGCACAACAAGCAATGGCGTGTCATCCATCTTAGTAAGTGGAATGAAACAAAAAACACAGTGGGCTTCCGGAGTGAGATTTGGAAGTTCAGGGATGCAGCTGATATCAACCCGTTTCAGGAACTTGCCATGGTTGCTGTGTCTGTGTTGTCCTTGCCACACTCGAATGCTGAAGTCGAGAGATTATTCAGCCAGATGAGTGTGGTAAAAAGCAAACTTAGAAATCGAATGTCCTTGGAGACCCTTAACTCCATCCTGTATGTCCGATATGGTCTGAAGTTGTCTGGTGAAGCTTGCTATGAGCACAAGCTGCCTGATCATGTTTTGCAGCTTTTTGGCACATCAGCTGCTTACTCATTTAAGTCGGCTCCCTCAGTTGCTGAACCTGCAGTAGAAAGCATTGACCAAAATGAAGATGACCTACTCTTTCTGTGAGCCAGAATAACATGTGTTCATTAGGTTTGAAACTAAACCAAACTTAAGAAAACTTAAAAAAAAAAAAAAAAAAAAAAAAAAAAAAAAAAAAAAAAAAAAAAAAAAAACTAAGAAATCCTTAAAAAAAAAAAAAAAAAAAAAAAAAAAAAAAAAAAAAAAAAAAAAAAAACAATAAGTAACTCTAATAAGTGTCTCTTTTAAGGTCACTTCGCCGGTCCCAAGCCCGGATAAAAGACGAGGGTTGCATGCAGGGCCGGAGTGGGCCCCTTTTTCAGCCCGGGAGTTTCATGCCCAAACCCGGCCCACTTTTTCCATGGAGGAAGGAATTTGAATAAATGAAACAGCAGCTAGCTCTTACAATGCCTTTTTATTGGGTATATAACAGAAAACACTTCACTTAAACATGTTTAATTCAAATTTAAATCAGATAAAGATTTAAAAGGTAAAAAAATGTGATAAAAACGAAAACGTATTTGAATTTGTACAGGAGCAATAATTTGAAATAAAAATAATTTGAAATTAAAATTGCATTTGTCTTCCCAACAGAGAGGTGCTCTATTGTTAGGTTTACACTAAACTCTTAAGTAGCTTCAATACACGCATATTTAGTAGGCTACCTACAGCATCAAAAGCCTCCTAAGCAGTGCACTGGTTTCTGCAACTTTATTAATAACAGTGTCATTGTCTAACCTGCCGTTTTACCAGGTGATGGTGGACGCTGGCGCATTTGGCTGCCGCTACCGTTACCGTATTTTACCGTATTTTATTGTATTTTTTATCGTTTTTCGTTTTCATCTTTTTACACACCTTGTGGATCTATTTCTTTTATGTTACTTTTGATACTTTTATTTGTGCTTTTGATACTTTTTGTTCTTTCTACTGTACATCGCGTCTGCGGCCGGTGGTGAACGGTGGATGAGTTTTCCTGGGATCGGCACGATGTTGAACTATTCCGTTGACCAGCTGAGGAAGTTCAACAACTGCACTACTCCATCGTGTATTTCAGTCATCAAACAGCTTGGACTCCTTCGCCGGCCTCGTTATATTCACAGGGGCTCCCGGAGAAAGCTTGTTTATCTTCGAAACGGTAACGCTATTCCATCCTTCTGGTCAGCCGTGCGCACTGTCGCTCCGCAAACACGTCATCAGAGCGCTGCTGCCTTGCACACCAGTAGCGGTGTAGTCTCCATGACAACGCTGTCCACGGAGTGGGATGGGAAACGCGGAGTGGACTTAGCAAATCTCCGTTCTCTTCCTCGTTCCTCACAGCCAACTACACAACAATACCACTTGAAAATGGCATTGCTTAATGTTCGTTCACTCAACACAAAAAGTACTGTACTCAGTGAATTTATATCTGACAGTGAACTAGACTTTTTCTGTCTCACTGAAACTTGGCATAAACCCTTGGATTATTTTACGTTAAATCAGACCACGCCAATGGGATACTCGTATATTGATGAACCTCGTATGGAAGGGCGAGGTGGTGGTGTTGCTGCAGTCTATAGGGATGATATTAAAATAACCACTTTGTCTTTTCCTGCTGCTCTTTCTTTTGAACACCTGGCTTTCAAGTTGTCAGGGCCAACTCCTCTGGTCACTGCTGTAGTTTATCGTCCGCCAAAGCCAAACGCTTCCTTTCTCTCTGACTTTTCAGATTTTTTAACCCAGCTTAGTGCCCTCTCATCCTCTGTACTGCTTATGGGTGATTTTAACATCCATATTGATGACAACAACTGTAAATTTGCCAGGGAATTTTTGGAATTGTTACAGTGTTTTAATTTCACACAACATATACATTTTCCAACTCATAAAAAAGGTCATACTCTTGACCTTGTCTGCTCTACTGGTGTCCTAGTTCATCAGCCGTCCAGCCATGACCTTACTGTCTCTGATCATTTGACAATCATCATGGACATTGAGGTCACTAGGCCCATCACTAGAGCTAAACGTAAAATATCCTTCAGGAATCTTCAATATATCTCTCCCTCTGCTTTCTCAGATTCTCTTGTTAAAAAGATGTCTGTCTGTCCTGTACTGTCTAGTAATTCATCTGACCTTGTCGATTACTATAATGACATACTCGCCTCATGTCTTGATGAGCTGGCTCCTTTGAGAACCAAATTTGTTTCATTTAGTCATTCCGCACCATGGTACACAATTGAGCTTCACCAAATGAAATCCCGTAAACGCCAGCTTGAAAGACTTTATAAGAAAACCGGTCTAACAGTACATTATCAGATTTATTCTGATTATCTTCAACATTACAAAGACGCTCTTACGGCAGCCCGATCCACTTACTATTCCGAACTCATACATGCTGGATCAACAAATCCTAAGACTCTCTTTTCCACAATAAATAAACTTCTCAAACCAGTTGACAATACTACCAATTCCTTTACAGTTGACAAGTGTAACTCTTACCTCTCATTTTTTCAAACAAAAGTTGAGAATATCCACAATTTTCTGACAGTTTCCCCTGTCATCTCTGTTTCTCCGCCTATCTCATCTCAATTTATTACCCAGCCTCTGTCTCAGTTCTCACCTGTGTCTCATTTGGACCTATCTGAGATCTTAACAGGGATGCGAAGCTCCACTTGTGTTTTGGATCCTGCTCCATCAAAACTTGTTAAGGGTTGTTTTCCAGTTATCTCATCACTTATCACAGAGATAATCAATTCCTCTCTTAGTTCTGGCTCAGTCCCTCAATCACTCAAATTGGCTGCTGTTACTCCCATACTTAAAAAACCTGGACTTGACTCTAACATTATGAGTAACTTTCGGCCCATTTCCAATCTTCCATTTCTGTCGAAAATACTGGAACGTGTTGTTGCCTCACAGCTCAAAGATCACCTAAATTCCAATAATCTATTTGAATCATTTCAGTCTGGTTTCCGCCCCCAGCACAGCACTGAGTCAGCCCTCCTCAAAGTCACAAATGACCTTCTTCTTTCTTCAGACTCTGGACAAATTAATATTCTCGTCCTCCTTGATCTTACTGCAGCTTTTGACACCATTAATCACTCCATTCTTCTGTCCCGCCTTGAATCCTCTGTCAACATCACTGGTACTGCCCTTTTGTGGTTAAGGTCATATCTCGTAAACAGACAACAGTTTGTTAATATCAACAATTGTAGTTCTGCCATTGCTCCACTGTCCCAAGGCGTTCCCCAAGGCTCAGTGTTAGGTCCCCTTTTGTTTATTCTTTATATGCTCCCCCTTGGTGACATCATACGTCGGCATGGTTTACATTTCCACTGCTATGCTGATGATATTCAGCTTTACATCTCCTCCAAATCCATTAATACTGAACTTCACTCCACTCTGACAAATTGCATCACTGAAATGAAATTGTGGATGAAAGCTAATTTCCTCAAATTAAACTGTGAAAAATCAGATATGATCATCGTAGGTCCTACAACCCTGGCAAAAACCACAAAAAATTTTCAAATTACCATTGATAATGACACTTTGTCTCCGTCTTCTAACATCCGAAATCTTGGTGTAATTTTTGATAGCAACCTCTCTTTTGACCGCCATGTAAATCACATCACCAAAACTGCTTTCTTTCATCTAAAAAACATAGCACGTCTACGTCCATCACTCTCCTTTTCTGCCGCCGAAACCTTGATTCATGCTTTTATTACATCCAGAATTGATTATTGCAATAGCATCCTTTATGGTACATCTAACAAAATCCTAAAAAAACTTCAGTATATCCAGAATTCAGCTGCTCGCCTCCTTACTCATACTCGCTCCCGTGATCATATTACACCTGTTCTACAAAAACTTCATTGGCTTCCCGTTGCTCAACGCATTCAATTCAAAATTCTTCTATTCACTCACAAAGCTCTCCATAATCAGGCCCCATCCTACCTCACCGACCTGCTCCATCAGCACATTCCCTCCCGTAGCCTTCGCTCTTCTGAGGCTAACCTACTGTCCATACCCTCTAGGACCAAGCACCGGACCTGGGGTGACAGGGCCTTTTCCATAGCTGCTCCATCTTTATGGAATGCTCTCCCCAAACACCTACGAGATTGTCCTGACCTGTCCAAATTCAAGTCACTTCTCAAAACTCATCTATTCAATATGGCATTTAACTTGTAACAACACGAAATAAATGCTTTTATTTTTGCTATTCTTTTTAATAGTTTTTATACTTAGATCACGACAGAAATGTGAAGTCCTAGATCCTAAAACTTGTAAAGTTTTCAGTTTCCTGATTGCATGTAAATCTGTCCTGTTTCTGTCTAATTTTAAGAAATTGTTCTATATTTGTTGTTCTCTCTCATAATTTAGCTAATTTTTAATGAACTGTCTTATGCTGCTCTCTTTGTTTTTATCTTAATTATTCTTGATGTTGATGTACTATTTTGATTTTGTACTATGATTTGTATGGTGTATGTACGTATTTGTTTTGATTATTTGTCTTATGTAAAGCGTCTTTGAGTATCTTGAAAAGCGCTATATAAATAAAATGTATTATTATTATTATTATTATTGTCTATAGACATGAGACATGGCTTATCTGCTGCTCTGAGGCTAAAAAAAATTGTTTTTTTTAACAATTTAGCCTATATTATGATGGTGTAAAATTGATAGTGATTTAGGCTATTTGTCTCCATTTGTTAAAATAAATTAGGCTATCGTGCTGACATCTCTCTGAATGTCTGAACAATTTAACATATATCATGTATATTCTCTACATAATATTTTACATTACAAATAATTATCTTAGTTTAAATAACTCTGCTAGACTATCTTCTACCTGTCCCTTCAGTAGTCATGGCCTCCTCGGGATCATCAGTACAGTAGCGTCGGAACAAAAACATTCCATTAATAAGTTAGGCTATTTAATATATTACAAACTGTAATATATTGAAACTGAATATTTGTGATTAATGGTGTGTACTGGGTTCTACAAAATAAACTACGCTAAGTTGACATTGCAAATGTTGCGCAATAACCTTACAGTGACAATACAAAATTATTTCCATATCTCTCTTTACCGGCTGCAACTGGGGTCTGTCCTCTGTAAAACAGCTCTGTTAATTTGGCACATTTGGCAGCATCTTCTTCCAACGCCTTTCTCTTTTTTAACCTGGCCTTTTCGGCTTCACCTGGCCTCTTCCTGCCCTCCATCACCACCATCTGATGGTTTACGCTATTCTGTTGCTATATTTACTTTTACCGCCGCTCCAGAAAAGACGCGTGGGCCCAACCAACTTAAACATTTGGGAGGGGGGAATTCCCTCAGATGGTAGAACCCATCTAATCTACTGCGATGTAGGGGCTGCACTGTCAAATGAATGGAGAATGAATGCAAGAAGAAGATTAGATAAGTGACAGATAAGTGTCAAAATTATTTTTCCCAACCGGCCCAAACTCGAGATTGACATGAGCCGACCCATCGGGAATCCTCCCGAATCTCCCGATTAGCCACTCTGGGCTTGCCTCTCTCCTCAATACAGTATTCATTAAAGTGCTCATCAAAGTACAGTGTGTCAACACTACCAGCTAGTATGAAAGCATGCTCTTCGTGTATTATTATACTACAGAATTTTTTTTTTAACTCTGGAAGATCATATAATCCAGTGCAAACAAACAAAACAACCTCATACTTAGTACCATAATTTCTGATCCAGTTAATAGTTGAAACATCAGAAAATGCCTCCAATTTAATGTCTGTCTAAGTACTTCTCCACCCTCCAAGCTAGAGAGTGTTTGTGTTCTTGTAGAACCAAACTCAAATCTCTTGAAATAATAGTTCGCATAGTGAAATGCCAATTGATGCTGATGCTGCTTTACGTGTGAGATGGCCGATTTTTTAATACACCGTAAATTTTCTATCAGGATACAGTAATTTGAACCTATTATGGTGATCACAGATCAAATGTTTCAAGTAACATATCATCCCATCAGTTACAGTTGGGGAGAACACTATGTTGACTATCTGTATCAAAAGGAGAAGTAGTTTGACTGTTACCCCTTTCAATGACATCACCAAATATAAGGGGAGTGTCGTGCAGAACACACCATGACTGGACAGCATTCAACCCCAGGTGTTTGCTATTGTCATCCAATTGTAAGCCACTTGGTTTGTTTTTGTGTTCTGGGTAACCATAATTAAAGCTCTGTATTCTGTCAAAGTGTTCACAGAAACATAGCCCTGTTTAATGAGGTAAAGAAAAAGCAGCTTAAGTTCATACTGTACGACACCCTTGAACAAATCGTACATGATGTCAACAGTATAGCTGTCAGAGCTATGAAAATACTGTAAATAATTAAACACACAATTCTTTTTAACATCAAATACAGGATATTCATTTAGTACCTTACAATGTTCAGTGTGAAGTTCTTTTGAACAGAAATTACACCAGGATGATCCTCAGTAAATCTTCAGTGTTCTTCAATGATCAGGACTCTCACAGGACCACCACAGAGCAGGTATTATTTGGGTGGTGGATGATTCTCAGCACTGCAGTGTCACTGACATGGTGGTGGTGTGTTAGTGTGTGTTGTGCTTGTATGAGTGGATCAGACACAGCAGCGCTGCTGGAGTTTTAAAACACCCTACTGTCACTGCTGGTCTGAGAATAGTCCACCAACCAGAAATATCCAGCCAACAGCACCCTGTGGACAGCGTCCTGTGTCCACTGATGAAGGTCTAGAAGATGACCAACTCCAACAGCAACAATAGATGAGCGATCGTCTCTGACTTTACATCTACAAGGTGGACCAACTAGATAGGAGTGTCTAATAGAGTGGACAGTGAGTGGACACGGTATTTAAAAACTCCATCAGCGCTGCTGTGTCTGATCCACTCATAAAAGCACAACACACACTAACACACCACCACCATGTCAGAGTCACTGCAGTGCTGAGAATGATCCACCACCCAAATAATACCTACTCTGTAGTGGTCCTGTGGGGGTCCTGACCATTAAAGAGCAGGGTAAAAGCAGGTTAAAAAAGTATGTAGAGAAACAGATGGACTACAGTCAGTAATTGTAGAACTACAAAGTGCTTCTGTATGGTAAGTGGAGCTGATAAAATGGACAGTGAGTGTAGAAACAAGGAGGTGGTTGGATGGATATGGGATATGACTCAGCATACAAAACATATATTGTCAAGTATTGAGTTATTTATTTATGCAAGTAGTTTTTTTTATTTTAATAAAACTAACACGTATCTTTGTTTTGGTTTTTGTACAGTATAGAATGATTTCCTGTCACTGTGGGCTGCAGAGCACAGTAGTAGAGAGCAGAATCTGATACTGCAGGAGAGGAGATGATCAGATCCACTCGATTTTTAGCTTCATTTATCTTCGCAGAAAAGCCAGAACCTTCAGCTTTTTTATTATATTCAGCAACCAGTATGATGAACTCTGGTCTGAATGTGGAGTACTGACGATACCACTGCAGGTTATTAGTTCCACCATATCCACTGTAATTGCAGGATAAAGTGACAGTGTTTCCCTCCAAGCCATTTTTAATGGTAGAAACTGGTTTAATTTCCTGTGTGGAGATATAACCTGTTAAAATGAAAGATAAATGTTTATTTAATGTAGTGTTATTGTAAAGATTTTGATCCAGAACCCTTGTAAGTAAATCATAGAGATAGGACTGTAGGATAGAAACTCTGTAAGGAACTTCCATCAGATAATACTTGAAGATGCATTTTAATTTTAATGTTAAGTTTAAGTCATTTTTGTTAACAAGTTTATATTCTGCTAATAAGCATTAAAATGAAAGGTCTTTAATACATGCTATATGAAGTGTGTTTACTCACCTAAAATAAGGAAATAAAGGCACACAAATCCAACAAACAATGCCATGGCTGAACGGCACAATCATGTAGCTTATAGCCTGCTGTCATTCTTATGCATGTTTGTACCTCCTCTCTTCAGCTTCCTTTTCCAACAGTGCAGCTCTGTTAGTGATTAGTAAAATGTAGATGGAGTCTGCCATCATGTGTTTACTTTCCATATTTTTAAGAACAGTAAAGTATGGAGGTGAGAGCATTAAGATAACTGTCCTACATATTTTCAAATGGTGCTGTAATTTACAGCAGTGATTTCGCAGTAGTTATACTAATGTTACTACTGAAGTACTAATATTAATTTGTCTGAATAATTTTCCTTTGTTTTAAAAATTTGTTTTATAAAAATTTATGTTTTGTATGAGTTTAAAGTGAAATTAAGTAAATATATGTGCTGTAAAAATAAACAAACAAAACATTTGCCAAATACTCCCCCCCCCCTTACCTTTACAAAGTAAATGTAGTACTTACACTGATCAGGCATAAAGTTTTGACCACTTTCTTAATATTGTGTTGGTCCCCCTTTTGCTGCCAAAACAGCCCTGACCTGTTGAGGCATGGACTCCACTAGACCCCTAAAGGTGTACTGTGGTATCTGACACCAGGATGTTAGCAGCAGGGCTTTTGGGTGGCTGAACCACATCAGAATTAAACTGTTGCTAAAAATTAATGCTCGAATAAATGTACACATTAAAGAGGGTCCATGTGCTAAATTTTACTGTCTTATAATTATACATTTAGCATTACTGTATAACTAAAATTACATAATTACAATTACATAATTAACATGACTGTTTTTAGACAAGAGACACACACAACTACACCAATAAGAAAAACACACAACTTAATGTAGGATTAAAAAAAAAAAGCCCTACAAAACATAAATAAGTCTTAAATTGCTTATAATATAATTACTCATGAATTAATAACAAATCACATTTAATATAAAAGATATGATATTATTACAGAGGTATGTAAGCACAGAATAAGGTTATATTAAGATTAACATTATATATAACTAAAAAATCCACAATAAGTGTACAATTGTAAATTTGTGTAAAGTGTAAATTTGTATTATATCACATATAATAATATATATCAAGTTTTATTGAGAATATTGTACATGTAATGTAGGTGTTTGGTTTTTGTACAGTATAGTATGATTTCCTGTCACTGTGGGCTGCAGAGCACAGTAGTAGAGAGCATAATCTGATACTGCAGGAGAGGAGATGATCAGATCCACTCGATTTTTATCTTCATTTATCTTTACAGAAAACTTAGAATCTGCAGCTTTTTTTTTATATTCAGCAACCAGAATAATGAACTCTGGTCTGAATGTGGAGAACTGACGATACCACAACAGGTTATCATTTCCTGATCCACTGTAATTACAGGATAAAGTAACAGAGTTTCCCTCCAAGACATTTTCAGTGGTAGAAACTGGTGTAATAGTCTGTGCAGAGGTATAAACTTAAAAAAAGGAAAAGAAATGTTCATTACATTAAAAACAATAAAAAACATTAGATTATTAAAAATACATTACATATAATATTATTTCTCACCTAAAATGACTGAAAGAAGGCAAACAAAACCAAGCAATGCCATGACTGAACTGCAGACTAGTGCAGCTTAAAGCCTGTTATCATTCTTATACATGTTTGAATCACTTCCTTTCTTCAGCTTCTCTTTCCAACAGTGCAGCTGTTACAGTGTTTAGTAAAATGTAGATGGAGTCTGCCATCATGTGTTTTCTTTCCTTCCTACATCTGTGTGCAGAAAAAAACAATTTTCGATCCCTTCTTTAATCCCCTGCTCTTTCACTAAAGAATGTTGACTTATCAAAATGTCTCTTCAAAATGTATCACAGTGTGTAATTAGAAATCAAAGGTGGCATTAAATTGGTAAACATGTAAAGCCTGTCTAATTACATGGGTTACAAAGGTACTTTATGAAAACAGCACAAAGCTTTCAAATGCTTCCTAGTCCTGACAGTTGACTAATTAAAAGAAGTTTTTACTGTTTGGAGCCTTTAAATATTTTTCATGTTTCAGCTCTTTAAAAAGAGGTTATAACCAGTCTATGTACTGACACTGGAGGTTTTGATAGTTTTGTAATGCAAGCACCGATCACACTTACCAGCTCAATCAGACAACATAGTTCTGAAGGTCAGTCACTCAGATCAAAGTAACACAAAGACTCTTGTTCCTGCTGGTTCGTTGGTCTAGGGGTATGATTCTCGCTTAGGGTGCGAGAGGTCCCGGGTTCAAATCCCGGACGAGCCCTCATTTAGTCAAATGCTCTGTTGAACTATACAAAAAACTCATCAAGAGTCCCGTTAAAATCTAATGATCAAACAAAAATGACACATGCTGATACACTGGTAGAAGTTGGTGAGCTTATGAGGATGTAAATACCTTTCATAACAATTCTTCCAGTCAGCTTAAAGTTTTTTTTTCTTCTACAGATTTTAGAATCTTTGGGCAAATTCAAAGCATTGAAAATGTTTACAAAATCCAAACAGCAAGGAGCATGAAGTCAACACGACAAGATAAAATATCATGGTAATGTAAATGTTGCAAAATCTTTTGTATAACTAACCGATTAAAGACAGCGTCACAACGTTTGTATTGTACAGTTTGGGTGGATAAACATGATACATAACGTAAACAGCTCCTGTCAAATGCTTCCAAGTCTTTTAATTTGACAAAGCGAGTCTTTAATGACACCTCATGCTTAAACTGTTAGAAATGCTTTAATGAAGCTTTGCATTGAATTTTGTTTTGTCATGAATACACTTCCCAGTGCAACCAGTCAACATGGTGTTGACACTAAGCCAGACTGGCTCGTTGGTCTAGGGGTATGATTCTCACTTCGGGTGCGAGAGGTCCCGGGTTCAAATCCCGGACGAGCCCTTTTTTACCCACGTTTAGTCCATGTGTCTATATAAAACGGTTTGACATTATAATCTAATCAAATGATACAAGATTTAAATAGATGTATTTATTTATTTGCACAATAACTTTATTATAAATGATTTTTTTGTATTGTTTTGTACAAGGTTTGTAGTAGGTGAGAGACATTGGTGTATGTATATAAAAATTAGTTTGACATTAATACATCAAATTATATGACACTTTAATTGCTTCATTTTTCTGAATAAATGCACAATATATGTTATGAATATTTGCCTATTTTCATGTGTAAGAATTCATCAAATAAGTAGCTCTTAAATGTTTTTTCAAGCACTTATATAAACCAGAATGCCGAATGTGAAACGGATGTTGAATATTAAACTAACGGGCATGAGTATGTACGCTTAAAATGGCTAATGATAACTAGCTAATAATACATTGTAAATATACTGTTAAATGGTTTATGACTTTAAAACATGTTAAACTGTAAAGGCGTGGCACAATATGACAGTCTGGTTAAGGCTCTAGTTAGTTGATTTTGCAATTATATTAGCAATTTGGCAAGCTAGTAGCTGTTTGATGTTTAAAAAACAAAAAGGTGCTATACAGTCAAACCGCCTACACTAAAAAGCTCACTTTTGTTTAGAATTACAGCACTGAGTGTTAAACGTTAAATCGAAGCCAGATTCACTGCATTATGCTGCACGGCTCCACATCGTTTCCCGTTTAGCCACAGATGTAAGTAAGTAAGTAAGTAAATTTTATTTATAAAACACTCTTAAAACAACTTACGTTGACCAAAGTGCTGTACATCGAATAAGCATACATAACACAACATTATATTAAAAAAGTAAGAATGTCCTCTTCAAAATCCAGCAAGGTTTAATAATCTAAAAACGTGACAGAACTTTAATGGGAAATCTCAACTCTGAGTCAATTCTCATTGGTCCATCACGTTTGATTGACATCCACATCTTCCAATTGTAGACACATTGGACGACAGGCCGTAAAGCGAGATGTGTCACCTGAACAACAGCTGGAACGTAAGTGAAACCAAAAATGCTGCTAAATGTTCTGTGTGTAAAAGTGAAAATAAAAACAGCAGTTTTGATGTTGTAGCTGCTGTATTTATTCCTTTAGAATATTTGTTTCACAGTCTGAGCGTTGTTATTTAGATAGCTAGTTTAACCATTGTGCATTGAGACATGTATTATTACTATTAATATCATTATTATTTATTATTATTATTATTTTTTTTTATTATTATTATTATTTTATTACTGTAAAAATAATTTACGCTGCACCGTCAGGACAAAAACAAACCACAACCTTTGAGGAACTGCTCATGAATCTCCGCTATCAAATTATAACAAGAATATAAAACAATAATTAAGGATTTAAATTTCTGAGAAAAATGCAGAAGAACATCTGAAGATGTGAGTTCAGTTTGGTTCCTCCATGTTCTTCAGATGTTTCCACATTATTTACTATCCCAGGAGCCAGTAAACATTCATCAGTTCACCTTTAATAAGCACCAGAACTAAATCCAGCTGTTTATTTTTTAATGAACTTAATTTGTATTTTGATGAAGGAAAAATTTCTGGACGATCCCTGTGGAGCGAGGACGTTCTGAAGGACGCCACAGCGCTGCAGAACACAGCAGAGCCGATGAGACGTATTGTGAGGATGGCAGCACCATTACAGGGCGCTCGGTCCAGCGGCTCGTTCTCTTCAGCTTCAGCATGGAGAGGGGGGACACGGGGGCGCCAGCGGGGTCCAACATGCCTACACAAAACACACACACACACACGTTACAGGAACACTCCAGCCTTCATCTGCTCACTAGAATAAAGATCTAAATCTAAAAATAATCCACCTTGATTCTCCATTGTGGTCTTCATCAGTTTTTCACACTCTTCAAGTTGGGTTATAAATGTGGGAGCAATCAGAACATGCTCGTCCTGGACGTTCTGCTGCTGCACCACTTCATCAGAGGACCTGAAGATCTTCTCCAGAACAGCCTGAAGTGGATCTGCTGGAGAAATGAAACCTGATTCAGCACCATGATGGATTAAACACCACACAGCTCAAACCACACTTCAAGATGTACCTTCAATCCCTTCTATAACCGGGTTCTGCTCTTCTGGCTTCTTCTCCTCCATGTTCTTCTTCTCCATGCTCGGCTCTACCGGGTTCTTCTCTTCCATCTGTACCACCTGTACCTCTGGGTCCGGTAGAACCTGTGTACTCATCCCTACATTCACCTCATTTCCCATCATCCGATTCTCCTCCTTGCTCGGCTCCACCTGGTTCTTCTCTTCTATCTCTATCACCTGTACCTCTGGTTCCTGCCCTTGGTCCTGCAGAACCTGGGTACTCATCCCTGCGTTCTCCTCGTTTCCCATCATCTGATGTTCCTCCACGTTTGTGTCCTCCTGCCGGTCCTTCTTTTTGAGTCTCTGCCACCATTTCTTCTTCTTCTCCTTCTTCTCAGGTTTGGGTCTGTGCGGCTCCTCATCCTCATCAGACAAGACGCTACAACACCGCAACTTCTTGAACCAGAACATTTTAGCTGCTTCGATGCTCCGTCTCAAAGTGAAGCAGCACCAGCACAGGAGCTCAGATCAGAGCTTGTAGAATGTTGTGACATCATCATGATGTCACAGTGTGTGCTGGAGCTGAGAGCAGAGCTGATGATCACAGCACCACTCAGTGTCTTTAACATTTACTTCAGATGTGGACACGCCCAGTGTAGATCTGTATAGCCAAAAGTATGTGAACACCCCCAGAGATCACACACACACACAGACACACACACACACACACACAAACAAGCATTTCTTGCAAATCTAACTGAAGTTAATATTACTGACCAAACCCTGAATAGATTTTTGTATGTGTGTGTGTGTGTGTGTGTGTGTGTGTGTGTGTGTGTGTGTGTGTGTGTGTGTGGTAATCCTCATGATCTGAGCTGGATGGTGAAACACAGAATTATGGGTCCCCGGAATCTTGGTTCAATCCGAAAATCTGATAACTACACCTACTAGGCATAACATTATGACCACTGACAGGTGAAGTGAATAACACTGATTATCTCTTCATCATGGCACCTGTTAGTGGTAAGGATATATTAGGCAGCAAGTGAACATTTTATCCTCAAAGTTGATGTTAGAAGCAGGAAAAATGGACAAGCGTAAGGATTTGAGCGAGTTTGACAAGGGCCAAATTGTGATTCCTAGTCAACTGGGTCAGAGCATCTCCAAAACTGCAGCTTTTGTTCCCAGTCTGCAGTGATCAGTATCTATCAAAAGTGGTCCAACAAAGGAACAGTAGTAAACCAGCAACAGGGTCAAGGGCGGCCAAGGCTCAGTGATGCACATGGGGAGCAAAGGCTGGCACGTGTGGTTTGATCCAACAGACGAGCTACTGTAGCTCAAATTGCTGAAGAAGTTAATGCTGGTTCTGATAGAAAGGTGTCAGAATACACAGCGCATCACAGTTTGTTGTGTATGGGGCTGCATAGCTGCAGACCAGTCAGGGTGCCCATGCTAACCCCTGTCCACCGCCAAAAGTACCAACAATGGGCTCAAGAGCATCGGAACTGGACCACGGAGCAATGGAAGAAGGTGGCCTGGTCTGATGAATCACGTTTTGTTTTACATCACGTGGATGGCCGGGTGCATGTACGTCGCTTACCTGGGGAACACACGGCAGCAGGATGCACTATGGGAAGAAGGCAAGCCGGCGGAGGCAGTGTGATGCTTTGGGAAATATTCTGCTGGGAAATCTTGGGTCCTGCCATCCATGTGGATGTTACTTTGACACGTACCACCTACCTAAGCATTGTTGCAGACCATGTACACCCTTTCATGGCTGTGGCCTCTTTCAGCAGGATATTGTACCGTCACAAAGCAAAAACGCTTCAGGAATGGTTTGAGAAGCACAACAACGAGTTTGAGGTGTTGACTTGGCCTCCAAATTCCCCAGATCTCAATCCAATCGAGCATCTGTGGGATGTGCTGGACAAACAAGTCCGATCCATAGAGGCCCCACCTCACAACTTACAGGAGTTAAAGGATCTGCTGCCAACATCTTGGTGCCAGATACCACAGCACACCTTCAGGGGTCTAGTGGAGTCCATGCCAAGTTTTCTGTGCCAAACACAAACAGAGTCATCTAGACTGTTTACAGCAAAGGTGCAAAAGTCAACATATGTGATGTTATGGGGGTGCATCTGTACCCATAGCATTGTGCTTTCATACCACCCATTGTGTGGTGTACCACTGATGCAAAGGTGTATGATGAAGTTGTAGAGAGACACATCATTTACCAGCAGGTTCATGGTTATTTTAGCAAGACAATCCCAGGCCTCATTCTGCATGTGCTACAACAGTGTAGGTTTGTAGACTCTGAGTGCTTGTGTTTGACTGACCTGCTTTTATTCCAGATGAAGCTTTTATATTAAGCAATAATGGGCAAAAATTTAATTTGCAAAACTGCAACAATTAGTATTTTCAGTTTCCAAATGTGTAATAAATTTATTTATGCTATAAATTTTGTCAGTAAAAACATCTTTGTATTTAATATAAATAATATGACTTTATAAGTCTGTCGTGAATCTAAAAAAATAAACCATGTGATACTCAGTCTGTGATCTGTATACACTGGTTTTTGTACAGTGTAGAGGAGTTTCCTGTTACTGTGGGCTCCATGGCACAGTAGTACAGAGCAGAATCTGATACTGCAGCAGAGGAGATCTTCAGATTCACAAGGTTTTTTGTTCCATCAACTGTAGCTGATAAACCAGAGATGCTAGAACTCTGCTGTGATCCAAATGCACTGATAGAAACTATAAACTCTGGTGTAGATCCAAGATACTGACGATACCACTGCAGATTATTTGCACTCTGATATTCACAAGAGAGAACAATGCTGTGACCCACTGCTGCATTTAATGTATCATTCAGTGATGTTATTGACTGTGCCAAACTCTTCCCTGCAAATCAGATAAATATGTTATATGTGATGTAATAAATAAATACAGTCATACAGTAAAACTAAAACACATTGTGTACTGTGACTGCATGAAAATACTGAGATGTACTTACATTGTATAGCTGAGAAGAGAAGAAGAGAACACAGGAACATCATGTTTGTATTGTGAGAAGTGAAGGAAGGACGGGGTGATTGTGCTTCTATACAGTTCTATACAAACTCCTCCTATTTTCAGTTGATTGAGTGGGGAATGAAAGCAGAACTTTACATTAATCACAGCCATACTGAATATTTTAATCATGCTTTTCCATCTGGCAGTCTGACGCCAGAGTGTTTGGGGCAAATGCCTGGAGAACGTTACCTGCCTGACTGCATAGTGCCAACTGTACAGTTTGTTTCAGAAGGGATAGCCTAATGATATAGGGTTGTTTTTGAGTGTAGATAGTCACTAAAGTTATGATGCATTAAATGACTTAAACACAATTGAAATGTCACTAATATTTGTACTGACACAGTTGTTTTGGATACTTGATCTTGGATCTAATGATGCTTGCTTGGTTTAAAGTGTAAGATTACAGGGATGTTTGGTTGTATAAAATGATGTGGACTGTGAGTTTTGTTGTACCTTTGGATTAGTTTGCTTGATTGTTTGGATCTCTGTTTTTTTACTTTGTTCTGCCTTATTTACTACGACTGTGTTTGTTCAATAAACCTGCACCTGATTCCTAATCTGGTTTATGAGTACTTCGTCACAAAATGCTTTACCGTCCCAATTTTTTTTTTGAATAGATGTTTATTAATAAATAAAATAAAATTGAGCAGATAAAACATGAAATATCTCAGATTCATCCTGTCTGCAATCAAATAAAAGTCAAAGTAAATGTAAGAAACTGTGTTTTTTTATTATTTGCTTTTTCCATACCGGCCCAACTTTTTCTGATTTGGGTTGTATTTAAACTGGTGTACTGTACTACTGGGGAGAAATTTAATTTACCTTGTGTGGTGAAAAAGTGCTTGTGGCTACTGGAGCAGCGATGATGCATAACTAAGCACTAGAACTTTTTTTAAGCATAAAGTCATGCAAACTTTATGCTATATTAGTCATGCAAACAGAGAGACGTGCGCCAGCTAGCGGACAATTACTGAACTACTGGTACACTTCTCACGGGAATTTTAAACAATCAGACCTGACATTCCAGATTTTGTCCGTTAAATTCAAAATCCGTTAAATGAAGGTCCGCTAAATCGAGGTTCCACTGTACAAAAAACTCAAATTAAAGAATAGAGCATTCCCAGATAATGTTTTGTTATATAATTTTAGATTAGTCATAAAAACAGAAAACTGGTTTTTATTACATTTTATAACTAATGCAGAGAAATAATAAAGGACAGAAATATTCATGATTTAAACATTTAAATATTTTCCTCTTCATAAAACAGCAGAACAGATTAAATGTAGGTGTTTGTTTTTTGTACAATATACTGTAGAATGATTTCCTGTCACTGTGGGCTGCAGAGCACAGTAGTAGAGAGCAAAATCTGATACTGCAGCAGAGATGATGTTCAGATCCACTCGATTTTTATCTTCATTTATCTTTACAGATATTCCTGGAACTGGAGGATCAGCTTTTCTTTCATAATTACCCTCACTAATCAGAATAATGAACTCTGGTCTGAATGTGGAGAACTGACGATACCACTGCAGGTTATTATTTGTACCAGATCCTTTGTAATTGCAGGATAAAGTAACAGAGTTTCTCTCCAAGACAGTTTTAGTGGTTGTAACTTAATTAATTTCCTGTGCGTGATTAAAACCTGTGGACAGATAAAGAACAATGTTTATTTATATATAAAGATATGAGTGTAAGAATCTAGCAGCAGATACATTGTAACTTCTATTTAAGGTTTGGATAAAGGTTCTCATGTGTTATGTGATGTTATTTCTCACCTAAAACAATGGAAAGAAGACACAGAAATCCAAACAATGCCATGACTGAACTGCAGAATAATGTAGCTCAACACCTGCTATCATATCTTATGCATAAATAAACCATTTCCTCTCTTTAACTTCCTTTTCCAGCAGTACAGCCCTGTTACAGAGTTTAATAAAATGTAGATGGAGCCTGCCATCATGTGCACACTTACACTCACTACATCTGTGTGGAACAAAACCTACTATCTACAGTATAATAGCTTATATTATGGTTTGTTTGTTTTTTATATCATGTGAAATTTTGTTTTAGAGATGATTTCTGGCATAGATGACAGGCTGTTTGAAGGGCAACAAGGAAAAGGAAAAATACCCAAGTATTCTTTAAATGATCTTGACAATTATCTTTTCAGGTATGTAATGTATTTCAGTATTTTTTAATACAACACTGATATTTTAACTTTTCACATCTTTGTTGACTTGTCATGCATATTGTTTTTTTAAACATCTAAGGAATTTATATTAGTCCTTACGTTCTGTAGTCTATCAGTGTTTAGAAAGAAATCTCTACATCTTTCTTAGTGAGGTTTTAGATGCTATACTTTTTTTCTTATATAGAGTTGCAGGGGAAGTCTTTGCAGTGAGCCTTGCTCTAGGTGGCCCAGCTCCTTGTTTCCTGCAGAAATGGTGTTATCACTTCTTGGCAACTGGTGAGCTGATGGCTGTAACTAAAGACAATGTCCATGACTTGGAGTTGTTCCCTCTGATACAAAGGGTATGTTTCTCCTTAATCCTTTTCTATAGCAATTTATGTTGGTATATTTATTATAAAAATAAACCTCATTCTAGATTGAGGAAGCAGAAGACCTTACCTCCTGCACTGAAGAGATTATCTGTTGTGGCTACACTGGCCAAATAAATGCTGAGAGTAAATCAAACATTATTAGGTACGTATTGTAATGCAAGGCACCGTTTCTTAAACCCCTATCAGTCTGTGTTTTTGCTCAATTTCTCTGCTCACTATCGCTTCCTAAGTGAAGATGAGTACAAATGTGAACTGTCTTGAGACTAAAGACATTTAAGAACTGGTTTTTAGAACCACTGCTGTAAGACCCGCAGCTATAACACCATTCGAACATGTCATTTGTGTTTTCTTTATATCATGCACATTGGTGTGTACTTTTCTATTTTCATGTGTAAGGCCATTCTGTTACATGCAACCATGCAAAGAACTGTGATACTAAGGCAAATACAAGAAGGTTTAGATGTCTACAACTTTCTGAGCATCTTGGAAAAAAACTAGGAGCATTGCCGTCGTCTTTTTGTGTCTGGGAGTGTGGACAAGGTAGATTGTAACTTGTTTTACATTCATTCGTTGTTAGTCTTGTCCGTCACAAAGAATTGGGCTGAAATATTTACCAGTGATCACTTACATGGGAACCTGAAGGCAAACACAACCAAGAATGTTTGCAATTTCCTCTCCTGATTTCTCCCCCATCCTTTCATAATGGAACTAGTGAAGACATTCAAGTACTAATTTTGTTTTTCTTACCGTAAATTAAAAGAGAGAAGTTCCAAGTCACAGATATTCATTCAAGATTGGGAGGGAACTCCCCTAGATCTGCAGGAACTGAGTTGGTGATGCTTGTTTTGTAATTTATATTACTGTATTATATTTTATAAGATGCTGGTTCTGAAGACCCTGAGAAAATGACTGTCCCTGAGGTGATGCAATGGCTTACAGGACAATCCCACAGGCACCTGCTCCTGTCGGAGCGACAAAGGTTTAAGATAGTGGTCCATTTCAACCACAGCTGTCTAGACCGCATGCCAGACCACACTATCTGCTACCCAGTTGTGAGTGCATGTACACAGACTATTACCTTCCCTACAGCCCATCTTACCATGTTTCAGGAGTTTCAGCAGAATATACTTATTTCAGTAATATATTTTTGGTTGTCTTGTTAACCTTAACCAGTGTTTCTTAACCTCTGTCCTGGATACCCACTGCACATTTCATTGTTTTCCTTGCTCACTTTATCAGATCATTAGGAAGCCCTTACTGAATTGAAATGAGCAAAGAAAACACTCAAATGTACAGAATTTTCGTCACTCGAGTGCATATGGCTGGCGCTGCTTGTACGGATCCTGTCTGTTTGTTTGTTTGTTTTTATTCTTTTTATCTTATTTTATCGGCTTCCTTTCTATTTTATTCGGTTGTTTCTTTTATCTGTTTTAATTAAATTATTATACCTGCGACAGAATCACAGTAAAATTTAATGATACTTTTAGGGATTACTCTCTTCGCTATGCTACCTGCCTTTGCTACAGCTAATCGATTGAGATACTCATCAGAAGAACTTTACCGGCTTTGGACGCAGTATGTACCCAGAGAGAATGCGTTTTCATCTGGACATTGCTCTCTGGCATCCAAGATATATTCATCGTGGATTCCGTCATCATTTTGATTTTAATTTGGCAGTGGCAATACTGGAGCTGGGACTATATGTCCCCTTTGGTCTACCGATGCACGGCATCAAAGGAACTACAACCGCGGTGTGGATCACAGTGTGCTAAAGCCGCTTCAAAAAATAGCTGGAATTATACACGCGTCTTGTTATAAATTTGCTCTCTATAACATTCGGTATATTACCAACAAGTCTTCTCTGGTTAATGACTTTATAATGGATCGGACACTCACAGAGACATGGCAACCTCTGCATGACTTGGAAACATTTTCCTTCACTATGGTATCCGTTTTCACTGTTATGCTGATGATACGCAGCTTTATGTGTCTACCAGACCAACCTCTGACCTTCCTCCCAATGCTCTTATTGACTGTTTACATGATGTACATATATGGATGACAACCAACTATCTGAAACTCAATAGTAGTAAAACTGAGTTACTCCTTATTGGGCCAAAATCTGCACTTTCAAAAAGTTGTATCTGCTCTTGGCGTTATCCTGGATAGTACGCTTTCTCTCTCCAGTCATATAAATAACATTTCCTGCATTGCTTATTTTCATCTTTGAAACATTACGACCGGCCTTATCACAATATTCAGCGGTAGTGTTAGTCAATGCATTGGTTACTTCATGCATCGACTATTGCAATTCAATTCTTATAGGTATTCCCTATAAGCTTATTCAGAGACTCTTGCATGCATCTAACTTTTAGTGTGGTGGTGCATATATGTAAAAAGGAAGTTAGTTTGATCAAACAGGAAGACAGTTTACATTCCCATCCCCTGATTGGCTTACAGCCTTAAAAACAGAGCCTGCATTCAGAGCACTGGTAGATAAAGTGTATAGCTACAAAGAACATTTAAATCAATCAGGCTTTTAACAATTACTTTACAGCTTTCTTAGAAAGCTGTGCTAGCCATGGCATTTCTACTTATTTACCTTCTTTTACAAGGTCACTTTTTGTTTGTGGAAGTAAATGGTAATGAGGAGGACATTACTGTTTTTTTCACTAATACAATGAGATGCATTCAGAACACTGCAAGGGAATCTGACAGCATGGGACATGACAGTACGATACTGGAAAGATTATTTTGTGAGCTTAATGGATACTCACGGACAATTTCTTATTTTCTTTTAATTCGCCAGCAGTTAGAAGGGGGTAATGGTCAAAGAAGTTTGGGTGCACTGGAGGCACTCTATTCATGTTTTCATTCCCTAATAAATTCATTTGAAAACTCAAGATCGGTGGAAATGAGACATAGGGATACATTTACTCCAGGTGTACCTCCAACAATCAGAACTGGTCATCCTGGTCGCCCTCAGTACAATATACTACATGAACAAATTACCTACTGTTTGTCTCTTAGAATGAGTTGGCAAAGAATAGTTGTATGCTTTGGAATCAGCAGAATGACATTGTACAGGCACAGACAGCAACTTCAAATTGGTCAACTGACGTATACAGCAATGTCTGATGCTGCTCTGGCAGACATTGTTAGTAGGATCCTTCAAACTACCCCAAATGCAGGAGAAAGGTACGTGCTAGGAGGACTACGGTCTTGCAACATCAGAATACAGCGTTGGCGTGTGAGACGTTGCCTGCAACTGCTTGACCCAATTAGACAGGCTTTCCATCACCGGCGAGCAATTCGCCGAAGAATTTACAATGTTCAAACTCCCAATCAATTATGGTGAGTAATTTGTAATAGTATTTAAAAGATTGATTTATTAAATATACACCCTGGTAATAAAGTAGTATATACTGTATATTCTGATATAATGTGTATCCAGTAGTAGTGGAAGTACTCAGAAGTTTATTTTAGTAGAAGTACAAATACCACAGTGTAGAAATTAAATAATTTGTATTCAAAAATACAGAAGAATTAAAATAAAATTATACTTAGGAGTACCTAATGTAAAATTACTCATTAGTGTTTCATTTCAGAACATATTATACAGTCCCAAAACTTTTAATGGTTTCAACAGCAAACAATCTGTCACTTGCAATATCTGTCACTGCATCAGATGCAGAAAATTTTAAACACCCAGATGTGTCAGTTTATTAAACTTTTAAATCTTTTGATTATTTTACTGTTGCATACAGGAAGACTGTGTACGTGATTTTCCCTGTTTCCAACTTTTCCCTCCACCAGTTCAATATATCAACAAACAGTGACAACAAACAGCTCATTTGTTGTCTGACAAATTATTTGTTGTTAGGACCAGCAAAAGCCTAATATCTTCCAAATTTGGATCTGGCATATTTTTTTGCCCAGGAGTGTTGCCAGCTGTAGCCTAGTGGTTAAGGTACTGGACCAGTGATCAGAGGGTCGCTGGTTCAAGCCCCACCACTGCCAGGTTGCTGCTGTTGGACCCTTGAGCAAGGCCCTTTACCCTCAATTGCTCAGGCTGTATACTGCAACTGTAATGTAAGTTGCTTTGGATAAAGGCGTCTGCTAAATTCTGAAAATGTAAATGTACAGTGTTATTTAAAAACCATGCATGATAGAAAAATTTCACTAAAATTCAGTGTAACAATATAAGGTCTGTCTATTTTAGTTATATTATATAATATACGTAATTATAATTATACAACCCCAAGAACAGTTTAAGAACAACAGTTTAAGAACAGTTTAAGAACAACGTTTCTTAATGTGCAATTGCAAGGAATTTAGGGATTTTATCATCTACAGTCCATAATATCATCAAAAGATTCAGAGAATCTGGAGAAATCTGTGCAAGTAAGCGGCAAGGCCGAAAACCAACATTGAATGCCCGTGACCTTCGATCCCTCAGGCGGCACTGCATTAAAAACTGACATGTAACGGATATTACCACATGGGCTCAGGAACACTTCAGAAAACCATTGTCAGTGAACACAGTTCGTCGCTCCATCTACAAGTGCAAGTTAAAACTCTACCGTGCAAAGCAAAAGCCATATATCAACAACACCCAGAAACGCCGCCGGCTGATCTGGGCCCAAGCTCATCTGAGATGGACTGACGCAAAGTGGAAAAGTGTCCTGTGGTCTGACGAGTCCACATTTCAAATTGTTTTTGGAAATCATGGACGTCGTGTCCTCCGGGCCAAAGAGGAAAAGGACTGTCCGGATTGTTATCAGCGCAAAGTCTAAAAGCCAGCATCTCTGATAGTATGGGGGTGTGTTAGTGCCCATGGCATGGGTAACTTGCACATCTGTGAAGGCACCATTAATGCTGAAAGGTACATACAGGTTTTGAGGCAACATAGGCTGCCATCCAAGCAACGTCTTTTTCAGAGACGTCCCTGCTTATTGCAAGACAATGCCAAGCCACATTCTGCACGTTACAACAGCGTGGCTTCGTAGTAAAAGAGTGCGGGTACTAGACTGGCCTGCCTGCAGTTCAGACCTGTCTCCCATTGAAAATGTGTGGTGCATTATGAAGCGCAAAATACGACAATGGAGACCCCGAACTGTTGAGCAACTGAAGTTGTACATCAAGCAAGAATGGGAAAGAATTCCACCTACAAAGCTTCAACAATTAGTGTCCTCAGTTCCCAAACGCTTATTGAGTGTTGTTAAAAGGAAAAGTGATGTAACACAGTGGTAAACATGCCCCTGTCCCAACTTCTTTGGAATGTGTTGCAGGCATCAAATTCAAAATGAGTGAATATTTGCAAAAAACAATAAAGTTTATCCGTTTGAACATTAAATATTTTGTCTTTGTAGTGTATTCAATTGAATATGGGTTGAAAAGGATTTGCAAATCATCGTATTCTGTTTTTATTTATGTTTTACACAACGTCCCAACTTCATTGGAATTGGGGTTGTATATGCTGTTGTGTGTGACTGTATCAAAATGGATAAAACTTTAATCACTTGTGCCCTTTATCATCTTTCACCAAAGGATGTGTGAGCCAATGAGCAAATTGCGAATTCATCTGTTGTCCAATCAGGAGCAAGGAGGAGAGCGCGGACAGACAGAGAAGGTAATGGCGGAGTAGCGGAGCGGTTTTGGAACACAGAGAATGTTCGCGTATACAGTAGCAAAACGCAAGTTTCGTTAAGTTTAGATTTACGGTGTCATGGGTGGAAAGAGGACAGAAGCTTCGGGACTTCGTCAAAGTCTTCCCCGGAACCGTGTAAACAAACGGTGTAGCGGGAGTAGAGCAGATGAATGGGAACAATCCCATTAGTCCGCATGCAGTAACGCGAGGCTAAGTTAGATAAGTTCCAAGTCGGTGGCTGGATAACGTGTGGAAAAGTTTGGTTTCAGTCGTGTCAGGTAACCGGACTGTGGATTTAACGTTTCACTGTGGAAGCGGCAGAGGAGCAACTCGCAAAACGCCGGCATGCATCAAAGAGGACATGTTAGTTTTGTCTCATCCACATTGTGAGTACACCCTGCCATGAGTCTTTCTCTCTGCAACAGCACTGGGCCAAAGTAAAGTGACAGTTGTTAGGCTCTGTGGTGTCAGGGGAATACACCATCTCTCCCTGACGCCACAGGCCTTACAGAGCAGAAAACGAGCTGGCTGTAAGTACCTGGCCAGCTCGTTAGGGCGAACGCGCTGCAGCTGCACCTCCCCTTATTTAAGGGGATGGCGCTAAGCTGCAGGCGTCGCACCTTCTGTTTTCCTGAGGTTTGCTTTTCCTTTCTTTGAGTTTGTTTGGCACTACGGTGCCCTTTTATGTTTGTTTATTTTCTGTTGGGCTGCAACGCACCAGCCACTTTACTTTGGGTTACTCGGTACCTCCAGGCACTGTACAGTGGTTGGAGGTGTAGGGTCAGGAGGCCCGAGGTAAAGCAGGTTTAGGTTTTTTTTTGTTTTGGTGCGATCCTGGACAGCCCACGCCCTACGGGGCTTTTCTGGATGCAACGCCGTGCCGCCGCCACTGTGCCGCCGCCGCCGAAGAGCCGCCGCCGCCGCCGTGCCGCCGAGCCACAGCCGCCGTGCCGCCGCCGCCGTGAGTCTGGTTCACGCGCCCAGAGGGACGCGACCCCCTCCCAGCGCAAAGCGCTGGTGACAGCGTCGCGTTTTCTCCTCTAGGGTGCTGTTTCAAACGGCCACTTCCCAGCCATGCTGGCTGGTGACAGCGCCGTCACGTTTGTTCCTTTTGAGCTAATAAATAATCCGCACCCGGTAAGTGGCACGACGCTCTCCAGCAGTCTCTGCTGGCGATCGTGCCGTGCCAGTTAGTGATTGCCGGTGTCACCCTCCCTCTCTGGCCAACCACGCGAGGTGTTCCATCCGGCGAACCCGCTCTTTGCCTCTTTAGCGCCGGGAGCGAGCCTGCTATTAGCGCTGCTGTGGCAGGTCGCTAGAGCTCCCGGCCAGGAGACAGGAGTCCTGGGTTTGCGCCTCGCGCTTCCCGTATTTTCCCCTACGTATGTTTTCGGGTTTTTTTCTGCTTGTGATGTCATCGGCTGCCTTCGGGATTTCCCGAAGTGTTTTTCGTTCTTTTGATTCCTTGTTTTATTGTATATTATGTATATTATTTGTTAAATAAAACCCCTTTAATTTTACCTCTGCATCCTGGGGTCCTTCCTCCCCACCTCATAACAACAGTAGTCTAAAAGTGTTTTCCTTTTGTATTTTTGGGACATATAGGAGTTTCACGTGCTGGACGTTCTTTGCACATCGGTTAACAAACTGAACACTACATTAAAAGGAGACAAACCAGTTTTGTTCATATTTTTATGTTGACAAACTGTGTAAACTTGGTATAACTGAAAATTATTATTATTTTTTTTTTGTTAATACGTGTAAGGTTTAATTTTTTCTGAATTCATCCTCAGTATAATTTAATCTACTGTTTCTGTTAAGTACAGTTTGATACCTGCTGAGTCAGGGATTATTTTTCTCTAATTCAGTAATTTTGCTTTATGTAATCAATTAGTTTTTTTTATATACAAGTTCATGGGGCACAATAAATGCTAATTGTGTTTACTTTTCATACAAGTCCATACAGTGGTGTTGATTTTAAAATCTCTTCAGATTAGGGGCGTGTGCTAACTCTGACTACTAGCGGGAAATTAAAAGTAGGGAAGTACATTAGGTCAGTGCTAAACTATATGTGCTAAACTAAATTCACCTAGGTTAACATACTGTCAGCCAAATACTTCAGGTTAGCCCCGTGGCTTAGCTAAATCCTGAAGCCCTACTCTCTCACGCTAAAATAGAGTAGCATAGGTTAGACACAAATTGTGCTGGGGGCTAGGACCTAGATCCTTAGTCACTCTGCCGTCTGGAGAGTTTTTGTGCTGGTTCACCCCTATCATACGAGTACGGTTCTGCTCGTTACATGTGCATAGTGAGGTCACACTTAAAGCACATATGTGTTTCAGAGGTGAAATGGTGGTGCACAGCACAAGTGAACTGAAAAGGCGACCTATAAGAGCAGAAGAACAAATTAAACAGTTCTGTATCAAATTAAAGAGTTCTGTAATTGAGTCTGGTTGCAGAGATGAGGCACCAACTCCTGGTGTTCTGAAGTCTGAAGAAACAAAGAGAGGAAGCATCAGAATGAGGTTTTGAGCCTTAAAAATAATCAACCAAGTCACCTTGTGAAGTGCTTCAAAAAGTATTCATTTTCCCTAAAGGAGTAATGCTTTGGTCCAAAAGGAGCATAGACATTTTTCACAGAAGATCAAAAGAGGACATTGTATATCTGGATGCTACGGGAAGTATTCTAAAAAAAACCAAGCACAGCTCAGTACCCTTCTATGTTTATGAACTTGTACTAAGAAGCCAAAACAAGGGCTCTCCTTCTTTTCCAGTAGCAACATGTGTGACATGTGATCACACCACTGCTTCTGTGTTGTATTTTTTAAGTTCATTTCAAACAGATCATGCCAAACTTTATGATCACAGAAATACAAAACCGATCATGATGTGATGTATGTGATGGCTCTATGGTCCTCACGCAGGCTTTAACATTGTACAAAGCACTGTAGAACTGTAGAAGACTTCAGTCACCGTATACTTCACTGCTGCCTGAGCCACATAATGAATTATAAATAATCTAATAAACATAATACATATGTAATCATAATCTGATTCTTTCCATTTCTCCTTAAGTATACCCAGTCATTTCAAGCTGGCCATGGACACATTTGGCCTCTTGACTTCGGCAAGCTCATTGGCAGACCTGGATGAGTTGTTCCTCAGCTGCACGGTACCGTTCTCCAGCTCATGCAGTGTTAAGAAGCACTTCATCAACCTAGAAGCAATGCTAACTGCTTCTGGAGATTCACCTGTCAATGACAACAGGATTGTCGCTGAGGACTTTGAGGTACAACATAAATGTTTACAAAAAAAAATCTCCTTTGATTACTCCATTGTGCAATTAGTAATGTTTTTTTTATTTTTAGGATGTCACATGTGAAATGCCTTTTCACAGACATTTCAAGGAGGTCATCGATAGTGCACCCCTAGACCTAGAAGAACCCCCTAAAGTGTACTATTCCAAGACTTTTATTACTTCCTTGTCTTTTCACTTTTTGCCTCATGCAGCTCTGTCGACAAGTTTGGTGCTGGGTAGGTTATATCTTTAAACTTATAAACAAAATTTAAAAGCTTAAAAGTGACTAATATGAAGTTAAGTTTATTAAAAGAAAGAAAAAAAATGTTAGTTCAGGCATAAAATTTACTATTTATTTATAAGGCACAATTATTTAATTATAATTAGTTTATAATTAAATGTACTGTTAATCTATTTCTCAAAAATGCCCATACTTAAGACCTTAGTCTAAAATATATAAATCCATTCTAGGTGACCTGGGAAGACATGGTAAAGGACCTGCTTATCAACAATTTTCCAAGAAGTTTCCCAGAATTTCAAAAAAAGACAACCCAGGTTGGGTATAAATTTTATTCGTATTTTGTTACATATACTACTAGAAATCTCATGATGTATTACATTGAAGCATGCCAACTGCTTTTCAAAATTTCACAAAAGATAACAAGACCCAAGGGATTATGGAAAAGAGCCAGTGGGATCTCAAAAAGATTTGTTTTCATCGACGACGGCTGACTAGGCTTGACGACTTTGTCCTGACCCATCAGGACACTCACATTGTCCTTTTAAGAGAATTTGCTGATGTAGAATGTTCAAGTGGAAAGGTTTGTTTTAAAAATTCCTTCATAAATACTGTGGTGAGTGTGGAGGTGGAGCTTCTGATTGCAGCGAGGCTGCACCTGTGAATGATAAAAAGGGGGGCGCGTGGGAGACGAAAAGAAAGAGCCAGAATAGCGTGTGAGTGAACAAGCCTGGGTGGCTGGAAAAGTTTGGTACTGGTTCGGGAGGGGGTCGTTCGCTGTTGTTAGAGTAGTTGGCGATGAAGATAGATAGCTAGGGGGTTTAGCTGTTCCTGTGTGAGGTGGGAAGGCGCAGTTGCCTCCTGTAGAAAGATAGGCTGGGGTTAAGGAGTCCAGCCAAGTGTTTCGCCGCTTATCATCCAGAGCTGAAAGAAAGGGGAGCTGGTGAACGTGAGTCCAACCTGCATGAATTCTGGACAATGGACAACGCCACAAACTCAGAGCCTGGGGGAGGGTCTTGCCAGCGGGCGAGTTAAGTTAACGTTTTTATATCGTCTTTAGTGTCTGTGTTATGTGTATTTTAAAAGTAAATAATAGTAGGGGAGGTACGGTTAGTGCGCGAGTAGTTCCGGGGGTGGGTTAAAAGACCCGTTGGTGTTTTAGGTTTCCTTGTGAGTGAATTTTGTAGTGGTGGTTATCTTGTGACTATCTAATATTTATTATCTATGATATACACCGATCGGGCATAACATTATAACCACCTTCCTAATATTGTGTTGGTCCCCCTTTTGCTGCCAAAACAGCCCTGACCCATCAAGGCATGGACTCCACTAGACCTCTGAAGGTGTGCTGTGGTATCTTGCACCAGGATGTTAGCAGCAGCTGGACTTGTTTGTCCAGCACATCCCACAGATGCACGATTGGATTAAGATCTGGGGAATTTAGAGGCCAAGTCAACACCTAAAACTTGTTGTTGTGCTCCTCAAACCATTCCTGAAGTATTTTTGCTTTGTGGCAGGGTGCATTATCCTGCTGAAAGAGGCCACAGCCATCAGGGAATACCGTTTCCATAAAAGTGTGTAAATGGTCTGCAACAATGCTTAGGTAGGTGGTACGTGTCAAAGTAACATCCACATGGATGGCAGGACCCAAGATTTCCCAGCAGAACATTGGCCAAAGCATCACACTGCCTCTTCCGGCTTGCCTTCCTCCCATAGTGCATCCTGGTGCCATGGGTTCCCCAGGTAAGCGATGCACATGCACCCGGCCATCCAAGTGATTTAAAAGAAAATGTGATTTATCAGACCAGGCCACCTTCTTCCATTGCTTCCGATGCTCACGTGCCCATTGTTGGCACTTTTGGCAGTGGACAGAAGTCAGCATGGGCACCCTGACTGGTCTGCGGCTATGCAGCCCCATACACAACAAACTGTGATGCACTGTGTATTCTGACACCTTTCTATCAAAACCAGCATTAACTTTTTCAGCAATTTGAGCTACAGTAGCTCGTCTGTTGAATCGGACCACATGGGTCAGCCTTCGCTTCCCATGTGCATCATTGAGCCTTGGCTGCCCATGACCCTGTCGCCGGTTTACCACTGTTCCTTCCTTGGACCACTTTTCATAGATACTGACCACTGCAGACTGGGAACACCCCACAATAGCTTCACTTTTAGTTTAGTGCAGTCTAGTCATCACAATTTAGCCCTTGTCAAACTTGCTCAAATCCTTACGTTTGCCCATTTTTCCTGCTTCTAACATCAACTTTGAGGATAAAATGTTCACTTGCTACCTAATATATCCCACCCACTAACAGGTGCCATGATGAAGAGATAATCAGTGTTATTCACTTCACCGGTCAGTGGTCATAATGTTTTGCCTGGTCGGTGTATATCCACAGAGTAATCCGGTGACATTCAATACGTCTACACCATCCACATCTTATGAGGTACCCACTAAATGGGTTCAGAGAGAGAAAACAAAAACACATCAGAAAGGGGGCACTTTCTATTCAGGTATTTATGTAATATTGCCACTAACTAATAATTACATGACTGATGCAACCGACTGCTTTAAAGCGCTACTTAACGTTAAATAACTGTGAAAAGTTTCTTCTTAATAAAGTAAGGAGCGAGAGAACTCACACCGACCAACCAACTTACCGACTGAGATTAACTCAATACAGAGACATGCTCGGGGTTTATTTACTTAAATAGCTTCACTCGCAGGTGCTATGAATTAGCGCTAATCAGTGCTGTGGCTTTTGGGATTTGTAGTTCTTTCGGAATGGGATTTGTAGTTCTTTTCGTTTCCTGCCGTGAGAAACCCGTTACAGAATATTGTAGTTTCATTACAAAGAAAGCAGAATTAGTGTTTAATTACATTTAGTTCAGCACAGTGTGTTAAGTGTTGACTAGAGATAAATGCATTCACAGTTGTTGATAGTATTGTGTTGTAGTGTTGTGGTATTATATTTAGCTATAGAAGAAAAGCCAGACTTACTAAGAACCATATACAGTGACATACACAACACTTCAAGAGGTTTTACGATTCATGATATCTCCAAAAACCTCCAAAAATGTAAGTTTATGATGTTTTGTTCATTATTCTTTATCAAACAAGATGAAATGAACAACCTTGTTCAGTGAACCTCAAGTCATTTATTTTACATCTAAATGACAATGCTGTAATGAACAATACTTAGTATTGTTAGTATTGCAGTATTAGCACAGAGAATGTATTTATAATCCATGTATGGCAAAAAGATTACATTATACAGTATCTAATTTTATTAATACTATATAAGGATACATGATGTATGTCTATAAGATGAACAATCCAGACTCCTAGATTAAAGAATGAAGGGTCACTGGAAGTAATCATGGACATACAGGTTTAGCCTGCAAACCAAAAAATGAGAAGAAAAATACAGGTTTATATTCCAGCAACACCATTCAGGTATAACAGAGCTCACTGATTTTAGGTGTTTAGTTTTTGTACAGTATAGTATAAGTTCCTGTCACTGTGGGCTGCAGAGCACAGTAGTAGAGAGCAGAATATGATACTGCAGCAGAGGAGATGTTTAGATCCACTCGATTTTTATCTTCATTTATCTTTACAGAAAACCCAGAAACTGCAGCTTCTTCATCAAGATCATTAACCAGAATAATGAACTCTGGTCTGAATGTGGAGAACTGACGATACCACAGCAGGTTATTATTTTGACTGTATCCTCCACTGTAACTGCAGGATAAAATAACAGAATTTCCCTCCAATTCATTCTTAATGGTAGAAACAGATTTAATTTCCTGTGCTGAGTTATATAACCTGTTGGAAAAAAATTTTGAAAGAAAATTTTATTATTTAAACAGTTGTTAAGTAGTGTTCTGGGGCTCCACCATCAAATCATACTTTACCGTACATTTTAATTATAGATTAAATATGTACTCTGCTAATAGGCAATACAATATTAAAGGTCTTTACAATGATATCTGAAATTTGATTTCTTACCTAAAATAAGGAAAATGATGCAGAAGTAATCAAGCACTGACATGGCTGAACTGCAGAATCATGTAGTTCAAAGTCTGCTATAATTTCTTATGTATGTCTGAACCATTTCCTCTCTTCAACTTTCCTTTCCTTCAGTACAGCTCTGTCTAGAATAATGTAGATACATTCTGCCATCATGTGTCGACTTTTCCTTACTACAACAATCAAACGACACAGTCAACAAACCCTGAGCCAGTCCAGGTATTTGATGTGTTTTATCTCAATCACACCTGATGCAGCTAAGCCCTTGATTGGTTGTATCAGGTGTTCTCGAGACAACATCTGATTTGTAATGAGCTGTTAGGGATTGTATTCAGGGGGTTGAATAATTCTGACTGCAGTAGTCATTAAAAGTGGCTTTTTGTGTTGATGCTGATTTCATGTTGAGCTATTTAAATTATTCTTTTAATTGCAAACAGCTGAAAGTTTGCAAACAGTGCTAATAAATCTAAATTGCATTGGGGGTTAAACAATTTTGATTGCAATTGTTCTTAAAGTAGCTCATTCAACACCAACAATCATGCCAAAGTCATTAACTGTAGCTGTTAACCAATGTCTGTATAATGCATACAGCTTCAACATGATTGGCTAACTGGAGAATTTTAATAATAATCTTGTACAGATTTCTTTACCCTGATATTTTTTGCTAATTTGTCCATTTTAATGTTTTAGATCTTCCAACTAATTTTAATATAAGATAAAGACAAAATGGCACAAAATGCATTTATTACATTTATTGAAGATAAAACATCACTTCAAAACATGTTACCCATGTAAAACTGGTTGTGTCACCCTTTGCAGTACCAACTGCAATCAAATGTTTGTAAGAACTTACATCTTCTTAGTCTTTTACAGTAATCAGTAATTGTATACCCACAACATTTATTTATATTGTAGGTTTAGCTTATAAAATGGCCAAATAAAGAAGAACAACAGGGTAGGTGAACCTAAAGTTCAGAAGATACAGCATGTGTTACTCATTCTGTGATCTGTATACACTGGTTTTTGTACAGTGTAGTGGAGTTTCCTGTTACTGTGGGCCTCATGGCACAGTAGTACAGAGCAGAATCTGATACTGTAGCAGAGGAGATCTTCAGATTCACAAGGTTTTGTGATCCATTAACTGTAGCTGATAAACCAGGAATGTTTGAGTTCTCAGAGGACTGATGTGTACCGATAGAAACAACAAACTCTGGTGTAGATCCAGGATACTGACGATACCACTGCAGAAAATTTGCACTCTGATATTCACAAGACAGAACAATGCTGTGACCCACTGCTGCATTTAATGTATCATTCAGTGATTTTATTGACTGTGCCAAACTCTTCCCTGCAAATCAGATAAATATGTTTTATGTGATGGAATAAATAAATACAGTAAAAGTAAAACACATTGTGTACTGTGACTGCATAAAATTAATGAGATGTACTTACATTGTATAGCTGAGAAGAGAAGAAGAGAACACAGGAACATCAGGTTTGTATTGTGAGAAGTGAAGGAAGGACGGGGTGATTGTGCTTCTGTACAGTTCTATACAAACTCCTCCTATTTCAGTTGGTTTGAGTGGGGAACGAAAGCAGAGGTTCACATTAATCAGTCACAGCTATATTGAATATTTTAATTAAATACACTGTATTCACTTCACATAGATAAAATATTCTATCTGTCTAACTACCTGTTATATATGCTGCAAATGGGAGTCAACAAATTAAATTTTCTCAATTGTTCCTCTAATTAAGTAGCAGGTCCTGATGCATTTTCTGATCATTTTTAGCTCTAAGGAACCTTATAGACCAGGGCCCGTATGTATCAAACTTCTTAAAATTTCTCCTAAGAATGCTGCTAAGAATGGACTTAAGTCTAAAATTATTCTTAGTTAAAAGCTGAGACTAAAAATTATTTATTAAGCCTCTCAGTCTCACTTTAAGCGAAGTGTAGGAGTAATTCTTAAGTGTCAGTCTAAGAGCTAATTTACGACACCTGTCAGTGCCGCAAAGCTGATTCTGGGATGACGTCATTTCCAAACCCCCGGCAAGAACCAATCACTGCATCGGATTTCAAGTTTAAGATTATTTTTTGAGAAATGTCAAGATCAAAGTTTTAAAAATGTTGAAATACTTTCACATTTAACTTAAGAATGGTGCAATTATTATTTTTGTGAAGAATGTCTGAAATAAAACACTGTATTCACGTTGTTAATAAATAATCCGAATAAAAACAAGTCTTCATGTTGTTGCAATCATTTATTTGTTGGTGATAAATTTAAACAGGTGCTAGGCTGATTAAACAATTTGTCATGTGCATTTAAAAGCTTTCATTGATGCTGTGATCACTAAAGCCATGGATTGTAAAAGGAAACCGAACTGGAGAGAGGAGGAAACACTTACACTTGTAGAGTTAATAGAAGAACGGAAGATTAATAGAATAAAAGGGAAGTTCAGTCCCACACTAACTAGTGCGGACAAAAAAAATGCTTGGGAGGAAATCTCACGACTTATGACTGCATCTCATGTTGCCTGCATTCGCTCACCATCTGACTGTGAAAAGAAATGGTATAATATTCTGTCAAAAAGCCGCACAGAAATATCCGCCTATAAGTCCTATATGACACGCACTGGTATGTATAATTTTCCATTCTTTCTTTTGTTATTCATATATTTTCTCTCATTTATTTTGGAGACTGTATACATTCTAACTGAATCACATTCAGGCGGTGGACCACCGGGAAAGCCTCTTAGCGCAGTTTGTGAAGTGGTACAGCGTATCCTCAGGGAAGACAGTGCAGTGATTTGTGGTGTGGACGGGGGTCAGGATCCTGCATTATTGAAATTTGAAAACCTATCTCAAAGGCAAGTTTTTTTAGTCATTTATTTACATGTTCACACAAACACTGTGATGCTAATTATCACTTCAAATTTATTGCATCGTCAGTAATGAAGAAGCTGCTCGTGCTATGGACCCTGCTGGCTTGAGCACAGATTCTCCATCTGCTCCTCCGTTTTTGACCGAGCTTCCAAACACCTCAAGTCATGACTGGCCGGAGGAAGAGTGGGCGTCTGAAGGAGGTCTGGTAGAGGACTCACTCCCGAATGACATACAGGAACTGAAAAGGCAAAAGTTAAAGCTACAAATTAAAGTATTGAAATTGCAGTATGAATATTATAGTCTAGCGCTAAAAAAACGAAAGGAAGAACAATAAAAATGTAAAGCCATGCTTATCTTGATGCCTAATTATTGTGCATATTTATACATAAAATTGAAATCTGTACCTAAAATGAAGGATTGCAAAGTGTTGTCTGTAGCCTGTCGCATCACGTGTGCTGGCAGGGGTGCTCTCATCTCCATCTTCATCACCGTCATCACGGTTCTCCAGTGTTGGGGGGGAAGGGATGTTGCGCTTCTTACAAATATTATGCAGAATTGCACATGCCATTATGATTCGGCACACTTTTTCCGGACTGTACCGAATTTCAGAATGTAAAATGTGGAATCTGCGCTTCCACTGGCCAATCCCTCTTTCTACCACACTTCGTGTAGAACGGTGTGCCCTGTGAGATGATTTCACGAAAACTAATTAGCTATAGCCTAAATTAGGATTATGCAAAAAGAAAATACATATGGATAACATAGTAGACATACCTATTGTAGTTGATTTGGGCTTCCGTCACTGCTCTGGAAAACGGTGTGAGCAGTCACCTGCGTAAGGGATATCCTTTATCACCTAAAAGATGACATCCGGGTGGCACAAGTCCGGTTTCAAAGAGTTTGTTCAGGCCGCTTTCAGTGAAAATCCGAGCGTCATGGGTTGACCCAGGCCATTTGGGTACAACATCTAAAATGTTGTATTCTGCATCAAACACAACTTGAGTGTTGATGCTGTGGTACCTCTTTCTGTTCACATAAACATCCTCATTAATGCTGGGAGCAATGATCTTTATGTGAGTGCCATCAATTGCACCTACAACTCCTGGAAATCCAGCTATCTGCATAAACTGGGTTTGCTTCTGTTGGATGACACGGGGTGTTGTTGGAAAGTCAATAAAACGGGTGACAATCTGTCGCGCTGTAAGTGCCATAATTGTTTGCATGACAACTCGGCTAATTGTTGGTTGGGATGGTCCCAAATCATCAGCACTACACTGCTGCATTTTTCCTGTAGCAAGAAAACGAAGCATCAGCACTACTTTTAATTCAGCTGGGATGGCGTTGCTGCGTGTAGTTGATGGTGAGATGACATCTCTCACTAAGTCAGTGACAAATATGATTCCTGCTCTGTCCAGTCTATATCGTTTAATTAACTGAAAGTCATCAAACATTTCAAAGACATTCTTCCGCTCTTGGAAGGTTCGCACGCGTCTCTGTCTTCTCAGTGCCATCTCTGCCCCCCGGTGGCGACTCTTAACAACTTAAGAGACCTCTGGAGCAGTCTTAACTTTTCGGGAGAGTAAGAGTGATTCTTAGACTTCAGAGTTTTGATAACTGGCACTTACACTTAACTAGGTGATTAGGAGCAAATCTAAGAATTTTTCAGCACTTAAGTCCAAAATTCCACGCTAAGAAGTTTGATACATACGGGCCCTGGTTTTTTTTTTTTTTTACTCGCTTACTTACTCACTTCTTCATTCACTAGTGACAGGTACTGTAGTAGTTTTTATGTGCACTGATGCATTTTCTCTGGTTTGTCGTTTACAGTCATTTCTGGCATTTTAATCTCTATTATTTTGTTAAATGCTGAAATAAACACTACACTGTGGTTTCTAAAGTGGTTGCTAGGGAGTTAAATAAATTGTCACGCTTTGCCGACTCAGTACCTCCTGCTCCAGCAGTTTTATGGTATGGGATTCCATGGCTGAGCAGCTGCATGCAAGCCTTACATCACCAAGCATAATGTCAGTTGTCAGATGGAGTGATGTAAAGCACACCGCCACTGGACTCCGGAGCAGTGGAAACGTGTTTTTTTTGGAGTGATGAATCATCCTACTCTATCTAGCATTCTGATGCCAGAGACTGGGTTTCGCACCTACAGCATACTAAAACATTTGGGACAATTGTATGTTCCACCTTTGTGGTAACAGTTTGAGGAATTCCACTTTCTGGTTCAGCAGGACTGTGCCTCCATAAAGCAATGGTTAAGTGAGTTTGGTGTGTAAGAACTTGACTGGCCCACACAGAGTTCTGACCTTAATCCCATCTAACACCTTTGGAATGAACTAGAACAGAAAATCTGCGCCAGGCCCTCTCGCCCAACATCAGTGTTTGATCTCATTCTTAAAATATGGGCAAAAATCCCCATAAACATACTTCAAAATCTTGTAGAAAGCCTTCCTAGAAGAGTGAAAACTGTTACGACTGCAAGTAAGGGACCAACTCCATATTAATGCCTATGGATTTAGAATAGAATATCATAAAAGCTCCTGGAGGTGTTATGTGTCAATGTCAATGCAGAATAACATAGCAAAAAGACTGCTATCGTTCTTATGTTTGTCTGAACCATTTCCTCTCTTCAACCTCCCCAACAGTACAGCTTTGTTACTGTCTTTGGCAAAAGGTAGATGGAGTCTGCCATCATGTGTTTACTTTCCCTCCCTACATCTGTGTGCAAAAATAAACACATTGGTAACTGATCATTTATGCCAAGCTGTTTCTGCATGTAGAACTTTTTTGTATCTTTCTGTGTAACTCTAGACAGTCGTGTTTGTCTAGACAGTTTCTGACATGCTTAATTCAGCCCATCCAGCACCAACAACCATGCCAAGTCAATCAGATAACTTTAATAACATCTCAGATAAAATGTTATTTTCAGGTTGGATATGAGGAGTAACTGAATCTCTTCACCCAGGTCTGTATGATCTCATCTACTGCACTGATGCCACATTGGCATGGCTGACTGGATTATTATATTAATAAAAAAGTGTTCGTAATAAAATGGACAGTATATCTCCTCTAATAAAGTGTATATATCTCTGTCAGTGTATCTGGTTTGATCATTTGAAAGTAAAGGGTTATACTGTTAAGCAATATGCAATTAAAATTTTTTTGTTAAATTAAAATATAATAATTTTAAATATATTTCAATGTTGTTTCATTCTAATAGGAAATATAAATGAATCATATTAAAGAACATATTCAGGTACTGTTTTAATACTATGTTATGTATTTTTACTTTACATGGAATTAATGGATTTCACATGATGCTGAAATTATACTTGCAAAGAATTCACTACATAAATATTCATTCAGTGTATAAACTTCATTAGATAAATGCTTTTAAAAATCAATTAGGTGTCATCCTGCATTTCACCTAATGAGCTCTAGGTTAAAATATAGCACCCCCATGAGCATAATTATAATAAAAATCTGATGAATGAACGAGTTAAAATATACATTGTGTTTTAAAGTGACTAGAGCTCAAAATAATGCTAAACAGTTTATTTAACATCATATCATCAGTATTACAGATCAATTTGACTTACTAATTAAAGCAAAATATTTTATTAACATGTAAAAACATTCACTTCAACAACAAGCTGGTTTAAATATTTTAATTTCTAAATGTCATATGGGACTCTTAACCCTGTATCATTGTTAGTCCCTTTCAACATAATTTGGCAGAGGAATAACATACATTTTGTCTTGTGACATAACCATTACACATTCTCTTTTGAATGAGTGAGGATGCACTGCAAATACATTATTGGTGTCAGTTACTACAATGATAAATGTAGAGGATGTATTTAGTACAATATATCTGCATGGCTTTCTACTGCTTGAAAGCTCTTACACTAAAACACAGGAGATATTTGTAGTAGAAGTTTCCATCTTCTGATTTGAAAGCCAACAAACTCATGATTTTGCAGAAGGTTCCATCTTTTAACTGATCTGAAATAAACCTGACAGAACTGTGGTTCCAAGAGATTGTTTAATAGCCATCCTCTGTAACACAGATGGAAACTCTGCAGACCTCTTTGTGTGGCTAGAGATATCTTGGAGGTTATCAAACAGTTGCCTTACATTCACATTTGCATTGCCCATAGATTTCTCAGCTTTTCTGGATAAGCTTCTCCACCTGAGGAATCTCTTTACTATCTGAGTAGGCACATGGGTTGTTCCAATAAAAACCTTAGAAGGGTTCCATTAAATGATTCAAATGGAAATGTTGATGTTGCCCACATTTCTGCACACTTTCTGCCAGGTGCATCAACAAATGAACATTAAAAGAAACATTAGCAGCACCATATAGTTACACACAAACTTACGAAGTGTTTGTTATGTCATATCTACTTCACTCACTTTGATGGCATCCTGGAGAAGAATGTGCAGTGCAAACACTAATAAAAATAGATGTTTCCAATATTTCTTCTTCAAAATGTTGTTCAAGACAGGTATTGCATAACAGAGCAAAAATGACCTCCATTCACTTGTTTTCCAATATTTTTGGTCATTGATTGACCTTGGTGCCCTTGTGACCGCAACTGGTGGTTTAATGGCAAACAGTTGCTTGTCTATAATGCTGTTTTTTGTGCCCAAGTACCACCAGTCTTTCTCAATGTGCTTACTGTCTAGCCAGAGAGATGCAAGCTGTCTAGTGGGTCATAAGCAGACACTGTCTCTTCAAAATGTAATCACAGTGTGCAATTATAAATCAAAGGTGGCATTAAATTGGTAAACATGTAAAGCCTGTCTAATTACATGGGGTTACAAAGGTACTTTATGAAAACAGCGCAAAGATTTCAAATGCTTCCTGGTCCTGACAGCTGACTCATTTAAAGACATTTTTTCTATTTTGAGCTTTAAATATTTTTCATGTTTTAACTCTTTAAAAAGAGGTTATAACCAGTCTATGTACTGATACTGGAGGTTTTGTAATGCAAGCACTGACCACACTTACCAGCTCAACCAGACAACATAGTTTTGATGGTCAGTCATGCAGATCAAAGTAACACAAAGACTCTTGTTCCCGCTGGCTCGTTGGTCTAGGGGTATGATTCTCGCTTAGGGTGCGAGAGGTCCCGGGTTCAAATCCCGGACGAGCCCTCATTTAGTGGAATGCTTCGTTGAACTAAACAAAAAAATTATCAAGTGTCCCGTTAAAATCTAATGATCAAACAAAAATGACACATGCTGATATACTGGTAGAAGTTGGTGAGCTTATGTGGATGTAAATACCTTTCATAATTCTTCCAGTCAGCTTCAAGTTTTTTTTCTTCAATAGATTTTAGAATCTTTGGGCAAATTCAAAGCATTGAAAATGTTACGAAATCCAAACAGCAAGAAGCATGAAGTCAACATGACAAGATAAAATATCATGGTAAAGTAAATGTTGCAAAATCTCTTGTATAACTAACCGATTAAAGACAGCGTCACAACGTTTGTATTGTACAGTTTGGGTGGATAAACATGATACATAACGTAAACAGTGTGAAGCATAAAGTCAGTGGGACTGCACACAGCTCCTGTCAAATGCTTCCAAGTCTTTTAATTTTGACAAAGCGAGTCTTTAATGACACCTCATGCTTAAACTGTTAGAAATGCTTTAATGAAGCTCTGCATTGAATGTTGTTTTGTCATGAATACACTTCCCAGTGCAACCAGTCAACATGGTTTTGATGCTAAGCCACGGAGGTCAAAGAAATGCCCTGGCATCTGTCCAGGCTGGCTTGTTGGTCTAGGGGTATGATTCTCGCTTAGGTTGCGAGAGGTCCCGGGCTCAAATCCCGGACAAGCCCTTGTTTACCCATGTTTAATTTATTAACTGCCCCTTCAGGTTCTAATCCCAGTGTGCAAATGGAAATGAAACGGAGTGATTAAATGGTAAAACTTAAACAGCTTTCTGTGTGGATGCCAGGCCACATTATTAAAATTCTAACCTTTAGCTTAAACTTTGTCCACGTACAATTAAAACAAACAAAAAAACCTTTATAAAATCATGCTGCCAGAGTTATTCTAAAAGCCATCGAGAGGTTTTGTGAATCCATGTTTAAATGTAAAGCACTGTCATTGTGAAGGAAAGTCAAACAGTGCAGAGTATGAAGTCAACACGACAAAGAAAATCTCATGTCAATGTAAATTTCTTTCAATCTTTAGTATTAATAACCGATAACACAAAATATCATAACGTTTGTTTTAAGTAGAAAAAGAAATAAATATTACTAACTTTATTATAAGAATATTAAATGCTGATTTTATTTGCCACTGAACTAAATTGTTAGACAAGATCTGTTTTATTTTTTGATTTGTATTTAAAAAACAACACAAATTGAACCAACTGATCAATGATATGTAAATTAAAGTAGATTTAATTAGCACCTTTTTCTATTAAGCTAATTGAATGCTGGGAGAGCCGCAGCAGATAGAGTGAGCACTGCTGTGGGTAAATTCGTCTAAGCAAAGCTCCTGAAATACTCTTAAATACAGTGGGGCCAAAAAGTATTTAGTCAGCCACTGATTGTGCAAGTTCTCCTACTTAGAAAGATGAGAGAGGTCTGTAATTTTCATCATAGGTACACTTCAACTATGAGAGACAAAATGAGAAAAAAAAATACAGGAAATCACATTGTAGGATTTTTAAAGAATTTATTTGTAAATTATGGTGGAAAATAAGTATTTGGTCAATAACAAACAAGCAAGATTTCTGGCTCTCACAGACCTGTAACTTCTTCATTAAGAAGCTCTTCTGTCCTCCACTCGTTACCTGTATTAATGGCACCTGTTTGACCTCGTTATCTGTATAAAAGACACCTGTCCACAGCCTCAAACAGTCAGACTCCAAACTCAACCATGGCCAAGACCAAAGAGCTGTCGAGGGCGGCACGGTGGCTAAGTGGGTAGCACTGTCGCCTCACAGCAAGAAGGTCCTGGGTTCGATCCCCAGGTGGGGCGGTCCGGGTCCTTTCTGTGTGGAGTTTGCATGTTCTCCCCGTGCCTGCGTGGGTTTACTCCGGGTGCTCCGGTTTCCTCCCACAGTCCAAAAACATGCAAGTGAGGTGAATTGGAGATACAAAATTGTCCATGACTGTGTTCGATATAACCTTGAGAAATGATGAATCTTGTGTAATGATTAACTACCGTGTGTCTGTCATGAATGTAACCACAGAGTGTAAAACATGACGTTAAAATCCAAACAAACAAAGAGCTGTCGAAGGACACCAGGAAGAAAATTGTAGACCTGCACCAGGCTGGGAAGAGTGAATCTACAATAGGCAAGCAGGTTGGTGTGAATAAATCAACTGTGGGAGCAATTGGAAGAAAATGGAAGACATACAAGACCATTGATGATCTCCCTTGGGGTCAAGATCTCATCCCGTGGGGTCAAAATGATCATGAGAACGGTGAGCAAAAATCCCAGAACTACACGGAGGGACCTGATGAATGACCTGCAGAGAGCTGGGACCAAAGTAACAAAGGCTACCATCAGTAACACACTACGCCGAGAGGGACTCAAATCCTGCAGTGCCAGGCGTGTCCCCCTGCTTAAGCCAGTACATGTCCAGACCCGTCTGAAGTTTGCCAGAGAGCATATGGATGATCCAGAAGAGGATTGGGAGAATATCATGTGGTCAGATGAAACCAAAATGGAACTTTTTGGTAAAAACTCAGCTCGTCGTGTTTGGAGGAAGAAGAAGAACCCAAGAACACAATAGCATGTGAAGCATGGGGGTGGAAATATCATGCTTTGGGGCTGTTTTTCTGCAAAGGGGACAGGACGACTGATCCGTGTTAAGGGAAGAATGAACGGGGCCATGTATCGTGAGATTTTAAGCCAAAACCTCCTTCCATCAGTGAGAGCATTGAAGATGGAACGTGGCTGGGTCTTCCAGCATGACAATGATCCCAAACACACCGCTCGGGCAACGAAGGAGTGGCTCCGTAAAAAGCATTTCAAGGTCCTGGAGTGGCCTAGCCAGTCTCCAGACCTCAACCCCATAGAAAATTTGTGGAGTCCGTGTTGCCCAGCGACAGCCCCAAAACATCACTGCTCTAGAGGAGATCTGCATGGAGGAATGGGCCAAAATACCAGATACAGTGTGTGCAAACCTGGTGAAGACTTACAGGAAACGTTTGACCTCTGTCATTGCCAACAAAGGTTATGTTACAAAGTATTGAGTTGAACTGTTGTTATTGACCAAATACTTATTTTCCACCATAATTTACAAATAAATTCTTTAAAAATCCTACAATGTGATTTCCTGGATTGTTTTTCTCATTTTGTCTCTCATAGTTGAAGTGTACCTATGATGAAAATTACAGACCTCTCTCATCTTTCTAAGTAGGAGAACCTGCACAATCAGTGGCTGACTAAATACTTTTTGACCCCACTATATCTACATTCTACCTTCTACATTTTACCATCTACATTCTACCTTCAACATTCTACCATCTACATTCTACCATCTACATTCTACCATCTACTTTCTACCTTCAACATTCTATCATCTACATTCAACCCTCTACATTCAACCCTTTACATTCTTCCTTCTACATTCTACCATCTACTTTCTACCATTAACCTTCTACCTTCTACATTCAACCCTCTACATTCTACCTTCTACATTCTACCTTCTACATTCAACCCTCTACATTCTTCCTTCTACAATCTACCTTCTACATTCTACCTTCTACATTCTTCCTTCTACATTCTACCTTCTACATTCTACTTTCTACATTCTACCATCTACATTCTACCTTCTACATTCAACTCTCTACATTCTACCTTCTACATTCTACATTCAACCCTCTACATTTTACCTTCTACATTCAACCCTCTACATTCTACGTTCTACATTCAACCCTCTACATTTTACCTTCTACATTCAACCCTCTACATTCTACGTTCTACATTCAACCCTCTACATTCTACCTTCTACATTCAACCCTTTACATTCTTCCTGCTACATTCTACCATCTACTTTCTACCATTTACCTTCTACCTTTTACATTCAACCCTCTACATTGTACCTTCTACATTCTACCATCTACATTCAACCCTCTACATTGTACCTTCTACATTCTACCATCTACATTCTACCTTCAACATTCTACCATCTGCATTCTACCTTCTACATTCAACTCTCTACAGTACATTCTACCTCCTACATTCTACCTTCTACATTCAACCCTCTACTTTTTACCTTTTACATTCAACCCTCTACATTCTACCTTCTACATTTAACCATCTACATTCTACCTTCAACATTCTACCTTCTACTTTCTACCATCTACATTCTACCTTCTACATTCTACCTTCTACATTTAACCCTCTACATTGTACCTTCTACATTCTACCATCTACATTCTACCTTCAACATTCTACCATCTACTTTCTACCATCTACATTCTACCTTTTACATTCTACCGTCAACATTCAACCCTCTACATTCTACCTTCTACATTCTACCTCCTACATTCAACCCTCTACATGCTTCCTTCTACATTCTACCATCTACTTTCTACCATGTACCTTTTACCTTCTTAATTCTACCATTAACATTCTACCATTGACATTCTACCTTCTACATTCTACCATCTACATTCTACCATCTACATTCTAACTTCAATTTTCTACCATCTACATTCAACCCTCTACATTGTACCTTCTACATTCTACCATCTACATTCTACCATCTACTTTCTACCATCTACATTCTACCATCTATATTCTACATTCTACCATCTACATTCTACCATCTACATTCTACCTTCTACATTCTACCATCTACTTTCTACCATCTACATTCTACCATCTACATTCTACCTTCTACATTCTACCATCTACTTTCTACCATCTACATTCTACCATCTACATTCTACCTTCTACATTCAACCCTCTACATTCTACCTTCAACTTTCTACCATCTACATTCAACCCTCTACATTCTACCTTCTACATTCAACCCTCTACATTCTACATTCTACCATCTACATTCTACCTTTAACATTCTACCATCGACATTCTACCTTCTACATTCCACCACCTTCATTCTACCATCTACATTCTACCTTCTACATTCAACCCTCTACATTCTTCCTTCTACATTCTACCATCTACTTTCTACCATTTACCTTCTACCTTCTACATTCAACCCTCTACATTGTACCTTCTACATTCTACCATCTACATTCAACCCTCTACATTCTACCTTCTACATTCTACCTTCTACATTCCACCACCTTCATTCTACCATCTACAATCTACCATCTACTTTCTACCTTCTACATTCAACCCTCTACATTGTACCTTCTACATTCTACCATCTACATTCAACCCTCTACCTTCTACATTCTACCATCTACATTCAACCCTCTACATTCTACCATCTACATTCTACCATCTACATTCTACCTTCTACATTCTACTTTCTACATTCAACCCTCTACATTGTACCTTCTACATTCTACCATCTACATTCTACCTTCAACATTCTACCATCTACATTCTACCTTTTACATTCATCCTTCTACATTCTTCCTTCTACCATCTACTTTCTACCATCTACATTCTACCATCTACATTCAACCCTCTACATTCTACCTTCTACATTCAACCTACTACACTCTACATTCTACCTTCTACATTCAACCCTCTACATTCTTCCTTCTACATTCTACCATCTACTTTCTACCATGTACCTTTTACCTTCTTAATTCTACCATTAACATTCTACCATTGACATTCTACCTTCTACATTCTACCATCTACATTCTACCATCTACATTCTAACTTCAATTTTCTACCATCTACATTCAACCCTCTACATTGTACCTTCTACATTCTACCATCTACATTCTACCATCTACTTTCTACCATCTACATTCTACCATCTATATTCTACATTCTACCATCTACATTCTACCATCTACATTCTACCTTCTACATTCTACCATCTACTTTCTACCATCTACATTCTACCATCTACATTCTACCTTCTACATTCTACCATCTACTTTCTACCATCTACATTCAACCCTCTACATTCTACCTTCTACATTCAACCCTCTACAGTCTACCTTCAACTTTCTACCATCTACATTCAACCCTCTACATTCTACCTTCTACATTCAACCCTCTACATTCTACCTTCTACATTCTACCATCTACATTCTACCTTTAACATTCTACCATCGACATTCTACCTTCTACATTCCACCACCTTCATTCTACCATCTACATTCTACCTTCTACATTCAACCCTCTACATTCTTCCTTCTACATTCTACCATCTACTTTCTACCATTTACCTTCTACCTTCTACATTCAACCCTCTACATTGTACCTTCTACATTCTACCATCTACATTCAACCCTCTACATTCTACCTTCTACATTCTACCTTATACCATCTACATTCTACACTCTACATTCTACTGTCTACATTCTACTCTCTACATTCTACCTTCAACATTCTACCATCTACATTCTACCATCTACATTCTACCTTCTACATTCTACCATCTACTTTCTACCTTCAACATTCTGTCATCTACATTCAACCCTCTACATTCTACCTTTTACATTCAACCCTCTACATTCTACCTTTTACATTCAACCCTCTACATTCTTCCTTCTGCATTCTACCATCTACTTTCTACCATTTACCTTCTACCTTCTACATTCAACCCTCTACACTGTACCTTCTAAATTCTACCATCTACATTCAACCCTCTACATTCTACCTTCTACATTCTACATTCTACTTTCTACATTATACCATCTACATTCTACCTTCTACATTCTACCTTCTACATTCAACCTTCTACATTCAACCCTCTACATTCTACCTTCTACATTCCACCACCTTCATTCTACCATCTACATTCTACCATCTACTTTCTACCTTCTACATTCAACCCTCTACACTGTACCTTCTACATTCTACCATCTACATTCAACCCTCTACATTCAACCCTCTACATTCTTCCTTCTACATTCTACCATCTACATTCTACCTTCTACATTCTACTTTCTACATTCAACCCTCTACATTGTACCTTCTACATTCTACCATCTACATTCTACCTTCTACATTCATCCTTCTACATTCTTCCTTCTACCATCTACTTTCTACCATCTACATTCTACCATCTACATTCAACCCTCTACATTCTACGTTCTACATTCAACCTTCTACATTCTACATTCTACCTTCTACATTCAACCCTCTACATTCTTCCTTCTACATTCTACCATCTACTTTCTACCATGTACCTTTTACCTTCTTAATTCTACCATTAACATTCTACCATTGACATTCTACCTTCTACATTCTACCATCTACATTCTAACTTAAATTTTCTACCATCTACATTCAACCCTCTACATTGTACCTTCTACATTCAACCCTCTACATTCTACCTTCTACATTCAACCCTCTACATTCTACCTTCTACATTCTACCTTCAACATTCTACCATCGACATTCTACCTTCTACATTCCACCACCTTCATTCTACCATCTACATTCTACCTTCTACATTCAACCCTCTACATTCTTCCTTCTACATTCTACCATCTACTTTCTACCATTTACCTTCTACCTTCTACATTCAACCCTCTACATTGTACCTTCTACATTCTACCATCTACATTTAACCCTCTACATTCTACCTTCTACATTCTACCTTCTACATTCAACCCTCTACATTCTTCCTTCTACAATCTACCATCTACATTCTACCTTCTACATTCTACTTTCTACATTATACCATCTACATTCTACCTTCAACATTCTACCATCTACATTCTACCTTCTACATTCAACTCTCTACATTCTACCTTCTACATTCTATCTCCTACATTCAACCCTCTACATTTTACCTTCTACATTCAACCCTCTACATTCTACCTTCTACATTCAACCCTCTACATTCTACCTTCTACATTCAACCCTCTAAATTCTTCCTGCTACATTCTACCACCTACTTTCTACCATTTACCTTCTACCTTCTACATTCAACCCTCTACATTGTACCTTCTACATTCTACCATCTACATTGTACCTTCTACATTCAACTCTCTACAGTAAATTCTACCTTCTGCATTCAACCCTCTACATTTTACCTTTTACATTCAACCCTCTACATTCTACCTTCTACATTTAACCCTCTACATTGTACCTTCTACATTCTACCATCTACATTCTACCTTCAACATTCTACCTTCTACTTTCTACCATCTACATTCTACCTTTTACATTCTACTGTCAACATTCTACCATCTACATTCAACCCTCTACATTCTACCCCTCTACATTCTACCTTCTACATTCTACCTTCTACATTCAACCCTCTACATTTTACCTTCTACATTCAACCCTCTACATTCTACATTCAACCCTCTACATTCTACCTTCTACATTCAACCCTCTACATTCTTCCTGCTACATTCTACCATCTACTTTCTACCATTTACCTTCTACCTTCTACATTCAACCCTCTACATTGTACCTTCTACATTCTACCATCTACATTCAACCCTCTACATTGTACCTTCTACATTCTACCATCTACATTCTACCTTCAACATTCTACCATCTGCATTCTACCTTCTACATTCAACTCTCTACAGTACATTCTACCATTTACCTTCTACCTTCTACATTCAACCCTCTACATTGTACCTTCTACATTCTACCATCTACATTCAACCCTCTACATTGTACCTTCTACATTCTACCATCTACATTCTACCTTCAACATTCTACCATCTGCATTCTACCTTCTACATTCAACTCTCTACAGTACATTCTACCTTCTACATTCTACCTTCTACATTCAACCCTCTACATTTTACCTTTTACATTCAACCCTCTACATTCTACCTTCTACATTTAAACCTCTACATTGTACCTTCTACATTCTACCTTCAACATTCTACCTTATACTTTCTACCATCTACATTCAACCCTCTACATTCTACCTTCTACATTCTACCTTCTACATTTAAACCTCTACATTGTACCTTCTACATTCTACCTTCAACATTCTACCTACTACATTTTACCATCTACATTCAACCCTCTACATTCTACCTTCTACATTCTACCTTCTACATTTAACCCTCTACATTCTACCTTCTACATTCTACCTTCAACATTCTACCTTCTACTTTCTACCATCTACATTCTACCTTCTACATTCAACCCTCTACATTGTACCTTCTACATTCTACCATCTACATTCTACTTTCTACATTCTACCATCTACTTTCTACCATCTACATTCTACCATGTACATTCTACCATCTACATTCTACCTTCTACATTTTATTATCTACATTCTACCTTCTAAATTCTACCTTCTACATTCTACAATCTACATTCTACCATCTACATTCTACCCTTTACGTTCTACCATCTACATTCTACCATCTACCCTCTACATTCTACAATCTACATTCTACCCTCTACATTCTACCTTCAACATTCTACACTCTACATTCTACCCTCTACATTCTACCTTCTACATTCTACCATCTACATTCTACTATCTACATTCTACCCTCTACATTCTACTATCTACATTCTACTATCTACATTCTACTACAGTGGGGTCAAAAAGTATTTAGTCAGCCACTGATTGTGCAAGTTCTCCTACTTAGAAAGATGAGAGAGGTCTTCAATTTTCATCATAGGTACACTTCAACTATGAGAGACAAAATGAGAAAAAAAAATACAGGAAATCACATTGTAGGATTTTTAAAGAATTTATTCGTAAATTATGGTGGAAAATAAGTATTTGGTCAATAACAAACAAGCAAGATTTCTGGCTCTCACAGACCTGTAACTTCTTCTTTAAGAAGCTCTTCTGTCCTCCACTCGTTACCTGTATTAATGGCACCTGTTTGACCTCGTTATCTGTATAAAAGACACCCTTCCACAGCCTCAAACAGTCAGACTCCAAACTCAACCATGGCCAAGACCAAAGAGCTGTCGAAGGACACCAGGAAGAAAATTGTAGACCTGCACCAGGCTGGGAAGAGTGAATCTACAATAGGCAAGCAGGTTGGTGTGAATAAATCAACTGTGGGAGCAATTGGAAGAAAATGGAAGACATACAAGACCATTGATAATCTCCCTTGGGGTCAAGATCTCATCCTGTGGGGTCAAAATGATCATGAGAACGGTGAGCAAAAATCCCAGAACTACACGGAGGGACCTGATGAATGACCTGCAGAGAGCTGGGACCAAAGTAACAAAGGCTACCATCAGTAACACACTACGCCGAGAGGGACTCAAATCCTGCAGTGCCAGGCGTGTCCCCCTGCTTAAGCCAGTACATGTCCAGGCCCGTCTGAAGTTTTCCAGAGAGCATATGGATGATCCAGAAGAGGATTGGGAGAATATCATGTGGTCAGATGAAACCAAAATGGAACTTTTTGGTTAAAACTCAGCTCGTCGTGTTTGGAGGAAGAAGAAGAACCAAAGAACACAATAGCATGTGAAGCATGGGGGTGGAATCATCATGCTTTGGGGCTGTTTTTCTGCAAAGGGGACAGGACGACTGATCCGTGTTAAGGGAAGAATGAACGGGGCCATGTATCGTGAGATTTTAAGCCAAAACCTCCTTCCATCAGTGAGAGCATTGAAGATGGAACGTGGCTGGGTCTTCCAGCATGACAATGATCCCAAACACACCGCTCGGGCAACGAAGGAGTGGCTCCGTAAAAAGCATTTCAAGGTCCTGGAGTGGCCTAGCCAGTCTCCAGACCTCAACCCCATATAAAATTTGTGGAGTCCGTGTTGCCCAGCGACAGCCCCAAAACATCACTGCTCTAGAGGAGATCTGCATGGAGGAATGGGCCAAAATACCAGATACAGTGTGTGCAAACCTGGTGAAGACTTACAGGAAACGTTTCACCTCTGTCATTGCCAACAAAGGTTATGTTACAAAGTATTGAGTTGAACTGTTGTTATTGACCAAATACTTATTTTCCACCATAATTTACAAATAAATTCTTTAAAAATCCTACAATGTGATTTCCTGGATTTTTTTTCTCATTTTGTCTCTCATAGTTGAAGTGTACCTATGATGAAAATTACAGACCTCTCTCATCTTTCTAAGTAGGAGAACCTGCACAATCAGTGGCTGACTAAATACTTTTTGACCCCACTATATCTACATTCTACCTTCTACATTTTACCATCTACATTCTACATTCTACCTTCTACCATCTACATTCTACATTCTACTGTCTACATTCTACTCTCTACATTCTACCTTCAACATTCTACCATCTACATTCTACCTTCTACATTCTACCATCTACACTGTAAAAAATGATTTGTTGACTCAACTTAATTTAGTCAAGTCATCTTTTTGCTTTGACTCAGTTAAGTTGTAAAGACATAACCTGTTAAGTTCATTTGACTTAACTTCGTTTTGTTCACATAACAACCAGGTAATTTACCCAACTATTTATTTCAAGTGACGCAGATTTACAGAATTGTGTTTTGTTAACTTAAAACAAATTGGCAGAAATATTTTTTTTCAGTTCTCACAACCACTCCACAAAGTTCTTCTCACATGATATGGCTAGTTTTTTTAACTTACCTCACCAAGTTTCACAGATCAAATTAAAATCACCAGCCCCCAAAAAAACATCGTCAATTAATTTAATGAATTACTCTAAAATAAAATTTAAAAACTACTCTGTGAAAAAAAGCACATTTTTGTATAATTCAAAAATTCTCTTTTTATTAACAATTCACATCATTTACATTAGTTGGCTGAAGTAGAAACCAGTACCATTCTTAACAACAGAAAAAGATGGCTTTTTCAACAATATTTTAAAGTCAGAGAGATATTTTGGTCTCTGTGCCCATACAACTTCTGCTCTGCAACAAATTAATAATCATAGTTAATGTGAACTGAAGAGCAAGTGCCAGAGAACAGGCACATACACTATAAGGACAAACATATTGGAACATATGCTCATTTACTAATTCAGTAAAATAAATGTATTTATTAAAAACTTTACTGCCCAGGGAATGAGTTTGGGGAGTTGGGGATGAGGCGGCCTGGTGATCATCCAAAATTCTGACCTCAACAATGGTTGCTGAATGCAAAACAATGCTCCAAATGTAGTAAAAAGACTTCTCCAATCAGTAGAGACAGTTATGCCAACAAAATTAGCATAGGGTTGAACACCCTTGATTTTGGAAGAAATAAAAACAGTAGGTGTCCCAATACTTATAAAATGAAGTAACCTTGAAACAATCACCGTGACATCAAAACACATTCTTTTTAGCAATCTGTTGCTGTGGCTCCTTCCCATCAGCCCAGAGCATGGAGGCCTTCCTAATGATCTCCTTAAAACAGTTGTCACTCTACAATGTAAAAAAAAAAATGCTGACTCAACTTAGTCAACAAAAGCAGCACATAGTCTTTAACACCCCTTATTTTGGAAGATAAGAAACAGGGTGCATTATACAGATGGAAGCATCAGGACACCTACTTAAGTTTCCACTCGTGAAAAAATAAGACAAATTAACCTTGAAATACTTGACACAAATACAGCAATAAAACTGGAAATACAAATGCTGGTGTGTACAAGAGCAGACTCAGGGATCTTAGTTTTAAATCAAAAACTGTATCCTTTCACTGACATTTGCCTGTGCCCCAAAAAAATTAATAAATTAATCAGGCCAATACAAAAATATGAATATCTTAACATGTGCAAAGATGCAGATGATTTTGTTTATAAATTTACTGCATGCAGTAAAACACAAATAATGAATGCGCAACATTCTGCAAACAGAGGGCAAGAAGACATCAGTCTTGCAAAAACTCAGAAAAAGAATAAATAAAAAAGGTTACCTGAGAAATACGTATTATACCAACAGAAAAAGTTTCTAACTCAGTAACTTATTCTTGAGTGTGTGAACTCTTGCAGTGCAGGATTCCATCCCAATGCCCATAAACAGACGTTGGATCACCTCAAAAGTATATTTGAGATCTTTAAGATAGTCCATGTTCAATGCGTAGAGCAACCCCATCAAGTTCATGAAAGCATTTGGTACATCACCAAGTTTACGAAGAACAACATGCTCTTCCATGACCAGGACCACGTCACTGCACAGTGCTGGGAGGGGTTCCTTCACGTCCTCGATTCCAATTGTCATTCCTTTGATGAGATCATCTTCACAATCAGTAGGCTTTATAAAAACAATAACAAATTGGCTATTTAGAAGTTGCTTTTATAGACAAAAGTTCTTATTTAGTACAGTTATTTGTATTTGTTTCAGCATACCTCACACATCTTAATGAACTTAGAGGGATTCTCTCTCAAGTACCACGGCAATGCCTGCAGCACGGCTGTCCTCTTTCTTTGGTTTGATGCCTGCAGAAAAAGTGAAAACTAAAATTACTCAAACCGTCCCACCGTCCGTCCCGTCCTCCCTCCTTCACCCTCACCACCACACCCACACCGTCCCTCCCTCACCCTCACACACAGAGATGGTTAGAGTTTAAAAATTAACATTAACTTACATCCTTGTCAAGGCTCTCCAATATGGCAGACATTTCTGTCATGCCTTCAAAACGCTTTGACCGGTATAACAGAAGAAGTTTTAGGAGATGGCCATCAAGACCCCCATAAAAGGACTTGCTAAGGTCCATTGACACAAGCCTAGTGAATTCCAAGCTGATCTACATGAAAGAGATCACAAAATGAAAACATTAATTGATCATTTTGCATACTATAGCACCGAGCTGGGCAATACGATAACTCACAACAGGCTTTTCTGACCATATTGTTGACATCAGTACTAAAAAGAAAACCCATCAACTACATGTTTATTTAGAATGAACATAATTTGTTCCATTTAATCAAATTATTTCAGATAAGTGTATAAAATGTACACAAGTAACTACACTCCGATTCTTTACAGTGTGGCAACACTGCTCACCGTTTATTTTGCCATATTGCCCACCTCTTTTACAAACCAAAGGAAAACAAAAAACAACAAAATAGCACTAACCTGTCTCTCAGTGAAAAGTGCCGGCCATCTGACCATCAGTTCTGACACTGGAGGCTCATCTTCCACGATTTCTTGTCTTCTTAAACAGTATGTGCTGCTCATTGTAGTGTCTACAAAAGCCAAGTCAGGATTCCTTTTCTTCATTTCGTGAATGATTTGCTCTCGTTCCTCTTCCAGGTTGTTCCTGTCTTTTCCATGTGGGAGGTCTGGAAGGAAGTTTGTTTCAGATCGTCTAGGCTTCTTAACCTTGTTTCGTCTCCCTCTGCCATCCCCAGGACCGCTCTTGTCTGAATTCACTTTTAGTTCTTGACAACCTGCATCTCTTAGCTTTTGTCTGTAGTTCCCCATCTTAAACTTTAGACTGAGTTTCCACCCATACCACCCAGATGTGGAGCCTGGTTCTTTTAGACAAGGGTGTTTTTCAATTAGAGCTATGGCTACACTTTCAAATTCCTTATTTTCCGGATAGGCTTTGAAGGAATATATTGCCTCAGCAAGTTTGTCAAGAATTTCAGACTTCATGTCTCTAGAAATCTTCAAAAGCACACCATCTTTTCTATAAATCTCATTGGCCTGTCTCAGCCTCAGCATCATATGAAAAGGACGGAATGCTAAAGCAAGCCGGCCATAGCTGTGAACGGGCTGAAGATGACTGTGAATGGCTGCTTGCTGAAGATGATGTCGGAGATGACACAGACCAGCTTGCTGTGTCCAAACTAGAGTCTGAAAATGTATCTGTAGATGGGCTGAAGAGGACCCTCAGTGTCACCTTCTCCTTTGGCAGATCAGCTATACTTGTAAGGTTGCAGAAGTCATGAAAGTCCTCATCTTCATACTGAAGATCAAAAGAGTCAGTCAGCTGCAGTTTGCTTCTCAGGATCAGTTTGAAGCCATCAACTGAGTCAGGAACAGAATCAAGCTTAAGTTTGCGAATGTCTTGTTGCGAGATGATCACACGAAAAAGCATCTTTGCAGACCACAGCTGTTGAAAGTCAAAAACAGAAGATAAAAAAACAAAAAACCATAAGAGCAGGTTAGAAATGTAGAATGCAACCCAAATGAATGTAACACACATTGTAGAAAACCTATTCATTACAAAAACAAAACTAAACAAAAAAAATCCCAATAAGTGTAATGCAAGCAAGTATTAAAACATGCACTGAAAATGTTTTACCCCAACAACTGTACCTTAATGAAGCAGGAAGGTTTTTGGTGTCACCATTACTTTTCCTGCTCGAATGTATGGGTACAGAGGATGATATCCATTTAGCTCACGCGGTTCCACAATCTTTAGTTCAGAGTTAGTGTCTTTTATCAGTTCATAACTTCGCAAATGGTCTATGTACCATGCCATGAAGGGTTCAATGATGAATGAAACGCTGCTCGACACAACAATAATTTTCACCAACTTTCCAAAATCAGGGAGCCCACTGGTGTGTCCCGCAGATAAAAACAAGCCTTCTGAATACTTGGTGCCATGGAGACATGCATTAGTTGCAAGAGATAAAGTGGTAAAGTTGGCAAATTTAAGCTCTATAGCCTTTTTCATTGAGTGCTCTAGCATGTCAGGTGAAACAACAGAAACATGCCCTACCTCCAGCTCAGGTCTGTACATATTTGGCAGGTCCAGATAGTAAGCCAAGGTAAGTTGGTGTTTTGTAGCAAGAGTGAGCAAGATATTTTTGAAATTCCTAACATCATGCACCACTCTTTTAAAGAAGCTGTGTTTCGCTTCAAAGCGAATAGTCCAGAAATCAATCAGTGGTCCAAATCTACGAATAAGTTCAGGGTAGTGTTCTAGAAAGTGATGCTTGGGCAGCAAGTGGAAATCTGGAAAAACTTCTTTTAGCAAACATCTGTGATCTGAGATTTTGCACTCTAGGTAGCTCAAAGTCTCATCTGAAAAATGCCCACTAGCCAGCAGCTCAACAAGATCTTTTAGGTCTAATACAATTTGCCATGTTTTGTCATTCTCCGGTATTTTGTCACCAATCATTAGTGGTAGCAATCTCAATAAAGTCCAGTTCTCATGGCAGTTACCACCAATGGAACGTTTTGAAGCAAACGTTTTCTGAATTTGTTGTGGTCTGTTGGTTTTATCACTGAACTTGTAAGGAAAAGAATGAATGATAGCATTAAGATCATCTAAAGAAAAATACTGCTTGGAAATCAAAGACTTTACACATAAGCTTAACTCAGTTGGTACTATGCCTTCCAGTAGGTCATGCATAAAATCTGGAGGAAATCCGTGTACAGAGTGGAAATGAGCAAGTCTATTAAGAACAAAGTCCTTTTTTACACCATTCAGTGAAACCAACTGTGTCTTTGTTTTTAATTCCAACAGAATGTGCTCATGAGCTTCAACTGTTCGAGGTGGGAAATGTCCCTCTCTTACCTCGTGAACGTTTACAGCTGTGCGGCTGGCTAAGCAAAATCTACAAAATTTGTCCACATTGAAGCTTTCTTGCAAGCCGGCCAGCGAGTGGGCACCCAAATTGTCTGCAGACACATAAAGTATGGTACCCTTAATACTTGCTCCCAATTTCTGAACATATAAACCTTGCTGTTCAAGTACATTCAAGTCTCTAATCAATGGCTGAAAAATTATATCATAGCCATACTTTTTCACGTCGCTGCTGTAACAGAGACAAGCCAAATAGATTGACTGCACAGCAGATCTATACTGCACTGGTAAATTTGAAACCACCCAATAAACTGCACAAACCTTGTGCTTCTTTCTTGAAGTGCCTAAGGGGTTGCAAATTTCGAAGTCGTCTATGTATAATCCCAGAGCTATGCTTAAATTTTCTGAAGACAACAACTGGTTCTCTTTGCAGCACAATCCGTCCCTGTAGGTTTTAAAACAAGCCAATTGTTCAAAATCTTCTGTATTTTCTCTCTGCAGGATAATATCTAGAATATCATTACGATTTAGCAGTTCTGACAATACTTTCAAAATAGGAACATAAACATATTTTCGTTTGGAAGATGCATCTAAAACATATTCAACAGGCTCAATTACCTTAAAATTGTTCCTATAAAATGTAGTTCTTCTATATTCTGAACCAAATGGGCCGTTCTGTGACAGTGATACCAGTGGATTTGTTTTTCTGACTATCTCTGTTACAGCAGCAGTAACTGCATTGCTCATTGGACAGTTGTGCTCAACCAGCACACTTTCAATTACTTTTGGTGTGAACTCTTCAGTGATAGAAAAGATACTGCACAGTTCGCTTACAATTTCTTGAGTTGTTGCCTTAGACACATGTAGAACTGTTTGCATACGAAGTAAGAGGGATGCTAATTTGTGCTGAAGCAAATCATGCAGATCTTTATCATACTGCACACCATCATTTGATGCAGAAATGTCAACATGGTCCAAATGTGTCTCAAAAGTTGGGCTTTCAGAGTTTGAGACACCAGGAGAGGAAGTCTGCTGAATGTCCCCACGAAAATTCTCTATGGTACACAGACGATGATGTTTACTCTTGTGGGCATGGAAAGTGCTATATACACTGGACCGAAAGTTGCAATCTTTAAAGGGACACCTTACAGTCTCCTTATTTCTAAGATGGGTTTTTAAATGTGCAAAATACTTTGTAATATTGCAGGTCTCAGAATAATTACACAGATCACAGTTCAGGTTTGACAATCCAACGCAGACCTGAGCAAGCGGTCTATGGTCTCTGCTTAAATGTTTCTTTAACGCAAGTTCAGTTCTAAATGAGCACACACAATCTTCATAGATGCATGGCAGGGGACAATTACTTGCATGATGACAGTGTTTAAATTTGTAGTGCGTTATCAGAGTACGCTGGCTGGGAGATGAGAAAGAGCAAAGTTTGCAACCCCACCTCATCAGTTGGAGGCAAGAGCTTCACACAGTCGAAAACAATCCAATGATTCTGTGAAGAAAGCAAAAAAATAAATGAATAAATAACACTGAACCAATACTGAAACAAAACTTTAAATACTTTTACTCAAGCAGATCACATTCCCAGTCCTCAGTTTCTCATTTTATACACACAGACATGCAAAACATTTTAAAGCATCCATGTAAAAGTTGAAATGCAAACTATAATACATAAAATATCTAAAATTATGGCCTGCTATTCATGTATGCCTAATACACACAAGACAAAATGCCACTTTATTAAAATAATTAAATATATAACCCAGGCACGAACTATGAAAAACTACTTCGTGTTAGTTACATGTAAACACGGCTAGGCTAGCCATCTAACTAGTAATATAGTTCATTTAACTACTCAACGTTTATTCATTTTTCAGGAATTTTTACCCAATGCATTAGTCTGGCACACAAAGCTATGAAACGTTAACACCGTTAGCTAACGTTTGGCGCCCATTATTTTCAGTTAAGATAGCTAACTGTTAAATTATATTCGTGTGCAATGTGCCGTTAACTTTTTTTAAACAAAAAACTTTGGTTTCCAGTCACTTTTACTTACTTCAGAACGATCTGAAGAGGTATTATTCGCCGCAACGACAGAACACTGCCGTATCCAAGATGGCGCTCCCCAATTTCCAGTCAGAAGATGAACCAGCGGTGACGTCAGACCCTCGGCGCATGCGTCGTATATAAATAGTTGTTTGGAAGCATTTTTTTTTGTTATTCCAACAAGCAATTTTAGGTTTTAATTATCAAATTCAAGTTGAAGTTCTTAGAACATATTTTATTTTGTTGTAATGGCCAGTCAGTTCAGGCAACATAATAATTGTAGTACATCTAACTAAAACACCAAATCACTTTTTAGAGTGTACTTTCTACCTTCAACATTCTACCATCTACATTCTACCATCTACATTCATCCCTCTACATTCTACCTTCTACATTCAACCCTCTACATTCTTCCTTCTACATTCTACCTTCTACATTCAACCCTCTACATTCTACCTTCAACATTCTACCTTCTACATTCTTCCTTCTACATTCTACCATCTACTTTCTACCTTCTACATTCTACCTTCTACATTCAACCCTCTACATTCTTCCTTCTACATTCTACCTTCTACATTCAACCATCTACATTCTACCTTCTACATTCAACCCTCTACATTCTTCCTTCTACATTCTACCTTCTACATTCAACCCTCTACATTCTTCCTTCTACATTCTACCTTCTACATTCAACCATCTACATTCTACCTTCTACATTCTACCTTCTACATTCAACCCTCTACATTCTTCCTTCTACATTCTACCTTCTACATTCAACCATCTACATTCTACCTTCTACATTCTACCTTCTACATTCAACCATCTACATTCTACCTTCTACATTCAACCCTCTACATTCTTCCTTCTACATTCTACCTTCTACATTCAACCCTCTACATTCTTCCTTCTACATTCTACCTTCTACATTCAACCATCTACATTCTACCTTCTACATTCTACCTTCTACATTCAACCCTCTACATTCTTCCTTCTACATTCTACCTTCTACATTCAACCCTCTACATTCTTCCTTCTACATTCTACCTTCTACATTCAACCATCTACATTCTACCTTCTACATTCTACCTTCTACATTCAACCCTCTACATTCTTCCTTCTACATTCTACCTTCTACATTCAACCCTCTACATTCTTCCTTCTACATTCTACCTTCTACATTCAACCATCTACATTCTACCTTCTACATTCAACCCTCTACATTCTTCCTTCTACATTCTACCTTCTACATTCAACCCTCTACATTCTTCCTTCTACATTCTACCTTCTACATTCAACCATCTACATTCTACCTTCTACATTCTACCTTCTACATTCAACCATCTACTTTCTACCTTCTACATTCTACCTTCTACATTCAACCCTCTACATTCTTCCTTCTACATTCTACCTTCTACATTCAACCATCTACATTCTACCTTCTACATTCAACCCTCTACATTCTTCCTTCTACATTCTACCTTCTACATTCAACCCTCTACATTCTTCCTTCTACATTCTACCTTCTACATTCAACCATCTACATTCTACCTTCTACATTCTACCTTCTACATTCAACCCTCTACATTCTTCCTTCTACATTCTACCTTCTACATTCTACCTTCTACATTCAACCCTCTACATTCTTCCTTCTACATTCTACCTTCTACATTCAACCATCTACATTCTACCTTCTACATTCAACCCTCTACATTCTTCCTTCTACATTCTACCTTCTACATTCAACCCTCTACATTCTTCCTTCTACATTCTACCTTCTACATTCAACCATCTACATTCTACCTTCTACATTCTACCTTCTACATTCAACCCTCTACATTCTTCCTTCTACATTCTACCTTCTACATTCAACCATCTACATTCTACCTTCTACATTCAACCATCTACATTCTACCTTCTACATTCAACCCTCTACATTCTACCATCTACTTTCTACCATTTACCTTCTACCTTCTACATTCAACCCTCTACATTGTACCTTCTACATTCTACCATCTACATTCAACCCTCTACATTCTTCCTTCTACAATCTACCATCTACATTCTACCTTCTACATTCTACTTTCTACATTCTACCTTCAACATTCTACCATCTACATTCTACCTTCTACATTCAACTCTCTACATTCTACCTTCTACATTCTACCTTCTACATTCAACCCTCTACATTTTGCATTCTACATTCAACCCTCTACATTCTACCTACTACATTCTACCCTCTACATTCTACCATCTACATTTTACATTCTACTATCTACATTCTACCGTCTACATTCTACCGTCTACATTCTACCTTCTACCATCTACATTCTACCATTTACCTTCTACCTTCTACATTCTATTTTCAACATTCTACCATCGACATTCTACCTTCTACATTCAACCCTCTACATTCTTCCTTCTACATTCTACCCTCTACATTCTACATTTAACCCTCTACATTCAACCCTCTACATTCTACATTTAACCCTCTACATTCAACCCTCTACATTCTACCTTCTACATTCAACCCTGTACATTCTACCTTCAACATTCAACCATCTACATTCTTCCTTCAACATTCAACCATCTACATTCTTCCTTCTACATTCTACCATCTACTTTCTACCATTTACCTTCTACCTTCTACATTCTATTTTCAACATTCTACCATCGACATTCTACCTTCTACATTCAACCCTCTACATTCTTCCTTCTACATTCTACCCTCTACATTCTACATTTAACCCTCTACATTCAACCCTCTACATTCTACATTTAACCCTCTACATTCAACCTTCTACATTCTACCTTCTACATTCAACCCTGTACATTCTACCTTCAACATTCAACCATCTACATTCTTCCTTCTACATTCTACCATCTACTTTCTACCTTCTACATTCTACCACCTACAATCTACCATCTACATTCTACCATCGACATTCTACATTCTACCTTCTACATTCAACCCTCTACATTCTACCTTCTACATTCTACCTTCTACATTTAACCCTCTACATTCTTCCTTCTACATTCTACCATCTACTTTCTACCATTTACCTTCTACATTCTACCTTCAACATTCTACCATCTACATTCTACCTTCAACATTCTACCATCTACATTCAACCCTCTACAATCTACTTTCTACATTCAACCCTCTACATTCTACCTTCTACATTCAACCTTCTACATTCTTCCTTCTACATTCTACCATCTACTTTCTACCATCTACATTCTACCATCTACATTCCACCCTCTACATTCTACCTTCTACATTCAACCCTCTACATTCTTTCTTTCTACATTCTACCATCCTTCTACCATTTACCTTTTACCTTCTACATTCTACTATTAACATTCTACCATCGACATTCTACCTTCTACATTCCACCATCTACATTCAACCTTCTACATTCTACCATCTACATTCTACCATCTACTTTCTACCATCTACATTCTACCATCTACATTCAACCTTCTACATTCTACCTTCTACATTCTACCATCTACTTTCTACCATCTACATCCTACCATCTACATTCAACCTTCTACATTCTACCTTCTACATTCTACCATCTACTTTCTACCATCTACATTCTACCATCTACATTCAACCCTCTTCCTTCTACCTTCTACATTCAACCCTCTACATTCTACCTTCTAGATTCAACCCTCTACATTCTTCCTTCTACATTCTACCATTTACTTTCTACCATTTACCTTCTACATTTAACCCTCTACATTCTACCATCTACATTCTACCATCGACATTCTACCTTTAACATTCTGCCATCTACATTCTACCTTCTACATTCTACCATCTACTTTCTACCTTCAACATTCTACCATCTACATTCTACCATCTACTTTCTACCATCTACATTCTACCTTCTACATTCTACCATCGACATTCTACCTTTAACATTCTACCATCTACATTCTACCTTCTACATTCTACCATCTACTTTTTACCATCTACATTCTACCTTCAACATTCTACCATCTACATTCAACCCTCTACATTCTACCTTCTACATTCAACCCTCTACATTCTACCTTCTACATTCTACCTTCTACATTCTTCCTTCTACATTCTACCATCTACTTTCTACCATCTACATTCTACCATCTACATTCAACCCTCTACATTCAACCCTCTACATTCAACCCTCTACATTCTACATTTAACCCTCTACATTCAACCCTCTACATTCTACCTTCTACATTCAACCCTGTACATTCTACCTTCAACATTCAACCATCTACATTCTACCTTCTACATTCTACTTTCTACATTCAACCCTCTACATTCTACATTCTACCATCTACTTTCTACCTTCTACATTCTACCACCTACAATCTACCATCTACATTCTACCATCGACATTCTACATTCTACCTTCTACATTCAACCCTCTACATTCTACCTTCTACCTTCTACATTCAACCCTCTACATTCTTCCTTCTACATTCTACCATCTACTTTCTACCATTTACCTTCAACATTCTACCATCGAAATTCTACCATCTATATTCTACCTTCAACATTCTACCATCTACATTCAACCCTCTACAATCTACTTTCTACATTCAACCCTCTACATTCTACCTTCTACATTCAACCTTCTACATTCTTCCTTCTACATTCTACCATCTACTTTCTACCATCTACATTCTACCATCTACATTCAACCCTCTACATTCTACCATCTACATTCTACCTTCTACATTCTACCATCTACATTCTACCATCTACATTCAACCCTCTACATTCTACCTTTTACATTCAACCCTCTACATTCTACCTTCTACATTCAACCCTCTACATTCTTCCTTCTACATTCTACCATCTACTTTCTACCATTTACCTTCTACCTTCTACATTCTATTTTCAACATTCTACCATCGACATTCTTCCTTCTACATTCTACCCTCTACATTCTACATTTAACCCTCTACATTCAACCCTCTACATTCTACGTTTAACCCTCTACATTCAACCCTCTACATTCTACCTTCTACATTCAACCCTGTACATTCTACCTTCTTCAACCATCTACATTCTTCCTTCTACATTCTACCATCTACTTTCTACCTTCTACATTCTACCACCTACAATCTACCATCTACATTCTACCATCGACATTCTACATTCTACCTTCTACATTCAACCCTCTACATTCTACCTTCTACATTCTACCTTCTACATTTAACCCTCTACATTCTTCCTTCTACATTCTACCATCTACTTTCTACCATTTACCTTCTACATTCTACCTTCTACCATCGACATTCTACCATCTACATTCTACCTTCAACATTCTACCATCTACATTCAACCCTCTACAATCTACTTTCTACATTCAACCCTCTACATTCTACCTTCTACATTCAACCTTCTACATTCTTCCTTCTACATTCTACCATCTACTTTCTACCATCTACATTCTACCATCTACATTCAACCCTCTACATTCTACCTTCTACATTCAACCCTCTACATTCTTTCTTTCTACATTCTACCATCTTTCTTCCATTTACCTTTTACCTTCTACATTCTACTATTAACATTCTACCATCGACATTCTACCTTCTACATTCCACCATCTACATTCAACCTTCTACATTCTACCATCTACATTCTACCATCTACTTTCTACCATCTACATTCTACCATCTACATTCAACCTTCTACATTCTACCTTCTACATTCTACCATCTACTTTCTACCATCTACATTCTACCATCTACATTCAACCTTCTACATTCAACCTTCTACATTCTACCTTCTACATTCTACCATCTACTTTCTACCATCTACATTCTACCATCTACATTCAACCCTCTTCCTTCTACCTTCTACATTCAACCCTCTACATTCTACCTTCTACATTCTACCTTCTAGATTCAACCCTCTACATTCTTCCTTCTACATTCTACCATCTACTTTCTACCATTTACCTTCTACATTTAACCCTCCACATTCTACCATCTACATTCTACCATCGACATTCTACCTTTAACATTCTACCTTCGACATTCTACCTTTACCATTCTACCATCTACATTCTACCTTCTACATTCTACCTTCTACATTCCACCATCTACATTCAACCTTCTACATTCTACCATCTACATTCTACCATCTACTTTCTACCATCTACATTCTACCATCTACATTCAACCTTCTACATTCTACCTTCTACATTCTACCATCTACTTTCTACCATCTACATTCTACCATCTACATTCAACCTTCTACATTCTACCTTCTACATTCTACCATCTACTTTCTACCATCTACATTCTACCATCTACATTCAACCCTCTTCCTTCTACCTTCTACATTCAACCCTCTACATTCTACCTTCTACATTCTACCTTCTAGATTCAACCCTCTACATTCTTCCTTCTACATTCTACCATCTACTTTCTACCATTTACCTTCTACATTTAACCCTCCACATTCTACCATCTACATTCTACCATCGACATTCTACCTTTAACATTCTACCATCGACATTCTACCTTTAACATTCTACCATCTACTTTCTACCTTCAACATTCTACCATCTACATTCTACCATCTACTTTCTACCATCTACATTCTACCTTCTACATTCTACCATCGACATTCTACCTTTAACATTCTACCATCTACATTTTACCATCTACATTCTGCCTTCAACATTCTACCATCTACATTCAACCCTCTACATTCTACCTTCTACATTCTTCCTTCTACATTCTACCATCTACTTTCTACCATCTACATTCTACCATCTACATTCAACCCTCTACATTCTTTCTTTCTACATTCTACCATCATTCTACCATTTACCTTTTACCTTCTACATTCTACTATTAACATTCTACCATCGACATTCTACCTTCTACATTCTACCATCTACATTCAACCTTCTACATTCTACATTCTACCATCTACTTTCTACCATCTACATTCTACCATCTACATTCAACCTTCTACATTCTACCTTCTACATTCTACCATCTACTTTCTACCATCTACATTCTACCATCTACATTCAACCCTCTTCCTTCTACCTTCTACATTCAACCCTCTACATTCTACCTTCTACATTCTACCTTCTATATTCAACCCTCTACATTCTTCCTTCTACATTCTACCATCTACTTTCTACCATTTACCTTCTACATTCAACCCTCTACATTCTACCATCTACATTCTACCATCGACATTCTACCTTTAACATTCTACCATCGACAATCTACCTTTAACATTCTGCCATCTACATTCTACCTTCAACATTCTACCTTCTAGATTCAACCCTCTACATTCTTCCTTCTACATTCTACCATCTACTTTCTACCATTTACCTTCTACCTTCAACATTCAAACCTCTACATTCTACCTTCTACATTCTACCTTCTATATTCAACCCTCTACATTCTTCCTTCTACATTCTACCATCTACTTTCTACCATTTACCTTCTACATTCAACCCTCTACATTCTACCATCTACATTCTACCATCGACATTCTACCTTTAACATTCTACCATCGACATTCTACCTTTAACATTCTGCCATCTACATTCTACCTTCAACATTCTACCTTCTACATTCTACCATCTACATTCTACCTTCTAGATTCAACCCTCTACATTTTACCTTCTACATTCAACCCTCTACATTCTACCTTCTACATTCAACCCTCTACTTTCTACCTTCTACATTCAACCCTCTACATTCTTCCTGCTACATTCTACCATCTACTTTCTACCATCTACATTCTACCTTCAACATTCTACCATCTACATTCTACCATCTACTTTCTACCATCTACTTTCTACCATCTACATTCTACCTTCATTATTCTACCTTCTACATTCTACCATCTACTTTCTACCATCTACATTCTACCTTCAACATTCTACCATCTACATTCTACCATCTACTTTCTACCATCTACATTCTACACTCTACCTTTAACATTCTACCATCTACATTCTACCTTCAACATTCTACCTTCTACATTCTACCATCTACTTTCTACCATCTACATTCTACCTTCAACATTCTACCATCTACATTCAACCCTCTACATTCTACCTTCTACATTTAACCCTCTACATTCTACCTTCTACATTCTTCCTTCTACATTCTACCATTTACCTCCTACATTAAACTCTCTACATTGTACTTTCTACATTCTATCATCTACATTCTACCCTCTACATTCTACCATCTACATTCTACCTTCTACATTCTATCTTCTACATTCAACCCTCTACATTTTACCTTCTACATTCAACCCTCTACATTCTACCTTCTACATTCAACCCTCTACTTTCTACCTTCTACATTCAACCCTCTACATTCAACCCTCTACATTCTTCCTGCTACATTCTACCATCTACTTTCTACCATTTACCTTCTACCTTCTACATTCAACCCTCTACATTGTACCTTCTACATTCTACCATCTGCATTCTACCTTCAACATTCTACCATCTGCATTCTACCTTCTACATTCAACTCTCTAAAGTACATTCTACCTTCTGCATTCAACCCTCTACATTTTACCTTTTACATTCAACCCTCTACATTCTACCTTCTACATTTAACCCTCTACATTCTACCTTTAACATTCTACCTTCTACTTTCTACCATCTACATTCTACCTTTTATATTCTACCGTCAACATTCTACCATCTACATTCAACCCTCTACATTCTACCTTCTACATTTAACCCTCTACATTGTACCTTCTTCATTCTACCATCTACATTCAACCCTCTACATTGTACCTTCTACATTCTACCTTCTACATTCCACTTTCTACATTATACCATCTACATTTTACCTTCAACATTCTACCATCTACATTCTACCTTCTACATTCAACTCTCTACATTCTACCTTCTACATTCTACCTACTACATTCAACCCTCTACATTTTACATTCAACCCTCTACATTCTACCTGCTACATTCTACCATCTACTTTCTACCATTTACCTTCTACCTTCTACATTCAACCCTCTACATTGTACCTTCTACATTCTACCATCTACATTCTACCTTCAACATTCTACCATCTGCATTCTACCTGCTATATTCAACTCTCTACAGTACATTCTACCTTCTGCATTCAACCCTCTACATTTTACCTTTTACATTCAACCCTCTACATTCTACCTTCTACATTTAACCCTCTACATTGTACCTTCTACATTCTACCATCTACATTCTACCTTCAACATTCTACCTTCTACTTTCTACCATCTACATTCTACCTTTTACATTCTACCGTCAACATTCTACCATCTACATTTAACCCTCTACATTCTACCTTCTACATTGTACCTTCTTCATTCTACCATCTACATTCAACCCTCTACATTGTACCTTCTACATTCTACCTTCTACATTCTACTTTCTACATTATACCATCTACATTCTACCTTCAACATTCTACCATCTACATTCTACCTTCAACATTCTACCATCTACATTCTACCTTCTACATTCAACTCTCTACATTCTACCTTCTACATTCTACCTTCTACATTCAACCCTCTACATTTTACCTTCTACATTCAACCCTCTACATTCTACATTCAACCCTCTACATTCTACCTTCTACATTCAACCCTCTACATTCTTCCTGCTACATTCTACCATCTACTTTCTACCATTTACCTTCTACCTTCTACATTCAACCCTCTACATTGTACCTTCTACATTCTACCATCTACATTCAACCTTGTACATTCTACCATCTACATTCTACCTTCAACATTCTACCATCTGCATTCTACCTTCTACATTCAACTCTCTACAGTACATTCTACCATTTACCTTCTACCTTCTACATTCAACCCTCTACATTGTACCTTCTACATTCTACCATCTACATTCAACCCTCTACATTGTACCTTCTACATTCTACCATCTACATTCTACCTTCAACATTCTACCATCTGCATTCTACCTTCTACATTCAACTCTCTACAGTACATTCTACCTTCTACATTCAACCCTCTACATTTTACCTTTTACATTCAACCCTCTACATTCTACCTTCTACATTTAAACCTCTACATTGTACCTTCTACATTCTACCATCTACATTCTACCTTCAACATTCTACCTTCTACTTTCTACCATCTACATTCTACCTTCTACATTCTACCATCTACATTCAACCCTCTACATTCTACCTACTACATTCTACCTTCTACATTTAACCCTCTACATTGTACCTTCTACATTCGACCATCTACATTCTACCTTCAACATTCTACCTTCTACTTTCTACCATCTACATTCTACCTTCTACATTCTACTATCTACATTCAACCCTCTACATTGTACCTTCTACATTCTACCATTTACATTCTACTTTCTACATTCTACCATCTACTTTCTACCATCTACATTCTACCTTCTACATTTTACCATCTACATTCTACCTTCTAAATTCTACCTTCTACATTCTACCATCTACATTCAACCCTCTACATTGTACCTTCTACATTCTACCATCTACATTCTACTTTCTACATTCTACCATGTACATTCTACCATCTACATTCTACCTTCTACATTCTACCATCTACATTCTACCTTCAACATTCTACCATCTACATTCTACCATCTACATTCAACCCTCTACATTCTACCTTTTACATTCAACCCTCTACATTCTACCTTCTACATTCAACCCTCTACATTCTGCAGAGAGCTGGGACCAAAGTAACAAAGGCTACCATCAGTAATACACTACGCCGAGAGGGACTCAAATCCTGCAGTGCCAGGCGTGTCCCCCTGCTTAAGCCAGTACATGTCCAAACCCGTCTGAAGTTTTCCAGAGAGCATATGGATGATCCAGAAGAGGATTGGGAGAATATCATGTGGTCAGATGAAACCAAAATGGAACTTTTTGGTTAAAACTCAGCTCGTCGTGTTTGGAGGAAGAAGAAGAACCCAAGAACACAATAGCATGTGAAGCATGGGGGTGGAATCATCATGCTTTGGGGCTGTTTTTCTGCAAAGGGGACAGGACGACTGATCCGTGTTAAGGGAAGAATGAACGGGGCCATGTATCGTGAGATTTTAAGCCAAAACCTCCTTCCATCAGTGAGAGCATTGAAGATGGAGTGGCTCCGTAAAAAGCATTTCAAGGTCCTGGAGTGGCCTAGCCAGTCTCCAGACCTCAACCCCATAGAAAATTTGTGGAGTCCGTGTTGCCCAGCGACAGCCCCAAAACATCACTGCTCTAGAGGAGATCTGCATGGAGGAATGGGCCAAAATACCAGCTACAGTGTGTGCAAACCTAGTGAAGACTTACAGGAAACGTTTCACCTCTGTCATTGCCAACAAAGGTTATGTTACAAAGTATTGAGTTGAACTGTTGTTATTGACCAAATACTTATTTTCCACCATAATTTACAAATAAATTCTTTAAAAATCCTACAATGTGATTTCCTGGATTTTTTTTCTCATTTTGTCTCTCATAGTTGAAGTGTACCTATGATGAAAATTACAGACCTCTCTCATCTTTCTAAGTAGGAGAACCTGCACAATCAGTGGCTGACTAAATACTTTTTGACCCCACTATATCTACATTCTACCTGCTACATTCTACCTTCTACATTCTACATTCTACCTTCTACCATCTACATTCTACATTCTACTGTCTACATTCTACTCTCTACATTCTACCTTCAACATTCTACCATCTACATTCTACCATCTACCTTCTACATTCTACCATCTACTTTCTACCTTCAACATTCTACCATCTACATTCATCCCTCTACATTCTACCTTTTACATTCAACCCTCTACATTCTTCCTTCTACATTCTACCATCTACTTTCTACCATTTACCTTCTACCTTCTACATTCAACCCTCTACATTGTACCTTCTACATTCTACCATCTACATTCAACTCTCTACATTCTTCCTTGTACAATCTACCATCTACATTCTACCTTCTACATTCTACTTTCTACATTCTACCTTCAACATTCTACCATCTACATTCTACCTTCTACATTCAACTCTCTACATTCTACCTTCTACATTCAACTCTCTACATTCTACCTTCTACATTCTACCTTCTACATTCAACCCTCTACATTTTGCCTTCTACATTCAACCCTCTACATTCTACCTACTACATTCTACCCTCTACATTCTACCATCTACATTTTACATTCTACTATCTACATTCTACCGTCTACATTGTACCGTCTACATTCTACCTTCTACCATCTACATTCTACACTCTACATTCTACTATCTACATTCTACCCTCTACATTCTACTATCTACATTCTACTTTCTACATTCTACCCTCTACATTCTACCATCTACATTCTACCTTCTACATTCTACCCTCTACATTCTACCATCTACATTCTACCATCTACATTCTACCTTCTACATTCTACCATCTACATTCTACCCTCTACATTCTACCCTCTACATTCTACCATCTACATTCTACCTTCAACATTCTACCATCTACATTCTACCATCTACATTCTACCATCTACATTCTACCTTCTACATTCTACCTTCTACATTCTACCATCTACATTCTACACTCAACATTCTACCTTCAACATTCTACCATCTACATTCTACCATCTACATTCTACCTTCTACATTCTACCATCTACATTCTACCTTCAACATTCTACCATCTACATTCTACCTTCAACATTCTACCATCTACATTCTACCATCTACATTCTACACTCAACATTCTACCTTCAACATTCTACCATCTACATTCTACCATCTACATTCTACCATCTACATTCTACCATCTACATTCTACCTTCTACATTCTACCCTCTACATTCTACCATCTACAGGGGTTGGACAAAATAACTGAAACACCTGTCATTTTAGTGTGGGAGGTTTCATGGCTAAATTGGACCAGTCTGGTGGCCAATCTTCATTAATTGCACATTGCACCAGTAAGAACAGAGTGTGAAGGTTCAATTAGCAGGGTAAGAGCACAGTTTTGCTCAAAATATTGCAATGCACACAACATTATGGGTGACATACCAGAGTTCAAAAGAGGACAAATTGTTGGTGCACGTCTTGCTGGCGCATCTGTGACCAAGACAGCAAGTCTTTGTGATGTATCAAGAGCCACGGTATCCAGGGTAATGTCAGCATACCACCAAGAAGGACAAACCACATCCAACAGGATTAACTGTGGATGCAAGAGGAAGCTGTCTGAAAGGGATGTTCGGGTGCTAACCCGGATTGTATCCAAAAAACATAAAACCACGGCTGCCCAAATCACGGCAGAATTAAATGTGCACCTCAACTCTCCTGTTTCCACCAGAACTGTCCGTCGGGAGCTCCACAGGGTCAATATACACGGCCGGGCTGCTATAGCCAAACCTTTGGTCACTCGTGCCAATGCCAAACGTCGGTTTCAATGGTGCAAGGAGCGCAAATCTTGGGCTGTGGACAATGTGAAACATGTATTGTTCTCTGATGAGTCCACCTTTACTGTTTTCCCCACATCCGGGAGAGTTACGGTGTGGAGAAGCCCCAAAGAAGCGTACCACCCAGACTGTTGCATGCCCAGAGTGAAGCATGGGGGTGGATCAGTGATGGTTTGGGCTGCCATATCATGGCATTCCCTTGGCCCAATACTTGTGCTAGATGGGCGCGTCACTGCCAAGGACTACCGAACCATTCTGGAGGACCATGTGCATCCAATGGCGGTGCCGTGTATCAGGATGACAATGCACCAATACACACAGCAAGACTGGTGAAAGATTGGTTTGATGAACATGAAAGTGAAGTTGAACATCTCCCATGGCCTGCACAGTCACCAGATCTAAATATTATTGAGCCACTTTGGGGTGTTTTGGAGAAGCGAGTCAGGAAACGTTTTCCTCCACCAGCATCACGTAGTGACCTGGCCACTATCCTGCAAGAAGAATGGCTTAAAATCCCTCTGACCACTGTGCAGGACTTGTATATGTCATTTCCAAGACGAATTGATGCTGTATTGGCCGCAAAAGGAGGCCCTACACCATACTAATAAATTATTGTGGTCTAAAACCAGGTGTTTCAGTTATTTTGTCCAACCCCTGTACATTCTACCATCTACATTCAACCCTCTACATTCTACCTTTTACATTCAACCCTCTACATTCTACCTTCTACATTCAACCCTCTACATTCTTCCTTCTACATTCTACCATCTACTTTCTACCATTTACCTTCTACCTTCTACATTCTATTTTCAACATTCTACCATCGACATTCTACCTTCTACATTCCACCACCTTCATTCTACCATCTACATTCTACCTTCAACATTCTACCTTCTACATTCAACCCTCTACATTCAACCCTCTACATTCAACCCTCTACATTCTTCCTTCTACATTCTACCCTCTACATTCAACCCTCTACATTCTACATTTAACCCTCTACATTCAACGCTCTACATTCTACATTTAACCCTCTACATTCAACCCTCTACATTCTACATTTAACCCTCTACATTCAACCCTCTACATTCTACCTTCTACATTCAACCCTGTACATTCTACCTTCAACATTCAACCATCTACATTCTACCTTCTACATTCTACTTTCTACATTCAACCCTCTACATTCTACATTCTACCATCTACTTTCTACCTTCTACATTCTACCACCTACAATCTACCATCTACATTCTACCATCGACATTCTACATTCTACCTTCTACATTCAAACCTCTACATTCTACATTCTACCATCTACTTTCTACCATTTACCTTCAACATTCTACCATCGAAATTCTACCATCTATATTCTACCTTCAACATTCTACCATCTACATTCAACCCTCTACAATCTACTTTCTACATTCAACCCTCTACATTCTACCTTCTACATTCAACCTTCTACATTCTACCATCTACATTCTACCTTCTACATTCTACCATCTACATTCTACCATCTACATTCAACCCTCTACATTCTACCTTTTACATTCAACCCTCTACATTCAACCCTCTACATTCTTCCTTCTACATTCTACCATCTACTTTCTACCATTTACCTTCTACCTTCTACATTCTATTTTCAACATTCTACCATCGACATTCTACCTTCTACATTCAACCCTCTACATTCTTCCTTCTACATTCTACCCTCTACATTCTACATTTAACCCTCTACATTCAACCCTCTACATTCTACATTTAACCCTCTACATTCAACCCTCTACATTCTTCCTTCTACATTCTACCATCTACTTTCTACCTTCTACATTCTACCACCTACAATCTACCATCTACATTCTACCATCGACATTCTACATTCTACCTTCTACATTCAACCCTCTACATTCTACCTTCTACATTCTACCTTCTACATTTAACCCTCTACATTCTTCCTTCTACATTCTACCATCTACTTTCTACCATTTACCTTCTACATTCTACCTTCTACATTCTACCATTGACATTCTACCATCTACATTCTACCTTCAACATTCTACCATCTACATTCAACCCTCTACAATCTACTTTCTACATTCAACCCTCTACATTCTACCTTCTACATTCAACCTTCTACATTCTTCCTTCTACATTCTACCATCTACTTTCTACCATCTACATTCTACCTTCTACATTCAACCCTCTACATTATTTCTTTCTACATTCTACCATCTTTCTACCATTTACCTTTTACCTTCTACATTCTACTATTAACATTCTACCATCGACATTCTACCTTCTACATTCCACCATCTACATTCAACCATCTACATTCTACCATCTACTTTCTACCATCTACATTCTACCATCTACATTCAACCTTCTACATTCTACCTTCTACATTCTACCATCTACTTTCTACCATCTACATTCTACCATCTACATTCAACCTTCTACATTCTACCTTCTACATTCTACCATCTACTTTCTACCATCTACATTCTACCATCTACATTCAACCTTCTACATTCTACCTTCTACATTCTACCATCTACTTTCTACCATCTACATTCTACCATCTACATTCAACCCTCTTCCTTCTACCTTCTACATTCAACCCTCTACATTCTACCTTCTACATTCTACCTTCTAGATTCAACCCTCTACATTCTTCCTTCTACATTCTACCATCTACTTTCTACCATTTACCTTCTACATTTAACCCTCTACATTCTACCATCTACATTCTACCATCGACATTCTACCTTTAACATTCTACCATCGACTTTCTACCTTTAACATTCTACCATCTACATTCTACCTTCTACATTCTACCATCTACTTTCTACCTTCAACATTCTACCATCTACATTCTACCATCTACTTTCTACCATCTACATTCTACCTTCTACATTCTACCATCGACATTCTACCTTTAACATTCTACCATCTACATTTTACCATCTACATTCTACCTTCAACATTCTACCATCTACATTCAACCCTCTACATTCTACCTTCTACATTCAACCCTCTACATTCTACCTTCTACATTCTTTCTTCTACATTCTTCCTTCTACATTCTACCATCTACTTTCTACCATCTACATTCTACCATCTACATTCAACCCTCTACATTCAACCCTCTACATTCTTTCTTTCTACATTCTACCATCATTCTACCATTTACCTTTTACCTTCTACATTCTACTATTAACATTCTACCATCTACATTCAACCTTCTACATTCTACATTCTACCATCTACTTTCTACCATCTACATTCTACCATCTACATTCAACCTTCTACATTCTACCTTCTACATTCTACCATCTACTTTCTACCATCTACATTCTACCATCTACATTCAACCCTCTTCCTTCTACCTTCTACATTCAACCCTCTACATTCTACCTTCTACATTCTACCTTCTATATTCAACCCTCTACATTCTTCCTTCTACATTCTACCATCTACTTTCTACCATTTACCTTCTACATTCAACCCTCTACATTCTACCATCTACATTCTACCATCGACATTCTACCATCTACATTCTACCATCTACATTCAACCCTCTTCCTTCTACCTTCTACATTCAACCCTCTACATTCTACCTTCTACATTCTACCTTCTATATTCAACCCTCTACATTCTTCCTTCTACATTCTACCATCTACTTTCTACCATTTACCTTCTACATTCAACCCTCTACATTCTACCATCTACATTCTACCATCGACATTCTACCTTTAACATTCTACCATCTACATTCTACCTTCAACATTCTACCTTCTACATTCTACCATCTACTTTCTACCATCTACATTCTACCTTCAACATTCTACCATCTACATTCTACCATCTACTTTCTACCATCTACATTCTACCTTCTTCACTCTACCATCGACATTCTACCCTTAACATTCTACCATCTACATTCTACCTTCAACATTCTACCATCTACATTCTACCATCTACTTTCTACCATCTACATTCTACCTTCTTCACTCTACCATCGACATTCTACCCTTAACATTCTACCATCTACATTCTACCTTCAACATTCTACCTTCTACATTCTACCATCTACTTTCTACCATCTACATTCTACCTTCAACATTCTACCATCTACATTCAACCCTCTACATTCTACCTTCTACATTCAACCCTCTACATTCTACCTTCTACATTCTTCCTTCTACATTCTACCATTTACCTCCTACATTAAACTCTCTACATTGTACTTTCTACATTCTATCATCTACATTCTACCTTCTACATTCTACCATCTACTTTCTACCATCTACATTCTACCTTCTACATTCTACCATCTACATTTAACCCTCTACATTTTACCTTCTACATTCAACTCTCTACATTCTACCATCTACTTTCTACCATCTACATTCTACCTTCTAAATTCTACCATCTACATTTAACCCTCTACATTCTACCATCTACATTCTACCTTCTACATTTTACCATCTACATTCTACCTTCTACATTCTACCATCGACATTCTACCTTCTAAATTCTACCTTCCACATTCTACCTTCTACATTCTACCTACAACATTCTACCTTCTACATTCTACCATCTACATTCAACCCTCTACATTCTACCTTCTACCCTTTACATTCTAACATCTACATTCTACCGTCTACATTCTACCATCTACATTCTACCTTCTACGTTCTTCCTTCAACATTCTACCCTCTACATTCTACCTTGTACATTCTACCTTCAACTTTTTACCATCTACGTTGTACCATCTACATTCTACCTTCTACATTCTACCCTCTACATTCTACCATCTACATTCTACACTCTATATTCTACTATCTACATTTTACCCTCTACATTCTATCTACATTCTACCATCTACATTCTACCATTTACATTCTACACTCTACATTCTGCTATCTACATTTTACCCTCTACATTCTACTATCTACATTCTACCCTCTACATCCTACTATCTACATTCTACCTTCTACATTTTACCTTCTTCATTCTACCATCTACATTCTACACTCTACATTCTATCTTCATTCTACCATCTACATTCTACACTCTACCATCTACATTCTACCCTCTACATTCTACTATCTACATTCTACCCTCTACATCCTACTATCTACATTCTACCTTCTACATTTTACCTTCTTCATTCCACCATCTACATTCTACCATCTACATTCTACCTCCTACATTCTACCTTCTACATTCTACCCTCTACATTCTACTATCTACATTCTACCCTCTACATTCTACTATCTACATTCTACCTTCAACATTCTACCATCTACATTCTACCATCTACTTTCTACCTTTTACATGCAACCCTCTACATTCAACCTTCTACATTCAACCCTCTACATTCTTTCTTCTACTTTCTACCTTCAACATTCTACCATCTACATTCAACCCTCTACATTCTACCTTTTACATGCAACCCTCTACATTCTACCATCTACTTTCTACCTTCAACATTCTACCATCTACATTCAACCCTCTACATTCTACCTTTTACATGCAACCCTCTACATTCTACCATCTACTTTCTACCTTCAACATTCTACCATCTACATTCAACCCTCTACATTCTACCTTTTACATGCAACCCTCTACATTCTACCTTCTACATTCAACCCTCTACATTCTTCCTTCTACATTCTACATTCTACCATCTACTTTCTACCATTTACCTTCAACATTCTACCACCTACATTCTACCATCTACATTCAACCCTCTACATTCTACCTTCTACATTCAACCCTCTACATTCTACCATCTACTTTCTACCATTTACCCTCTACCTTCTACATTCAACCCTCTACATTGTACCTTCTACATTCAACCCTCTACATTCTAACATCTACATTCTACCTTCTACATTCAACCCTCTACATTCTACCATCTACATTCTACCTTCTACATTCAACCCTCTACATTCTACCTTCTACATTCAACCCTCTACATTCAAACCTCTACATTCTACCTTCTATATTCAACCCTCTACATTCTACCATCTACTTTCTACCATTTACCTTCTACATTCTACCATCTACATTCAACCCTCTACATTCTACCTTCTACATTCTACCTTTTACATTCAACCCTCTACATTCTTCCTTCTACATTCTACCATCTACTTTCTACAATCTAAATTCTACCATTCTACATTCTACCTTCAACATTCAACCCTCTACATTCTACCTTCTACATTCTACTTTCTACATTCAACCCTCTACATTATTCCATCTACATTCTACCATCTACTTTCTACCATTAACCTTCTACATTCTACCTGCTACATTCTACCATCTACATTCAACCCTCTACATTCTACCTTCTACATTCAACCCTCTACATTCTACCTTCTACATTCTACCTTCTACAGTCTACCTTCTACATTCAACCCTCTACATTCTACCTTCAACATTCTACCATCGACATTATACCATCTACATTTTACCTTCAACATTCTACCATCTACATTCTACCTTCTACATTCAACTCTCTACATTCTACCTTCTACATTCTACCTACTACATTCAACCCTCTACATTTTACATTCAACCCTCTACATTCTACCTGCTACATTCTACCATCTACTTTCTACCATTTACCTTCTACCTTCTACATTCAACCCTCTACATTGTACCTTCTACATTCTACCATCTACATTCTACCTTCAACATTCTACCATCTGCATTCTACCTGCTACATTCAACTCTCTACAGTACATTCTACCTTCTGCATTCAACCCTCTACATTTTACCTTTTACATTCAACCCTCTACATTCTACCTTCTACATTTAACCCTCTACATTGTACCTTCTACATTCTACCATCTACATTCTACCTTCAACATTCTACCTTCTACTTTCTACCATCTACATTCTACCTTTTACATTCTACCGTCAACATTCTACCATCTACATTTAACCCTCTACATTCTACCTTCTACATTGTACCTTCTTCATTCTACCATCTACATTCAACCCTCTACATTGTACCTTCTACATTCTACCTTCTACATTCTACTTTCTACATTATACCATCTACATTCTACCTTCAACATTCTACCATCTACATTCTACCTTCAACATTCTACCATCTACATTCTACCTTCTACATTCAACTCTCTACATTCTACCTTCTACATTCTACCTTCTACATTCAACCCTCTACATTTTACCTTCTACATTCAACCCTCTACATTCTACATTCAACCCTCTACATTCTACCTTCTACATTCAACCCTCTACATTCTTCCTGCTACATTCTACCATCTACTTTCTACCATTTACCTTCTACCTTCTACATTCAACCCTCTACATTGTACCTTCTACATTCTACCATCTACATTCAACCTTGTACATTCTACCATCTACATTCTACCTTCAACATTCTACCATCTGCATTCTACCTTCTACATTCAACTCTCTACAGTACATTCTACCATTTACCTTCTACCTTCTACATTCAACCCTCTACATTGTACCTTCTACATTCTACCATCTACATTCAACCCTCTACATTGTACCTTCTACATTCTACCATCTACATTCTACCTTCAACATTCTACCATCTGCATTCTACCTTCTACATTCAACTCTCTACAGTACATTCTACCTTCTACATTCTACCTTCTACATTCAACCCTCTACATTTTACCTTTTACATTCAACCCTCTACATTCTACCTTCTACATTTAAACCTCTACATTGTACCTTCTACATTCTACCATCTACATTCTACCTTCAACATTCTACCTTCTACTTTCTACCATCTACATTCTACCTTCTACATTCTACCATCTACATTCAACCCTCTACATTCTACCTACTACATTCTACCTTCTACATTTAACCCTCTACATTGTACCTTCTACATTCGACCATCTACATTCTACCTTCAACATTCTACCTTCTACTTTCTACCATCTACATTCTACCTTCTACATTCTACTATCTACATTCAACCCTCTACATTGTACCTTCTACATTCTACCATTTACATTCTACTTTCTACATTCTACCATCTACTTTCTACCATCTACATTCTACCTTCTACATTTTACCATCTACATTCTACCTTCTAAATTCTACCTTCTACATTCTACCATCTACATTCAACCCTCTACATTGTACCTTCTACATTCTACCATCTACATTCTACTTTCTACATTCTACCATGTACATTCTACCATCTACATTCTACCTTCTACATTCTACCATCTACATTCTACCTTCAACATTCTACCATCTACATTCTACCATCTACATTCAACCCTCTACATTCTACCTTTTACATTCAACCCTCTACATTCTACCTTCTACATTCAACCCTCTACATTCTGCAGAGAGCTGGGACCAAAGTAACAAAGGCTACCATCAGTAATACACTACGCCGAGAGGGACTCAAATCCTGCAGTGCCAGGCGTGTCCCCCTGCTTAAGCCAGTACATGTCCAAACCCGTCTGAAGTTTTCCAGAGAGCATATGGATGATCCAGAAGAGGATTGGGAGAATATCATGTGGTCAGATGAAACCAAAATGGAACTTTTTGGTTAAAACTCAGCTCGTCGTGTTTGGAGGAAGAAGAAGAACCCAAGAACACAATAGCATGTGAAGCATGGGGGTGGAATCATCATGCTTTGGGGCTGTTTTTCTGCAAAGGGGACAGGACGACTGATCCGTGTTAAGGGAAGAATGAACGGGGCCATGTATCGTGAGATTTTAAGCCAAAACCTCCTTCCATCAGTGAGAGCATTGAAGATGGAGTGGCTCCGTAAAAAGCATTTCAAGGTCCTGGAGTGGCCTAGCCAGTCTCCAGACCTCAACCCCATAGAAAATTTGTGGAGTCCGTGTTGCCCAGCGACAGCCCCAAAACATCACTGCTCTAGAGGAGATCTGCATGGAGGAATGGGCCAAAATACCAGCTACAGTGTGTGCAAACCTAGTGAAGACTTACAGGAAACGTTTCACCTCTGTCATTGCCAACAAAGGTTATGTTACAAAGTATTGAGTTGAACTGTTGTTATTGACCAAATACTTATTTTCCACCATAATTTACAAATAAATTCTTTAAAAATCCTACAATGTGATTTCCTGGATTTTTTTTCTCATTTTGTCTCTCATAGTTGAAGTGTACCTATGATGAAAATTACAGACCTCTCTCATCTTTCTAAGTAGGAGAACCTGCACAATCAGTGGCTGACTAAATACTTTTTGACCCCACTATATCTACATTCTACCTGCTACATTCTACCTTCTACATTCTACATTCTACCTTCTACCATCTACATTCTACATTCTACTGTCTACATTCTACTCTCTACATTCTACCTTCAACATTCTACCATCTACATTCTACCATCTACCTTCTACATTCTACCATCTACTTTCTACCTTCAACATTCTACCATCTACATTCATCCCTCTACATTCTACCTTTTACATTCAACCCTCTACATTCTTCCTTCTACATTCTACCATCTACTTTCTACCATTTACCTTCTACCTTCTACATTCAACCCTCTACATTGTACCTTCTACATTCTACCATCTACATTCAACTCTCTACATTCTTCCTTGTACAATCTACCATCTACATTCTACCTTCTACATTCTACTTTCTACATTCTACCTTCAACATTCTACCATCTACATTCTACCTTCTACATTCAACTCTCTACATTCTACCTTCTACATTCAACTCTCTACATTCTACCTTCTACATTCTACCTTCTACATTCAACCCTCTACATTTTGCCTTCTACATTCAACCCTCTACATTCTACCTACTACATTCTACCCTCTACATTCTACCATCTACATTTTACATTCTACTATCTACATTCTACCGTCTACATTGTACCGTCTACATTCTACCTTCTACCATCTACATTCTACACTCTACATTCTACTATCTACATTCTACCCTCTACATTCTACTATCTACATTCTACTTTCTACATTCTACCCTCTACATTCTACCATCTACATTCTACCTTCTACATTCTACCCTCTACATTCTACCATCTACATTCTACCATCTACATTCTACCTTCTACATTCTACCATCTACATTCTACCCTCTACATTCTACCCTCTACATTCTACCATCTACATTCTACCTTCAACATTCTACCATCTACATTCTACCATCTACATTCTACCATCTACATTCTACCTTCTACATTCTACCTTCTACATTCTACCATCTACATTCTACACTCAACATTCTACCTTCAACATTCTACCATCTACATTCTACCATCTACATTCTACCTTCTACATTCTACCATCTACATTCTACCTTCAACATTCTACCATCTACATTCTACCTTCAACATTCTACCATCTACATTCTACCATCTACATTCTACACTCAACATTCTACCTTCAACATTCTACCATCTACATTCTACCATCTACATTCTACCATCTACATTCTACCATCTACATTCTACCATCTACATTCTACCTTCTACATTCTACCCTCTACATTCTACCATCTACAGGGGTTGGACAAAATAACTGAAACACCTGTCATTTTAGTGTGGGAGGTTTCATGGCTAAATTGGACCAGTCTGGTGGCCAATCTTCATTAATTGCACATTGCACCAGTAAGAACAGAGTGTGAAGGTTCAATTAGCAGGGTAAGAGCACAGTTTTGCTCAAAATATTGCAATGCACACAACATTATGGGTGACATACCAGAGTTCAAAAGAGGACAAATTGTTGGTGCACGTCTTGCTGGCGCATCTGTGACCAAGACAGCAAGTCTTTGTGATGTATCAAGAGCCACGGTATCCAGGGTAATGTCAGCATACCACCAAGAAGGACAAACCACATCCAACAGGATTAACTGTGGACGCAAGAGGAAGCTGTCTGAAAGGGATGTTCGGGTGCTAACCCGGATTGTATCCAAAAAACATAAAACCACGGCTGCCCAAATCACGGCAGAATTAAATGTGCACCTCAACTCTCCTGTTTCCACCAGAACTGTCCGTCGGGAGCTCCACAGGGTCAATATACACGGCCGGGCTGCTATAGCCAAACCTTTGGTCACTCGTGCCAATGCCAAACGTCGGTTTCAATGGTGCAAGGAGCGCAAATCTTGGGCTGTGGACAATGTGAAACATGTATTGTTCTCTGATGAGTCCACCTTTACTGTTTTCCCCACATCCGGGAGAGTTACGGTGTGGAGAAGCCCCAAAGAAGCGTACCACCCAGACTGTTGCATGCCCAGAGTGAAGCATGGGGGTGGATCAGTGATGGTTTGGGCTGCCATATCATGGCATTCCCTTGGCCCAATACTTGTGCTAGATGGGCGCGTCACTGCCAAGGACTACCGAACCATTCTGGAGGACCATGTGCATCCAATGGCGGTGCCGTGTATCAGGATGACAATGCACCAATACACACAGCAAGACTGGTGAAAGATTGGTTTGATGAACATGAAAGTGAAGTTGAACATCTCCCATGGCCTGCACAGTCACCAGATCTAAATATTATTGAGCCACTTTGGGGTGTTTTGGAGAAGCGAGTCAGGAAACGTTTTCCTCCACCAGCATCACGTAGTGACCTGGCCACTATCCTGCAAGAAGAATGGCTTAAAATCCCTCTGACCACTGTGCAGGACTTGTATATGTCATTTCCAAGACGAATTGATGCTGTATTGGCCGCAAAAGGAGGCCCTACACCATACTAATAAATTATTGTGGTCTAAAACCAGGTGTTTCAGTTATTTTGTCCAACCCCTGTACATTCTACCATCTACATTCAACCCTCTACATTCTACCTTTTACATTCAACCCTCTACATTCTACCTTCTACATTCAACCCTCTACATTCTTCCTTCTACATTCTACCATCTACTTTCTACCATTTACCTTCTACCTTCTACATTCTATTTTCAACATTCTACCATCGACATTCTACCTTCTACATTCCACCACCTTCATTCTACCATCTACATTCTACCTTCAACATTCTACCTTCTACATTCAACCCTCTACATTCAACCCTCTACATTCTTCCTTCTACATTCTACCCTCTACATTCAACCCTCTACATTCTACATTTAACCCTCTACATTCAACGCTCTACATTCTACATTTAACCCTCTACATTCAACCCTCTACATTCTACATTTAACCCTCTACATTCAACCCTCTACATTCTACCTTCTACATTCAACCCTGTACATTCTACCTTCAACATTCAACCATCTACATTCTACCTTCTACATTCTACTTTCTACATTCAACCCTCTACATTCTACATTCTACCATCTACTTTCTACCTTCTACATTCTACCACCTACAATCTACCATCTACATTCTACCATCGACATTCTACATTCTACCTTCTACATTCAAACCTCTACATTCTACATTCTACCATCTACTTTCTACCATTTACCTTCAACATTCTACCATCGAAATTCTACCATCTATATTCTACCTTCAACATTCTACCATCTACATTCAACCCTCTACAATCTACTTTCTACATTCAACCCTCTACATTCTACCTTCTACATTCAACCTTCTACATTCTACCATCTACATTCTACCTTCTACATTCTACCATCTACATTCTACCATCTACATTCAACCCTCTACATTCTACCTTTTACATTCAACCCTCTACATTCAACCCTCTACATTCTTCCTTCTACATTCTACCATCTACTTTCTACCATTTACCTTCTACCTTCTACATTCTATTTTCAACATTCTACCATCGACATTCTACCTTCTACATTCAACCCTCTACATTCTTCCTTCTACATTCTACCCTCTACATTCTACATTTAACCCTCTACATTCAACCCTCTACATTCTACATTTAACCCTCTACATTCAACCCTCTACATTCTTCCTTCTACATTCTACCATCTACTTTCTACCTTCTACATTCTACCACCTACAATCTACCATCTACATTCTACCATCGACATTCTACATTCTACCTTCTACATTCAACCCTCTACATTCTACCTTCTACATTCTACCTTCTACATTTAACCCTCTACATTCTTCCTTCTACATTCTACCATCTACTTTCTACCATTTACCTTCTACATTCTACCTTCTACATTCTACCATTGACATTCTACCATCTACATTCTACCTTCAACATTCAACCCTCTACAATCTACTTTCTACATTCAACCCTCTACATTCTACCTTCTACATTCAACCTTCTACATTCTTCCTTCTACATTCTACCATCTACTTTCTACCATCTACATTCTACCTTCTACATTCAACCCTCTACATTATTTCTTTCTACATTCTACCATCTTTCTACCATTTACCTTTTACCTTCTACATTCTACTATTAACATTCTACCATCGACATTCTACCTTCTACATTCCACCATCTACATTCAACCATCTACATTCTACCATCTACTTTCTACCATCTACATTCTACCATCTACATTCAACCTTCTACATTCTACCTTCTACATTCTACCATCTACTTTCTACCATCTACATTCTACCATCTACATTCAACCTTCTACATTCTACCTTCTACATTCTACCATCTACTTTCTACCATCTACATTCTACCATCTACATTCAACCTTCTACATTCTACCTTCTACATTCTACCATCTACTTTCTACCATCTACATTCTACCATCTACATTCAACCCTCTTCCTTCTACCTTCTACATTCAACCCTCTACATTCTACCTTCTACATTCTACCTTCTAGATTCAACCCTCTACATTCTTCCTTCTACATTCTACCATCTACTTTCTACCATTTACCTTCTACATTTAACCCTCTACATTCTACCATCTACATTCTACCATCGACATTCTACCTTTAACATTCTACCATCGACTTTCTACCTTTAACATTCTACCATCTACATTCTACCTTCTACATTCTACCATCTACTTTCTACCTTCAACATTCTACCATCTACATTCTACCATCTACTTTCTACCATCTACATTCTACCTTCTACATTCTACCATCGACATTCTACCTTTAACATTCTACCATCTACATTTTACCATCTACATTCTACCTTCAACATTCTACCATCTACATTCAACCCTCTACATTCTACCTTCTACATTCAACCCTCTACATTCTACCTTCTACATTCTTTCTTCTACATTCTTCCTTCTACATTCTACCATCTACTTTCTACCATCTACATTCTACCATCTACATTCAACCCTCTACATTCAACCCTCTACATTCTTTCTTTCTACATTCTACCATCATTCTACCATTTACCTTTTACCTTCTACATTCTACTATTAACATTCTACCATCTACATTCAACCTTCTACATTCTACATTCTACCATCTACTTTCTACCATCTACATTCTACCATCTACATTCAACCTTCTACATTCTACCTTCTACATTCTACCATCTACTTTCTACCATCTACATTCTACCATCTACATTCAACCCTCTTCCTTCTACCTTCTACATTCAACCCTCTACATTCTACCTTCTACATTCTACCTTCTATATTCAACCCTCTACATTCTTCCTTCTACATTCTACCATCTACTTTCTACCATTTACCTTCTACATTCAACCCTCTACATTCTACCATCTACATTCTACCATCTACATTCTACCATCTACATTCTACCATCTACATTCAACCCTCTTCCTTCTACCTTCTACATTCAACCCTCTACATTCTACCTTCTACATTCTACCTTCTATATTCAACCCTCTACATTCTTCCTTCTACATTCTACCATCTACTTTCTACCATTTACCTTCTACATTCAACCCTCTACATTCTACCATCGACATTCTACCTTTAACATTCTACCATCTACATTCTACCTTCAACATTCTACCTTCTACATTCTACCATCTACATTCTACCTTCAACATTCTACCATCTACATTCTACCATCTACTTTCTACCATCTACATTCTACCTTCTTCACTCTACCATCGACATTCTACCCTTAACATTCTACCATCTACATTCTACCTTCAACATTCTACCATCTACATTCTACCATCTACTTTCTACCATCTACATTCTACCTTCTTCACTCTACCATCGACATTCTACCCTTAACATTCTACCATCTACATTCTACCTTCAACATTCTACCTTCTACATTCTACCATCTACTTTCTACCATCTACATTCTACCTTCAACATTCTACCATCTACATTCAACCCTCTACATTCTACCTTCTACATTCAACCCTCTACATTCTACCTTCTACATTCTTCCTTCTACATTCTACCATTTACCTCCTACATTAAACTCTCTACATTGTACTTTCTACATTCTATCATCTACATTCTACCTTCTACATTCTACCATCTACTTTCTACCATCTACATTCTACCTTCTACATTCTACCATCTACATTTAACCCTCTACATTTTACCTTCTACATTCAACTCTCTACATTCTACCATCTACTTTCTACCATCTACATTCTACCTTCTAAATTCTACCATCTACATTTAACCCTCTACATTCTACCATCTACATTCTACCTTCTACATTTTACCATCTACATTCTACCTTCTACATTCTACCATCGACATTCTACCTTCTAAATTCTACCTTCCACATTCTACCTTCTACATTCTACCTACAACATTCTACCTTCTACATTCTACCATCTACATTCAACCCTCTACATTCTACCTTCTACCCTTTACATTCTAACATCTACATTCTACCGTCTACATTCTACCATCTACATTCTACCTTCTACGTTCTTCCTTCAACATTCTACCCTCTACATTCTACCTTGTACATTCTACCTTCAACTTTTTACCATCTACGTTGTACCATCTACATTCTACCTTCTACATTCTACCCTCTACATTCTACCATCTACATTCTACACTCTATATTCTACTATCTACATTTTACCCTCTACATTCTATCTACATTCTACCATCTACATTCTACCATTTACATTCTACACTCTACATTCTGCTATCTACATTTTACCCTCTACATTCTACTATCTACATTCTACCCTCTACATCCTACTATCTACATTCTACCTTCTACATTTTACCTTCTTCATTCTACCATCTACATTCTACACTCTACATTCTATCTTCATTCTACCATCTACATTCTACACTCTACCATCTACATTCTACCCTCTACATTCTACTATCTACATTCTACCCTCTACATCCTACTATCTACATTCTACCTTCTACATTTTACCTTCTTCATTCCACCATCTACATTCTACCATCTACATTCTACCTCCTACATTCTACCTTCTACATTCTACCCTCTACATTCTACTATCTACATTCTACCCTCTACATTCTACTATCTACATTCTACCTTCAACATTCTACCATCTACATTCTACCATCTACATTCTACCATCTACTTTCTACCTTTTACATGCAACCCTCTACATTCAACCTTCTACATTCAACCCTCTACATTCTTTCTTCTACTTTCTACCTTCAACATTCTACCATCTACATTCAACCCTCTACATTCTACCTTTTACATGCAACCCTCTACATTCTACCATCTACTTTCTACCTTCAACATTCTACCATCTACATTCAACCCTCTACATTCTACCTTTTACATGCAACCCTCTACATTCTACCATCTACTTTCTACCTTCAACATTCTACCATCTACATTCAACCCTCTACATTCTACCTTTTACATGCAACCCTCTACATTCTACCTTCTACATTCAACCCTCTACATTCTTCCTTCTACATTCTACATTCTACCATCTACTTTCTACCATTTACCTTCAACATTCTACCACCTACATTCTACCATCTACATTCAACCCTCTACATTCTACCTTCTACATTCAACCCTCTACATTCTACCATCTACTTTCTACCATTTACCCTCTACCTTCTACATTCAACCCTCTACATTGTACCTTCTACATTCAACCCTCTACATTCTAACATCTACATTCTACCTTCTACATTCAACCCTCTACATTCTACCATCTACATTCTACCTTCTACATTCAACCCTCTACATTCTACCTTCTACATTCAACCCTCTACATTCAAACCTCTACATTCTACCTTCTATATTCAACCCTCTACATTCTACCATCTACTTTCTACCATTTACCTTCTACATTCTACCATCTACATTCAACCCTCTACATTCTACCTTCTACATTCTACCTTTTACATTCAACCCTCTACATTCTTCCTTCTACATTCTACCATCTACTTTCTACAATCTAAATTCTACCATTCTACATTCTACCTTCAACATTCAACCCTCTACATTCTACCTTCTACATTCTACTTTCTACATTCAACCCTCTACATTATTCCATCTACATTCTACCATCTACTTTCTACCATTAACCTTCTACATTCTACCTGCTACATTCTACCATCTACATTCAACCCTCTACATTCTACCTTCTACATTCAACCCTCTACATTCTACCTTCTACATTCTACCTTCTACAGTCTACCTTCTACATTCAACCCTCTACATTCTACCTTCAACATTCTACCATCGACATTCTACCTTCTACATTCTACCTTCTACATTCTACCATCTACATTCTACCATCTACATTCTACCATCTACATTCAACCCTCTACATTCTACCTTCTACATTCAACACTCTACATTCTACCTTCTACATTCTACCTTCTACAGTCTACCTTCTACATTTAACCCTCAACATTCTACCTTCTACATTCAACCCTCTACATTCAACCCTTTACGTTCTACCTTCTACATTCAACCCTCTACATTGTACCTTTTGATTCTACCATCTACATTCTACTATCTACATTCAACCGTCTACATAGTACCTTCTACATTCTACCATCTACATTCAACCCTCTACATTCTACCTTCTACATTCAACCCTCTACATTCTACCTTCTACATTCTACCTTCTACATTCAACCCTCTACATTCTACTCTCTACATTCTACCTTCTACATTCTACCTTCTACATTCTTCCTTCTACATTCTACCATCTACTTTCTACCATTTACCTTCTACATTCAACCCTCTACATTGTACCTTCTACATTCTATCATCTACATTCTATCATCTACATTCTACCTTCTACATTCAACCCTCTACATTCTACCTTCTACATTCAACCATCTACATTCAACCCTCTACATTCTACCTTCTACATTCAACCTTCTACATTCTACCTTCTACATTCTACCTTCTATATTCAACCCTCTACATTCTTCCTTCTACATTCTACCATCTACTTTCTACCATTTACCTTCTACATTCAACCCTCTACATTCTACCATCTACATTCTACCATCGACATTCTACCATCTACATTCTACCATCTACATTCAACCCTCTTCCTTCTACCTTCTACATTCAACCCTCTACATTCTACCTTCTACATTCTACCTTCTATATTCAACCCTCTACATTCTTCCTTCTACATTCTACCATCTACTTTCTACCATTTACCTTCTACATTCAACCCTCTACATTCTACCATCTACATTCTACCATCGACATTCTACCTTTAACATTCTACCATCTACATTCTACCTTCAACATTCTACCTTCTACATTCTACCATCTACTTTCTACCATCTACATTCTACCTTCAACATTCTACCATCTACATTCTACCATCTACTTTCTACCATCTACATTCTACCTTCTTCACTCTACCATCGACATTCTACCCTTAACATTCTACCATCTACATTCTACCTTCAACATTCTACCATCTACATTCTACCATCTACTTTCTACCATCTACATTCTACCTTCTTCACTCTACCATCGACATTCTACCCTTAACATTCTACCATCTACATTCTACCTTCAACATTCTACCTTCTACATTCTACCATCTACTTTCTACCATCTACATTCTACCTTCAACATTCTACCATCTACATTCAACCCTCTACATTCTACCTTCTACATTCAACCCTCTACATTCTACCTTCTACATTCTTCCTTCTACATTCTACCATTTACCTCCTACATTAAACTCTCTACATTGTACTTTCTACATTCTATCATCTACATTCTACCTTCTACATTCTACCATCTACTTTCTACCATCTACATTCTACCTTCTACATTCTACCATCTACATTTAACCCTCTACATTTTACCTTCTACATTCAACTCTCTACATTCTACCATCTACTTTCTACCATCTACATTCTACCTTCTAAATTCTACCATCTACATTTAACCCTCTACATTCTACCATCTACATTCTACCTTCTACATTTTACCATCTACATTCTACCTTCTACATTCTACCATCGACATTCTACCTTCTAAATTCTACCTTCCACATTCTACCTTCTACATTCTACCTACAACATTCTACCTTCTACATTCTACCATCTACATTCAACCCTCTACATTCTACCTTCTACCCTTTACATTCTAACATCTACATTCTACCGTCTACATTCTACCATCTACATTCTACCTTCTACGTTCTTCCTTCAACATTCTACCCTCTACATTCTACCTTGTACATTCTACCTTCAACTTTTTACCATCTACGTTGTACCATCTACATTCTACCTTCTACATTCTACCCTCTACATTCTACCATCTACATTCTACACTCTATATTCTACTATCTACATTTTACCCTCTACATTCTATCTACATTCTACCATCTACATTCTACCATTTACATTCTACACTCTACATTCTGCTATCTACATTTTACCCTCTACATTCTACTATCTACATTCTACCCTCTACATCCTACTATCTACATTCTACCTTCTACATTTTACCTTCTTCATTCTACCATCTACATTCTACACTCTACATTCTATCTTCATTCTACCATCTACATTCTACACTCTACCATCTACATTCTACCCTCTACATTCTACTATCTACATTCTACCCTCTACATCCTACTATCTACATTCTACCTTCTACATTTTACCTTCTTCATTCCACCATCTACATTCTACCATCTACATTCTACCTCCTACATTCTACCTTCTACATTCTACCCTCTACATTCTACTATCTACATTCTACCCTCTACATTCTACTATCTACATTCTACCTTCAACATTCTACCATCTACATTCTACCATCTACTTTCTACCTTTTACATGCAACCCTCTACATTCAACCTTCTACATTCAACCCTCTACATTCTTTCTTCTACTTTCTACCTTCAACATTCTACCATCTACATTCAACCCTCTACATTCTACCTTTTACATGCAACCCTCTACATTCTACCATCTACTTTCTACCTTCAACATTCTACCATCTACATTCAACCCTCTACATTCTACCTTTTACATGCAACCCTCTACATTCTACCATCTACTTTCTACCTTCAACATTCTACCATCTACATTCAACCCTCTACATTCTACCTTTTACATGCAACCCTCTACATTCTACCTTCTACATTCAACCCTCTACATTCTTCCTTCTACATTCTACATTCTACCATCTACTTTCTACCATTTACCTTCAACATTCTACCACCTACATTCTACCATCTACATTCAACCCTCTACATTCTACCTTCTACATTCAACCCTCTACATTCTACCATCTACTTTCTACCATTTACCCTCTACCTTCTACATTCAACCCTCTACATTGTACCTTCTACATTCAACCCTCTACATTCTAACATCTACATTCTACCTTCTACATTCAACCCTCTACATTCTACCATCTACATTCTACCTTCTACATTCAACCCTCTACATTCTACCTTCTACATTCAACCCTCTACATTCAAACCTCTACATTCTACCTTCTATATTCAACCCTCTACATTCTACCATCTACTTTCTACCATTTACCTTCTACATTCTACCATCTACATTCAACCCTCTACATTCTACCTTCTACATTCTACCTTTTACATTCAACCCTCTACATTCTTCCTTCTACATTCTACCATCTACTTTCTACAATCTAAATTCTACCATTCTACATTCTACCTTCAACATTCAACCCTCTACATTCTACCTTCTACATTCTACTTTCTACATTCAACCCTCTACATTATTCCATCTACATTCTACCATCTACTTTCTACCATTAACCTTCTACATTCTACCTGCTACATTCTACCATCTACATTCAACCCTCTACATTCTACCTTCTACATTCAACCCTCTACATTCTACCTTCTACATTCTACCTTCTACAGTCTACCTTCTACATTCAACCCTCTACATTCTACCTTCAACATTCTACCATCGACATTCTACCTTCTACATTCTACCTTCTACATTCTACCATCTACATTCTACCATCTACATTCAACCCTCTACATTCTACCTTCTACATTCAACCCTCTACATTCTACCTTCTACATTCTACCTTCTACAGTCTACCTTCTACATTTAACCCTCAACATTCTACCTTCTACATTCAACCCTCTACATTCAACCCTTTACGTTCTACCTTCTACATTCAACCCTCTACATTGTACCTTTTGATTCTACCATCTACATTCTACTATCTACATTCAACCGTCTACATAGTACCTTCTACATTCTACCATCTACATTCAACCCTCTACATTCTACCTTCTACATTCAACCCTCTACATTCTACCTTCTACATTCTACCTTCTACATTCAACCCTCTACATTCTACTCTCTACATTCTACCTTCTACATTCTTCCTTCTACATTCTACCATCTACTTTCTACCATTTACCTTCTACATTCAACCCTCTACATTGTACCTTCTACATTCTATCATCTACATTCTATCATCTACATTCTACCTTCTACATTCAACCCTCTACATTCTACCTTCTACATTCAACCATCTACATTCAACCCTCTACATTCTACCTTCTACATTCAACCTTCTACATTCTACCTTCTACATTCAACCCTCTACATTCAAAACTCTACATTCTACCTTCTATATTCAACCCTCTACATTCTACCTTCTACATTCAATCCATGTACATTCAACCCTTTACATTGTACCATCTACTTTCTACCATCTACATTCGACCATCTACATACAACCCTCAACATTCTACCTTCTACATTCAACCCTCTACATTCTACCTTCTACATTCTACCTTCTATATTCAACCCTCTACATTCTTCCTTCTACATTCTACCATCTACTTTCTACCATTTACCTTCTACATTCAACCCTCTACATTCTACCATCTACATTCTACCTTCAACATTCTACCTTCTACATTTTACCATCTACTTTCTACCATCTACATCCTACCTTTAACATTCTTCCTTCTACATTCAACCCTCTACATTCTACCTTCTACATTCAACCCTCTACATTCAACCTTCTACATACTACCTTCTATATTCAACCCTCTACATTCTTCCTTCTACATTCTACCATCTACTTTCTACCATTTACCTTCTACATTCAACCCTCTACATTCTACCTTCTAAATTCTACCATCTACATTTAACTTTCTACATTCTACCATCTACATTCTACCTTCTACATTCTACCATCTACATTCTACCTTCTAAATTCTACCTTCTACATTCTACCTTCTACATTCTACCTACAACATTCTACCTTCTACATTCTACCATCTACATTCAACCCTCTACATTCTATCATCTACATTCTACCTTCTACCCTTTACATTCTACCATCTACATTCTACCGTCTATATTCTACCATCTACATTCTACCTTCTACGTTCTTCCTTCAACTTTCTACCATCTACATTCTACCTTCAACATTCTACCTTCAACATTCTACCCTCTACATTCTACCTTGTACATTCTACCTTCAACTTTTTACCATCTACATTCTACCTTCTACATTCTACCATCTACATTCTACACTCTACATTCTACTATCTACATTTTACCCTCTACATTCTACCCTCTACATTCTACTATCTACATTCTACCTTCTACATTTTACCTTCTTCATTCTACCATCTACATTCTACACTCTACATTCTACTATCTTCATTCTATCATCTACATTCTACACTCTACTATCTTCCATCTACCCTCTACATTCTACTAACTACATTCTACCTTCTACATTTTACCTTCTTCATTCTACCATCTACATTCTACACTCTACATTCTACTATCTACATTCTACCTTCTACATTCTACCATCTACATTCTACACTCTACTATCTACATTCTACTCTCTACGTTCTACTATATACATTCTACCTTCAACATTCTACCTTCTACATTCCACCATCTACATTCTACCATCTACATTCTACCTCCTACATTCTACCTTCTACATTCTACCCTCTACATTCTACTATCTACATTCTACCCTCTACATTCTACTATCTACATTCTACCTTCAACATTCTACCATCTACATTCTACCATCTACATTCTACCTTCTACATTCAACTCTCTACATTCTACCTTCTACATTTAACTCTCTACATTCTACCTTCTACATTCTACCTTCTACATTCAACCCTCTACATTTTGCCTTCTACATTCAACCCTCTACATTCTACCTACTACATTCTACCCTCTACATTCTACCATCTACATTTTACATTCTACTATCTACATTCTACCGTCTACATTCTACCGTCTACATTCTACCTTCTACCATCTACATTCTACACTCTACATTCTACTATCTACATTCTACCCTCTACATTCTATTATCTACATTCTACTTTCTACATTCTACCCTCTACATTCTACCATCTACATTCTACCTTCTACATTCTACCCTCTACATTCTACCATCTACATTCTACCATCTACATTCTACCATCTACATTCTACCTTCTACATTCTACCATCTACATTCTACCCTCTACATTCTACCATCTACATTCTACCATCTACATTCTACCTTCAACATTCTACCATCTACATTCTACCATCTACATTCTACCATCTACATTCTACCTTCTACATTCTACCTTCTACATTCTACCATCTAAATTCTACACTCAACATTCTACCTTCAACATTCTACCATCTACATTCTACCATCTACATTCTACCTTCTACATTCTACCATCTACATTCTACCTTCAACATTCTACCATCTACATTCTACCTTCAACATTCTACCATCTACCATCTACATTCTACACTCAACATTCTACCTTCAACATTCTACCATCTACATTCTACCATCTACATTCTACCATCTACATTCTACCATCTACATTCTACCTTCTACATTCTACCCTCTACATTCTACCATCTACATTCTACCTTCTACATTCTACCATCTACATTCTACCATCAACATTCTACCATCTACATTCTACCATCTACATTCAACCCTCTACATTCTACCTTTTACATTCAACCCTCTACATTCTACCTTCTACATTCAACCCTCTACATTCTTCCTTCTACATTCTACCATCTACTTTCTACCATTTACCTTCTACCTTCTACATTCTATTTTCAACATTCTACCATCGACATTCTACCTTCTACATTCCCCCACCTTCATTCTACCATCTACATTCTACCTTCAACATTCTACCTTCTACATTCAACCCTCTACATTCAACCCTCTACATTCAACCCTCTACATTCTTCCTTCTACATTCTACCCTCTACATTCAACCCTCTACATTCTACATTTAACCCTCTACATTCAACGCTCTACATTCTACATTTAACCCTCTACATTCAACCCTCTACATTCTACATTTAACCCTCTACATTCAACCCTCTACATTCTACCTTCTACATTCAACCCTGTACATTCTACTTTCTACATTCAACCCTCTACATTCTACATTCTACCATCTACTTTCTACCTTCTACATTCTACCACCTACAATCTACCATCTACATTCTACCATCGACATTCTACATTCTACCTTCTACATTCAAACCTCTACATTCTACCTTCTACCTTCTTATTCAACCCTCTACATTCTTCCTTCTACATTCTACCATCTACTTTCTACCATTTACCTTCAACATTCTACCATCGAAATTCTACCATCTATATTCTACCTTCAACATTCTACCATCTACATTCAACCCTCTACAATCTACTTTCTACATTCAACCCTCTACATTCTACCTTCTACATTCAACCTTCTACATTCTTCCTTCTACTTTCTACCATCTACATTCTACCTTCTACATTCTACCATCTACATTCTACCATCTACATTCAACCCTCTACATTCTACCTTTTACATTCAACCCTCTACATTCTACCTTCTACATTCAACCCTCTACATTCTTCCTTCTACATTCTACCATCTACTTTCTACCATTTACCTTCTACCTTCTACATTCTATTTTCAACATTCTACCATCGACATTCTACCTTCTACATTCAACCCTCTACATTCTTCCTTCTACATTCTACCCTCTACATTCTACATTTAACCCTCTACATTCAACCCTCTACATTCTACATTTAACCCTCTACATTCAACCCTCTACATTCTACCTTCTACATTCTACCTTCAACATTCAACCATCTACATTCTTCCTTCTACATTCTACCATCTACTTTCTACCTTCTACATTCTACCACCTACAATCTACCATCTACATTCTACCATCGACATTCTACATTCTACCTTCTACATTCAACCCTCTACATTCTACCTTCTACATTCTACCTTCTACATGTAACCCTCTACATTCTTCCTTCTACATTCTACCATCTACTTTCTACCATTTACCTTCTACATTCTACCTTCTACATTCTACCATTGACATTCTACCATCTACATTCTACCTTCAACATTCTACCATCTACATTCAACCCTCTACAATCTACTTTCTACATTCAACCCTCTACATTCTACCTTCTACATTCAACCTTCTACATTCTTCCTTCTACATTCTACTATCTACTTTCTACCATCTACATTCTACCTTCTACATTCAACCCTCTACATTATTTCTTTCTACATTCTACCATCTTTCTACCATTTACCTTTTACCTTCTACATTCTACTATTAACATTCTACCATCGACATTCTACCTTCTACATTCCACCATCTACATTCAACCTTCTACATTCTACCATCTACATTCTACCATCTACTTTCTACCATCTACATTCTACCATCTACATTCAACCTTCTACATTCTACCTTCTACATTCTACCATCTACTTTCTACCATCTACATTCTACCATCTACATTCAACCTTCTACATTCTACCTTCTACATTCTACCATCTACTTTCTACCATCTACATTCTACCATCTACATTCAACCCTCTTCCTTCTACCTTCTACATTCAACCCTCTACATTCTACCTTCTACATTCTACCTTCTAGATTCAACCCTCTACATTCTTCCTTCTACATTCTACCATCTACTTTCTACCATTTACCTTCTACATTTAACCCTCTACATTCTACCATCTACATTCTACCATCGACATTCTACCTTTAACATTCTACCATCGACATTCTACCTTTAACATTCTACCATCTACATTCTACCTTCTACATTCTACCATCTACATTCTACCATCTACTTTCTACCATCTACATTCTACCTTCTACATTCTACCATCGACATTCTACCTTTAACATTCTACCATCTACATTTTACCATCTACATTCTACCTTCAACATTCTACCATCTACATTCAACCCTCTACATTCTACCTTCTACATTCAACCCTCTACATTCTACCTTCTACATTCTTTCTTCTACATTCTTCCTTCTACATTCTACCATCTACTTTCCACCATCTACATTCTACCATCTACATTCAACCCTCTACATTCAACCCTCTACATTCTTTCTTTCTACATTCTACCATCATTCTACCATTTACCTTTTACCTTCTACATTCTACTATTAACATTCTACCATCGACATTCTACCTTCTACATTCTACCATCTACATTCAACCTTCTACATTCTACATTCTACCATCTACTTTCTACCATCTACATTCTACCATCTACATTCAACCTTCTACATTCTACCTTCTACATTCTACCATCTACTTTCTACCATCTACATTCTACCATCTACATTCAACCCTCTTCCTTCTACCTTCTACATTCTACCTTCTACATTCAACCCTCTACATTCTTCCTTCTACATTCTTCCTTCTACATTCTACCATTTACTTTCTACCATTTACCTTCTACATTCAACCCTCTACATTCTACCATCTACATTCTACCATCGACATTCTACCTTTAACATTCTACCATCGACATTCTACCTTTAACATTCTGCCATCTACATTCTACCTTCAACATTCTACCTTCTACATTCTACCATCTACTTTCTACCATCTACATTCTACCTTCAACATTCTACCATCTACATTCTACCATCTACTTTCTACCATCTACATTCTACCTTCTACACTCTACCATCGACATTCTTCCCTTAACATTCTACCATCTACATTCTACCTTCAACATTCTACCTTCTACATTCTACCATCTACATTCTACCTTCTACATTCTTCCTTCTACATTCTACCATTTACCTCCTACATTAAACTCTCTACATTGTACTTTCTACATTCTATCATCTACATTCTACCTTCTACATTCTACCATCTACTTTCTACCATCTACATTCTACCTTCTACATTTAACCCTCTACATTTTACCTTCTACATTCAACTCTCTACATTCTACCATCTACTTTCTACCATCTACATTCTACCTTCTAAATTCTACCATCTACATTTAACCCTCTACATTCTACCATCTACATTCTACCTTCTACATTTTACCATCTACATTCTACCTTCTACATTCTACCATCGACATTCTACCTTCTAAATTCTACCTTCCACATTCTACCTTCTACATTCTACCTACAACATTCTACCTTCTACATTCTACCATCTACATTCAACCCTCTACATTCTACCTTCTACCCTTTACATTCTAACATCTACATTCTACCGTCTACATTCTACCATCTACATTCTACCTTCTACGTTCTTCCTTCAACATTCTACCCTCTACATTCTACCTTGTACATTCTACCTTCAACTTTTTACCATCTACGTTGTACCATCTACATTCTACCTTCTACATTCTACCCTCTACATTCTACCATCTACATTCTACACTCTATATTCTACTATCTACATTTTATCCTCTACATTCTATCTACATTCTACCATCTACATTCTACCATTTACATTCTACACTCTACATTCTACTATCTACATTTTACCCTCTACATTCTACTATCTACATTCTACCCTCTACATCCTACTATCTACATTCTACCTTCTACATTTTACCTTCTTCATTCTACCATCTACATTCTACACTCTACATTCCATCTTCATTCTACCATCTACATTCTACACTCTACCATCTACATTCTACCCTCTACATTCTACTATCTACATTCTACCCTCTACATCCTACTATCTACATTCTACCTTCTACATTTTACCTTCTTCATTCCACCATCTACATTCTACCATCTACATTCTACCTCCTACATTCTACCTTCTACATTCTACCCTCTACATTCTACTATCTACATTCTACCCTCTACATTCTACTATCTACATTCTACCTTCAACATTCTACCATCTACATTCTACCATCTACTTTCTACCTTTTACATTCTACCATCTACATTCAACCCTCTACATTCTTTCTTCTACTTTCTACCTTCAACATTCTACCATCTACATTCAACCCTCTACATTCTACCTTCTACCCTTTACATTCTAACATCTACATTCTACCGTCTACATTCTACCATCTACATTCTACCTTCTACGTTCTTCCTTCAACATTCTACCCTCTACATTCTACCTTGTACATTCTACCTTCAACTTTTTACCATCTACGTTGTACCATCTACATTCTACCTTCTACATTCTACCCTCTACATTCTACCATCTACATTCTACACTCTATATTCTACTATCTACATTTTATCCTCTACATTCTATCTACATTCTACCATCTACATTCTACCATTTACATTCTACACTCTACATTCTACTATCTACATTTTACCCTCTACATTCTACTATCTACATTCTACCCTCTACATCCTACTATCTACATTCTACCTTCTACATTTTACCTTCTTCATTCTACCATCTACATTCTACACTCTACATTCCATCTTCATTCTACCATCTACATTCTACACTCTACCATCTACATTCTACCCTCTACATTCTACTATCTACATTCTACCCTCTACATCCTACTATCTACATTCTACCTTCTACATTTTACCTTCTTCATTCCACCATCTACATTCTACCATCTACATTCTACCTCCTACATTCTACCTTCTACATTCTACCCTCTACATTCTACTATCTACATTCTACCCTCTACATTCTACTATCTACATTCTACCTTCAACATTCTACCATCTACATTCTACCATCTACTTTCTACCTTTTACATTCTACCATCTACATTCAACCCTCTACATTCTTTCTTCTACTTTCTACCTTCAACATTCTACCATCTACATTCAACCCTCTACATTCTACCTTTTACATGCAACCCTCTACATTCTACCATCTACTTTCTACCTTCAACATTCTACCATCTACATTCAACCCTCTACATTCTACCTTTTACATGCAACCCTCTACATTCTACCTTCTACATTCAACCCTCTACATTCTTCCTTCTACATTCTACATTCTACCATCTACTTTCTACCATTTACCTTCAACATTCTACCACCTACATTCTACCATCTACATTCAACTCTCTACATTCTACCTTCTACATTCAACCCTCTACATTCTACCATCTACTTTCTACCATTTACCCTCTACCTTCTACATTCAACCCTCTACATTGTACCTTCTACATTCAACCCTCTACATTCTAACATCTACATTCTACCTTCTACATTCAACCCTCTACACTCTACCATCTACATTCTACCTTCTACATTCAACCCTCTACATTCTACCTTCTACATTCAACCCTCTACATTCAAACCTCTACATTCTACCTTCTATATTCAACCCTCTACATTCTACCATCTACTTTCTACCATTTACCTTCTACATTCTACCATCTACATTCAACCCTCTACATTCTACCTTGTACATTCTACCTTTTACATTCAACCCTCTACATTCTTCCTTCTACATTCTACCATCTACTTTCTACAATCTAAATTCTACCATTCTACATTCTACCTTCAACATTCAACCCTCTACATTCTACCTTCTACATTCTACTTTCTACATTCAACCCTCTACATTATTCCATCTACATTCTACCATCTACTTTCTACCATTTACCTTCTACATTCTACCTGCTACATTCTACCATCTACATTCAACCCTCTACATTCTACCTTCTACATTCAACCCTCTACATTCTACCTTCTACATTCTACCTTCTACAGTCTACCTTCTACATTCAACCCTCTACATTCTACCTTCAACATTCTACCATCGACATTCTACCTTCTACATTCTACCTTCTACATTCTACCATCTACATTCTACCATCTACATTCAACCCTCTACATTCTACCTTCTACATTCAACCCTCTACATTCTACCTTCTACATTCTACCTTCTACAGTCTACCTTCTACATTTAACCCTCAACATTCTACCTTCTACATTCAACCCTCTACATTCAACCCTTTACGTTCTACCTTCTACATTCAACCCTCTACATTGTACCTTTTGATTCTACCATCTACATTCTACTATCTACATTCAACCGTCTACATAGTACCTTCTACATTGTACCATCTACATTCAACCCTCTACATTCTACCTTCTACATTCAACCCTCTACATTCTACCTTCTACATTCTACCTTCTACATTCAACCCTCTACATTCTACTCTCTACATTCTACCTTCTACATTCTACCTTCTACATTCTTCCTTCTACATTCTACCATCTACTTTCTACCATTTACCTTCTACATTCAACCCTCTACATTGTACCTTCTACATTCTATCATCTACATTCTATCATCTACATTCTACCTTCTACATTCAACCCTCTACATTCTACCTTCTACATTCAACCTTCTACATTCAACCCTCTACATTCTACCTTCTACATTCAACCCTCTACATTCAAAACTCTACATTCTACCTTCTATATTCAACCCTCTACATTCTACCTTCTACATTCAATCCATGTACATTCAACCCTCTACATTGTACCATCTACTTTCTACCATCTACATTTGACCATCTACATACAACCCTCAACATTCTACCTTCTACATTCAACCCTCTACATTCTACCTTCTACATTCTACCTTCTATATTCAACCCTCTACATTCTTCCTTCTACATTCTACCATCTACTTTCTACCATTTACCTTCTACATTCAACCCTCTACATTCTACCATCTACATTCTACCTTCAACATTCTACCTTCTACATTCTACCATCTACTTTCTACCATCTACATCCTACCTTTAACATTCTACCTTCTACATTCAACCCTCTACATTCTACCTTCTACATTCAACCCTCTACATTCAACCTTCTACATACTACCTTCTATATTCAACCCTCTACATTCTTCCTTCTACATTCTACCATCTACTTTCTACCATTTACCTTCTAAATTCTACCATCTACATTTAACTTTCTACATTCTACCATCTACATTCTACCTTCTACATTCTACCATCTACATTCTACCTTCTAAATTCTACCTTCTACATTCTACCTTCTACATTCTACCTACAACATTCTACCTTCTACATTCTACCATCTACATTCAACCCTCTACATTCTATCATCTACATTCTACCTTCTACCCTTTACATTCTACCATCTACATTCTACCGTCTACATTCTACCATCTACATTCTACCTTCTACGTTCTTCCTTCAACTTTCTACCATCTACATTCTACCTTCAACATTCTACCTTCAACATTCTACCCTCTACATTCTACCTTGTACATTCTACCTTCAACTTTTTACCATCTACATTCTACCTTCTACATTCTACCATCTACATTCTACACTCTATATTCTACTATCTACATTTTACCCTCTACATTCTATCTACATTCTACCTTCTACATTCTACCATCTACATTCTACATTCTACTATCTACATTTTACCCTCTACATTCTACCCTCTACATTCTACTATCTACATTCTACCTTCTACATTTTACCTTCTTCATTCTACCATCTACATTCTACACTCTACATTCTACTATCTTCATTCTATCATCTACATTCTACACTCTACTATCTACATTCTACCCTCTACATTCTACTAACTACATTCTACCTTCTACATTTTACCTTCTTCATTCTACCATCTACATTCTACTATCTACATTCTACCTTCTACATTCTACCATCTACATTCTACACTCTACTATCTACATTCTACTCTCTACGTTCTACTATATACATTCTACCTTCAACATTCTACCATCTACATTCTACCTCCTACATTCTACCTTCTACATTCTACCCTCTACATTCTACTATCTACATTCTACCCTCTACATTCTACTATCTACATTCTACCTTCAACATTCTACCATCTACATTCTACCATCTACTTTCTACCTTTTACATGCAACCCTCTACATTCTTCCTTCTACTTTCTACCTTCAACATTCTACCATCTACATGCAACCCTCTACATTCTACCATCTACTTTCTACCTTCAACATTCTACCATCTACATTCAACCCTCTACATTCTACCTTTTACATGCAACCCTCTACATTCTACCTTCTACATTCAACCCTCTACATTCTTCCTTCTACATTCTACATTCTACCATCTACTTTCTACCATTTACCTTCAACATTCTACCACCTACATTCTACCATCTACATTCTACCTTCAACATTCTACCATCTACATTCAACCCTCTACATTCTACCTTCTACATTCAACCCTCTACATTCTACCATCTACTTTCTACCATTTACCCTCTACCTTCTACATTCAACCCTCTACATTGTACCTTCTACATTCAACCCTCTACATTCTAACATCTACATTCTACCTTCTACATTCAACCCTCTACATTCTACCATCTACATTCTACCTTCTACATTCAACCCTCTACATTCTACCTTCTACATTCAACCCTCTACATTCAAACCTCTACATTCTACCTTCTATATTCAACCCTCTACATTCTACCTTCTACATTCAACCCTGTACATTCTACCTTCTACATTCTACCATCTACTTTCTACCATTTACCTTCTACATTTTACCATCTACATTCAACCCTCTACATTCTACCTTCTACATTCTACCTTTTACATTCAACCCTCTACATTCTTCCTTCTACATTCTTCCATCTACTTTCTACAATCTAAATTCTACCATTCTACATTCAACATTCAACCCTCTACATTCTACCTTCTACATTCTACTTTCTACATTCAACCCTCTACATTATTCCATCTACATTCTACCATCTACTTTCTACCATTTACCTTCTACATTCTACCTGCTACATTCTACCATCTACATTCAACCCTCTACATTCTACCTTCTACATTCAACCCTCTACATTCTACCTTCTACATTCTACCTTCTACAGTCTACCTTCTACATTCAACCCTCTACATTCTACCTTCGACATTCTACCTTCTACATTCTACCTTCTACATTCTACCATCTACATTCTACCATCTACATTCAACCCTCTACATTCTACCTTCTACATTCAACCCTCTACATTCTACCTTCTACATTCTACCTTCTACAGTCTACCTTCTACATTTAACCCTCAACATTCTACCTTCTACATTTAACCCTCTACATTCAACCCTTTACGTTCTACCTTCTACATTCAACCCTCTACATTGTACTTTTTGATTCTACCATCTACATTCTACTATCTACATTCAACCGTCTACATAGTACCTTCTACATTCTACCATCTACATTCAACCCTCTACATTCTACCTTCTACATTCAACCCTCTACATTCTACCTTCTACATTCTACCTTCTACATTCAACCCTCTACATTCTACTCTCTACATTCTACCTTCTACATTCTACCTTCTACATTCTTCCTTCTACATTCTACCATCTACATTCTACCTTCTACGTTCTTCCTTCAACTTTCTACCATCTACATTCTACCTTCAACATTCTACCTTCAACATTCTACCCTCTACATTCTACCTTGTACATTCTACCTTCAACTTTTTACCATCTACATTCTACCTTCTACATTCTACCATCTACATTCTACACTCTATATTCTACTATCTACATTTTACCCTCTACATTCTATCTACATTCTACCTTCTACATTCTACCATCTACATTCTACACTCTACATTCTACTATCTACATTTTACCCTCTACATTCTACCCTCTACATTCTACTATCTACATTCTACCTTCTACATTTTACCTTCTTCATTCTACCATCTACATTCTACACTCTACATTCTACTATCTTCATTCTATCATCTACATTCTACACTCTACTATCTACATTCTACCCTCTACATTCTACTAACTACATTCTACCTTCTACATTTTACCTTCTTCATTCTACCATCTACATTCTACACTCTACATTCTACTATCTACATTCTACCTTCTACATTCTACCATCTACATTCTACACTCTACTATCTACATTCTACTCTCTACGTTCTACTATATACATTCTACCTTCAACATTCTACCTTCTACATTCCACCATCTACATTCTACCATCTACATTCTACCTCCTACATTCTACCTTCTACATTCTACCCTCTACATTCTACTATCTACATTCTACCCTTTACATTCTACTATCTACATTCTACCTTCAACATTCTACCATCTACATTCTACCATCTACTTTCTACCTTTTACATGCAACCCTCTACATTCTTCCTTCTACTTTCTACCTTCAACATTCTACCATCTACATGCAACCCTCTACATTCTACCATCTACTTTCTACCTTCAACATTCTACCATCTACATTCAACCCTCTACATTCTACCTTTTACATGCAACCCTCTACATTCTACCTTCTACATTCAACCCTCTACATTCTTCCTTCTACATTCTACATTCTACCATCTACTTTCTACCATTTACCTTCAACATTCTACCACCTACATTCTACCATCTACATTCTACCTTCAACATTCTACCATCTACATTCAACCCTCTACATTCTACCTTCTACATTCAACCCTCTACATTCTACCATCTACTTTCTACCATTTACCCTCTACCTTCTACATTCAACCCTCTACATTGTACCTTCTACATTCAACCCTCTACATTCTAACATCTACATTCTACCTTCTACATTCAACCCTCTACATTCTAACATCTACATTCTACCTTCTACATTCAACCCTCTACATTCTACCTTCTACATTCAACCCTCTACATTCAAACCTCTACATTCTACCTTCTATATTCAACCCTCTACATTCTACCTTCTACATTCAACCCTGTACATTCTACCTTCTACATTCTACCATCTACTTTCTACCATTTACCTTCTACATTTTACCATCTACATTCAACCCTCTACATTCTACCTTCTACATTCTACCTTTTACATTCAACCCTCTACATTCTTCCTTCTACATTCTACCATCTACTTTCTACAATCTAAATTCTACCATTCTACATTCAACATTCAACCCTCTACATTCTACCTTCTACATTCTACTTTCTACATTCAACCCTCTACATTATTCCTTCTACATTCTACCATCTACTTTCTACCATTTACCTTCTACATTCTACCTTCAACATTCTACCATCGATATTCTACATTCTACCACCTACATTCTACCATCTACATTCAACCCTCTACATTCTACCTGCTACATTCAACCCTCTACATTCTACCTTCTACAGTCTACCTTCTACATTCAACCCTCTACATTCTACCTTCAACATTCTACCATCGACATTCTACCTTCTACATTCTACAATCTACATTCTACCATCTACATTCTACCATCTACATTCAACACTCTACATTCTACCTTCTACATTCAACCCTCTACATTTTACCTTCTACATTCTACCTTCTACAGTCTACCTTCTACATTTAACCCTCTACATTCTACCTTCTACATTCAACCCTCTACATTCAACCCTTTACGTTCTACCTTCTACATTCAACCCTCTACATTGTACCTTTTGATTCTACCATCTACATTCTACTATCTACATTTAACCGTCTACATAGTACCTTCTAAATTCTACCATCTACATTCAACCCTCTACATTCTTCCTTCTACATTCTACCTTCTACATTCAACCCTCTACATTCTACCTTCTACATTCTACCTTCTACATTCAACCCTCTACATTCTACTCTCTACATTCTACCTTCTACATTCTACCTTCTACATTCTTCCTTCTACATTCTACCATCTACTTTCTACCATTTACCATCTACATTCTACACTCTATATTCTACTATCTACATTTTACCCTCTACATTCTATCTACATTCTACCATCTACATTCTACCATTTACATTCTACACTCTACATTCTACTATCTACATTTTACCCTCTACATTCTACTATCTACATTCTACCCTCTACATTCTACCTTCTACATTTTACCTTCTTCATTCTACCATCTACATTCTACACTCTACATTTTACTATCTTCATTCTACCATCTACATTCTACACTCTACTATCTACATTCTACCCTCTACATTCTACTAACTACATTCTACCTTCTACATTTTACCTTCTTCATTCTACCATCTACATTCTACACTCTACATTCTACTATCTACATTCTACCTTCTACATTCTACATTCTACCATCTACATTCTACACTCTACTATCTACATTCTACTCTCTACGTTCTACTATATACATTCTACCTTCTACATTCCACCATCTACATTCTACCATCTACATTCTACCTCCTACATTCTACCTTCTACATTCTACCCTCTACATTCTACTATCTACATTCTACCCTCTACATTCTACTATCTACATTCTACCTTCAACATTCTACCATCTACATTCTACCATCTACTTTCTACCTTTTACATGCAACCCTCTACATTCTTCCTTCTACTTTCTACCTTCAACATTCTACCATCTACATTCAACCCTCTACATTCTACCTTTTACATGCAACCCTCTACATTCTACCATCTACTTTCTACCTTCAACATTCTACCATCTACATTCAACCCTCTACATTCTACCTTCTACATTCAACCCTCTACATTCTTCCTTCTACATTTTACATTCTACCATCTACTTTCTACCATTTACCTTCAACATTCTACCACCTACATTCTACCATCTACATTCTACCTTCAACATTCTACCATCTACATTCAACCCTCTACATTCTACCTTCTACATTCAACCCTCTACATTCTACCATCTACTTTCTACCATTTACCCTCTACCTTCTACATTCAACCCTCTACATTCTAACATCTACATTCTACCTTCTACATTCAACCCTCTACATTCTACCATCTACATTCTACCTTCTACATTCAACCCTCTACATTCCACCTTCTACATTCAACCCTCTACATTCAAACCTCTACATTCTACCTTCTATATTCAACCCTCTACATTCTACCTTTTACATTCAACCCTGTACATTCTACCTTCTACATTCTACCATCTACTTTCTACCATTTACCTTCTACATTCTACCATCTACATTCAACCCTCTACATTCTACCTTCTACATTCTACCTTTTACATTCAACCCTCTACATTCTTCCTTCTACATTCTACCATCTACTTTCTACAATCTAAATTCTACCATTCTACATTCAACATTCAACCCTCTACATTCTACCTTCTACATTCTACTTTCTACATTCAACCCTCTACATTATTCCTTCTACATTCTACCATCTACTTTCTACCATTTACCTTCTACATTCTACCTTCAACATTCTACCATCGATATTCTACATTCTACCACCTACATTCTACCATCTACATTCAACCCTCTACATTCTACCTGCTACATTCAACCCTCTACATTCTACCTTCTACAGTCTACCTTCTACATTCAACCCTCTACATTCTACCTTCAACATTCTACCATCGACATTCTACCTTCTACATTCTACCTTCTACATTCTACCATCTACATTCTACCATCTACATTCAACCCTCTACATTCAACCCTCTACGTTCTACCTTCTACATTCAACCCTCTACATTCTACCTTCTACAGTCTACCGTCTACATTCTACCTTCTACATTCAACCCTCTACATTCTACCTTCTACATTCAACCCTCTACATTCAACCCTCTACGTTCTACCTTCTACATTCAACCCTCTACATTCTACCATCTACATTCTACCGTCTACATTCTACCGTCTACATTCTACCGTCTACATTCTACCTTCTAAATTCTACCTTCTACATTCTACCTTCAACATTCTACAATCTACATTCTACCATCTACATTCAACCCTCTACATTCTACCCTTTACATTCTATCATCTACATTCTACCTTCTACATTCTACCCTTTACATTCTATCATCTACATTCTACCTTCTACATTCTACCCTTTACATTCTACCTTCTACTTTCTACATTCTACATTCTACGTTCTTCCTTCAACATTCTACCCTCTACATTCTACCTTGTACATTCTACCTTTAACTTTTTACCATCTATGTTGTACCATCTACATTCTACCTTCTACATTCTACCCTCTACATTCTACCATCTACATTCTACATTCTACCTTCTACATTCTACCCTCTACATTCTACCATCTACATTCTACCTTCTACATTCTACCCTCTACATTCTACCTTCTACATTCTACCATCTACATTCTACCATCTACATTCTACCATCTACAGGGGTTGGACAAAATAACTGAAACACCTGGTTTTAGACCACAATAATTTATTAGTATGGTGTAGGGCCTCCTTTTGCGGCCAATACAGCGTCAATTCGTCTTGGAAATGACATATACAAGTCCTGCACAGTGGTCAGAGGGATTTTAAGCCATTCTTCTTGCAGGATAGTGGCCAGGTCACTACGTGATGCTGGTGGAGGAAAACGTTTCCTGACTCGCTTCTCCAAAACACCCCAAAGTGGCTCAATAATATTTAGATCTGGTGACTGTGCAGGCCATGGGAGATGTTCAACTTCACTTTCATGTTCATCAAACCAATCTTTCACCAGTCTTGCTGTGTGTATTGGTGCATTGTCATCCTGATACACGGCACCGCCATTGGATGCACATGGTCCTCCAGAATGGTTCGGTAGTCCTTGGCAGTGACGCGCCCATCTAGCACAAGTATTGGGCCAAGGGAATGCCATGATATGGCAGCCCAAACCATCACTGATCCACCCCCATGCTTCACTCTGGGCATGCAACAGTCTGGGTGGTACGCTTCTTTGGGGCTTCTCCACACCGTAACTCTCCCGGATGTGGGGAAAACAGTAAAGGTGGACTCATCAGAGAACAATACATGTTTCACATTGTCCACAGCCCAAGATTTGCGCTCCTTGCACCATTGAAACCGACGTTTGGCATTGGCACGAGTGACCAAAGGTTTGGCTATAGCAGCCCGGCCGTGTATATTGACCCTGTGGAGCTCCCGACGGACAGTTCTGGTGGAAACAGGAGAGTTGAGGTGCACATTTAATTCTGCCGTGATTTGGGCAGCCGTGGTTTTATGTTTTTTGGATACAATCCGGGTTAGCACCCGAACATCCCTTTCAGACAGCTTCCTCTTGCGTCCACAGTTAATCCTGTTGGATGTGGTTTGTCCTTCTTGGTGGTATGCTGACATTACCCTGGATACCGTGGCTCTTGATACATCACAAAGACTTGCTGTCTTGGTCACAGATGCGCCAGCAAGACGTGCACCAACAATTTGTCCTCTTTTGAACTCTGGTATGTCACCCATAATGTTGTGTGCATTGCAATATTTTGAGCAAAACTGTGCTCTTACCCTGCTAATTGAACCTTCACACTCTGCTCTTACTGGTGCAATGTGCAATTAATGAAGATTGGCCACCAGACTGGTCCAATTTAGCCATGAAACCTCCCACACTAAAATGACAGGTGTTTCAGTTATTTTGTCCAACCCCTGTACATTCTACACTCTACATTCTACTATCTACATTCGACCCTCTACATTCTACTATCTACATTCTACCCTCTACATTCTACTATCTACATTCTACCTTCTACATTTTACCTTCTTTATTCTACCATCTACATTCTACACTCTACATTCTACTATCTACATTCTACCTTCTACATTTTACCTTCTTTATTCTACATTCTACCATCTACATTCTACCTTCTACCTTCTACATTCTACCATCTACATTCTACACTCTACATTCTACTATCTACATTCTACCCTCTACATTCTACTATCTACATTCTACATTCTACCTTCTACATTCTACCTTCAACATTCTACCATCTACATTCTACCATTTACATTCTACCTTCTACATTCTACCATCTACTTTCTACCTTCAACATTCTATTATCTACATTCTACCATTTACATTCTACCTTCTACATTCTACCATCTACTTTCTACCTTCAACATTCTACCTTTTACATGCAACCCTCTACATTCTTCCTTCTACATTCTACCATCTACTTTCTACCATTTACCTTCTACCTTCTACATTCTACTTTCAACATTCTACCTTCTATATTCTACCTTCAACATTCTACCATCTACATTCTACCATCTACATTTTACCTTCTACATTCTACCTTCAACATTCTACCATCTACATTCAACCCTCTACATTTTACCTTCTACATTCTACCATCTACTTTCTACCTTCAACATTCTACCATCTACATTCAACCCTCTACATTCTACCTTTTACATGCAACCCTCTACATTCTTCCTTCTACATTCTACCATCTACTTTCTACCATTTACCTTCTACCTTCTACATTCTACTTTCAACATTCTACCATCTACATTCTACCATCTACATTTTACCTTCTACATTCTACCTTCTACATTCAACCCTCTACATTCTACCTTCTACATTCTTTCTTCTACATTCTTCCTTCTACATTCTACCATCTACTTTCTACCATCTACATTCTACCATCTACATTCAACCCTCTACATTCAACCCTCTACATTCTTTCTTTCTACATTCTACCATCATTCTACCATTTACCTTTTACCTTCTACATTCTACTATTAACATTCTACCATCTACATTCAACCTTCTACATTCTACATTCTACCATCTACTTTCTACCATCTACATTCTACCATCTACATTCAACCTTCTACATTCTACCTTCTACATTCTACCATCTACTTTCTACCATCTACATTCTACCATCTACATTCAACCCTCTTCCTTCTACCTTCTACATTCAACCCTCTACATTCTACCTTCTACATTCTACCTTCTATATTCAACCCTCTACATTCTTCCTTCTACATTCTACCATCTACTTTCTACCATTTACCTTCTACATTCAACCCTCTACATTCTACCATCTACATTCTACCATCTACATTCTACCATCTACATTCTACCATCTACATTCAACCCTCTTCCTTCTACCTTCTACATTCAACCCTCTACATTCTACCTTCTACATTCTACCTTCTATATTCAACCCTCTACATTCTTCCTTCTACATTCTACCATCTACTTTCTACCATTTACCTTCTACATTCAACCCTCTACATTCTACCATCGACATTCTACCTTTAACATTCTACCATCTACATTCTACCTTCAACATTCTACCTTCTACATTCTACCATCTACATTCTACCTTCAACATTCTACCATCTACATTCTACCATCTACTTTCTACCATCTACATTCTACCTTCTTCACTCTACCATCGACATTCTACCCTTAACATTCTACCATCTACATTCTACCTTCAACATTCTACCATCTACATTCTACCATCTACTTTCTACCATCTACATTCTACCTTCTTCACTCTACCATCGACATTCTACCCTTAACATTCTACCATCTACATTCTACCTTCAACATTCTACCTTCTACATTCTACCATCTACTTTCTACCATCTACATTCTACCTTCAACATTCTACCATCTACATTCAACCCTCTACATTCTACCTTCTACATTCAACCCTCTACATTCTACCTTCTACATTCTTCCTTCTACATTCTACCATTTACCTCCTACATTAAACTCTCTACATTGTACTTTCTACATTCTATCATCTACATTCTACCTTCTACATTCTACCATCTACTTTCTACCATCTACATTCTACCTTCTACATTCTACCATCTACATTTAACCCTCTACATTTTACCTTCTACATTCAACTCTCTACATTCTACCATCTACTTTCTACCATCTACATTCTACCTTCTAAATTCTACCATCTACATTTAACCCTCTACATTCTACCATCTACATTCTACCTTCTACATTTTACCATCTACATTCTACCTTCTACATTCTACCATCGACATTCTACCTTCTAAATTCTACCTTCCACATTCTACCTTCTACATTCTACCTACAACATTCTACCTTCTACATTCTACCATCTACATTCAACCCTCTACATTCTACCTTCTACCCTTTACATTCTAACATCTACATTCTACCGTCTACATTCTACCATCTACATTCTACCTTCTACGTTCTTCCTTCAACATTCTACCCTCTACATTCTACCTTGTACATTCTACCTTCAACTTTTTACCATCTACGTTGTACCATCTACATTCTACCTTCTACATTCTACCCTCTACATTCTACCATCTACATTCTACACTCTATATTCTACTATCTACATTTTACCCTCTACATTCTATCTACATTCTACCATCTACATTCTACCATTTACATTCTACACTCTACATTCTGCTATCTACATTTTACCCTCTACATTCTACTATCTACATTCTACCCTCTACATCCTACTATCTACATTCTACCTTCTACATTTTACCTTCTTCATTCTACCATCTACATTCTACACTCTACATTCTATCTTCATTCTACCATCTACATTCTACACTCTACCATCTACATTCTACCCTCTACATTCTACTATCTACATTCTACCCTCTACATCCTACTATCTACATTCTACCTTCTACATTTTACCTTCTTCATTCCACCATCTACATTCTACCATCTACATTCTACCTCCTACATTCTACCTTCTACATTCTACCCTCTACATTCTACTATCTACATTCTACCCTCTACATTCTACTATCTACATTCTACCTTCAACATTCTACCATCTACATTCTACCATCTACATTCTACCATCTACTTTCTACCTTTTACATGCAACCCTCTACATTCAACCTTCTACATTCAACCCTCTACATTCTTTCTTCTACTTTCTACCTTCAACATTCTACCATCTACATTCAACCCTCTACATTCTACCTTTTACATGCAACCCTCTACATTCTACCATCTACTTTCTACCTTCAACATTCTACCATCTACATTCAACCCTCTACATTCTACCTTTTACATGCAACCCTCTACATTCTACCATCTACTTTCTACCTTCAACATTCTACCATCTACATTCAACCCTCTACATTCTACCTTTTACATGCAACCCTCTACATTCTACCTTCTACATTCAACCCTCTACATTCTTCCTTCTACATTCTACATTCTACCATCTACTTTCTACCATTTACCTTCAACATTCTACCACCTACATTCTACCATCTACATTCAACCCTCTACATTCTACCTTCTACATTCAACCCTCTACATTCTACCATCTACTTTCTACCATTTACCCTCTACCTTCTACATTCAACCCTCTACATTGTACCTTCTACATTCAACCCTCTACATTCTAACATCTACATTCTACCTTCTACATTCAACCCTCTACATTCTACCATCTACATTCTACCTTCTACATTCAACCCTCTACATTCTACCTTCTACATTCAACCCTCTACATTCAAACCTCTACATTCTACCTTCTATATTCAACCCTCTACATTCTACCATCTACTTTCTACCATTTACCTTCTACATTCTACCATCTACATTCAACCCTCTACATTCTACCTTCTACATTCTACCTTTTACATTCAACCCTCTACATTCTTCCTTCTACATTCTACCATCTACTTTCTACAATCTAAATTCTACCATTCTACATTCTACCTTCAACATTCAACCCTCTACATTCTACCTTCTACATTCTACTTTCTACATTCAACCCTCTACATTATTCCATCTACATTCTACCATCTACTTTCTACCATTAACCTTCTACATTCTACCTGCTACATTCTACCATCTACATTCAACCCTCTACATTCTACCTTCTACATTCAACCCTCTACATTCTACCTTCTACATTCTACCTTCTACAGTCTACCTTCTACATTCAACCCTCTACATTCTACCTTCAACATTCTACCATCGACATTCTACCTTCTACATTCTACCTTCTACATTCTACCATCTACATTCTACCATCTACATTCTACCATCTACATTCAACCCTCTACATTCTACCTTCTACATTCAACACTCTACATTCTACCTTCTACATTCTACCTTCTACAGTCTACCTTCTACATTTAACCCTCAACATTCTACCTTCTACATTCAACCCTCTACATTCAACCCTTTACGTTCTACCTTCTACATTCAACCCTCTACATTGTACCTTTTGATTCTACCATCTACATTCTACTATCTACATTCAACCGTCTACATAGTACCTTCTACATTCTACCATCTACATTCAACCCTCTACATTCTACCTTCTACATTCAACCCTCTACATTCTACCTTCTACATTCTACCTTCTACATTCAACCCTCTACATTCTACTCTCTACATTCTACCTTCTACATTCTACCTTCTACATTCTTCCTTCTACATTCTACCATCTACTTTCTACCATTTACCTTCTACATTCAACCCTCTACATTGTACCTTCTACATTCTATCATCTACATTCTATCATCTACATTCTACCTTCTACATTCAACCCTCTACATTCTACCTTCTACATTCAACCATCTACATTCAACCCTCTACATTCTACCTTCTACATTCAACCTTCTACATTCTACCTTCTACATTCTACCTTCTATATTCAACCCTCTACATTCTTCCTTCTACATTCTACCATCTACTTTCTACCATTTACCTTCTACATTCAACCCTCTACATTCTACCATCTACATTCTACCATCGACATTCTACCATCTACATTCTACCATCTACATTCAACCCTCTTCCTTCTACCTTCTACATTCAACCCTCTACATTCTACCTTCTACATTCTACCTTCTATATTCAACCCTCTACATTCTTCCTTCTACATTCTACCATCTACTTTCTACCATTTACCTTCTACATTCAACCCTCTACATTCTACCATCTACATTCTACCATCGACATTCTACCTTTAACATTCTACCATCTACATTCTACCTTCAACATTCTACCTTCTACATTCTACCATCTACTTTCTACCATCTACATTCTACCTTCAACATTCTACCATCTACATTCTACCATCTACTTTCTACCATCTACATTCTACCTTCTTCACTCTACCATCGACATTCTACCCTTAACATTCTACCATCTACATTCTACCTTCAACATTCTACCATCTACATTCTACCATCTACTTTCTACCATCTACATTCTACCTTCTTCACTCTACCATCGACATTCTACCCTTAACATTCTACCATCTACATTCTACCTTCAACATTCTACCTTCTACATTCTACCATCTACTTTCTACCATCTACATTCTACCTTCAACATTCTACCATCTACATTCAACCCTCTACATTCTACCTTCTACATTCAACCCTCTACATTCTACCTTCTACATTCTTCCTTCTACATTCTACCATTTACCTCCTACATTAAACTCTCTACATTGTACTTTCTACATTCTATCATCTACATTCTACCTTCTACATTCTACCATCTACTTTCTACCATCTACATTCTACCTTCTACATTCTACCATCTACATTTAACCCTCTACATTTTACCTTCTACATTCAACTCTCTACATTCTACCATCTACTTTCTACCATCTACATTCTACCTTCTAAATTCTACCATCTACATTTAACCCTCTACATTCTACCATCTACATTCTACCTTCTACATTTTACCATCTACATTCTACCTTCTACATTCTACCATCGACATTCTACCTTCTAAATTCTACCTTCCACATTCTACCTTCTACATTCTACCTACAACATTCTACCTTCTACATTCTACCATCTACATTCAACCCTCTACATTCTACCTTCTACCCTTTACATTCTAACATCTACATTCTACCGTCTACATTCTACCATCTACATTCTACCTTCTACGTTCTTCCTTCAACATTCTACCCTCTACATTCTACCTTGTACATTCTACCTTCAACTTTTTACCATCTACGTTGTACCATCTACATTCTACCTTCTACATTCTACCCTCTACATTCTACCATCTACATTCTACACTCTATATTCTACTATCTACATTTTACCCTCTACATTCTATCTACATTCTACCATCTACATTCTACCATTTACATTCTACACTCTACATTCTGCTATCTACATTTTACCCTCTACATTCTACTATCTACATTCTACCCTCTACATCCTACTATCTACATTCTACCTTCTACATTTTACCTTCTTCATTCTACCATCTACATTCTACACTCTACATTCTATCTTCATTCTACCATCTACATTCTACACTCTACCATCTACATTCTACCCTCTACATTCTACTATCTACATTCTACCCTCTACATCCTACTATCTACATTCTACCTTCTACATTTTACCTTCTTCATTCCACCATCTACATTCTACCATCTACATTCTACCTCCTACATTCTACCTTCTACATTCTACCCTCTACATTCTACTATCTACATTCTACCCTCTACATTCTACTATCTACATTCTACCTTCAACATTCTACCATCTACATTCTACCATCTACTTTCTACCTTTTACATGCAACCCTCTACATTCAACCTTCTACATTCAACCCTCTACATTCTTTCTTCTACTTTCTACCTTCAACATTCTACCATCTACATTCAACCCTCTACATTCTACCTTTTACATGCAACCCTCTACATTCTACCATCTACTTTCTACCTTCAACATTCTACCATCTACATTCAACCCTCTACATTCTACCTTTTACATGCAACCCTCTACATTCTACCATCTACTTTCTACCTTCAACATTCTACCATCTACATTCAACCCTCTACATTCTACCTTTTACATGCAACCCTCTACATTCTACCTTCTACATTCAACCCTCTACATTCTTCCTTCTACATTCTACATTCTACCATCTACTTTCTACCATTTACCTTCAACATTCTACCACCTACATTCTACCATCTACATTCAACCCTCTACATTCTACCTTCTACATTCAACCCTCTACATTCTACCATCTACTTTCTACCATTTACCCTCTACCTTCTACATTCAACCCTCTACATTGTACCTTCTACATTCAACCCTCTACATTCTAACATCTACATTCTACCTTCTACATTCAACCCTCTACATTCTACCATCTACATTCTACCTTCTACATTCAACCCTCTACATTCTACCTTCTACATTCAACCCTCTACATTCAAACCTCTACATTCTACCTTCTATATTCAACCCTCTACATTCTACCATCTACTTTCTACCATTTACCTTCTACATTCTACCATCTACATTCAACCCTCTACATTCTACCTTCTACATTCTACCTTTTACATTCAACCCTCTACATTCTTCCTTCTACATTCTACCATCTACTTTCTACAATCTAAATTCTACCATTCTACATTCTACCTTCAACATTCAACCCTCTACATTCTACCTTCTACATTCTACTTTCTACATTCAACCCTCTACATTATTCCATCTACATTCTACCATCTACTTTCTACCATTAACCTTCTACATTCTACCTGCTACATTCTACCATCTACATTCAACCCTCTACATTCTACCTTCTACATTCAACCCTCTACATTCTACCTTCTACATTCTACCTTCTACAGTCTACCTTCTACATTCAACCCTCTACATTCTACCTTCAACATTCTACCATCGACATTCTACCTTCTACATTCTACCTTCTACATTCTACCATCTACATTCTACCATCTACATTCAACCCTCTACATTCTACCTTCTACATTCAACCCTCTACATTCTACCTTCTACATTCTACCTTCTACAGTCTACCTTCTACATTTAACCCTCAACATTCTACCTTCTACATTCAACCCTCTACATTCAACCCTTTACGTTCTACCTTCTACATTCAACCCTCTACATTGTACCTTTTGATTCTACCATCTACATTCTACTATCTACATTCAACCGTCTACATAGTACCTTCTACATTCTACCATCTACATTCAACCCTCTACATTCTACCTTCTACATTCAACCCTCTACATTCTACCTTCTACATTCTACCTTCTACATTCAACCCTCTACATTCTACTCTCTACATTCTACCTTCTACATTCTTCCTTCTACATTCTACCATCTACTTTCTACCATTTACCTTCTACATTCAACCCTCTACATTGTACCTTCTACATTCTATCATCTACATTCTATCATCTACATTCTACCTTCTACATTCAACCCTCTACATTCTACCTTCTACATTCAACCATCTACATTCAACCCTCTACATTCTACCTTCTACATTCAACCTTCTACATTCTACCTTCTACATTCAACCCTCTACATTCAAAACTCTACATTCTACCTTCTATATTCAACCCTCTACATTCTACCTTCTACATTCAATCCATGTACATTCAACCCTTTACATTGTACCATCTACTTTCTACCATCTACATTCGACCATCTACATACAACCCTCAACATTCTACCTTCTACATTCAACCCTCTACATTCTACCTTCTACATTCTACCTTCTATATTCAACCCTCTACATTCTTCCTTCTACATTCTACCATCTACTTTCTACCATTTACCTTCTACATTCAACCCTCTACATTCTACCATCTACATTCTACCTTCAACATTCTACCTTCTACATTTTACCATCTACTTTCTACCATCTACATCCTACCTTTAACATTCTTCCTTCTACATTCAACCCTCTACATTCTACCTTCTACATTCAACCCTCTACATTCAACCTTCTACATACTACCTTCTATATTCAACCCTCTACATTCTTCCTTCTACATTCTACCATCTACTTTCTACCATTTACCTTCTACATTCAACCCTCTACATTCTACCTTCTAAATTCTACCATCTACATTTAACTTTCTACATTCTACCATCTACATTCTACCTTCTACATTCTACCATCTACATTCTACCTTCTAAATTCTACCTTCTACATTCTACCTTCTACATTCTACCTACAACATTCTACCTTCTACATTCTACCATCTACATTCAACCCTCTACATTCTATCATCTACATTCTACCTTCTACCCTTTACATTCTACCATCTACATTCTACCGTCTATATTCTACCATCTACATTCTACCTTCTACGTTCTTCCTTCAACTTTCTACCATCTACATTCTACCTTCAACATTCTACCTTCAACATTCTACCCTCTACATTCTACCTTGTACATTCTACCTTCAACTTTTTACCATCTACATTCTACCTTCTACATTCTACCATCTACATTCTACACTCTACATTCTACTATCTACATTTTACCCTCTACATTCTACCCTCTACATTCTACTATCTACATTCTACCTTCTACATTTTACCTTCTTCATTCTACCATCTACATTCTACACTCTACATTCTACTATCTTCATTCTATCATCTACATTCTACACTCTACTATCTTCCATCTACCCTCTACATTCTACTAACTACATTCTACCTTCTACATTTTACCTTCTTCATTCTACCATCTACATTCTACACTCTACATTCTACTATCTACATTCTACCTTCTACATTCTACCATCTACATTCTACACTCTACTATCTACATTCTACTCTCTACGTTCTACTATATACATTCTACCTTCAACATTCTACCTTCTACATTCCACCATCTACATTCTACCATCTACATTCTACCTCCTACATTCTACCTTCTACATTCTACCCTCTACATTCTACTATCTACATTCTACCCTCTACATTCTACTATCTACATTCTACCTTCAACATTCTACCATCTACATTCTACCATCTACATTCTACCTTCTACATTCAACTCTCTACATTCTACCTTCTACATTTAACTCTCTACATTCTACCTTCTACATTCTACCTTCTACATTCAACCCTCTACATTTTGCCTTCTACATTCAACCCTCTACATTCTACCTACTACATTCTACCCTCTACATTCTACCATCTACATTTTACATTCTACTATCTACATTCTACCGTCTACATTCTACCGTCTACATTCTACCTTCTACCATCTACATTCTACACTCTACATTCTACTATCTACATTCTACCCTCTACATTCTATTATCTACATTCTACTTTCTACATTCTACCCTCTACATTCTACCATCTACATTCTACCTTCTACATTCTACCCTCTACATTCTACCATCTACATTCTACCATCTACATTCTACCATCTACATTCTACCTTCTACATTCTACCATCTACATTCTACCCTCTACATTCTACCATCTACATTCTACCATCTACATTCTACCTTCAACATTCTACCATCTACATTCTACCATCTACATTCTACCATCTACATTCTACCTTCTACATTCTACCTTCTACATTCTACCATCTAAATTCTACACTCAACATTCTACCTTCAACATTCTACCATCTACATTCTACCATCTACATTCTACCTTCTACATTCTACCATCTACATTCTACCTTCAACATTCTACCATCTACATTCTACCTTCAACATTCTACCATCTACCATCTACATTCTACACTCAACATTCTACCTTCAACATTCTACCATCTACATTCTACCATCTACATTCTACCATCTACATTCTACCATCTACATTCTACCTTCTACATTCTACCCTCTACATTCTACCATCTACATTCTACCTTCTACATTCTACCATCTACATTCTACCATCAACATTCTACCATCTACATTCTACCATCTACATTCAACCCTCTACATTCTACCTTTTACATTCAACCCTCTACATTCTACCTTCTACATTCAACCCTCTACATTCTTCCTTCTACATTCTACCATCTACTTTCTACCATTTACCTTCTACCTTCTACATTCTATTTTCAACATTCTACCATCGACATTCTACCTTCTACATTCCCCCACCTTCATTCTACCATCTACATTCTACCTTCAACATTCTACCTTCTACATTCAACCCTCTACATTCAACCCTCTACATTCAACCCTCTACATTCTTCCTTCTACATTCTACCCTCTACATTCAACCCTCTACATTCTACATTTAACCCTCTACATTCAACGCTCTACATTCTACATTTAACCCTCTACATTCAACCCTCTACATTCTACATTTAACCCTCTACATTCAACCCTCTACATTCTACCTTCTACATTCAACCCTGTACATTCTACTTTCTACATTCAACCCTCTACATTCTACATTCTACCATCTACTTTCTACCTTCTACATTCTACCACCTACAATCTACCATCTACATTCTACCATCGACATTCTACATTCTACCTTCTACATTCAAACCTCTACATTCTACCTTCTACCTTCTTATTCAACCCTCTACATTCTTCCTTCTACATTCTACCATCTACTTTCTACCATTTACCTTCAACATTCTACCATCGAAATTCTACCATCTATATTCTACCTTCAACATTCTACCATCTACATTCAACCCTCTACAATCTACTTTCTACATTCAACCCTCTACATTCTACCTTCTACATTCAACCTTCTACATTCTTCCTTCTACTTTCTACCATCTACATTCTACCTTCTACATTCTACCATCTACATTCTACCATCTACATTCAACCCTCTACATTCTACCTTTTACATTCAACCCTCTACATTCTACCTTCTACATTCAACCCTCTACATTCTTCCTTCTACATTCTACCATCTACTTTCTACCATTTACCTTCTACCTTCTACATTCTATTTTCAACATTCTACCATCGACATTCTACCTTCTACATTCAACCCTCTACATTCTTCCTTCTACATTCTACCCTCTACATTCTACATTTAACCCTCTACATTCAACCCTCTACATTCTACATTTAACCCTCTACATTCAACCCTCTACATTCTACCTTCTACATTCTACCTTCAACATTCAACCATCTACATTCTTCCTTCTACATTCTACCATCTACTTTCTACCTTCTACATTCTACCACCTACAATCTACCATCTACATTCTACCATCGACATTCTACATTCTACCTTCTACATTCAACCCTCTACATTCTACCTTCTACATTCTACCTTCTACATGTAACCCTCTACATTCTTCCTTCTACATTCTACCATCTACTTTCTACCATTTACCTTCTACATTCTACCTTCTACATTCTACCATTGACATTCTACCATCTACATTCTACCTTCAACATTCTACCATCTACATTCAACCCTCTACAATCTACTTTCTACATTCAACCCTCTACATTCTACCTTCTACATTCAACCTTCTACATTCTTCCTTCTACATTCTACTATCTACTTTCTACCATCTACATTCTACCTTCTACATTCAACCCTCTACATTATTTCTTTCTACATTCTACCATCTTTCTACCATTTACCTTTTACCTTCTACATTCTACTATTAACATTCTACCATCGACATTCTACCTTCTACATTCCACCATCTACATTCAACCTTCTACATTCTACCATCTACATTCTACCATCTACTTTCTACCATCTACATTCTACCATCTACATTCAACCTTCTACATTCTACCTTCTACATTCTACCATCTACTTTCTACCATCTACATTCTACCATCTACATTCAACCTTCTACATTCTACCTTCTACATTCTACCATCTACTTTCTACCATCTACATTCTACCATCTACATTCAACCCTCTTCCTTCTACCTTCTACATTCAACCCTCTACATTCTACCTTCTACATTCTACCTTCTAGATTCAACCCTCTACATTCTTCCTTCTACATTCTACCATCTACTTTCTACCATTTACCTTCTACATTTAACCCTCTACATTCTACCATCTACATTCTACCATCGACATTCTACCTTTAACATTCTACCATCGACATTCTACCTTTAACATTCTACCATCTACATTCTACCTTCTACATTCTACCATCTACATTCTACCATCTACTTTCTACCATCTACATTCTACCTTCTACATTCTACCATCGACATTCTACCTTTAACATTCTACCATCTACATTTTACCATCTACATTCTACCTTCAACATTCTACCATCTACATTCAACCCTCTACATTCTACCTTCTACATTCAACCCTCTACATTCTACCTTCTACATTCTTTCTTCTACATTCTTCCTTCTACATTCTACCATCTACTTTCCACCATCTACATTCTACCATCTACATTCAACCCTCTACATTCAACCCTCTACATTCTTTCTTTCTACATTCTACCATCATTCTACCATTTACCTTTTACCTTCTACATTCTACTATTAACATTCTACCATCGACATTCTACCTTCTACATTCTACCATCTACATTCAACCTTCTACATTCTACATTCTACCATCTACTTTCTACCATCTACATTCTACCATCTACATTCAACCTTCTACATTCTACCTTCTACATTCTACCATCTACTTTCTACCATCTACATTCTACCATCTACATTCAACCCTCTTCCTTCTACCTTCTACATTCTACCTTCTACATTCAACCCTCTACATTCTTCCTTCTACATTCTTCCTTCTACATTCTACCATTTACTTTCTACCATTTACCTTCTACATTCAACCCTCTACATTCTACCATCTACATTCTACCATCGACATTCTACCTTTAACATTCTACCATCGACATTCTACCTTTAACATTCTGCCATCTACATTCTACCTTCAACATTCTACCTTCTACATTCTACCATCTACTTTCTACCATCTACATTCTACCTTCAACATTCTACCATCTACATTCTACCATCTACTTTCTACCATCTACATTCTACCTTCTACACTCTACCATCGACATTCTTCCCTTAACATTCTACCATCTACATTCTACCTTCAACATTCTACCTTCTACATTCTACCATCTACATTCTACCTTCTACATTCTTCCTTCTACATTCTACCATTTACCTCCTACATTAAACTCTCTACATTGTACTTTCTACATTCTATCATCTACATTCTACCTTCTACATTCTACCATCTACTTTCTACCATCTACATTCTACCTTCTACATTTAACCCTCTACATTTTACCTTCTACATTCAACTCTCTACATTCTACCATCTACTTTCTACCATCTACATTCTACCTTCTAAATTCTACCATCTACATTTAACCCTCTACATTCTACCATCTACATTCTACCTTCTACATTTTACCATCTACATTCTACCTTCTACATTCTACCATCGACATTCTACCTTCTAAATTCTACCTTCCACATTCTACCTTCTACATTCTACCTACAACATTCTACCTTCTACATTCTACCATCTACATTCAACCCTCTACATTCTACCTTCTACCCTTTACATTCTAACATCTACATTCTACCGTCTACATTCTACCATCTACATTCTACCTTCTACGTTCTTCCTTCAACATTCTACCCTCTACATTCTACCTTGTACATTCTACCTTCAACTTTTTACCATCTACGTTGTACCATCTACATTCTACCTTCTACATTCTACCCTCTACATTCTACCATCTACATTCTACACTCTATATTCTACTATCTACATTTTATCCTCTACATTCTATCTACATTCTACCATCTACATTCTACCATTTACATTCTACACTCTACATTCTACTATCTACATTTTACCCTCTACATTCTACTATCTACATTCTACCCTCTACATCCTACTATCTACATTCTACCTTCTACATTTTACCTTCTTCATTCTACCATCTACATTCTACACTCTACATTCCATCTTCATTCTACCATCTACATTCTACACTCTACCATCTACATTCTACCCTCTACATTCTACTATCTACATTCTACCCTCTACATCCTACTATCTACATTCTACCTTCTACATTTTACCTTCTTCATTCCACCATCTACATTCTACCATCTACATTCTACCTCCTACATTCTACCTTCTACATTCTACCCTCTACATTCTACTATCTACATTCTACCCTCTACATTCTACTATCTACATTCTACCTTCAACATTCTACCATCTACATTCTACCATCTACTTTCTACCTTTTACATTCTACCATCTACATTCAACCCTCTACATTCTTTCTTCTACTTTCTACCTTCAACATTCTACCATCTACATTCAACCCTCTACATTCTACCTTCTACCCTTTACATTCTAACATCTACATTCTACCGTCTACATTCTACCATCTACATTCTACCTTCTACGTTCTTCCTTCAACATTCTACCCTCTACATTCTACCTTGTACATTCTACCTTCAACTTTTTACCATCTACGTTGTACCATCTACATTCTACCTTCTACATTCTACCCTCTACATTCTACCATCTACATTCTACACTCTATATTCTACTATCTACATTTTATCCTCTACATTCTATCTACATTCTACCATCTACATTCTACCATTTACATTCTACACTCTACATTCTACTATCTACATTTTACCCTCTACATTCTACTATCTACATTCTACCCTCTACATCCTACTATCTACATTCTACCTTCTACATTTTACCTTCTTCATTCTACCATCTACATTCTACACTCTACATTCCATCTTCATTCTACCATCTACATTCTACACTCTACCATCTACATTCTACCCTCTACATTCTACTATCTACATTCTACCCTCTACATCCTACTATCTACATTCTACCTTCTACATTTTACCTTCTTCATTCCACCATCTACATTCTACCATCTACATTCTACCTCCTACATTCTACCTTCTACATTCTACCCTCTACATTCTACTATCTACATTCTACCCTCTACATTCTACTATCTACATTCTACCTTCAACATTCTACCATCTACATTCTACCATCTACTTTCTACCTTTTACATTCTACCATCTACATTCAACCCTCTACATTCTTTCTTCTACTTTCTACCTTCAACATTCTACCATCTACATTCAACCCTCTACATTCTACCTTTTACATGCAACCCTCTACATTCTACCATCTACTTTCTACCTTCAACATTCTACCATCTACATTCAACCCTCTACATTCTACCTTTTACATGCAACCCTCTACATTCTACCTTCTACATTCAACCCTCTACATTCTTCCTTCTACATTCTACATTCTACCATCTACTTTCTACCATTTACCTTCAACATTCTACCACCTACATTCTACCATCTACATTCAACTCTCTACATTCTACCTTCTACATTCAACCCTCTACATTCTACCATCTACTTTCTACCATTTACCCTCTACCTTCTACATTCAACCCTCTACATTGTACCTTCTACATTCAACCCTCTACATTCTAACATCTACATTCTACCTTCTACATTCAACCCTCTACACTCTACCATCTACATTCTACCTTCTACATTCAACCCTCTACATTCTACCTTCTACATTCAACCCTCTACATTCAAACCTCTACATTCTACCTTCTATATTCAACCCTCTACATTCTACCATCTACTTTCTACCATTTACCTTCTACATTCTACCATCTACATTCAACCCTCTACATTCTACCTTGTACATTCTACCTTTTACATTCAACCCTCTACATTCTTCCTTCTACATTCTACCATCTACTTTCTACAATCTAAATTCTACCATTCTACATTCTACCTTCAACATTCAACCCTCTACATTCTACCTTCTACATTCTACTTTCTACATTCAACCCTCTACATTATTCCATCTACATTCTACCATCTACTTTCTACCATTTACCTTCTACATTCTACCTGCTACATTCTACCATCTACATTCAACCCTCTACATTCTACCTTCTACATTCAACCCTCTACATTCTACCTTCTACATTCTACCTTCTACAGTCTACCTTCTACATTCAACCCTCTACATTCTACCTTCAACATTCTACCATCGACATTCTACCTTCTACATTCTACCTTCTACATTCTACCATCTACATTCTACCATCTACATTCAACCCTCTACATTCTACCTTCTACATTCAACCCTCTACATTCTACCTTCTACATTCTACCTTCTACAGTCTACCTTCTACATTTAACCCTCAACATTCTACCTTCTACATTCAACCCTCTACATTCAACCCTTTACGTTCTACCTTCTACATTCAACCCTCTACATTGTACCTTTTGATTCTACCATCTACATTCTACTATCTACATTCAACCGTCTACATAGTACCTTCTACATTGTACCATCTACATTCAACCCTCTACATTCTACCTTCTACATTCAACCCTCTACATTCTACCTTCTACATTCTACCTTCTACATTCAACCCTCTACATTCTACTCTCTACATTCTACCTTCTACATTCTACCTTCTACATTCTTCCTTCTACATTCTACCATCTACTTTCTACCATTTACCTTCTACATTCAACCCTCTACATTGTACCTTCTACATTCTATCATCTACATTCTATCATCTACATTCTACCTTCTACATTCAACCCTCTACATTCTACCTTCTACATTCAACCTTCTACATTCAACCCTCTACATTCTACCTTCTACATTCAACCCTCTACATTCAAAACTCTACATTCTACCTTCTATATTCAACCCTCTACATTCTACCTTCTACATTCAATCCATGTACATTCAACCCTCTACATTGTACCATCTACTTTCTACCATCTACATTTGACCATCTACATACAACCCTCAACATTCTACCTTCTACATTCAACCCTCTACATTCTACCTTCTACATTCTACCTTCTATATTCAACCCTCTACATTCTTCCTTCTACATTCTACCATCTACTTTCTACCATTTACCTTCTACATTCAACCCTCTACATTCTACCATCTACATTCTACCTTCAACATTCTACCTTCTACATTCTACCATCTACTTTCTACCATCTACATCCTACCTTTAACATTCTACCTTCTACATTCAACCCTCTACATTCTACCTTCTACATTCAACCCTCTACATTCAACCTTCTACATACTACCTTCTATATTCAACCCTCTACATTCTTCCTTCTACATTCTACCATCTACTTTCTACCATTTACCTTCTAAATTCTACCATCTACATTTAACTTTCTACATTCTACCATCTACATTCTACCTTCTACATTCTACCATCTACATTCTACCTTCTAAATTCTACCTTCTACATTCTACCTTCTACATTCTACCTACAACATTCTACCTTCTACATTCTACCATCTACATTCAACCCTCTACATTCTATCATCTACATTCTACCTTCTACCCTTTACATTCTACCATCTACATTCTACCGTCTACATTCTACCATCTACATTCTACCTTCTACGTTCTTCCTTCAACTTTCTACCATCTACATTCTACCTTCAACATTCTACCTTCAACATTCTACCCTCTACATTCTACCTTGTACATTCTACCTTCAACTTTTTACCATCTACATTCTACCTTCTACATTCTACCATCTACATTCTACACTCTATATTCTACTATCTACATTTTACCCTCTACATTCTATCTACATTCTACCTTCTACATTCTACCATCTACATTCTACATTCTACTATCTACATTTTACCCTCTACATTCTACCCTCTACATTCTACTATCTACATTCTACCTTCTACATTTTACCTTCTTCATTCTACCATCTACATTCTACACTCTACATTCTACTATCTTCATTCTATCATCTACATTCTACACTCTACTATCTACATTCTACCCTCTACATTCTACTAACTACATTCTACCTTCTACATTTTACCTTCTTCATTCTACCATCTACATTCTACTATCTACATTCTACCTTCTACATTCTACCATCTACATTCTACACTCTACTATCTACATTCTACTCTCTACGTTCTACTATATACATTCTACCTTCAACATTCTACCATCTACATTCTACCTCCTACATTCTACCTTCTACATTCTACCCTCTACATTCTACTATCTACATTCTACCCTCTACATTCTACTATCTACATTCTACCTTCAACATTCTACCATCTACATTCTACCATCTACTTTCTACCTTTTACATGCAACCCTCTACATTCTTCCTTCTACTTTCTACCTTCAACATTCTACCATCTACATGCAACCCTCTACATTCTACCATCTACTTTCTACCTTCAACATTCTACCATCTACATTCAACCCTCTACATTCTACCTTTTACATGCAACCCTCTACATTCTACCTTCTACATTCAACCCTCTACATTCTTCCTTCTACATTCTACATTCTACCATCTACTTTCTACCATTTACCTTCAACATTCTACCACCTACATTCTACCATCTACATTCTACCTTCAACATTCTACCATCTACATTCAACCCTCTACATTCTACCTTCTACATTCAACCCTCTACATTCTACCATCTACTTTCTACCATTTACCCTCTACCTTCTACATTCAACCCTCTACATTGTACCTTCTACATTCAACCCTCTACATTCTAACATCTACATTCTACCTTCTACATTCAACCCTCTACATTCTACCATCTACATTCTACCTTCTACATTCAACCCTCTACATTCTACCTTCTACATTCAACCCTCTACATTCAAACCTCTACATTCTACCTTCTATATTCAACCCTCTACATTCTACCTTCTACATTCAACCCTGTACATTCTACCTTCTACATTCTACCATCTACTTTCTACCATTTACCTTCTACATTTTACCATCTACATTCAACCCTCTACATTCTACCTTCTACATTCTACCTTTTACATTCAACCCTCTACATTCTTCCTTCTACATTCTTCCATCTACTTTCTACAATCTAAATTCTACCATTCTACATTCAACATTCAACCCTCTACATTCTACCTTCTACATTCTACTTTCTACATTCAACCCTCTACATTATTCCATCTACATTCTACCATCTACTTTCTACCATTTACCTTCTACATTCTACCTGCTACATTCTACCATCTACATTCAACCCTCTACATTCTACCTTCTACATTCAACCCTCTACATTCTACCTTCTACATTCTACCTTCTACAGTCTACCTTCTACATTCAACCCTCTACATTCTACCTTCGACATTCTACCTTCTACATTCTACCTTCTACATTCTACCATCTACATTCTACCATCTACATTCAACCCTCTACATTCTACCTTCTACATTCAACCCTCTACATTCTACCTTCTACATTCTACCTTCTACAGTCTACCTTCTACATTTAACCCTCAACATTCTACCTTCTACATTTAACCCTCTACATTCAACCCTTTACGTTCTACCTTCTACATTCAACCCTCTACATTGTACTTTTTGATTCTACCATCTACATTCTACTATCTACATTCAACCGTCTACATAGTACCTTCTACATTCTACCATCTACATTCAACCCTCTACATTCTACCTTCTACATTCAACCCTCTACATTCTACCTTCTACATTCTACCTTCTACATTCAACCCTCTACATTCTACTCTCTACATTCTACCTTCTACATTCTACCTTCTACATTCTTCCTTCTACATTCTACCATCTACATTCTACCTTCTACGTTCTTCCTTCAACTTTCTACCATCTACATTCTACCTTCAACATTCTACCTTCAACATTCTACCCTCTACATTCTACCTTGTACATTCTACCTTCAACTTTTTACCATCTACATTCTACCTTCTACATTCTACCATCTACATTCTACACTCTATATTCTACTATCTACATTTTACCCTCTACATTCTATCTACATTCTACCTTCTACATTCTACCATCTACATTCTACACTCTACATTCTACTATCTACATTTTACCCTCTACATTCTACCCTCTACATTCTACTATCTACATTCTACCTTCTACATTTTACCTTCTTCATTCTACCATCTACATTCTACACTCTACATTCTACTATCTTCATTCTATCATCTACATTCTACACTCTACTATCTACATTCTACCCTCTACATTCTACTAACTACATTCTACCTTCTACATTTTACCTTCTTCATTCTACCATCTACATTCTACACTCTACATTCTACTATCTACATTCTACCTTCTACATTCTACCATCTACATTCTACACTCTACTATCTACATTCTACTCTCTACGTTCTACTATATACATTCTACCTTCAACATTCTACCTTCTACATTCCACCATCTACATTCTACCATCTACATTCTACCTCCTACATTCTACCTTCTACATTCTACCCTCTACATTCTACTATCTACATTCTACCCTTTACATTCTACTATCTACATTCTACCTTCAACATTCTACCATCTACATTCTACCATCTACTTTCTACCTTTTACATGCAACCCTCTACATTCTTCCTTCTACTTTCTACCTTCAACATTCTACCATCTACATGCAACCCTCTACATTCTACCATCTACTTTCTACCTTCAACATTCTACCATCTACATTCAACCCTCTACATTCTACCTTTTACATGCAACCCTCTACATTCTACCTTCTACATTCAACCCTCTACATTCTTCCTTCTACATTCTACATTCTACCATCTACTTTCTACCATTTACCTTCAACATTCTACCACCTACATTCTACCATCTACATTCTACCTTCAACATTCTACCATCTACATTCAACCCTCTACATTCTACCTTCTACATTCAACCCTCTACATTCTACCATCTACTTTCTACCATTTACCCTCTACCTTCTACATTCAACCCTCTACATTGTACCTTCTACATTCAACCCTCTACATTCTAACATCTACATTCTACCTTCTACATTCAACCCTCTACATTCTAACATCTACATTCTACCTTCTACATTCAACCCTCTACATTCTACCTTCTACATTCAACCCTCTACATTCAAACCTCTACATTCTACCTTCTATATTCAACCCTCTACATTCTACCTTCTACATTCAACCCTGTACATTCTACCTTCTACATTCTACCATCTACTTTCTACCATTTACCTTCTACATTTTACCATCTACATTCAACCCTCTACATTCTACCTTCTACATTCTACCTTTTACATTCAACCCTCTACATTCTTCCTTCTACATTCTACCATCTACTTTCTACAATCTAAATTCTACCATTCTACATTCAACATTCAACCCTCTACATTCTACCTTCTACATTCTACTTTCTACATTCAACCCTCTACATTATTCCTTCTACATTCTACCATCTACTTTCTACCATTTACCTTCTACATTCTACCTTCAACATTCTACCATCGATATTCTACATTCTACCACCTACATTCTACCATCTACATTCAACCCTCTACATTCTACCTGCTACATTCAACCCTCTACATTCTACCTTCTACAGTCTACCTTCTACATTCAACCCTCTACATTCTACCTTCAACATTCTACCATCGACATTCTACCTTCTACATTCTACAATCTACATTCTACCATCTACATTCTACCATCTACATTCAACACTCTACATTCTACCTTCTACATTCAACCCTCTACATTTTACCTTCTACATTCTACCTTCTACAGTCTACCTTCTACATTTAACCCTCTACATTCTACCTTCTACATTCAACCCTCTACATTCAACCCTTTACGTTCTACCTTCTACATTCAACCCTCTACATTGTACCTTTTGATTCTACCATCTACATTCTACTATCTACATTTAACCGTCTACATAGTACCTTCTAAATTCTACCATCTACATTCAACCCTCTACATTCTTCCTTCTACATTCTACCTTCTACATTCAACCCTCTACATTCTACCTTCTACATTCTACCTTCTACATTCAACCCTCTACATTCTACTCTCTACATTCTACCTTCTACATTCTACCTTCTACATTCTTCCTTCTACATTCTACCATCTACTTTCTACCATTTACCATCTACATTCTACACTCTATATTCTACTATCTACATTTTACCCTCTACATTCTATCTACATTCTACCATCTACATTCTACCATTTACATTCTACACTCTACATTCTACTATCTACATTTTACCCTCTACATTCTACTATCTACATTCTACCCTCTACATTCTACCTTCTACATTTTACCTTCTTCATTCTACCATCTACATTCTACACTCTACATTTTACTATCTTCATTCTACCATCTACATTCTACACTCTACTATCTACATTCTACCCTCTACATTCTACTAACTACATTCTACCTTCTACATTTTACCTTCTTCATTCTACCATCTACATTCTACACTCTACATTCTACTATCTACATTCTACCTTCTACATTCTACATTCTACCATCTACATTCTACACTCTACTATCTACATTCTACTCTCTACGTTCTACTATATACATTCTACCTTCTACATTCCACCATCTACATTCTACCATCTACATTCTACCTCCTACATTCTACCTTCTACATTCTACCCTCTACATTCTACTATCTACATTCTACCCTCTACATTCTACTATCTACATTCTACCTTCAACATTCTACCATCTACATTCTACCATCTACTTTCTACCTTTTACATGCAACCCTCTACATTCTTCCTTCTACTTTCTACCTTCAACATTCTACCATCTACATTCAACCCTCTACATTCTACCTTTTACATGCAACCCTCTACATTCTACCATCTACTTTCTACCTTCAACATTCTACCATCTACATTCAACCCTCTACATTCTACCTTCTACATTCAACCCTCTACATTCTTCCTTCTACATTTTACATTCTACCATCTACTTTCTACCATTTACCTTCAACATTCTACCACCTACATTCTACCATCTACATTCTACCTTCAACATTCTACCATCTACATTCAACCCTCTACATTCTACCTTCTACATTCAACCCTCTACATTCTACCATCTACTTTCTACCATTTACCCTCTACCTTCTACATTCAACCCTCTACATTCTAACATCTACATTCTACCTTCTACATTCAACCCTCTACATTCTACCATCTACATTCTACCTTCTACATTCAACCCTCTACATTCCACCTTCTACATTCAACCCTCTACATTCAAACCTCTACATTCTACCTTCTATATTCAACCCTCTACATTCTACCTTTTACATTCAACCCTGTACATTCTACCTTCTACATTCTACCATCTACTTTCTACCATTTACCTTCTACATTCTACCATCTACATTCAACCCTCTACATTCTACCTTCTACATTCTACCTTTTACATTCAACCCTCTACATTCTTCCTTCTACATTCTACCATCTACTTTCTACAATCTAAATTCTACCATTCTACATTCAACATTCAACCCTCTACATTCTACCTTCTACATTCTACTTTCTACATTCAACCCTCTACATTATTCCTTCTACATTCTACCATCTACTTTCTACCATTTACCTTCTACATTCTACCTTCAACATTCTACCATCGATATTCTACATTCTACCACCTACATTCTACCATCTACATTCAACCCTCTACATTCTACCTGCTACATTCAACCCTCTACATTCTACCTTCTACAGTCTACCTTCTACATTCAACCCTCTACATTCTACCTTCAACATTCTACCATCGACATTCTACCTTCTACATTCTACCTTCTACATTCTACCATCTACATTCTACCATCTACATTCAACCCTCTACATTCAACCCTCTACGTTCTACCTTCTACATTCAACCCTCTACATTCTACCTTCTACAGTCTACCGTCTACATTCTACCTTCTACATTCAACCCTCTACATTCTACCTTCTACATTCAACCCTCTACATTCAACCCTCTACGTTCTACCTTCTACATTCAACCCTCTACATTCTACCATCTACATTCTACCGTCTACATTCTACCGTCTACATTCTACCGTCTACATTCTACCTTCTAAATTCTACCTTCTACATTCTACCTTCAACATTCTACAATCTACATTCTACCATCTACATTCAACCCTCTACATTCTACCCTTTACATTCTATCATCTACATTCTACCTTCTACATTCTACCCTTTACATTCTATCATCTACATTCTACCTTCTACATTCTACCCTTTACATTCTACCTTCTACTTTCTACATTCTACATTCTACGTTCTTCCTTCAACATTCTACCCTCTACATTCTACCTTGTACATTCTACCTTTAACTTTTTACCATCTATGTTGTACCATCTACATTCTACCTTCTACATTCTACCCTCTACATTCTACCATCTACATTCTACATTCTACCTTCTACATTCTACCCTCTACATTCTACCATCTACATTCTACCTTCTACATTCTACCCTCTACATTCTACCTTCTACATTCTACCATCTACATTCTACCATCTACATTCTACCATCTACAGGGGTTGGACAAAATAACTGAAACACCTGGTTTTAGACCACAATAATTTATTAGTATGGTGTAGGGCCTCCTTTTGCGGCCAATACAGCGTCAATTCGTCTTGGAAATGACATATACAAGTCCTGCACAGTGGTCAGAGGGATTTTAAGCCATTCTTCTTGCAGGATAGTGGCCAGGTCACTACGTGATGCTGGTGGAGGAAAACGTTTCCTGACTCGCTTCTCCAAAACACCCCAAAGTGGCTCAATAATATTTAGATCTGGTGACTGTGCAGGCCATGGGAGATGTTCAACTTCACTTTCATGTTCATCAAACCAATCTTTCACCAGTCTTGCTGTGTGTATTGGTGCATTGTCATCCTGATACACGGCACCGCCATTGGATGCACATGGTCCTCCAGAATGGTTCGGTAGTCCTTGGCAGTGACGCGCCCATCTAGCACAAGTATTGGGCCAAGGGAATGCCATGATATGGCAGCCCAAACCATCACTGATCCACCCCCATGCTTCACTCTGGGCATGCAACAGTCTGGGTGGTACGCTTCTTTGGGGCTTCTCCACACCGTAACTCTCCCGGATGTGGGGAAAACAGTAAAGGTGGACTCATCAGAGAACAATACATGTTTCACATTGTCCACAGCCCAAGATTTGCGCTCCTTGCACCATTGAAACCGACGTTTGGCATTGGCACGAGTGACCAAAGGTTTGGCTATAGCAGCCCGGCCGTGTATATTGACCCTGTGGAGCTCCCGACGGACAGTTCTGGTGGAAACAGGAGAGTTGAGGTGCACATTTAATTCTGCCGTGATTTGGGCAGCCGTGGTTTTATGTTTTTTGGATACAATCCGGGTTAGCACCCGAACATCCCTTTCAGACAGCTTCCTCTTGCGTCCACAGTTAATCCTGTTGGATGTGGTTTGTCCTTCTTGGTGGTATGCTGACATTACCCTGGATACCGTGGCTCTTGATACATCACAAAGACTTGCTGTCTTGGTCACAGATGCGCCAGCAAGACGTGCACCAACAATTTGTCCTCTTTTGAACTCTGGTATGTCACCCATAATGTTGTGTGCATTGCAATATTTTGAGCAAAACTGTGCTCTTACCCTGCTAATTGAACCTTCACACTCTGCTCTTACTGGTGCAATGTGCAATTAATGAAGATTGGCCACCAGACTGGTCCAATTTAGCCATGAAACCTCCCACACTAAAATGACAGGTGTTTCAGTTATTTTGTCCAACCCCTGTACATTCTACACTCTACATTCTACTATCTACATTCGACCCTCTACATTCTACTATCTACATTCTACCCTCTACATTCTACTATCTACATTCTACCTTCTACATTTTACCTTCTTTATTCTACCATCTACATTCTACACTCTACATTCTACTATCTACATTCTACCTTCTACATTTTACCTTCTTTATTCTACATTCTACCATCTACATTCTACCTTCTACCTTCTACATTCTACCATCTACATTCTACACTCTACATTCTACTATCTACATTCTACCCTCTACATTCTACTATCTACATTCTACATTCTACCTTCTACATTCTACCTTCAACATTCTACCATCTACATTCTACCATTTACATTCTACCTTCTACATTCTACCATCTACTTTCTACCTTCAACATTCTATTATCTACATTCTACCATTTACATTCTACCTTCTACATTCTACCATCTACTTTCTACCTTCAACATTCTACCTTTTACATGCAACCCTCTACATTCTTCCTTCTACATTCTACCATCTACTTTCTACCATTTACCTTCTACCTTCTACATTCTACTTTCAACATTCTACCTTCTATATTCTACCTTCAACATTCTACCATCTACATTCTACCATCTACATTTTACCTTCTACATTCTACCTTCAACATTCTACCATCTACATTCAACCCTCTACATTTTACCTTCTACATTCTACCATCTACTTTCTACCTTCAACATTCTACCATCTACATTCAACCCTCTACATTCTACCTTTTACATGCAACCCTCTACATTCTTCCTTCTACATTCTACCATCTACTTTCTACCATTTACCTTCTACCTTCTACATTCTACTTTCAACATTCTACCATCTACATTCTACCATCTACATTTTACCTTCTACATTCTACCTTTTACATGCAACCCTCTACATTCTTCCTTCTACATTCTACCATCTACTTTCTACCATCTACATTCAACCCTCTACATTCTTCCTTCTACATTCTACCATCTACTTTCTACCATTTACCTTCTACATTCTATCATCTACATTCTACCTTCTACATTCTACCCTTTACATTCTACCATCTACATTCTACCTTCTACTTTCTACATTCTACATTCTACGTTCTTCCTTCAACATTCTGCCCTCTACATTCTACCTTGTACATTCTACCTTTAACTTTTTACCATCTATGTTGTACCATCTACATTCTACATTCTACCCTCTACATTCTACCATCTACATTCTACATTCTACCTTCTACATTCTACCTTCTACATTCTACCCTCTACATTCTACCATCTACATTCTACCATCTACATTCTACCCTCTACATTCTACCTTCTACATTCTACCATCTACATTCTACCATCTACATTCTACACTCTTTATTCTACTATCTATATTCTACCCTCTACATTCTACTATCTACATTCTACCCTCTACATTCTACTATCTACATTCTACCTTCTACATTTTACCTTCTTTATTCTACCATCTACATTCTACACTCTACATTCTACTATCTACATTCTACCTTTTACATTTTACCTTCTTTATTCTACCATCTACATTCTACCATCTACATTCTACCTTCTACATTCTACCATCTACATTCTACACTCTACATTCTACCATCTACATTCTACACTCTACATTCTACTATCTACATTCTACCCTCTACATTCTACTATCTACATTCTACCCTCTACATTCTACTATCTACATTCTACCTTCTACATTCTACCATCTACATTCTACCATCTACATTCTACCCTCTACATTCTACTATCTACATTCTACCCTCTACATTCTACCTTCAACATTCTACCATCTACATTCTACCATTTACATTCTACCTTCTACATTCTACCATCTACTTTCTACCTTCAATATTCTACCATCCACATTCAACCCTCTACATTCTACCTTTTACATGCAACCCTCTACATTCTTCCTTCTACATTCTTCCTTCTACATTCTACCATCTACTTTCTACCATTTACCTTCTACCTTCTACATTCTACTTTCTACATTCTACCATCTACATTCTACCATTTACATTTTACCTTCTACATTCTACCATCTACTTTCTACCTTCAACATTCTACCATCTACATTCAACCCTCTACATTCTACCTTTTACATGCAACCCTCTACATTCTTCCTTCTACATTCTACCATCTACTTTCTACCATTTACCTTCTACCATCGACATTCTATCACCTACATTCTACCATCTACATGCTACCTTCAACATTTTACCATCTACATTCAACCCTCTACATTCTACCTTCTACATTCAACCCTCTACATTCTACTATCTACTTTCTACCATTTACCCTCTACCTTCTACATTCAACCCTCTACATTGTACCTTCTACATTCTACCATCTACATTCAACCCTCTACATTCTACCATCTACATTCTACCTTCTACATTCAACCCTCTACATTCAACCCTCTACATTCTACCTTCTATATTCAACCCTCTACATTCTACCTTCTACATTCAACCCTCTACATTCTACCTTCTACATTCAACCCTCTACATTCTACCTTCTACAGTCTACCTTTTACATTCAACCCTCTACATTCTTCCTTCTACATTCTTCCTTCTACATTCTACCTTCTACATTCTACCTTCAACATTCTACCATCGACATTCTACCTTCTACATTCTACCATCTACATTCTACCTTCTACATTCAACCCTCTACATTCTACCTTCTACATTCTACCTTCTACATTCTACCTTCTACAGTCTACCTTCTACATTCAACCCTCTACATTCTACCTTCTACATTCAACCCTCTACATTCAACCCTCTACATTCAACCCTCTACATTCTACCTTCTACATTCAACCGTCTACATTGTACCTTCTACATTCTACCATCTACATTCAACCCTCTACATTCTACCTTCTACATTCTACCTTTTACATTCTACCTTCTACATTGTGAAGGTACGGGAGAGGATTGAGAGGAACAGGAGAACTAAACCTTTTCTTCCTTCGGTCATCTTTGGAAATGTAAGGTCTCTCACTAACAAGTCGGAGGAACTATCAGCTTTGGTGAACAGCCAGCGTACCTACAAGGAATGTAGCTTAATGTGCTTCACGGAAACCTGGCTGCTTGAGAATGTACCGGATAGTCATATTGAGCTAGCTGGTTTCTCGCTAGTTCGAGCAGACAGAGGAAAGCAAAGCGGTAAGAAGAGAGGAGGAGGTCTTGCTGTATTTGTGAACTCTAAATGGTGTCATCCCGGACATGTGACTGTGAAGAAACATATCTGTACTCCGGACATTGAACTTCTGGCAGTAGGTTTAAGACCGTACTATCTACCACGTGAGTTCTCACACGCCATTGCTATTGTTGTTTACATCCCTCCATCGGCTGCAGCAAAGAACGCCTGAGACGTCATTCATTCAATCACTGCAGGACTTCAGACACAACATCTCAGCGCTCTCACAGTGATCTGCGGGGATTTTAACCATGCCCCCCTCTCTTCTGTACTGACCAACTTTAAACAGTATGTCAACTGTGCAACGAGAGAGAACAAGATCCTGGACCTCTTTTATGTCAATGTGGAAAGGGCATACAGTTCCTCTGCTCTTCCCCCACTTGGAGAATCTGACCATAACCTTGTACACCTTGTGGCCACCTACAAGCCACTGGTTATGCAACAGATGCCAAACACAAAGACTGTAAAGGTTTGGTCCAGTGAAGCTGAGGAGACTCTCCAGGAGTGTTTCCAGAGCACAGACTGGGAGCTATTCCAGAATGACTATGGGGAGGACATCGAGGGCCTCTCTCACTGCATCACAGACTATATCCGCTTCTGTGAGGACACCATTGTACCCACCAAGAAGGTTCGTTGCTACCAGAACAACAAGCCGTGGATAAGTAAGGAAATTAAAAACCTTCTCAACAGGAAGAAGAGGGCCTTTATGTGTAAGAACAGAGAGGTACTTCGGGCTGTTCAAAAGGAACTTAAGAGCAAACTACGAGAGGCTAGAAACTGCTACAGGGAGAAGATGGAGGCTAAAATGGGACAGAACAACACAAGAGAGGTGTGGAACGGGATGAAACAGATGACAGGCTGCAGCCGGCCTGCACATGGAGTACAGGGAGACCTGAAATTTGCTTCTGAGCTAAACCTGTTCTTCAACAGGTTTGATACAGCCCCCACCACTGGGTGCTCAGACAGTGAGGACAGGTCTTCACTCAACACCTATAGCCCCACTCACACCTCTGCAGGAGTCAATGCATTCCAACCCATCGACACCTCTGCCCTCACACCCTCTCTTAGCAGACAACTGACCTCTGACAGCCCAGACTCTTCTACAATCACCACTCAAGCAAACATTAACATAACACTGGACAATGGCAATTCACCACTCACACCATCTCTTCTACCAACTATTCACCCACAGCAAGAAACCCACAGCTATATGCAAACTCCTTTATCACTATGCTCTACATTTACCATCAACCAGGTACAGCGGGAGCTCTCCAGGCTTAAGAGAAGCAAAGCCAGTGGACCTGATAACATCAACCCCAGGATGCTAAAGGTATGTGCATGGCAGCTGGCAGCTCCCCTACAGCACCTCTTTAATCTCTCTCTGAGACTGAAGAAGGTGCCTACACTGTGGAAGACCTCCTGCATCATTCCGGTGCCGAAAAAGAATCGTCCCAGCGATCTCAATGATTACAGACCTGTGGCTCTGACATCACATGTCATGAAGACTTTTGAGAGACTGGTTCTACGACACCTGAGGTCTCAGCTGACGGATTTCCTGGACCCACTGCAGTTTGCATACCGCCCACACATCGGGGTGGATGATGCCATCATCTATATGACACACAAGGCCCTCTCTCACCTGAACAAGCAGGGAAGCACTGTGAGAATTATGTTCTTTGACTTCTCCAGTGCCTTCAATACAATCCAGCCCTGCCTACTGAGTGAGAAGCTGCTGGAGATGCACCTGCACCCCGATACCACATCATGGATCACAGACTACCTCACAGGATGACCACAATATGTCAGAGTGGATGGCTGTGTTTCTGAGTCTGTGATCTGTAACACTGGTGCACCCCAAGATTTTCGATTTAACTCTGGTTCCTGCCACCTCCAGAAGTTCTCCGATGACTCCTCCATTGTTGGATGTATCACCAGGGACAACGAGGAGGAGTACAGAGGACTGATCGAGAGCTTCACTACATGGTGCAGTGAAAATCACCTGAAGCTCAATATCAGCAAGACTAAAGAGATTGTGGTAGATTACCAGAGGAACAGAAGCACCCCTGTTCCGGTTTTCATACAGGGAAAGGAAGTGGAGAGGGTGGACTCCTACAAGTACCTTGGGGTACATATAAATAACAAACTGGACTGGACACATAACACTGATGCCATCTATAGGAAAGGACAAAGTAGACTGTTTTTTCTGAGGAGGCTGAGGTCTTTCAATGTGTGCAACAGACTGCTGAAAGCTTTCTATCAGTCTGTGGTTGCCAGCGCCCTCTTCTTTGCTGTGGTGTGCTGGGGTGGTGGCATCAAGGCTGGAGATGCCAACAAACTAAATAAGCTGGTCAGGAAAGCCAGTTCTGTTGTGGGTCTACAGCTGGACAGTCTGGAGGTGGTATGTGAGAGGAGAACTAGGGACAAAATGAGGGCCATCCTGGATAATCCTTCTCACCCTCTCAATGAGGAACTATGGCGGCTGGGTAGTTCTTTTAGTCATAGACTAATTCCACCAAAAAGCAAGACGGAGCGCTTCAGACGTTCTTTTGTGCCAACCGCCATCAGACTGTATAACAATAGCAGAATACACAGACTGTCCTCACACTAATGAGCCAGCTTTCCCCATACAATAACTCAAGATCCCCCCTACCCTTTTGCCCAGCACTGGACTCTGTTTCATTATTTGCACATATGTATATATTAGAATATATAGTGTTTTTATTATATTGTAGTAATTGCCATACTGATGTATAATAGTAATTGCATTGCATAGCACATTTCTTTTCTTATTTTTTCTTTTTTATTCTATTTTTATTTACTCTACTTACTGTACTTACACTGTACTGGAGCTGCTGTATCACTCGAATTTCCCCCATGGGGATCAATAAAGGAATCTTATCTTATCTTATCTTAATGCAATCAGATAATTGGATATGACTAGATTGGGGGGAAAATGTAAAAACAAAGAATTAAAACAAGAAAACTGTTTGTTCATCTAAGGGTGAATTAAAACATACTTAAAACATACTGAAGAGTTACGAAGTTACAACAAGCAGTTCCAGAATCGGGAAACCAGCATAAATGCATATCTGGTCTCCACATTTAATAGTTTATGTCAAAACTTTTTAAACCATGTCTTAGATGACTGATTTATGCTTTAGATAATTGTCTTGTTGCAAGATCGATTCACACTTCATTGTTAGCTTTTATATACTGTACAATTACCAGAACATTACTGTACATTACATAACAGTAGATTACACTTAAGCTTTAAAGTAATTTGACATCACAGGCTGAAGACTGAAAAAGCAAATAATATTAAAATGTAAACATGTTTATAGCTCCCTCCTCTTTGAGAAGGTTTTTATACAGCATAGTTAAATTTCCTGCTACTGTGGGCTGCAGAGCACAATAGTACAGAGCAGAGTCAGATACTGCAGCGGAGACAATCTTCAGTTCTACCTTCTTATTCACTTTGTTAAAACTGATGGACATTCTTGGGTCAGGTGTTGGAGGTTTGGTGACAAAACCCTCATTAATCAGGAGCAGAAACTCTGGTGTTGATCCAGGTTTTTGTCGATACCAGTGGAGTATATTAGCTGATGATTCATATGTGCAGGATAGTGTGATGTTGCTGCCTTCATTTGATGTTAAGCTGGGTTTATCTGCTGTAATACTCTCAGCAGCTTCTGCTATAAAACATGTTAACAATATATAACATTTATTCATTCTAAATTAAAAACATTTTAGGTAAACATTGCTATAATGCTTGTTATAGTGGAAATGTAATACAAACCCAATGAAATATGATATTTATTGTATATCACTTACCATTTTCATCAGTAATAAGGAAAATGAAGAAGAAGAGTAACATCATTGTGCTGAGTGTCAGGTTCACATCTGTCAGAACAACATTTGTCTATTCTTTTTGTAAGAACATCCCCCACCCCCAATCCACGTGCATCCATGTTAACCCTGCCTTCATATTTGATAAAGAAAATGCATCTAGACATCTGCAGGAATTACAGATGCAGTTCTAGTATATTAACAAATGAAATTAGGTTGACCAGACAAAAACATGAAATATCTTGGGTTCAAACTGTCTGCAATCAAATAAAAGTCAAAGTAAATGTAAGAAACACTGTATTTTATTTTATTTGCATATTTTATTTGCATTTTATTTTATTTGCATTGGGGTTGTAGATCCATTTAATCAATCACTTATTATGAGAGAGTTCTCTAAAATATGTTGGCAAATCCAGCATCTACTGTCTATCTTACCGGCTTTGTGAAAGCACATTGTAAAGACTCAGCACTGCACTGAGCTGAAAATACAGTTTTATAGTGATGAGCTCAGTAAACCCTGACATATATGGGTCATTTGGTACTACTACTGCCCTTCAGCATTCATGACATTGTTTTGTTTTATTTATTCAGTCTTTTTAAGATTCAAAAAGAGGTTCCCATGTGGCGCAGCAGGATATTCCGCTAGCAAACCAGCGCTGGGATTCTGAACTGTCTGATATAAAAATAAAAGGAAAAGATAAGTTGGTTGTCACAGTTTGTGCTGACTACTCAATCCACTGGCTGTAATAACAGGAATTTCCAAAGTCAGGAAAAAAAGAGGGAACAAACTATATGTTGCTATGAAAATATCACTTTGTGGTGCTTGGACAGGACAGTCTATACAGACAGTCAGAATCACTGTAACGTCGGTGGAGTTCCCTGGAAGAATAAGGACATATGCCAAACAATAAGGACATATGCCAACAAAAGGAGCAACTATCTAACTCAGAGACCATGATTTAATACACACCCCTCAACCTAGATCTAATAAACGTTCAACAAGGTGCAGGTTACTGCTGGATAAGAGAAACCAGCACGCTAATCATTTGCATCTCCATGTTTCCTCTGCTGGCTTTTAGTCACATTGCAGGTGAGCATGATACTGTAAAACTGTCAAGCTATACAGCAGGAGGGCCAGTTAAAATCACATGGATATAACATGACATACAATCCATATATTGCCTTTTCTTCTTAAATCAGTAAGTACTGGTTTAACTTGTTTATGTATATATCTTATTGAAGTAACACATGTAACTTGGATGTTTGGTTTTTGTACAGTATAGAATGAGTTCCTGTCACTGTGGGCTTCAGAGCACAGTAGTAGAGAGCAGAATCTGATACTGCAGCAGAGGAGATGTTCAGATCCACTCCATTTTTATCTTCATTTATCTTTACAGAAAACCCAGAACCTGCAGCTTCTTTATCAAGCTCATTAACCAGAATAATGAACTCTGGTCTGAATGTGGAGAACTGACGATACCACTGCAGGTAATTATTGTTACCAGATCTTTTGTAATTGCAGGATATTCTGTTTCAAGATGGCGCCGAGTATGGCCACCGTGTTGCGAGCTCCCTCCAGTGTTTGTAGTTTTTTGTTAATTTTATGTATATACAGTGTATCACAAAAGTGAGTACACCCCTCACATTTCTGCAAATATTTCATTATATCTTTTCATGGGACAACACTATAGACATGAAATTTGGATATAACTTAGAGTAGTCAGTGTACAACTTGTATAGCAGTGTAGATTTACTGTCTTCTGAAAATAACTCAACACACAGCCATTAATGTCTAAATAGCTGGCAACATAAGTGAGTACACCCCACAGTGAACATGTCCAAATTGTGCCCAAATGTGTCAATATTTTGTGTGACCACCATTATTATCCAGCACTGCTTTAACCCTCCTGGGCATGGAATTCACCAGAGCTGCACAGGTTGCTACTGGAATCCTCTTCCACTCCTCCATGATGACATCACGGAGCTGGTGGATGTTAGACACCTTGAACTCCTCCACCTTCCACTTGAGGATGCGCCACAGGTGCTCAATTGGGTTTAGTCCATCACCTTTACCTTCAGCTTCCTCAGCAAGGCAGTTGTCATCTTGGAGGTTTTGTTTGGGGTCGTTATCCTGTTGGAAAACTGCCATGAGGCCCAGTTTTCGAAGGGAGGGGATCATGCTCTGTTTCAGAATGTCACAGTACATGTTGGAATTCATGTTTCCCTCAATGAACTGCAGCTCCCCAGTGCCAGCAACACTCATGCAGCCCAAGACCATGATGCTACCACCACCATGCTTGACTGTAGGCAAGATACAGTTGTCTTGGTACTTCTCACCAGGGCGCCGCCACACATGCTGGAAACCATCTGAGCCAAACAAGTTTATCTTGGTCTCGTCAGACCACAGGGCATTCCAGTAATCCATGTTCTTGGACTGCTTGTCTTCAGCAAACTGTTTGCGGGCTTTCTTGTGCGTCAGCTTCCTTCTGGGATGACGACCATGCAGACCGAGTTGATGCAGTGTGCGGCGTATGGTCTGAGCACTGACAGGCTTACCTCCCACGTCTTCAACCTCTGCAGCAATGCTGGCAGCACTCATGTGTCTATTTTTTAAAGCCAACCTCTGGATATGACGCCGAACACGTGGACTCAACTTCTTTGGTCGACCGTGGCGAAGCCTGTTCCGAGTGGAACCTGTCCTGGAAAACCGCTGTATGACCTTGGCCACCATGCTGTAGCTCAGTTTCAGGGTGTTAGCAATCTTCTTATAGCCCAGGCCATCTTTGTGGAGAGCAACAATTCTATTTCTCACATCCTCAGAGAGTTCTTTGCCATGAGGTGCCATGTTGAATATCCAGTGGCCAGTATGAGAGAATTGTACCCAAAACACCAAATTTAACAGCCCTGCTCCCCATTTACACCTGGGACCTTGACACATGACACCAGGGAGGGACAACGACACATTTGGGCACAATTTGGACATGTTCACTGTGGGGTGTACTCACTTATGTTGCCAGCTATTTAGACATTAATGGCTGTGTGTTGAGTTATTTTCAGAAGACAGTAAATCTACACTGCTATACAAGCTGTACACTGACTACTCTAAGTTATATCCAAGTTTCATGTCTATAGTGTTGTCCCATGAAAAGATATAATGAAATATTTGCAGAAATGTGAGGGGTGTACTCACTTTTGTGATACACTGTATGTAACTTTTTTTACACTAAATGTTGCCAGCACCTTTATCTACGACAGACAGACACTTTTGGACATAAGATCTTCAATAACACACCGCGCACCGGACTTCGAATTTCTCAACGAAGTTCCATTGTTTGTAAACACAGACGAGCCCCCATTCACCTGGGCAACGCGTCCGAGGAAACGCCGCAGACGCCGGAAAAGGGGCAGCAGAGCCGGAGTCCTGGTCAGGTCTTTTAAACGCATTAACACCCGCAAGGCAGCCGGACTGGACGGCATTCCTGGACGTGTTCTTAAAGTCTGTGCGAATCAGCTAGCAGGAGTGTTCACGGACATTTTCAATCTCTCTCTTTCTCTCTCGGTCGTGCCAGCATGCTTCAAACTGGCCACCATTGTCCCCATCCCAAAGACTGCTACTGCTTCTGCCTCATGCTTAAATGACTGGCACCCAGTTGCTCTGACGTCTGTCATAAGCAAGTGCTTCGAGAGGCTGGTCAGAGACTTCATCTGCTCATCACTGCCTGAAACCCTGGACCCTCTGCAGTTCGCTTACAGACAGAACAGGTCCACTGATGATGCTATAGTCCTGACACTACATACTGTTCTATCTCACCTGGACAAGAAGGACACATATGTGAGAATGCTGTTTGTAGACTACAGCTCAGCTTTCAACACCATTGTACCTTCAAGACTGGACATTAAGCTCCGTGACCTGGGTCTGAACAGTTCTCTTTGCAGCTGGATCCTGGACTTTCTGTCTGATCGATGCCAGGTGGTCAGGATGGAAAACATCACCTCCTCCTCACAGACCCTCAACACCGGAGCCCCCCAGGGCTGCATTCTGAGTCCCCTGCTCTACTGCCTGTACACACATGACTGCACTGCTAGTCACAGCTCCAACGTCATCATCAAATTTGCAGATGACATGACGATCATAGGTCTGATCTCCAACAACGACGAGACAGCCTACAGAGAGGAGGTCAGCTTCCTGACACACTGGTGCCAGGAAAATAACCTCTATCTGAACGTCAACAAGACCAAGGAGCTGATTGTGGACTTCAGGAAGCAGGAGACAGCGCACGCCCCCATCACCATCAACGGAGCCACGGTGGAGAGGGTCAGCAGCTTCAGGTTCCTCGGGGTCCACATCACTGAGGATCTCACATGGACAGAACACACCACACGGGTGGTGAAGAAGGCCCAACAACGCCTCTTTTTCCTCAGATGGCTCAAGAGGTTTGGCATGAGTACCCGTATCCTCAGGACATTTTACACGTGCACTGTGGAAAGTGTACTGACAGGCTGCATCATTGCCTGGTATGGGAGCTGCACTGCTCTGGAACGGAAAGCCATGCAGAGGGTCGTACGGACAGCCCAGCATATCACCAGTGTTCAACTGCCAAATCTTCAAGATCTTTACACCAGCCGCTGCCTGAGGAAGACCATGAGGATTATAAAGGACTCCACCCACCCGAGCCACTGCTTGTTTTTACAGCTTCCGAGCGGCAAGAGGTACAGGAGCATCAGGACCAGAACCAGCCGGTTCCGAGACAGCTTCTTCCCCCGAGCCATCAGACTGCTTAACAGCAATGGACAATAATAATAATAATCAACACAGTGATCTCCACAGAAATCCCCACCATACACACCCCACACAACCCATTCTGCACTCTGCACTTTACCATGTGTAACTCATATCTTGTAAAATAACTGTACATCTCGGACTTATTATTCCAATTTTATTTTATATATTTATATTCATTCACTTTCATAATTTTGTACATCTGCACATAAAGAGTCCTGTATATATTGAACAAATGGTGCTAGTTTTTATGTAAGTTAATGTGTATATTTTTGTAATTAATGTGTATTGCAACTGTGAGGGACTGAGCACCTAAGCATTTCACTCACATTTATGTGTTAATGTGACGTGACAATAAAGTAATTTGGTTTTGATTTGAAACGTTACCAGATAAAATACATCTGTTTAAAAAGCAAACAGCTCCACCTAGTGAGAACAAAACAAATAATGATCACATGAAAGAGTTTTTGTGCAGCATCACTGGAGTTGCTGTTACTGTGGGCTCCATGGCGCAGTAACACAGAGCAGAATCTGTTACAGCAGCAGAGGAGATCTTCAGCTCCACTTTCATATCTTCTGTATTAAGATTTATAGACAGTCGTGGATCAGCTGTGGTCTGTTTTGTGGCTCGTGCAATCAGCCCCAGAAACTCTGGTTTTGATCCAGGTTTTTGATGATACCAGTGCAGACTGTATGGTGATCCTGTATATGTGCAAGACAGTGTGATGCTGCTTCCTTCTGTTGAAGATGAACTGGTTTGGTCTGGTTCAATGCTGTCAGCAGCCTCTGCTATAAGAACATAATTTACACAAACCAATATCAAATAAAGTGTATTAAAATAAATAAATAATAATAACAACAACAATAAAACTACTACTAATACTACTAAATAATAATAAAAATAATAAATGTAATTAACAAAAAATAAATAATATATATTTACCAGTGTGAGCAACAACAATAAATGCTAAAACAAGGAGTAACATGGTTGTTCTGCGTGTCAGTTCAAATTACCAGCTTTAAAGAAAATGCACGTTTTTACATTTTGTTCTCACATCTAGCTCCCCCCACAGTCATAGTCATTCATAAGGAGGGTCTATAATCTAGAAGCAGCTTCCTTAATACTTTTCTGTCTGTGCTGACATATAATTCAGTGTCTTAGTACACAGTGCTGGGCTACCTAGACTGTGGTTAAATCAGCTGCTTTATTTTTTACTTTCCTTAAAAGATATAAGAAAGAAGTCACATACAAGTCAATCAAATTGCATGCAAATTTTATACATTACAAAACATAATTGAATACACTTGGTAGTATTAAGTAGTAGTATTATACCAGTCTATGATAAATACATAAATAAATAAATATTTTTTTTATTTAAAAAGATTATATGAAGAGTTGTTAAGTAATTAATACTCAAATGCCCTTTTTATTTATTATATATAAAAAGCTAAATTAAAACACCATAAAATCAACTTAAACTTAAATATTACTATGCCAGTCTTTTCTCCATAACACACCTTAAAATGCTGAAAAATAAATACCATTGTCAAAAAAGTTTGGACACTTTTTAAAATGCAATAAAATAAAAATCTGTGATTTGTTAATTTTCTTGAACTTTCATTTAAATAAAAAAAAATACAAGGGAAAGATTTTGAGTTTTTACTGATTAATTGAATTACAGTATAATGAGATGGACTTACATTGTATAGCTGAGAGGAGTAGAAGAGAACACAGGAGTATGATTACAAAAAAAAGCGAAAACAATCACTGCTTACAAGGTTGTTATGGGTGTTAAATATATAATAATACAAGATACTAACAATCAATCAGAGAGAGCAGGTGCTATTTATATTGTACTGTGTGTGTGTGTGTGTGTGTGTGTGTGTGTGTGTGTGTGTGTGGTTAACTGATAAGCTGTGGGAATAAATAACTTTGATCTTCTGAACTTCATATATGTGAGTTTTTGTACAGCATCTCAATAGCTTTGTATCACTGGGCTTCTCTAAGAGCACAATGATAGAGAGCAGAATCTGTCAGCTTTTGTTGATGGTCAGTACAGTGGAGTCCCCGGTTGTTTGTATCTTTAATCGAGGATCATCAGGAGTGCTCTCAGCTGAACCACCTTTTGCAACTTTAAACAGTAAAAATTGTGGTGCGCTGTTAGGATTTTGTTTGTACCAGTAAATGTAGCTGCTGCTTGACTCATATGAACAGTTTAGTGTAACAGTCTCTGTGTCTTTTGCAATAACGTTGGAACTTATTGGCCAGATTTTATCTGCAAAACCACCTGTAAAAATAACAGAGAAAACAATATAACAAATGTTGTAATATTAAACTAAGATTTTACATCTTAATAACACAGGCTTTATTTAGAATGATAATAAATTACCTGATGCTACAGTAAGAATGAGTGCTGTGTATCTCCCAATGTGCAGTAAGTTACATAGTGGAGCAATTTCTGATCACAGCTTTGTGAGCACTGTATAATAGTGCTGAACTCATCACATGAGGAAACAAGTCTCTAGGAAGCCACACACAGGAAGTGCAGGTGTTGCAGAAACCTTATACACATCATTATTGTAAAGTATCTATTCTTTATCAAAACACTGCTGGAGACTTTAAAGTTGCTGTGCTGTTATTAGTCAATACTTCAATAATTGTACATGATACAATATTTATTTGGGTCATTCAGTAGCTGCACTGCAATAAATAACATTATAAACAAAAATATTAGTTATATAAGTTTAAAACTGTTAGCAAATTAGGTTTGTAAAGATCTGTGAGACTAAGTACAGAAACTCAATCTAAACTCAGCACAGAAACTCACACATAAAGAAGAAATCTTCTGTGAATCCTGTTTGACTCTAAGCAACATCAGGCTGTGTGATAAAGTTCTTAACAATCTTAGTATGAAAGTAAATTAAATAAAAAGGAAGTGAAATGGGGTTTTGGAATTGCAGGTGTGCCAATATTTTGGCCACGACTTTAGTTACAGTCAAGGCTATTTGAGATTAGATTGAGTTCTTTTTTTCGTCACAAAATTCTACACAAAATAATCCACAATGACAAAGTAAAAAGCAGGTTTTTAGACATTTGTCCTAATTTATTAAAAATCTAAATGTAAAATATCATATGTACACAAGTGTGCACACCCTTTGATATGACACCCAAAAGTAAGCTGAGGTGCATTTTGTTTTCACTGATACTGCTTGAGATGTTTCTACAATGTAATTGGAGTCCACCTGTGCTAAATTCATTTGATTGGACATGATTGGGGATTGCAGGAACACCTGCCTATATAAGGTCCCACAATTGACAGTTCATATTAGAGCAAACTCCAAGCCATGGGGTCAAAGGAATTATCTGCAGACAAGAATTGTGTTAAGGCATAGATCTGGAGAAGGGTACAGAAAAATTGCTGCAGCTTTACACGTCCCAAAGAGCACAGTGGCCACCATCATTCATAAATGGAAGAAGTTTGGAACCACCAGGACTCTTCCTAGACCTGGCCGCCTGGCCAAACTGAGTGATCGGGGAAGATGGGCCTTGGCCAGGGAGGTGAGCAGGAACCCAAGGGTCACTCTGACAGAGCTCCAGCGTATCCTTGTGGAGATATGAGAACCTATCAGAAGATCAGCCATACAGGCAGCACTCTACAAAAAACGCCTTTATGGTAGAAGGGCCAGAGGGCACATGACAGCCCACTTAGAGTTTGCCAAAAGGCACCTAGAGGACTCTCAAACCATGAGAAACAAGATTCTCTGGTCTGATGAAACCAAAGTTGAACTTTTTGGCCTGAATACCAAGCGTCACATCTGGAGGAAACCAAGCACCGCTCATCACCTGGCTAATGACATCCTTACAGTGAAGCATGGCGGTGGCAGCATCATGATGTGGGGATGTTTTTCAGCAGTGGGACCGGGGCGACTAGTCCTAGATGAATGCAGCTAAGTACACCGAGATCCTTGAAGAAAACCTGCTTCAGAGCGCTCTGGACCTCAGACTGGGGTGAAGGTTTACCTTCCAACATGACAACGACCTGAAGCACCAAGAGGAATGAGCAAAAATGTCCAGAAACAAGTGTGCCAAGCTCGTAGCTTCTTTCCCAAGATGCCTTGAAGCTGTAATTACTGCCAAAATGTACAGTACAAACAGATACAAATGAAACTTATTATTACATTGTGCAAGATAATCAAACATACCTTGCTGGCTACACACAACCTAAAGGAAATTTAGCTTGGATCCTGAATAAACGAGAAACTTTTACACATACTCTTGCGCCATCACTTCATGCTCGTCTTGTAGTGAAGTGTTACATCAAAATGGGTCCCCTTAGAAACACTCTCTTACTCTTGATTCTCAATATACAAAATAAATTACACTTGCAAATCACAAAAATGCAGTATAAACATGTAAACAAACTTATAAAACCATAACTGACATTTTATGGCAGGCAAACTTTCTTATGGGCCACCAAATCTGCTAAAGACATTAAACACATTAAAGGACTAAGAATAACCATCAATAACTAAAAATCTAACAATCATATAATCTGTACGCACTGCCAACTCAATGAGCGAGAGAGAGAGAGAGAATGACAAAGAAGGTGTATGTGTATTAGGTGTGTGTTTGTGCGTATGTGTGTGTGGTTTTTGTGTGTGTGTATGTGGTTAACTGATAACAAGCTGTGTGAATAAATTACTTTGATCTTCTGAACTTTCATATAAGTGAGTTTTTGTACAGCATCTCAATAGTTTTGTATCACTGGGCTTCTCTAAAAGCACAGTGATAGAGAGCAGAATCTGTCAGCTTTAGATTGTTGATGATCAGTACAGTTGAGTCCCCGGTTGTTTCTATCTTAAATCGAGGGTCATCAGGAGTGCTCTCAGCTGAACCACCTTTTGCATCTTTATACAGTAAAAACTGTGGTGCACTGTTAGGATTTTGTTTGTACCAGTAAATCCGAATGTAGCTGCTGCTTGATTCATATGAACATGTTAGTGTAACAGTCTCTGTTTCTTTTTCAATAATGTTAGAACTTATTGGCCATATTTTATCTGCAAAACCACCTGTAAAAAGGAAAAAAAAATAAAAAAGAGACAATTTAAAATTATATTTAAAACCTTGTAATGAAAAACTAAGATTTTAAATCTTAATAACACAGGCTTTATTCAGAACAATAATAAATTACCTGATGCTACAGTAAGAATCAGTGCTGTGTATCTCCCAATGTGCAGTAAGTTACATAGTGGAGCCATTTCTAATCACAGCTTTGTGAGGACTCTGTATAATAGTGCTGAACTCATCACATGAGGAAACAAGTCTCTAGGAAGCCACACACAGGAAGTGCAGGTGCTGCAGCAACACTGTACACACATAATTTCATATTATCCATTTCTTTACCAAAAAACTGCATGAGACTTATGGCGTTTCTGAGCTTTGGTGTAAGACTATTGAAATATTTGTATTTTCTTAAATACTTTCTTCATGTTTGGGGTTCAATAATGACACTGCATGTAATAATTTAATTAATACCAGCTTTATTTGTATTTTCAAAAGGCATTAAAAAATAGAGAGTGTTGCGCAACAGCTTTACAGAGATGTGGGTCAAGATCCTAAATGAACAAAGAATTCCCACATACAGAATAAATATTAAAAAGAAGCAAGCTCCAAAGAGGAACCATCAGATTCTGTAAAGTCGTTGTTTCTATTTATCACAATGCTCCTATCATTTATTGTTACATTGATCTGTTATAATGTGTTGTTTTTTTTTCAATTTACACACTTGCACCTTTATGCTTAGGTTGTTGAATGTGAATGACTTTAACAATTTAATCTGCTTTCTCATTACATGTGATTCCTGAGCTAGTATTCAAATAAACTGTACACTTATCTCACTCTGTATTCTTTTGTAAAACCGAAATGTCTCATCAACCTGACTGAGATGTTTGAATACTTAGTTGTGCTAAAACTGATTCTGAACACTTCATAACTTCCCTTGGTGTTACTTCTTCAGTGCTGCCGGTATAGCTATTGTATTCATCACATACTGTAGACTGCTCCACTATAAAAGGTTACTCCTGGTTACTAATCTGTGTATATTGTGTTGTGTGCATAATATAAGGTTTTATTATATTTTTATATGTTATAGATTAACATGCTTATATTTTACCTTTCTTTGTTTCTGAAATGCAGACTCATATCTTTCTGACTAGACAAGTCATTATAAAGGATGATGACTTCATTTTTTTTATTTGATAGCACACCTTTGGGAATCAATAACTGAAATGATCTCTTCCTGTAATTACTTACTCTTCACCTATCACCTAATTTAAGGACATTTCTTAGGTCAACAGGTCTAGAGGTCTCTTACATTTGCAGGTTGCCTTCTTGCCCTCTCTGTGTTTTGTCCTTTTCTATGACTTTATGCTTTATGTTTATGCTTAGGTCTTTGTCCTGCTGGTGTGTGTCAAGATTTTAAGTAAGCAAACAAAATTTACACTCAAAAAACCTCACAAAGAACCAAGATCCAAAGAGAAACCCATTAGATTCTGTAATATAGTGTAAGGTGTCGGTCCATGCCGCCGGTCACCAGCAGGGGGCCTGGGCGGCGCAGTAAGAGAGCAGCTGGGAGCAGCTCTCAGAATTCCAGTTCCCAGAAGCCCCAGCACTGATTATTGCTAATCAGGCACACCTGCAGGGCTCTGCATAAAAGCTCACTCAAACCATTGCTCAGTGCTGCACCTTTGTAGAGGGGCAGATGGTATGGCATTTAGCAAAAGGAGAAAAGAAAAGGAAAATGAAAAGAAAAGAAAGCTACAACAAACAAGTAAAAGAAAAGAGAGAAAAAGAACAGAAAGTTGAAACAAAGAAAAATAGACAGATTAACTGAGGTATAAACTCAAGAAAATCTGTGTTAAAAGGGTGAGCAAATCTTAAAGGGTTCAGCTCCCAGTCTTAAGTTTATTTCTCAAAAAACAAACATTTTAGTTAAAGGAGTGTTTCCGGCCCTGAGGCTGATGGTAATTTTGTGTTGGTTTAGTTACTATTATCTCCCTTTGTTTGAGCATGCCATTTTCAGCGTCTCCTTTGTTTGCCGTTCCCGCCTTTTTTTTTTTTTTTAGCTACCGCCTTTTGAGTTCGTTTTCCCATGTGCTTTATCCACTCCTCCAGTAAAGCAGTGGTAAAGTGCTGCTCTCTGGTTCAGTGAGTTACTGGTTCAAATCCAGCCTCAGACACTCACAACAGTAAAAGTACACAAACACAGTCTCCACACCTCATACCTTGTTTTCTGTTTTATATTAATTCACTTTCACTGTTTACCCATAAAATAAATAAACCAGGAGCTCTGCTCCTGGGTCCACCACCCTTTATCCCGTAACATATAGTTATAAAAATAATGCATGTTACTCAGTCTGTGATCTGTATACACTGGTTTTTTTTGTACAACATAGAAGAGTTTCCTGTTACTGTGGGCCTCATGGCACAGTAGTACAGAGAATAATCTAATACTGCAACAGAGATCTTCAGATTCACAAGGTTTTCTGACCCATCAATTATAGCTGGTAAACCAGGAATGCTGGAGTTCTCATAGGGCTGATGTGTACCAATAGAAACAATAAACTCTGGTGTAGATCCACGATACTGACGATACCGCTGCAGATAATCATCACAAGAGGGAACAATGCTGTGACCCTCTGCTCCATTTAATACTTCATTCAGTAGTGTTATTGACTGTGCCAAACTCTTCCCTGCAAATCAGATAAATGTTTTATGTGATGTACAGTCATAAAGTAAAACTAAAACACATTGTGTATTGTGACTGGATAAAAATACTGAGATGTACTTACATTGTATAGTTAAGAAGAAGAGAACACGAACATGTTTGTATTGTGAGAAGTGAAGGAAGGACGGGGTGATTGTGCTACTTTACACTTCTATACAAACTCCTCCTATATTCAGTTGATTTGAGTGGGGAATAAAAGCAGGTTCTGATGCATTTTCTTATAATTTTTAGATCTGTGGCACCTTTTATAGACCAGGTTTATTTTTTACTCGCTTATTCACTCCTTCATTCACAAGTCACAGATACTGTAGTACTTTTTATGTGCACTGATGCATTTTCTCTGGTTTGTAATTTACAGTAATCTTTGGCATTTTAATCTGTATCGTGTTTTTAAATGCTGAAGTAAAACACTATGCTGTGGTTTCTAAAGTGGTTGTGGTGAGTTATATGAATTGTCAAATATTTAAATCACCCAACGCTTTGCATTTGTTAAATATTTAAACTCTACTTTATACACATTGACATGGTGCCACCAATTACAGGAAATTACTTTCTGAACCAAACCTTCAACCCAGTGCAGGCGTCCGTCTGGCCTATGCTGCCACCCTGCCAAGTGTTCTTTTTATTGAAAACCAACAGATCACCCTACGTGACATGCCATTCAATGCAGATTAGATGTAATCTCTTACTCAATAGAAGGATAGTAAAAAGGCAAACAAATCCAAGCAATGTCATATTTGTGCTGCAGAATCACTCAAAGACTGCTATCATTCCTATACTGTATATGTCTGAACCATGTCCTCTCCTTCTCTAAAAGTACAGCATTTGACAAAAGTTAGATGGAGTCTGCCATCATTTGTATATTTTCCCTCCCTATAGTTGTGTGCAAAAATAAACAAAAAGGTTTTTGCTAATTGTTATGTGGTAGGGGTCCGCCGTTGGTGAAGAGAAGAATAACAACTTACTTTCCCAGCCCCGAAACTACTCCGACAACGTCACCCCACTTTTTTATAAAGGGTAGGGGGACCCTCTCAAATAAATGAGAGATAAGGCAGTTTAACGTGAAAATGTACTTTATTTAGTCAATACTCGCAACAATCATGGAAGTAATAAATAGACTACTAAAGTGCAACAGTGCTTTATAAAGGTTTTTCCCCAAGAGCAAAATAAAAAAAAAAACAATTATGAAAGAGTGTAGCACAAAACACCTCTACAATTAAACCTTAAGTAAACAACCCAATCAGAAGGAATATACACAATCAATATCAACCAAAATACAAACTAAAGTAATAAAAATAACCACTATCCAAAAGCAACCCTAAGTCAAACAGAGGTGATAAGTGCTCACTCAAACAAAAGAAAAATACAATAAAGGAAAGCCCTGGGTCAGTACACTGAAACTTCACGATATTAGTTAAAGCCTGTAAAGCCAATTAAGTAATACAGTAGGTCCTCGACTTAAGTTGGAGATCCGTTCCTACGGACACGACGTAGCGCAATTTTCGCCGTAAGTCGGAACACACCTACATAAGCACCTATGTCACTCACATGGAGCACATACAACGCCGTCTTCCTCGTATAGCGCCACGTGACGACGTATTCATCCACTCCGCTCACCAACTAGTTCCCGTATGAACTTTGTTTTTATGTCGCAAACGCCGTACGTCGGAATGATTGAACAATACTTTCGTAATTAATGTATGGGAGATGGCGACGTAACCATGAAATGCCGTATGTCGAGTCCGCCGTAACCCGAGGACTTTACACATCACTTAATGAAACTAAGTTTACAAGGGAAAAACAGTCTGGGAAAAACAGTGGCCTACAGGCAACCAGGCCCGGCTCCACTGCAACAGATAATACAAAACACACTTTAATTTTCACAGTACATTCTTGTCACTTAAAACGTAACCATTAACAAACCTCCATTAAAGAAAGCATAGCATTTATAAACAATACTATCACCTTATTTAATACTCAACATAGACTAACTCAAAAATACATAGAAACTTATACACATAAATACTATAAAATAAGATAAACATACACAACCAAAAATACATATATAAGTATCTACCTACCTAAATACCTACATTCAAGCAAAGGTTACTCTAACAAACAAGAAATATTAAAATAAGAGGTACAAATATAAAACACCCACCTAACTGCTGCACAGGTGTACTCAACCACGCACGGACAGTGACGTCAGAGTGTTCTCCACACCTGCGCACAATTTATGAAAAGGCCACAAAACGCAAACAAACCATGCAAGACCAAGATGACTAATAAAAAAACAAATAATTCTGCACCCCGATTCCCAATAGAACGCTTCAGTCCCACCAAATGGCTCACTTTTCCTGGCGTCCCAGGTCAGCCATACAACACACTGAGAGAGAGAAAGGGTCTAAATCTGTTATTACATAATCTACTGTACTATTACCAAGAGGTGAGCAGAACGTGTACCTTCCTAATGAGTCTCCTATACCGTTGACGATGTACAGACCTAAAGTTTGACAGAGCTGCAGGAGGTCTTTGCCGTTTTTGTTTGTAACTTGGTCTAATTGTTTCTGTGGTTTAGGGTCGAATTAGTATTAAGAATTTGTTTGTTATTGATGAATCTATTTCCCTGTTCATTTATGATATCAGGTTGGGTTCCTGTTCTGGCGTTCAGGTCTCCACAGACGAGCACGTTTCCCTGGGCTTGGAAATGGCAGGTCTCTCTCTCCAGCTCTGAGAACATGTGTTCAGAGTAGTATGGAGACTCTGACGGAGGAATATAAATGGCACAGAGAAACAGATCCTTCTGTGATGACAGTATAGTTTTGTTTATTTTTAGCTAAATGTGGTATTTTCCAATTTTCATAGTGTTTATTACCGTGTGTACGTGTGATTTGTACCAGATTATAAGACCTCCTGAATCTCTGCCTTGGCGCACTGTGCTTGGGAGGGTAATATGGTAAAGTTTTTGGGAGGGTAATATGATTTCTCTGTAATCATGGGGACAGTGAGTGACCGTGTCGGCCTTGCACCATGTTTCCTGTAGGATGATGATGTCAAGGTTTTTAATGTGTGTGTGGAAATCTGTGTGTCTGCTTTTTAATCCGAAGGCTGATGAGCTCAGGCCTTGGATGTTCCAATTAGCAACAGTAAGTGACATTGTGCAGTTGCAGTGTATGGTGTTTAAAATGAGATAAACTTTGTAAATATATATCAGATTTTTTTTTGTGTGTTTATACATTTATATATATGTATACATTTATTTGTATCTTTATTTATATATATATATATATATATATATATATATATATATATATATATATATATATATACAGTGTATCACAAAAGTGAGTACACCCCTCACATTTCTGCAAATATTTTATTATATCTTTTCATGGGACAACACTATAGAAATAAAACTTGGATATAACTTGGAGTAGTCAGTGTACAACTTGTATAGCAGTGTAGATTTACTGTCTTCTGAAAATAACTCAACACACAGCCATTAATGTCTAAATGGCTGGCAACATAAGTGAGTACACCCCACAGTGAACATGTCCAAATTGTGCCCAAAGTGTCAATATTTTGTGTGATCACCATTATTATCCAGCACTGCCTTAACCCTCCTGGGCATGGAATTCACCAGAGCTGCACAGGTTGCTACTGGAATCCTCTTCCACTCCTCCATGATGACATCACGGAGCTGGTGGATGTTAGACACCTTGAACTCCTCCACCTTCCACTTGAGGATGCGCCACAGGTGCTCAATTGGGTTTTGTCCATCACCTTTACCTTCAGCTTCCTCAGCAAGGCAGTTGTCATCTTGGAGGTTGTGTTTGGGGTCGCTATCCTGTTGGAAAACTGCCATGAGGCCCAGTTTTCGCAGGGAGGGGATCATGCTCTGTTTCAGAATGTCACAGTACATGTTGGAATTCATGTTTCCCTCAATGAACTGCAGCTCCCCAGTGCCAGCAACACTCATGCAGCCCAAGACCATGATGCTACCACCACCATGCTTGACTGTAGGCAAGATGCAGTTGTCTTGGTACTCCTCACCAGGGCGCCGCCACACATGCTGGACACCATCTGAGCCAAACAAGTTTATCTTGGTCTCGTCAGACCACAGGGCATTCCAGTAATCCATGTTCTTGGACTGCTTGTCTTCAGCTAACTGTTTGCGGGCTTTCTTGTGCGTCAGCTTCCTTCTGGGATGACGACCATGCAGACCGAGTTGATGCGGTGTGCGGCGTATGGTCTGAGCACTGACAGGCTGACCTCCCACGTCTTCAACCTCTGCAGCAATGTTGGCAGCACTCATGTGTCTATTTTTTAAAGCCAACCTCTGGATATGACGCCGAACACGTGGACTCAACTTCTTTGGTCGACCCTGGCGAAGCCTGTTCCGAGTGGAACCTGTCCTGGAAAACCGCTGTATGACCTTGGCCACCATGCTGTAGCTCAGTTTCAGGGTGTTAGCAATCTTCTTATAGCCCAGGCCAGCTTTGTGGAGAGCAACAATTCTATTTCTCACATCCTCAGAGAGTTCTTTGCCATGAGGTGCCATGTTGAATATCCAGTGGCCAGTATGAGAGAATTGTACCCAAAACACCAAATTTAACAGCCCTGCTCCCCATTTACACCTGGGACCTTGACACATGACACCAGGGAGGGACAACGACACATTTGGGTACAATTTGGACATGTTCACTGTGGGGTGTACTCACTTATGTTGCCAGCTATTTAGACATTAATGGCTGTGTGTTGAGTTATTTTCAGAAGACAGTAAATCTACACTGCTATACAAGCTGTACACTGACTACTCTAAGTTATATCCAAGTTTCATGTCTATAGTGTTGTCCCATGAAAAGATATAATGAAATATTTGCAGAAATGTGAGGGGTGTACTCACTTTTGTGATACACTGTATGTATATGTGTGTATATATATATATATATATATATATATATATTAGGGCTGTCAAACGATTAAAATTTTTAATCGCGATTAATCTCAGAATTTCATATAGTTAATCGCGATTAATCGCATTAAAAAAAATCTGTGTAAATGTTATAGAAAACAAGGATTTTTAAGTGAAATGTTACAATTACAATGGTGAACACATTTTATGCTAAATGTACTAATGTTAAAAACTGCTGGGACAAGAGAAAACTGTAAGGGAGTTTTATTCACTCACATACTAGGCAGTAATACTATCCAGTGGTTTAATGGACGTTTCTACACGAACTGAGTGTGTTTAGACTAGGGTGGCCAGATTCATAGTAACAAAAAAAATTCATTACACCCCAAAAAGCCGGACATCTTATTAGGAACAGGGGGACATGCTACTGCAACACACAGAATGAATCCAGAACCCATATAACAGAGTTTTTGACCAATTTAAGCAAGAATTATATAACAAATGACTGTTTTATTCACTAAATGTTGTGTCTTTTCATATTTAGGTCCGTTCATCAATGCCTCAAAAGTTTACTTTTTGGCATTTTCACCGCGTTCCTGATCATGAGAGCTGAGTGATTGACTCAGGTAGCGCGGTGTTTACAAAACAGAGAGGGCGGGCGAAATTCAACCACCCAATCACAGACTAGCATTTAGAGGGCGGACCTTCTCCGATTGGCCAGTGGTAGCTCTATAAGGAGTCAAATGAGGCTGTTAAACCAATGAAATACAAAGCATTTGTTTCGACATGTACCTGAGCCAATGGTAAATAATATTGATCAAAAATGAAACCAGTTCACTCCAAAAGGAGGATTTTTAAGTGTCCGTCCTAGCGTTACGTGAATGGAGGACTGGCAGCTTCTTTATTATGCAAGTGCATTACTACGACACTACCACGCTCGGTAACATTATGTTAACAAACCGCAAATAAAAAACGGTGGCAAGTCCGACATTAAAACGTTGGTTCTACCAGTCAAGTCTCAACATGAACTAGAATTTGCGTTAACGGCACTAATTTTTATAATCGCGTTAAATTGAGATTGCGTTAATGCGTTATTATCGCGTTAACTTCGACAGCCCTAATATATATATATATATATATATATTTATATATATATATATATATATATATATATATATATATATATATATATATTGATAACTGTATATACTGTATGTGCATGTATACATTTTGTTAAATTTTTTCAAAGTGGTTATTATTCTGTCCAGTGTTCTGTCCAACTTTAGTTTAGTCTATTGCAGATGTACTGTAATAATTGTCTGATCTCACCCATCTCATTGTGTTGCGCTGGTCCTCTGAGAGCCTCAGCGTAGCTGCGCTGCATTTCAGAGGTGTGGGTGAGGTGTCGTGGGGTTACTGCTGAAGGTCTCTGTTGTTGGTGGTTCGTTGGTGTTGGCGGAACTGGGGGGCGTCGAGGTGCTGGTCTGCCTGGTCCTGGTCTGGTTGGGTGGTTCGGTGGGGTTGGCAGGATTGGAGGGCGTCGAGGTGCTGGTCTGCCTGGTCCTGGTCTGGTTGGGTGGGGTTGGCAGGATTGGAGGGCGTTGAGGTGCTTGTCTGCCTGGTCCTGGTCTGGTTGGGTGGTTCGGAGGGTTTGGCAGCACTGGAGGGCATCGGGGTGCTGGTCTGCCTGGTCCTGGTCTGGAGTGCTGTGCAGGTCCAGCTGAAAACGGGTGTGTCTGTGGTCTCCTGATGGGTGTGCTGTGGCTCTGATGTGGTCGCTGTCCTGGTGTGTGTGTGGATCCGTTTATTCCCAGTGCTGCAGCTTTCAGAGTTCTTGCAAATTCTCTGATGCTGTATTTATTCAGGTGCACATGGTCGTACAGGTGATGAAGCGAGATGTTGGTGTGGTGGGCGATGTGAATGTTTGGGATGTGGGCACATCCTTTGGTGATGTCCATGTTTACTCTCTGTATGGTGTCGGGGTGAAAGTCTCTTCGTTGCAGGAGGGTAGATATGATTATTTTAGCATTTGGGAAAGTCTCAGCCGTCCTCTTTGCAGCTCTGCACACCATCACTCCGACTCCCTCTTGTTCCGCCCTCAGGTCGTTTGTGCCCGTATGGATAATTATACACCTGGGCTCACCCAGGGTATTATTTTGTAGAAGTTTGTGAACATCACTTGTCCTTGGACACCAGATTTTAGAAGTTTTTTGTCCCGGAAATAGTCTCTCCAGGTTTAAAAAATTGCCATTTGAGTCTATGAGAATGGCGATCTCAGTGTCTGTGTGGGACTCAGCTGGTTGGTCACTTTGCTGTGGTTGATCGTCCAGCTGTGTGGTGCAGGGTGTTTCCTGTGGGGTGCCGTCTTTTGGTTTTGAGATTCCAGGAGGCTGTAGTGGGGTCCTGGGTGTGGGTTGTGCAGAAGGCCCAGGAGTGGGTGGTGGTGATCCAGGGGTGAGCTGGGTGGCGCAGGCTGTGGTGTGCGCATGATTTCCAGAATTGATGTCCAAAGGTGCTGGAGATGTTTGGATTTTTTGTTGTTAATGTTTCAATGATGTTGTCACGTTTGTGCATCTCCTGTATCAGTTTTGTTAGTTCTTCTTTTAGGATTGAGTGTTCTTTTTCCATGTTCTCCCTGTAGTGTACCAGTTCAGCCTGTAGTGTTTCTCTCTCCTTTATTAAATTTTGGGTGTCCCTTCTCAGTTCCTGTAATGTCTTTTGTTATGTATTTTGGCGGAGGGGTAAAGTGCCAGGGTGTCCATATGGCATAGACTTTTGAGAGATGGAAAAACCTCTTCAAACTTCTTCAGAGCCCCCTCACTGCCTTTTACTACCACAGATCCAATATGGTATATGTTTACAGTTAAAAGTTTCTCACCATTTTCGTAAATGTGAATCTGCTGTCCTTTAAAATCATCACCAAAAATGGCTTTGGTAAAGTAGGAGCAGATCGTTGGATGCCAGGTTTTCTTGTCCTCCGAATAGAAGTTTAGATTTGTGATGCTCTCTCCATTAATTAGCTCAGTCCTTAAACAGAGTTTCTGGATTTTCTTTCAAAATTTTCAGTTTGTATTCATTTTTGTCCATCTTGGAGGTAAACTTTTATATTTTCTATACAAATTCCTCCTATTTTCAGTTGATTTGAGTGGGGAATGAAAGCAGAGCTTTACATTAATCACTCAGTCATATTAAATATTTTAATTAAATACACTGTATTTACTTCACATAGATACAATATTATATCTGTCTAATTATTTGTTATACATGCTGCAAATGGAAGCCATTAATTTGTCAACAAATTACATTTTCTCAATTGTTCCTTTAATTAAGTAGCAGGTCCTGATGCATTTTCTCATCATTTTAAGATCTGAGGAACCTTATAGAGCAGGTTTATTTTTTACTCGCTTACTTACTTACTTTTTTATTCACAAGTCACAAATACTGTAGTAGTTTTTATGTGCACTGATGCATTTTCTCTGGTTTGTTGTTTACAGTAATTTCTGTCATACACTGCTGCTGATTTTAATCTGTATTGTTTTGTTAAATTCTGAAATAAACACTACACTGTGGTTTTGCTGATCAGTTATATAAATTGTCAAATAAATATTTAAGGCAAGCTAAAGGCTGAATTGAAAGTAATAAGATTATCTGACCATAAATGCATTTGTTAGTTGTCTTGTTAAAAAGTAGCTGTTTATTATTAAAGTTCAGTAACATGGTTTCATGGTTATTGATGCATTTGTTAATGCATGATGTATTGTGTAATGCATGTGTCATGACAAATGAACACACTTCAATGTTATTTTGGCCTCATCTCAAAATCCTTGAAGTAAGATGATGTGAAAGGAGCCTAATTCTTAAAACTAGTAAAAAAGTCCTGATTTTATATCTTAAGTTTGTAGCTCAAGAATCATGATAATGTGACCAGAGATTTATGTGCTTATTTTGACACCTAAATTACTTAAAATAAGGTACAATTTCTCAGTAAGTCTGATCAGGGTAATTGTTCTTAAAATAAGCAAAATAATCTTACACTTAAACTGTTTTGTAAGACAAAACATCTTATCAGACAAAAGAATAAGATTTATTACCTTGATATAAGATAATTTCACTTGCTAAAAATTTGTTTTTTTGCAGTGTACAAGTCAGCAACAAATGTATCCAATCAAATATCAATATCCACTCATCCTAGTAACTAATTACATTTTAATCTGTTAGAACATGGTGATTGTGGACTTTCCTCCCAATCTGCCATGTAGGTATTAGCATAAGCGGGTGCAAATGTTTTGCCCAGTACTGTCCCCTGTATTTGTAGGTAAATCTGTTAATCGAACAGGAAGTCGTTGCGGGTCAAATTTAATTCTAGGAGTTGTAATATTTCTATATCTGGCCGGGATGGGTCTGGGTATTTGTCAAAACAACGTTTCACAGCTACCAAGCCCATTTCTGTATTTATATTTGTGTAAAGGCTTTGAATGTCGATCATGAAAAAGGTTGCTGTATTACTGAAGGACCTCCTAGTGATTTTGGTTATGAAGTCATAAGTGTCTTTTAAATAACTGGTGGTTTTGTGAAATAGGATTTAGAAAGTGATCTATATATTGTGATATATTATAGGTTTCACTGTCACAATCTGTGACAATAGGGCGGCCTTGTGGAATTTGATAAAGGACGGTCCAGGTTTCCGGATTTTTGTTTAAGAGTAAATTCATACCACTTCAGTATATGCACAGTAAAACTCACCAGGATCTTCTATCAGTTTCCTTTTACTCTTAACCCTGGTGCAGGGGCCATCGTCATCATCACTGTCACCATCATCTGTGGTAAAGTGAATACAGCACTGATTATTGCTTGTCCAAATGTTTTTCCAAAGTTAATCACCAAACATGATTCTTTGCCTGTGATACAACTTATCCCATCTGCCATATTCTGTCACCTCACAGAGTTGCGTACCCTGATGAAAATGTGCACATCACCAAATCCAATACATTTTGAACATGCATAATTACATACTAGCTTGGCATGGTTCTCAGTCCTGGTCCTGGTTCAGCACTGTCCCACATGCTACGTTTACCCATCTTTAATGCTGTTCCATCAGCTTCCTCTTTCTCTGCTTACTAGTGGTAACAGAGCCGTAATCACCATAGTCATCCTCTGTAAAATAAAAACAGCAACTTCTTTTCTGGGATAGCTTTTGTTAATACTCCTGTATAGGGTGACATCATAATGCTACTGTAATGTGCTTATTAAAATTTTGACAAAAAGGTAGCCCATAATTAACTGCCTACTTATTACTACTACATGAACTACAGTAAAGGATGACTACAAATTTTGCACAGCACTTTTAGTTATGTGTTATACAGTGGTGCAGTAATTGAGCCTACCGATTTGTGCAATACCTAGATAATGATGTAGTACCCAGGACCATGACTGGCCTCGGTCTTGTGAGGGGAAATGGAACATGTTTGGCCATTTACATGAACAACAATGCCTACACATCTAAAATATCTGCTTCCCGTTTTATTGTCCGCGGGAATTCTCCTCTGTTGTGCTTCTTGGTGTTTACATTCCACCTCATGCGTGCGCACGCAAGGCGCTGAGCACTCTCACTGATCAGATCCTCAGCACGGAACACAAACACACAGACTCTATTTTCATCATTTTAGGGGACTTTAACAGAGCACAACTTAACAACGAACTACCTAAATACAGACAGCATGTTACCTGCCCCACCAGGGAGAGCAACATTTTAGATCACTGCTACACTGTATTCACAAGCACAAGCCACAAGCAGCCTGGACGAATACACAGACACTATGACCTCATACATCAGCTTTTGTGAAGACATCTGTGTTCCCACCAGGACTCGCATTAAATATAATAATGACAAGCCCTGGTTTAATGCCAAATTGAAACAGCTGCACACCAAATTGAAACAGTCTAAGGACACCCTAACCAAAGAGATCAAGGCTGCAAAGAAGAACTACTTCAGTGATAGCTCAGTGGTTAAGGTACTGGACTAGTGAACAGAAGGTTGCCGGTTCAAGCCCCGCCACCACCAAGTTGCCACTGTTGGGTCCCTGAGCAAGGCCCTTAACCCTCAATTGCTCATTGTGTTCCGCTCACTGTGTAAGTCGCTTTGGATAAAAGCGTCTGCTAAATGCTGAAAATTAAAATGTAAATGTACTCCAACAAGCTAAGCAGCATGATGTCCACAAATGAGCCATCAACTGCCTGGAGGTGTCTGCAGAACATCACCAGCTACAAAAAGCCACCTACACAGACAATGGGAGATTGTCAACTGGCCAATGACCTTAACAGATTCTACTGCAGGTTTGAACAGCCCAGCAACGAGCTCCCATCCAACATCACTTCACACCCATCTGACTATCAGCCACTCATCCAGCCTGCCCTGAAGATCTGCGAGGAAGACATGCTTAGACTTTTTAAAAAAACAGAAAGTCTAGAAGGCCCCTGGCCCTGATGGAATCTATCCCTCCTGCCTGAGGACCTGTGCAGACCAGCTTGCACCTGTCTTCACTAAGGTCTTTAACAGATCACTGGAGCTGTGTGTTGTTCCGTCCTGTTTTAAGTGCTCCACAATAATACCCATTCCCAAAAAGGCAACTACCACAGGACTAAATGACTACAGACATGTTACCCTGACCTCTGTGGTCATGAAGTCCTTTGAAAGACTGGTTCTCAACCACATTAAGGAAAAATCACAGACCCCCTGCTAGACCCCCTGCAATTTGCCTATCGGGCCAACCGGTCGGTGGACGATGCAGTGAACATGGGTATCCACTTTATCCTCCAACACCTTGATCATCCAGGAACTTATGCTAGAATTCTGTTCCTGGACTTCAGCTCAGCCTTCAACACAATTATTCCAGGACAACTACACAGCAAACTGACTGAACTCAGTGTACCAGCCTCCACCTGCCAGTGGATAACTGACTTCCTTACTGGCAGAAAACAGCAGGTGAGGCTGGGAAAGTTTACTTCAGGGACCCGAACTATCAGCACGGGTGCCCCACAGGGTTGTGTACTCTCCCCACTGCTCTTCTCGCTGTCCACAAATGACTGTACCTCCATGGACTCCTCTGTTAAAATCCTGAAGTTTGCAGATGACACTACAGTCATTGGTCTCATCAGTGACAGTGATGAGTCTGCTTATAGACTAGTGGTTGATCAGGTTGTCCACTGGAGCAGTCAGAACAATCTGGAGCTGAACACAGCAAAAACAGTGGAGATGACCGTGAACTTCAGGAGTAGCCCCCCAACCCTGCCAGCACTCACCATCCTAGACAGAACTGTGATGGCTGTGAAGTCCTACAAGTTTCTGGGCACAACAATCTCCAAGGACCTGAAGTGGGACAGCAACATCAACTCCATCATCAAGAGGGCTCAACAGAGGATGTACTTCCTGTACCAGCTGAGGAAGTTCAACCTACCCCAAGAGCTGATGGTGCAGTTCTACACAGCCATCATAGAGTCTGTCATCACCACATCCATCACAGTGTGGGGCAGCTCAGCCACCAAACATGACACCAAGAGACTGCAGCGCATCATCAGGTCTGCAGAGAGGACCATCGGTGTAAAGCTGCCCACACTGCTGGACCTGCATGCCTCCAGAACCAGGAAGCACGCAGGGAAAATTATCACTGACCCGACTCACCCTGGCCATCACCTGTTTCGGTGCCTTCCATCAGGCCGACGCTTCAGCCACATAAAGACCAGAACAACCAGGCTACAGAAAAGCTTTTTTCCAAACTCCATTGTGCTCATGAACAATTGAACACTAAAGAACTGTTCATCTTTGGGACACTTGCTCATCTACAAATGACCTATTTAACTTCTATAATGACTTGTAACCCTGCTTTTCTGGTCTTTCACATTCATTTAATTTCTTCTTTATATATAGTATATATCTATAGTTTTTATACTGCACAGAACTCTGCACCTTTAACCCATAATGTGAATTACACAAGCTAATTCTTTACAGGTATGAATGTGTGAAATGTGTGTTAGAGAGAGTGTATATATATGTGTGTGTGTGTGTGTGTGTGTGTTTGACTCTGAATGTGACTTTGGTTATACAGATGCTAGCAGTGCACGATAAATACAATAAGGACAGTCTTAGAGTCAGAGAGGTTTTATTGTCATTTCAGCTACATACAAGTACATATTAAAACGAAACAGCGTTCCTCTAGGATCACGGTGTAACACGGTACAAAAAGTGCAAGACAATACAAAACAGTGTAAATACAACAATAAATACAAAAAATCCTATAATAAATAACTACAAAAGATATTCCTAATTATCCCTAATCTAAACAAGTAATTAGAAGACAGGACTAAAGACAAGTGTTAGTACATGATGGTGAATAGATGGTACAATGGTTCATGAGGTAGTGACATGTTGTACATTAGCAGCGTAAAATTGGCAATGCCGAAAAGGTGCCTAAAAAGTAAATAAGGTGCAAAAATTACTTTCCGGAGGAAATTATAGTTATATATGTTATATATGTTATATGTATATATATATATGTTATAGTACTGAATTGAGGAGTCTGATTGCCTGAGGGATAAAACTGTTACACAGTCTGGTTGTGTTAGTCCGGATGCTGCGGTATCGTCTCCCAGACGGGAGCAGAGTAAAAAGTCCATGTGATGGATGGGTTGGATCGTCCACAATGCTGAGAGCTTTGCGGATGCAGCGGGTGTTAAAAATGTCCGTGAGAGATGGAAGAGCGACCCCGATGATCTTTTCAGCTGTCCTCACTACTCGCTGGAGAGTTTTGCGGTCCGACGCAGTACAATTTCCGAACCAGACAGTGATGCAGCCGCTCAGGATGCTCTCGATTGTTCCTCTGTAGAACGTGGTGAGAATGGGGGGTGGCAGATGAGCTTTCCTCAGTCTTCTCAAAAAGTAGAGACGCTGCTGGGCTTTCTTGGTGATAGAACTGGTGTTGAGGGTCCAGGTAAGATTCTCCTCCAGATGAACACCGAGAAATTTGGTGCTCTTGACGATCTCAACAGATGAGCCGTCGATGTGCAGTGGGGAGTGGTCCCTTAGTGTCTTTCTAAAGTCAATGACCATCTCTTTGGTTTTATCCACGTTCAGAGACAGGTTGTTGACTTGGCACCAGTCCGTTAGATGTTGTATCTCCTCTCTGTACGCTGACTCATCGTTGTTGCTGATGAGTCCCACCACAGTTGTGTCGTCTGCAAACTTAACGATGGAATTCGAGCTGTGCATTGCTGTACAGTCGTGCGTAAGCAGAGTAAACAGCAGTGGACTGAGCACACAGCCTTGGGGAGCGCCGGTGCTCAGTGTGGTGGTGCTGGAGGTGTTCTTACCGATCCGGACGGACTGAGGTCTCTCAGTCAAGAAATCCAGGATCCAGTTGCAGAGAGAGGTGTTCAGGCCCAGCGTGCTCAGCTTTCCAATTAGATGCTGAGGAATGATGGTGTTGAATGCTGAGCTAAAGTCTATGAACAGCATCCTGACGTAAGTGTTCTTTCTGTCCAGGTGTGTAGAAGCCAGGTGAAGTGTAGTGGATATGGCGTCGTCCGTTGAGCGGTTAGGACGGTACGCAAACTGCAGTGGGTCCATGGTGGGAGGCAGTAGGGTCTTAATATGCCTCATGACTAGTTTCTCGAAGCACTTCATGATGATAGGCGTGAGTGCTACGGGACGATAGTCATTGAAGCATGACACAGATGACTTCTTTGGCACGGGTACGATGGTGGTCGTCTTGAGGCATGTTGGAACGATGGCGCTGCTCAGGGAGATGTTGAAGATGTCAGTGAATACATCTGCCAGCTGGTCTGCACATCCTTTGAGCACTCGGCCAGGAATGTTGTCTGGTCCAGAAGCCTTCCGTGGGTTGACTCTGTGCAGAGTTCTCCTCACGTCCGCTGTGGTGAGACGAAGCATCTGGTCGTCACAAGGTGGGATCATCTTCCTCGCCAACATGTTGTTCTGCGCCTCGAACCGAGCGTAGAAGTCATTCAGCGCATCTGGAAGGGAGGCATCACTGTCACAGACGGGTGGAGTCGTCCTGTAGTTGGTGATGGCCTGGATGCCCTGCCACAAGCGTCGTGTGTCACCGCTGTTCTGGAAGTGGCTGTGGATGTTCTGGCCGTGTGCGCGCTTTGCTTCTCGGATTGCCCGGGACTGTCTGGCTCTCGCTGTTCTCAGAGCCGGCTGGTCACCTGCTTTAAAAGCGGAGTCTCGGGCCCTCAGCAGTGCACGCACCTCTGGAGTCATCCACGGCTTCTGGTTGGGTCTGGAAGTGATGGTTCTAGTGGTAGTGACGTCCTCAATGCATTTGCTGATGTAGCAGGTCACTGAAGTCGTGTACTCCTCTAGATCAGTGTAATCGCCGTATGTTGCAGCCTCCCTAAACATGTCCCAGTCAGTGCACTCAAAACAGTCCTGAAGAGCAGAGATGGATCCTTCTGGCCAGGTTTTCACCTGTTTCTGTACAGGTCTGGAGCGCCTGACGAGTGCTCTGTATGCTGGGATTAGCATTACAGAGATGTGGTCTGTTTATTCTCCAAAGAGCATGCATTTGCGAGGAATAACGATGGTAGAGCCGGCCGGCTTGGGTTAGCTTTTAGCCTAGCACGGACCCCGGCTTGCTTTCCACGCTTCTGCTTCCTCGAGCACCGCTTGCGGCGCCCCCTCCCCCGGTCACCTGCTTCAGGTAACACCGAGGACTGCAGGCCTGGTTCGCGAAGTAGGCAGAGTTCATGCAGAGTTCGCTGCAGGTCATCTTGCAGGTTGGTTTCTGACTGCTACATTTGAGAAAACAGTGTCTGGCGGTTGTAAACTAAGTCAAAAGTGGTTTCCATACGTTTATAAACAAAACTGTCCTAAACAAACTTACAAACTTTTCCTGAAAAAACAAAAAAACACAGTTTTTCGACCCCAGAGCGGCCGCTGCGTGTTAACGCGCCGCCATCTTGGTTTCCTTGTATGTGTGAGCATACTTGGCCAATAAAGTCTGATTCTGACATTCATTCTGTAGCTTCTATTAGTACTAGTACTATGTTTTACTGAGATGATTTTACTACATCAAAAGTACTGAGCAAAATCACATTTGTGGCTGCCAATTATACACCTACAATTATTCATATCAGTGAAATTCTTACCTTTGGACTGTGTAAGTTCCAAAAATTCAGCCAGCTAAAACACACATTCATCTATTTGCTCCTGTACTTCACTTACTACCTTTAAATCTCGTCTCAGTTTACTTCCACTGGTGGTAATTCTTGATTGCTTTACACGAAATAATCTAATGTTGGGTTTGTGAAAGGTGCTATACTGCAGCCTTTCTCAACCGGGGTGCCGCCTGGCTTCGTCAGGGGTGCCGTCAAAAATATTCTGATAATTATGGGTCGTTCGCGAACGATCCGATTCTATTGAACGGCTCTTTAAAATAAACAAAAGGAACCGAGTCGCGCCTCTGGGAGCGGCTATATATATTTTTATTTCTGCGCAGTTCTTACCGACTGTAATCCACCCATTCCGCTTCCATCAGTAGAGGGAATCAATCAGTCATAATGAGAGCTGTTTATTATCGAAATTCAAATCCGAAAACGGAGAGCGGAGAGCGAGCGACACACACACACACAGAGAGAGAGAGAGAGAGAGAGAGAGAGAGAGAGAAAGCGAGACACACACACACACACACACAAACTGATCATTATTACTGTAAATATAATTTTTATTGTTATTATTTTGCACTGTTTTTATTAATATTTTATTCTATTTTATATTTTTTTGCACATGTAACTGTTTTGTATATATTTGTTCTTTCTTACTGTTATTTTTTATTATTTCTCTCTAACTTACTTTGGCAATACGAATGTCTTTATTTGTCATGCCATAAAGCTTCTTTTGAGAAGCAGAAAAGAAGCAGTGCTCTTAGTATAATGACAAATAATTGAGAAATAAACTATAAACCTGTTTAATTATGTTAAATCTGATTCGTTCATGGCGCGAACTGAGCTTTTCGAGCCTAACTTACATCAAGAACAAGTACAGGGAGCGACTGAGGGCTCTGGACCAGGAGCTCCGTGTCTGCCTCTCATCCATCCCTGCCAGAATAGGGCGATTGTGTTCATCATCCCAGGCTCAGGTTTCCCATTAAAAGTAAGTCACGTTTACCCCTCCCTCCCTAAATGACACCTTATGGTGTGTGTCCGTGTGTGTTAGCAGTCCGAGGGATGCAGAGTGTAAGTTTTTTAATACATTTTAGACTGGGGTGACTTGAGATTTTGCATACTTTTAAAGGGTGCCGTGACTGAAAAAAGGTTGAGAAACACTGCTATACTGTATAAGAAATTATGTGTTTTGTCGTGGAACTAAAGTTTAAGCTCGTATTGAATTTCACACAAGAAGGAAAACGCTTTATGAAACAAAGTTTAATGTAGGTGTTTGATTTTTGTACAGTATAGAATGATTTCCTGTCACTGTGGGCTGCAGAGCACAGTAGTAGAGAGCAGAATCTGATACTGCAGTAGAGGAGATGTTCAGATCCACTCGATCTTTAGCTTTATTTATCTTTACAGATATTCCTGGAACTGGAGGATCAGCTTTTTATTTCATAATTACTCTCACTAATCAAAATGAGGAATTCTGGTCTGGATGTGGAGAACTGACGATACCACAGCAGGTTATTATTTGTACCAGATCCTTTGTAATTGCAGGATAAAGTAACAGAGTCTCTCTCCAAGACAGTTTTAGTGGCTGAAACTGAATTAATTTCCTGTGCGCTGTTATAACCTGTGGACAGATAAAGAACAATGATTATTTATTGAAAGATATGAGTGTAAGAAAACAAACTGACAAAAATCTAGCAGCAGATACATTGTAACTTCTATTTAAGGTTTGGATAAAGGTTCTCATGTGTTATGTGATGTTATTTCTCACCTAAAACAATGGAAAGAAGACACAGAAATCCAAACAATGCCATGACTGAACTGCAGAATAATGTAGCTCAACACCTGCTATCATATCTTATACATAATTAAACCATTTCCTCTCTTTAACTTCCTTTTCCAGCAGTACAGCCCTGTTACAGAGTTTAGTAACATGTAGATGGAACCTGCCATCATGTGCACACTTACACTCACTACATCTGTGTGGAACAAAACCTACCATCTATTTGTACTGTATAACTGATTATTTATGCAAATATTATATATAATATGTTTATTCTTACAGAACTGCTGTCTTTTTATATTTGATATAAACATTAACTTAAACTCTTGATTTATGTCTTATTATGTTTTATGTATTTAATGTATTGCACTACTGACACATAACTGTTAGTACATTTGGTTAATCATTTTCAAGTTTAGTATTTATTATGGTAAGCAATAAGCCAGAAGACACTCATAAAAGTGCACTGAAAGACACGTCAAAATTTGCACACAAGCATTTAAAAGGAAATAAGGCTTGCCATATAATAACAACAGCACTGTACCTACTGTAAAATATGTACAATCTTGGCAAATAGTACTTTGCAATACATTCTATTAAAGAAAACATGTATTAATCTATGTGCTGGAACATATTAGCAAAACAACCCATGGTGGCACAGTGAGCACTGCAGCCTCACAGCACGAAGGTCCTGGGTTTGATTCCCAAGTGATGCAGTTCAGGTCCGTTCTGTGTGGAATTTACATGATCTCCTGTGTTTTACTCTGGAGGCTCTGGTTTTCAGTCAGGTTAATTGAAGCTACAAAAATTGCTCTAGGTTTGTGTGTGTGTGTTTGCACTGTAATGAACTGGCAACCTGTCCAGGGTGTTTCCTACCTTTTGCCTTGTGAATTGTACTAACCACAACCCTGAATAGAATAAAGTGGTTGTGAAACAGACAATGAATGAATGAATGAATGAATGAAAAATAACCTAAATCTGGACATTCTGACAAGACAACAACCCTAAACAAAATGCCAAATAACTGAAAAAAGAAAGTGAAGGTGCTTGCATGGCCTGACTTGCATCCTAATGATAAAGGATTTTGAAATAGCTCGTCCTTCCGAGGCATTCTTATAGTTTCCAGTTGTCAAAGACAGCTTACCAAGATGATGAGCCAAAACTAAACCATAATGCTGCAATACTGTATACATCTTGAATCTGTAATGTTGTTAGAAATTCGGCATACAGGAGTCAGGAGACCGAGTCTTCATCCAAAGAGTCTTTATTAACACATACAGATGTATGGGCGCAGCTTGGAAGACCAACAGAATCTAACTAGACATATTTTGGGAAGACTTTATATACACAAGAAATGAGGGGAGGAATTACAAGGATCAAAGGGAAAATGAAATGGGAATAAATAAAGGGGGTACTAGAAGGGTGTTGGTTTTATAGTGGGTAATACAGGAGAAAGAATGGGGAAGGGTGATCAAAAGGGTTTTGGCTTTATGAAATCGTGTTTTTATGGAGCTTACTTACCCATTTCATTGAGTTAATAAAAAAAGTCCAACATTTGCCTGCAGAACGTTACCGACTTAGATGGTTTGTTGCTACAACCCCAAATCAGAAAAAGTTGGGACAGTATGGAAAATGCAAATAAAATAAAAATGCAATGTTTCTTACATTTACTTTGACTTTTATTTGATTGCAGGCAGTTTGAACCCAAGATATTTCATGTTTTATCTGCTCAACTGCCTCAAGGCCTGCAGCACATTCCAAAGAAAGTTGGGACAGGGGCAATTAAGGGCTACTAATAAGGTAAAATGGACCATCACACAGTGGAAATGTGTATTGTGGTCAGATGAATTAGCATTCCAGGTTTTTTGGAAAAAATTGATGCTGTGTGCTACAGACCAAAGACGTCTGTCATGGTATGGGGATGTGTCAGTGCCCTTGGCAAAGGTCATTTACACTTCTGTAATGACAGCATTAATGCAGAAAAGTACATTGAGATCTTAGAGCAACATGTGCTGCCTTCAATATGTCATCTTTTCCAGGGACATCCATGCATTTTTCAACAAGACAATGCAAAACCACATGCTGCACACATTACAAAGGCATGGCTGTGGAAGAAGAGGGTACAGGTACTGTATTGGCCTGTCTGCAGTCCTGACCTGTCCCCAATAGAGAATGTGTGGAGAATTTTGAAAGGAAAAATGCTATAACAACAACCCCGTACTGTTGCACATCTTAAGACATGTTTGAAACACTAAATCACTTGGTATCCTCGGTGCCAAAACGTATTTTAAGTGTGGTGAAAAGGAATAGCAACATTACAATGTGGTAAATGCTTTACTTCTTTTGGAATGTGTTGCAGGCCTGAAATGCAGGAATGGACGTTTATTAATAAATACAATGAAGCTGACCAGACAATGCAATGAAATAAAAGTCGAAGTTTTTTTTATTATTTGCGTTTTTCATGCTGTCCCAACTTTTTCTGATTTGGGGTTGTAGATGCTTGTCAGCCTTACTAATATTTATCTGATGAATAATCTGATTAAGATACCTGGATTTCTGGCCGGAAACTTGATTATTCAATCATGTATTTGGGTAATTGACTTGCTATGGGATTTATATATTTGTGCATGTGCAGCTGAAGAGGTGATTTATTGGATAGCTGGGTCCAACAGTTACAGTTTGTTCACTTAACGATCAACTTATTACTTGGGTGAAATTATAGACTAATCAGTGAAAGGCAGCATTTTACATTTATGCCATTTAGCAGGCGCTTTTATCTGAAGTGACGTACACTTGTTACTGAATCTTGCATCAGCTAAGAAAGTTCAAGCTGCCCCAGGAGCTATAATAATATAATAATAATAAAATAAACTGCCATCATAGAGTCAATGTCATCACCATGTCCATTACAGTGTGGTGCAGCTCAGCCACCAAGCGCGACAATCACAGACTGCAGCACATTATCAGGGTCTGCAGAGAAGAACATTAGTGTTAAGTTGCCCACACTGCTGGAGTAAATCATTACTGACCCATCACACCCTGCCCAGCGCTTTAGCCAAATAGGAAACAAGACGACCTAAAATTGTGTTGGTCCCCCTTTTGCTGCCAAAACAGCCCTGACCTGTCGAGGCATGGACTCCACTAGAGCCCTGAAAGTGTGCTGGGGTATCTGGCACCAAGATGTTGGCAGCAGATCCTTTAACTCCTGTAAGTTGTGAGGTGGGGCCTCCATCGATCGGACTTGTTTGTCCAGAACATCCCACAGCTGCTCGATTTGTCAAACACACTCAAATCCTTATGCTTGCCCATTTTCCTGCTTCTAACACATCAACTTTGAGGATAAAATGTTCACTTGCTGGCTAATATATCCCACCCACTAACAGGTGCCGTGATGAAGAGATAATCTGTGTTATTCACTTCACCTGTCAGTGTTTATACCTACACTCTCTCTCTCTCTCTCTCTCTCTCTCTCTCTCTCTCTCTCTCTCTCTCTCTCTCTCTGTCTCTCTGTCTCTCTGTGTGTGTGTGTGTGTGTGTGTGTGGTTAACTGATAAGGTGTGAAAATAACTTTGATCTTCTAACTTCAAATATGTGAGTTTTTGTACAGCATCTCAATAGCTTTGTATCACTGGGCTTCTCTAAGAGCACAGTGATAGAGAGCAGAATCTGACAGCTTTAGATTGCTGATAGTAAATACAGTAGAACCTGATGATTCTTGTTTATGTCGTAAATACTGTGGTGCACTGTTAGGACTTTGTTTGTACCAGTAAAGATAAGTGTTGCTACTGCTTGACTCATATGAACATCGTAGAGTAACAGTCTCTGTTTCTTTAGCAACAATGTCAGAATTCACTGGCCAAATTTTATCTGCAAAACCACCTGTTAACAGAAAAGAAAATATGTTAAATAATACAAAAAAAATTGTAAAGAAATTAAACGTTTTAAAAACGTGCATTGATTAAAATCTTAATAAATTACCTGATGCTATAGTGAGAATCAGTGCTGTGTATCTCCCAATGTGCAGTAAGTTACATAGTGGAGCCATTTCTGATCACAGCTTTGTGAGGACTTTGTGCTGAACTCATCACATGAGGAAACAAGTCTCTAGGAAGTCACACACAGGAAGTGCAGGTGCTGCACCAACACTGTACACACATCATCATTTCATATCTATTCTTTACCAAAACACTGCTGGAGAATTTTAGCGTTTCTGAGCTTTGGTGTAAGACTATTGAAATATTTGTATGTACTAAAATACGTTATTCATGTTTGAGGTTCAATAATGACATGGCAGGTAATAATTTAATTAATACCAGCTTTATTTGTATTTCATTAAACAATAGAGATTGTTGTCAACAGCTTTACAGAGATGTGTGTCAAGATCCTTAGTAAGCAAACATCTCCCACATACAGAAGAAATCTTAAAAAGAACCAAGAGGAACCCATCAGATTCTGTAATATAGCCACTGTTTCTATTCCCATGCACCTGTCATTAACGTACATTGATCTGTTATAATGCTCCACTGTGAAAAGCTGCTCCTGCCCTGTCCATCTTTAAGTAATCTGTGTATATTGCAGTGTGCATAATATACAGTTCTAATATATACTTACAGTATATGTTATAGATTAACATACTTTAATTTTACCTTTACATGTTTTCAGGGCTGGACTGGGAACAAAATTCAGCCCTGGACTTTTTTCTTGACCAGCCCACTACAAGCACATTGCGCCACACATATCACCCCCTAATCAAATGTTAGATGATTGATATTAATAGTTTTCATCTATCTTACCACTAAAGTTAATAACTCACTATAATAAAAATTAAAATAATAAAAAAATAACTACAAACAAATATATATATATATATATTTCCAACACTTTCCTTTGGGATTAATAGTTCTATCCATCTATCACACACATAAAATTTACAATTTCTTAAATGGTTCTATTGGATTTCCCCATCCTGTCTCATTAAACCGCAAGAAATAAAATTAAACCTTTCTTTCATTAAACCTTTAACACTGGTAAATATGCTTTTTTCGCACTTTTATTCACACGTGATTCATGTTTGTTCCAAATTAGTGCATTGCTCCAATGAGCAAAGAAATAAATACTTTATATGTTGACAAGGGAAATTAACCATGTGCGCTATGAACATAATCACTCTAAAAATGTCCTGAACAACTGCATTTTTCCTTTCTGTATTATAGACAAGATAGTGTTTACTTTTTCTGAAGAGCAGAGACTAATGGTACCATCTCAAATTATATCCACCGCCCTATGTAGTGCACTATGTTGGACATGACATCATAGAACTTTTACAAAAATCGTCCTTAAAACGGCTGGTTTAAAGCCCCTGATATCCAACAGTAGCTTAGATAACTACTTATTAATCATTAGTGACTGTTAAAAGAAATGTTTTGTACTGTTAGGAAGTACCCTAAGTAGGGCATAGGCGACATTTGAGATGGGCCCACAGTCTCTTCTTAAACGGCGTTACTAACGAAGCAGAGGCTCTGAACACTAACTTTTCCTTTTCTGCTCTCTGGATATGCTGTAGTTCCTCACTGCCAAACAGGTTGTCCAGTTTCCTGCACTTTTCTGCATCTGCTTGCAGCTTTTTCTGTTTTTTATCACGGGCTTTTTCTGCACCTCCTTTACGCTTTTTCGACCCTTTCTCCATCTCGCACTCATTCATAGTTTTTGTACTGGTGCTTGTGATTACGGTTTATCCTGGGGGAGGGACATTTCTGTGATTGGCCAATGGACATGCAGTGAGGATACTGTGGTGGGCCAATGCACACTTCAGGATTATTATTCAGGAATATTTAAAACAGAATGTATTTTTCACTCTCTCAGCGGCCCACATACAGAGCGGCCCACCGGGAAAACTCCCGACCCTCCCGATGGCCAGTCCATCCCTGCATGTTTTTCGTTTATCCAGATTAATTTCTGTAACTTATTTGTTGGATTACCATGCAAAACACTCTGCCCTTAATATGTATTATTGTTTCAGGTCTTATCCAGCAATATTTTTGTGGGAGATGTTTGATTGTATTCTTGCAAACTAACCAAGTATGTCACTGACACTTTCTGTCTTGTTGAATGTTGTACATTGTACTTACTCATGCAGAAAAACGATGAGTGCTAATGAGCCTAAATAATGCTGGCCATTGTAGTTTCCAAATTAATACACTTGTGTTAGTGTCACATCGTTTGCTGTTCAGAGTGGGCATGGCAGGTTGGTTAGTTACACTACTGGTTCTGTGGGTCAGTAGGAGAGGTTTTGAGTAGTTAGGGAGTCTCACTAAGCCAAATAATTTTAATGTTTGCAATGTCTTCTTACATACAGCTAGCTATCAGAAATACCAGGTATGATCACTAAATTGAAAATACATTCATGGGTGAAAGGGCACATGTGACAGGGGTTATAGTCAATATTCTGTTTTTGATCCTGGCTTCTTGACCTTCTATAGAAATGGTAACCACTTCCAGCAAGCAAGTGGCAAAGCAAAGCTGTTATTGGTGGATATTAAGAGGTGTGGTGTAAAATCTGGAACATACAGTGGGGGAAATAAGTATTTGATCCCCTACTGATTTTGTAAGTTTACCCCCTTACAAAGACTTGAACAGTCTATAATTTTTATGGAAGGTTTATTTTAACAGAGAGAGACAGAATATCAACAAAAAATCCAGAAAAAAAACATTAAATAAAAGTTATAAATTAATTTGTATTTAATTAAGGGAAATAAGTATTTCATCCCCTACCAACCAGCAAGAATTCTGACCCCCACAGACCGGTTATGTGCCCATGAGGCACACAAATTAGTCCTGTCCCTGTATAAAAGACTCCTGTCACAGAATCAGTTTCTTTTGTTCAAATCTCTCGACCACCATGGGCAAGACCAAAGAGCTATCAAAGGACGTCAGGGACAAGATTGTAGACCTGCACAAGGCTGGAATGGGCTACAAGACCATCAGCAAGAAGCTTGGTGAGAAAGAGACCACTGTTGGTGCGATAATTCGAAAATGGAAGAAATACAAGATCACAGTCAATCACCCTCACTCTGGAGCTCCATGCAAGATCTCACCTGGTGGGGTAAGAATGATTCTGAGAAAGGTGAGGTCAGTCCAGAATTACACGGGAGGAGCTTGTCAATGATCTCAAGGGAGCTGGGAGCAGATAAATGCTGGATATGACCCCAAGAACACCATCCCCACCGGGCATTTCTTTGCCTCCAAACACAGCGAGTGGAGTTGATGCCAAAGAGCTCAATTTTGGTCTCATCTGACCATATCACATTCTCCCAAGCTTTCTCTGAATCATTCAGGTGTTCATTGGCAAACTTCAGACGGGCCTGTACATGAGCCTTCTTGAGCAAAGGGACTTTGCGGGCACTGCAGGATCTCAATCCATTACGGCGAAGTGTGTTACTAATGGTTTTCTTGGTGACTGTGCTCCCAGCTCCCTTGAGATCATTGACAAGCTCCTCCCGTGTAATTATGGACTGACCTCACCTTTCTCAGAATCATTCTTACCCCACCAGGTGAGATCTTGCATGGAGCTCCAGAGTGAGGGTGATTGACTGTGATCTTGTATTTCTTCCATTTTTGAATTATCGCACCAACAGTGGTCTCTTTCTCACCAAGCTTCTTGCTGATGGTCTTGTAGCCCATTCCAGCCTTGTGCAGGTCTACAATCTTGTCCCTGATGTCCTTTGATAGCTCTTTGGTCTTGCCCATGGTGGTCGAGAGATTTGAACGGAAGAAACTGATTCTGTGACAGGAGTCTTTTATACAGGGACAGGACTAATTTGTGTGCCTTTTGTGCACATAATCGGTCTGTGGGGGTCAGAATTCTTGCTGGTTGGTAGGGGATCAAATACTTATTTCCCTTAATTAAATACAAATTAATTTATAACTTTTATTTAATGTTTTTTTTTCTGGATTTTTTGTTGATATTCTGTCTCCCTCTGTTAAAATAAACCTTCCATAAAAATTATAGACTGTTCAAGTCTTTGTAAGGGGGTAAACTTACAAAATCAGCAGGGGATCAAATACTTATTTCCCCCACTGTATATATATATATATATATATATATATATATATATATATATATATATATATATATATATATATATATACAGTGTATCACAAAAGTGAGTACACCCCTCACATTTCTGCAGATATTGAAGTATATCTTTTCATGGGACAACACTGACAAAATGACACTTTGACACAATGAAAAGTAGTCTGTGTGCAGCTTATATAACAGTGTAAATTTATTCTTCCCTCAAAATAACTCAATATACAGCCATTAATGTCTAAACCACCGGCAACAAAAGTGAGTACACCCCTTAGTGAAAGTTCCTGAAGTGTCAATATTTTGTGTGGCCACCATTATTTCCCAGAACTGCTTTAACTCTCCTGGGCATGGAGTTTACCAGAGCTTCACAGGTTGCCACTGGAATGCTTTTCCACTCCTCCATGACGACATCACGGAGCTGGCGGATATTCGAGACTTTGCGCTCCTCCACCTTCCGCTTGAGGATGCCCCAAAGATGTTCTATTGGGTTTAGGTCTGGAGACATGCTTGGCCAGTCCATCACCTTTACCCTCAGCCTCTTCAATAAAGCAGTGGTCGTCTTAGAGGTGTGTTTGGGGTCATTATCATGCTGGAACACTGCCCTGCGACCCAGTTTCCGGAGGGAGGGGATCATGCTCTGCTTCAGTATTTCACAGTACATATTGGAGTTCATGTGTCCCTCAATGAAATGTAACTCCCCAACACCTGCTGCACTCATGCAGCCCCAGACCATGGCATTCCCACCACCATGCTTGACTGTAGGCATGACACACTTATCTTTGTACTCCTCACCTGATTGCCGCCACACATGCTTGAGACCATCTGAACCAAACAAATTAATCTTGGTCTCATCAGACCATAGGACATGGTTCCAGTAATCCATGTCCTTTGTTGACATGTCTTCAGCAAACTGTTTGCGGGCTTTCTTGTGTAGAGACTTCAGAAGAGGCTTCCTTCTGGGGTGACAGCCATGCAGACCAATTTGATGTAGTGTGCGGCGTATGGTCTGAGCACTGACAGGCTGACTCCCCGCCTTTTCAATCTCTGCAGCAATGCTGACAGCACTCCTGCGCCTATCTTTCAAAGACAGCAGTTGGATGTGACGCTGAGCACGTGCACTCAGCTTCTTTGGACGACCAACGCGAGGTCTGTTCTGAGTGGACCCTGCTCTTTTAAAACGCTGGATGATCTTGGCCACTGTGCTGCAGCTCAGTTTCAGGGTGTTGGCAATCTTCTTGTAGCCTTGGCCATCTTCATGTAGCGCAACAATTCGTCTTTTAAGATCCTCAGAGAGTTCTTTGCCATGAGGTGCCATGTTGGAACTTTCAGTGACCAGTATGAGAGAGTGTGAGAGCTGTACTACTAAATTGAACACACCTGCTCCCTAGGCACACCTGAGACCTAGTAACACTAACAAATCACATGACATTTTGGAGGTAAAATGACAAGCAGTGCTCAATTTGGACATTTAGGGGTGTAGTCTGTTAGGGGTGTACTCACTTTTGTTGCCGGTGGTTTAGACATTAATGGCTGTATATTGAGTTATTTTAAGGGAAGAATAAATTTACACTGTTATATAAGCTGCACACAGACTACTTTTCATTGTGTCAAAGTGTCATTTTGTCAGTGTTGTCCCATGAAAAGATATACTTAAATATCTGCAGAAATGTGAGGGGTGTACTCACTTTTGTGATACACTGTATATATATATATATATTTTTTTTTTTTTTTTTGTTTGTTTTTTTTCAAAAGACAGACGAACAGGGATCGTGTCATGCTGTGCGTCTCACCACTGCGCGCGCTCCGGTCCAAGGTCGGTACGGGTCTGAGTTACAGATTGGCCTGTAGACTAAAAACTAAAGGGTTAAAAACTAACCCTTTGGTGATCCCGTTCGCTTTGTTGATCACAACCCCTGAACGTGGGTGGGACGGTTACAGCATTGAAGAAAAAACACATTTTTTAATCAACAATCAACCATTTATTAACAACGTCAGAAAAAACGACATACAGGCGTGACGGAGAAAAAGAAAATAATAATAAATACTCACATACTCATAAAACACTCTTATAACTTACAAAAAAAAAACGTGGCACAAAATCTACTTCGAACTTGCCCAGCAGAACAACTAACAATAAAATAAACCCTAAGACCTAAAAAGTGGCATTAGGATCGAAGGGCGTTTCCTCCACTGTAATATTTTCAGTAGAGGAGGAAGAAGAGGACGAAAACTTCAGCATTGTCAGTCGCACTGTGGGCCTGCCAGATCTCGTTATGGAACTCAACGCGTCCTGGCTCACCTTGACCGGGGTCCCCACGTAATTATGTTCCGGGGAGGGTCCACCTCCCAAGACGTAGTAACCCTAGTTCGACACAAAATGTTAGACAATGTTCGCTGTCACTGCTACATAACAAAATCGATCGAGGTGATGTCTTACCGGTTGAGCGACAGACTTCCCGGGCATCCTGAGCACGAACGGTTCTTCCGACTCCGACGAAGATTCCAGGGTGGCACCTGTCAAGTGCTTGCGCTTTTGCTTGGTACCCTTGACATCCTCCGAAGAGGACTTCTCCGGCTCGGGGAGTTGCTCGTCCTCCCCGGGAGAGTCGGTGTCCTCCTTTTCTGACTCGGTATATTCCTGGCGGAGGCTGCGGTGGGCCCTGGGGTGGCCGCTGCTGCCGGGGCGGCCGCTGCAGTGGGGGCATTCCTGGGGCTCCTCCTCTCCCTCCTGCAATCTCTGGACACCGGCGGCCTCCTGCACCGTGTTCAGCGGCACGTAGAACTTCGTGGCCACCTCCTCAGAATGGCACATCGCCCGGTGTACGGCCCGCCTTCTTTGCGGAGTCAGGTTCTTTGTCTGAGAGGACACAACAATGGACAGATGAATCAAAACGAAATTTCGTGACGTCGTCGTTACACATGCGTTATAACACCTTAATGACTGTACACTCACATGGTGCACCATGGAAGTACGGAGGTTGCGGAAGGTGAACCTGCCTCCGAAACCCATCCGCGTCCACTCGGTCTGAAAATACTCCAGGACCTTCTCGCACCTGCCGCCGGAAGAATTGAAGAAGTAATACGGCGACTCACTGCAGCTGAACTTATCGCGGACACTGAGCAGCCCTCGGAACCATTCCAGCTCTGACAGGGTCAGGCTCAGCTGGGCGTGACCATAAGTGGAGGCGGACTTGTGCTCTTCCACCTGCGTGATCACAACACAAGACGACATTTTAGCATGCCTAACGACCCTAAACCCGCCCCCCGTACCACGAAACGGTCGGCCCTAAAAGTGACGACAAGACACACTCACGTCGATGGTCACGTGTTGCCCTTCCACATCTGCGTCCTTCACCTCTTCTACCTTTAGGTTTTTCAGGACTCCGGACCGATGACCGGACATGGACACAAAGTATCCGGTCATCAGGCCGAAGACCTGGTGAAGGTTCTCGACAGACCCTTTCTTCAGAGACTCTATGGAGAGACACAATTTAGCAGAAAAACAATTCAATAGGGTTTGTTTTTGTCTTGCACAGTTTTGGAAATAATCAATGGGACAACACTCACCGATCTTGGCGGGGAGGATCAGACGAACCTCCTTGCGGAAGTTCATTTGATCCTCCTTGGACACGATGTTTTCTGTGGGGCTGTCACGTGGGAAGAAGGGAGGACTCACACGCAGAGATAAATACAAATTATATTTTATTTAATAATAATAAACAGAAAAATAACCAGGGAAACTGAAAGGGCAACAAGAAAAACCGATCAGAACCTCCGACGGAGGAAGCGAACTAAAAAATGACAAAAAGGAAAAAATGAAGAGAGCGGACGCGAACCCCGGTCTTCAAGGCGAGAGCCGGGAGCGTTAATGAAACGCGCGTAGGCGCTGAAAGCGCTACGGTGAGCAGTTGCGGGAGGAAAAAAACCTCCGCTGACTTCTAGCCCCAGCGCAGCGGTAGGCTAGCGTAGGTATCAATCGGTGAGGGATCAGCTTACGGTCGCTGTAGCTGAAGCACACCGATCTGAAAAAGAGAAAAGATGCAAGTTCAGTTTAGGCAAGCTCAAACATGCGGATTCGAACCGGGGTTGCTGGCAGACCAACCGAACGCCTTACGGAGTCGCTACCCAGCGGTTGTGGAACCCAATGAATAGATTCAATAAGTGCAATATAGCGGAGCACCGAACCAGCGCCGTATCACGGCGTGCATGCAACCGCTAATGCTAAATGCTAAACGAATAAACAAACGGCAGTACGAGGACTGCACGGCGTCGCACCACGCTATGTCTAAGAGGAGAAAGGAACACTAACTACCTCGACCTTGCGGTCTACACACCCTAATGGCCTTGTGCCACCAGGGGAACCACCTACGTCTACGAACAGAGCGTGGACGAGCTGCCACCAGGAGAGCGAAAACAAACAAAAGGTGCGACACCCGCTGCTGCACGGAGCTGGCTTAAATAGCCAGCCCCACAGCTGCGGGTGATCAGCCCCTAATGAGCCACCTACCACTTAAGGCCTTGTTTTCTGAGCTCTGTAAGACCTGTTTCGCTGGGAACCCGGGGCACGTTCACCAGCTACTACAGGCTTCGTTATAGGGGCGAGACGAGCACGAAATTAGTATCAGTACTGTAAGGTGTCTGCAGCATCGGTGGAACTTACCACTCATTCCCGACGTCACAGGCTTTACAGAACACCGCTTACAAAGGGCATTAAATAGCTGGTGCAATAACGAGGTCTGACAGCCTGCAGCTGCTCATGGCCTAATTAAGTAGGCGGTGTGCAGATGCAGGTTGTCGCACCTTCTGTTTGTTTTGCTGGTTGCTGCATTAGCGTGCCCTTTTGTAGGGAAAGCAGGTAACCCGGGCGCCATCAGGGCGGTCGGGCTCGTAAGCCGAAAGGCTGAGGTAGCCAGGGACCTTTTATGTTCTTTCTTTTGTTTAGGGAAAGCTGGTGCGACTTGGTGCAGCCCTCGCGCTGTAGTTATTTTTGGCGTGTACATTAGCCACTGCCTGCTCTGTTAGCAGGTGGCTAATATTAGCAGCACCCCGCAATAACACGGCGCGCTTAGGCCACCGTTCACACGGCCTTCTCTCAACCTGCGTAGTCTAGCGTAGCCAAAGGATTGGAGTCCCGCAACACCGGTTCGAATCACGTTGTGTCTAACGTGCCTTCTTTTCTTTTTCCTTACAGATCGGCCCCTCCCAGAGTTCATGGTAAGCGTCTGGTGACAGTTCCGATCTGCCTCCCCGAACCGCACAAGCGGGTTTCGGGGTTGCGGCGTACTCAAGCGGGTTTAACCATAGCCATGGTGTCCCACAGCGCCAGTTCAAAGTTAACGCGTCTTTTTTCTTTTTCCTTACAGATCGGCCCCTCCCAGAGTTTGCGGTAAGCGTCTGGTGACAGTTCCGATCTGCCTCCCAGAACCGCACAAGCGGGTTTCGGGGTTGCGGCATAGTTAAGCGGGTTCAACCATAGCCATGGTGTCCCACAGCGCCAGTTAAAAGTTAACGCGTCTTTTTTCTTTTTTCTTACAGATCGGCCCCTCCCAGAGTTCGCGGTAAGCGTCTGGTGACAGTTCCGATCTGCCTCCCCGAACCGCACAAGTGGGTTTCGGGGTTGCGGCATAGTTAAGCAGGTTTAACCATTGCCATGGAGTCCCGCAACGCCAGCTTAAAGATGACGCGTCTTTTTCCCTGCCGACCGATCCCTCCCGGAGATCGTGATAAGCTTCTGGTCACATTTCCTATCTGCTTTCCCAAACCGAACAGCGCCGAGTTCCGGGGTTGGCGTATCCCGGTTTGAGTACCTCAGGGCGTACCTCCTATCGCGCATTGTGCTCTAGTGCCGACTTAGCACAGTGGAGAGTGCAATCACCCTAAGTGCCAGCGACCGGGATTCGCCACTCCACCCGACTGTTTGGTTTTTCCCCCCTTTTTGCCTGCGAACTCAGCAGCGCCATTCGGGGTTCACTTTTTGTTTTTGCTTTTTTTTGTTGTTGTTTTTGTTATGTTTATTCTTTATTTAATAAAACATTTATTTATAAATCTCTGCGTCTTGGGTCCTGTATCACCCCACATAACAAGTACAGCTACTTTTTCAATGGCGTGAGCATATCCTCTTCTTATGATGTGATACTTACTGGAGGCAACTTTGCATACTGTCTGTCACGTCACGTTGCATGTCCTTGAGCCGCGTTGTCACCTCTGTGTTCAGCCACATGAAATCTAGTCCGGACAATGTTGTGATTTTCAGAAAGGCAAAATTACCCTTAAGGAGGCGGCCTTCACCGGCAAAGATTAGGAAACGTCGGACATGACTCACTGAGCCTTTGGAGTTCTCCAGCTTTTTCTTTGAAGGGTTGGTCCCGGCACAGAAGCCCAAGAAGTCAAGAAGGACCTTCTCTGTGTAGACAATAGAATTAAGAATTAAAACAATGCCTCGCATTGTCATGGAAAATTTCATTGTGCATGACAAGACGTAAATGGTCTCACCGTAGACGGGAGAGTCCTTACACCGGAAGTTGTCCCTTCTTGAGAACTTCTTCAAGAACAGGCTGAAGAGGCTGCGGGACAGGAGCCTCTGGAGGCGGCCAAGCTCGTAAAGTGCATTTTGGGAGTCCCTCCTGGGGCACGCACCCTGAGTCACCAGGTTGAGACGGGACTGGAGCACCGTCAACCTCTTCGCATTCGCCACGCAGGTGGGGTTGTGACAGTCGGTGCTGGTGCCCGGCTGTCCCTCGTCCACCTGCTCCCCGATACTGACCTCCACTTCTGCGACGGCCGTCGCAGCGGCGCCGGGTGCGGCACAAGTGGCGGCTGGGGGGTACAGCCTCCTGGAGTGACTGATGTCCAGGGTGCTCACCATTGGCACTTGCGGGTGGCTGGCCCTCAATTCCGAGAGCTTGCCCAACACGTAGTTGACCTTCGCCTTGTTGGTGTAGTAGTCAACCTCGGGCAGCTGAAAAACAGAAACAGAAAAAAACTATATTTTGGAGCTCGTTGATGTCCTTTCATAATGAATTACAATCATTTACATTTTCGGCATTTAGCAGACACTTTTTATCCAAAGCAACTTACAATTATGACTGAACACAATTTTGAGCAATTGAGAGTTAAGGGCCTTGCTCAGGGGCCCAACAGTGGCAACTTCGTGGTGGTGGTGGGGCTTGAACCGGCAAGCCTTTGAATACTAGTCCAGTACCTTAACCACTGAGCTATCACTGCACAATCATTCACAATCAAGTTCAGTGTTTTAAAAAAAAAAAAAAATGAAAGATTACCTCCATGTCACTGTGCACAGTGTCGTTGTGCCGGTCCAATCTCTTGACGCTCTTGGACGTGCACCCGGGCACGCAGCAATTGAAGTTTGCCTTGATGCTAAATGGAAAGAAAATATCTATATATATCTATATATACAGTGTATCACAAAAGTGAGTACACCCCTCACATTTCTGCAGATATTGAAGTATATCTTTTCATGGGACAACACTGACAAAATGACACTTTGACACAATGAAAAGTAGTCTGTGTGCAGCTTATATAACAGTGTAAATTTATTCTTCCCTCAAAATAACTCAATATACAGCCATTAATGTCTAAACCACCAGCAACAAAAGTGAGTACACCCCTTAGTGAAAGTTCCTGAAGTGTCAATATTTTGTGTGGCCACCATTATTTCCCAGAACTGCCTTAACTCTCCTGGGCATGGAGTTTACCAGAGCTTCACAGGTTGCCACTGGAATGCTTTTCCACTCCTCCATGACGACATCACGGAGCTGGCGGATATTCGAGACTTTGCGCTCCTCCACCTTCCGCTTGAGGATGCCCCAAAGATGTTCTATTGGGTTTAGGTCTGGAGACATGCTTGGCCAGTCCATCACCTTTACCCTCAGCCTCTTCAATAACGCAGTGGTCGTCTTAGAGGTGTGTTTGGGGTCATTATCATGCTGGAACACTGCCCTGCGACCCAGTTTCCGGAGGGAGGGGATCATGCTCTGCTTCAGTATTTCACAGTACATATTGGAGTTCATGTGTCCCTCAATGAAATGTAACTCCCCAACACCTGCTGCACTCATGCAGCCCCAGACCATGGCATTCCCACCACCATGCTTGACTGTAGGCATGACACACTTATCTTTGTACTCCTCACCTGATTGCCGCCACACATGCTTGAGACCATCTGAACCAAACAAATTAATCTTGGTCTCATCAGACCATAGGACATGGTTCCAGTAATCCATGTCCTTTGTTGACATGTCTTCAGCAAACTGTTTGCGGGCTTTCTTGTGTAGAGACTTCAGAAGAGGCTTCCTTCTGGGGTGACAGCCATGCAGACCAATTTGATGTAGTGTGCGGCGTATGGTCTGAGCACTGACAGGCTGACCCCCCACCTTTTCAATCTCTGCAGCAATGCTGACAGCACTCCTGCGCCTATCTTTCAAAGACAGCAGTTGGATGTGATGCTGAGCACGTGCACTCAGCTTCTTTGGACGACCAACGCGAGGTCTGTTCTGAGTGGACCATGCTCTTTTAAAACGCTGGATGATCTTGGCCACTGTGCTGCAGCTCAGTTTCAGGGTGTTGGCAATCTTCTTGTAGCCTTGGTTATCTTCATGTAGCGCAACAATTCGTCTTTTAAGATCCTCAGAGAGTTCTTTGCCATGAGGTGCCATGTTGGAACTTTCAGTGACCAGTATGAGAGAGTGTGAGAGCTGTACTACTAAATTGAACACACCTGCTCCCTATGCACACCTGAGACCTAGTAACACTAACAAATCACATGACATTTTGGAGGGAAAATGACAAGCAGTGCTCAATTTGGACATTTAGGGGTGTAGTCTCTTAGGGGTGTACTCACTTTTGTTGCCGGTGGTTTAGACATTAATGGCTGTATATTGAGTTATTTTGAGGGAAGAATAAATTTACACTGTTATATAAGCTGCACACAGACTACTTTTCATTGTGTCAAAGTGTCATTTTGTCAGTGTTGTCCCATGAAAAGATATACTTCAATATCTGCAGAAATGTGAGGGGTGTACTCACTTTTGTGATACACTGTATATATATATATATCTATATCTATATATATCTATATCTATATCTATATCTATATCTATATCTATATATCTATATCTATATCTATATCTATATCTATATCTATATATCTATATATATATATATATATATATATTTCTTTTTTTTCTTTTCTTTGTATTCGACACAATGCATCCGACTAATTATAATGTAAATGCATTTCTAATGACATTTCAAGTAAATTTTAAAGCTCTGTATTACCGCAAACTTGACATCTGCAGCAGTAGGTTCTTCTCATGCTCATTGGCAACGAGATGGAACTTGAGCAGGTGCTGGAATAAATTTGAGTAATCAACCCCGCACAATGGGCATCGCTGGACACGAAGTGGAGGCATCTAAACGTCACAAGAAAACAATAAAAAAAAACTATCGAAAAACGTTCATAAACCAATAAAAAACATTCAACGAACCTTGCACAATAAACAGTTACGGTGTTGCGAACTCCCTGGTAAGTGAAGTGATGCTACAACTCGCGGAATGGCGTCGGTGTCTAATTTGCATAAACGATCAGCTGACATTGAAGTCTCATGTAGGCATGTGATAGTGTACAGGCTGTGGATGCGCTTTTGCGTGTCTTTTCTTTAGTTTTTAAACTTCACTTGTAACCCACTATGCGAAGTGCAACGGTGTTCATTTTTATTATGTTTTCGGATGTGAAAAAATTAAACAACAGGGCATCCTGACGTGTTGACGACAAATAGGGTCTGCGCGAAACGAAACCTGACACCCCCAAACCTTTAGGGTCGCGTGAGGCACGAGCGCGCTGTCAGATTACCAGATGTGTAAAGTAACAAATTACATTCACTCGCACTACTGTGATTGAGTAGTTTCTTTGTGTACTTGTACTTTTTAAATTACATTTTACAGCCTGTAATTTTACATTTACTTAAGTATGTTTTGTAATAAGAATTGTAATTCGCTACATTTTAAATCACATCCGTTATTGAGTGAAAAAAAAAATCGCGTCTGGGTAACCTGCAGCTAATTCTGCAATGGGGAGTCAGATCTTTTGTCTCGGTTCCTTTAAAAGAGCTGTGTACATATATATATATATAACAAATCACATAAGCGAATCGGTTCCTTTATTTCAGTTCAAAGTGCCGTTCAATAGAATCGAATAATTGAACGACACATCACTAGTGGTTGGACAGTTTAAAACAGTTTTATAGAACTAAAATGACACATTACACATCCCTAAATGTTTTAAATGTTGTATTAACATGTTTTTTTCTATTATACTTTAATTCAAAACAACTACTGTAAGATTTATATCCACTTGCATTACACAGAAGAGACACCCGCTCCTGTTAAAAAAGTAACGAAGTAACGTTTACTCTACATTTTAAATGAGTTACTTTTTACTTGAGTAGATTTTTAAACTAGTAACTTTACTCGTACTTAAGCAAAAATTCATTCAAATAATAGTACTTTCTCTTGAGTACAATTTTTTAGTACGCTTTCCACCTCGGCATATTACCAAAAACTCAAACTTAGGGCTATGGAGGGTGGGATTACCTAGACACCACTAGATTAACAAAGCGTTTTCACAGCAACGCATGTAACCCTAGGTCACCAAGAGGGCATGTCAATGTGTCACTTTTCAAAAAACAGTCAAAAAAGGTATAGGGTTCACCAAACCTTAAACACGACCCACTAGGGTGGCGTAGGGCATGAGTAAGTAAGTACACCTTTATTTATATAGCACTTTTTTAAGGCAATGCTAAAAAATCAATAAGATCAATAAGATTTGATATAATTAAAAGAAATAAAACACACATACATATAAAACTAGAAAAACAACACATACACAGTAAATTTCATAGTATTAAAATCACAGTGTTGTCACGGTGGGGCTAGGACAAGACAACAGGGCGGACACACGCAGAGATGTGAACTAAAGCAAGGATATATTTATTAATGAAGATAAGTGCTATTTACATAGTAACAACCTAAGCACACGGCTAGTAACACGAGCTAGGCACACGGCTAGTAACACGAGCTAGGCACACGGCTAGTAACACGAGCTAGGCACACGGCTAGTAACACCAGCTAGGCACACGGCTAATCAGGAGCTAGGAACACGGCTAAACAGGAGCTAGGAACAGGAGCTAGGAACAGGAGCTAGGAACAGGAGCTAGGAACAGGAGCTAGGAACAGGAGCTAGGAACAGGAGCTAGGAACAGGAGCTAGGAACAGGAGCTAGGAACAGGAGCTAGGAACAGGAGCTAGGAACAGGAGCTAGGAACAGGAGCTAGGAACAGGAGCTAGGAACACGGCTAATCAAGAGCTAGGAACACGGCTAATCAAGAGCTAGGAACACGGCTAATCAAGAGCTAGGAACACGGTTGAACAGGAGCTAGGAACAGGAGCTAGGAACAGGAGCTAAACACAGGAGCTAAACAGAAGTCTAAACCAAACCAAAATAGTTCCACCATAAACCACATTCAGTTCAATAGTTCTCAGAGTCTGTAGAGAAGAGGAGCAACTGGAGCTAATTAGCCCAGAAGAGCCAATCAGGAATGGGGTGTGGCAGGAGACAGAGTGTGCTTATGGAGAGGGGGGCGTGGCACCTCAGGAGCACACACAGAGGCTCAAAGTGTGACAAGTGTAAACATTTTTTTACTCCCTGGGAATTATCCTAACAACCGTCAGTGTTAAAATTCACATAGAGGTGGAGTTATTTGTCAGAGTTAACAAATCATATGCAGTTTCATCTCCCTGCAGTGTATGTTTTGCCTCAAGCGCCGCCTCCTAATTTGCTTCCCTCAAAGTTTGTTTGGCGCCATTTTCTTTGTGATTGATCAATTTCAACAGGTGTGTTTTTTTTGCTGGTTCTCTTGAATTTGGAATGTACTGACATAAAATGCGTTTTGTTATGCTTTAATGTGTAATAAAATGTGTTTTTTTGGTTTCTGAACATATTAGAACTACATAGAATTTTATCCTGTGGTATCCTGTGCAGGGTGTCCTGCACCATCATCTTCGTCCACAAACAAACGTAAGTGAAATATGAGGTTTGGGGCCTTTAAAGGTAATTGTTAAATGTTTTTGATGTAATTTTTTTTAAATATATTTTTTATATTGGTAATTTAATTTATTGGAAGGTAGCCGCAGTTAAATGTCGGTCCTAAAAGGTGTTGGTAGTTAGCCAGCTTACTAAGGATGATTGCTTTGGGTGCCATTTTGTAGTCAAATAAATTTGCAGACTGCATTTTGGTTTTCTAACATGTACTGTATTCTCAGCTTCAGTAATGCTAATCAAAGTGAGGTTTGGAAGTGAGCAGAAGTTCGTAAAAATAGCCAGCGCCAATGTTAGTTTAAGCGACTTCATCAAGGAAGGTAATTTAAGGTTTGGTGGTGTTTAGACTATCAGTTTTTATTAACCTGATCAGTCCACAAGTTTTAGCATGATTAAGTTTCCTAAATTTAATACCTAAATGCTTGTCATCCCAACATTCCCTAGCATTGTACAGTTGTACAGTTTTATTTGCATTGTGTTACTGGAAATAAAATAAATTTGTCTCCATATTTAGTAATTTAAGTGATTGTTTATTGGCTAATAATTTGCAGATTTCAGATTTGAATCTACTTGCGGATTTTTTGCTTAAAAATGATTGTTTTAGTCTGACCTGCAACAGAGAACACTCATGGTTTTGAAATGTTACCCCTTCAGTAATTTATTTAGCCCATGCTTGATTAATCCTGGCCTATTAATCCTAACTAATTTCCTGACCATTTAATAAAATTGTCCAGGAAAATGAAAACTGTTGTTAATTTTCAGCTAAAGTGTTTTCAGTCTGTTTTATTACAGGTGTGTGTTTGTTTCTTCCTTAGCTTTCCTTAAATTTGGAATTCCATCCACTAGACAGACTGATGCCAGGCTGTATGATGAGTCTGGCAGTGAAATTGACGAGGATGTATTTGAGGAGGTCATGAAGCAACCAAATACAGGTGTTTTCCAACTCAAAGTGGACAGTTCAGCTATTGGTAATTTTCAACTTGGCTAAATAGTTAATAGTTTCGGCTGTGTGGCGGTCAAACTATCACTTTGTGCCTCAAAGTTACATTTATGATGCTACTCAGTAGTGACATTTAGGCATGTCAGGAATGTTGCCATGGCAAGAGCACTACTGAAATAGCTGTGGTGCTCCTGCCAGCCACTGTATTATCCTAAAGATGTTTTCACTGCTTAGACAGCAATTTCTATCACAGATCCAATGAAAACAAAGGAATATGTGATTTGGCTTTATATGCTTACTGTTATAATGTAAACGAAGCGAAAGTGCTCTCCCACTATTGCTTTCTCAGAAAACTAAAATGACTGCTACCACCTCAGCCACATTTTTGTTCCAAAAGTGGTAATGTGTGAAATAAGCATATAAAAAAAATTATTTGATTCTTTGACAGAATCTACTTGGGTTACTTCAGCATCTTCAAGTGCAGTAAGTTCAGTGGAGAATACAAATACAGAATCTAATCCTGTTATTCTTACTGATGAGAGCCCATTAAGAAGGCACCACAGAGCTGAAGATGAAGCCAAGAATGTGAGTTTTGCTGTTTGATTTATAAAAAAAAAATTAAAAGAATTTTAACGTCATGTTTTACACTTTGGTTACATTCATGACAGGAACGGTAGTTACTCATTACACAAGGTTCATCAGTTCACAAGGTTAATATCAAACACAGTCATGGACAATTTAGTATCTCCAATTCACCTCACGGACATGTCTTTGGACTGTTGGAGGAAACCCATGTGGACATGCAAACTCCACACAGAAAGGACCCAGACCACCCTATCTTGGGATTTAACCCAGGACCTTCTTGCTGTGAGGTGACAGTGCTACCCACTTAGCCACTGTGCCGACCTTGAAAGTAGTAAATTACTGTTTAGTTAAAGACTAACTATCAGCATTTTTAGCTACTTCCACTAATGGATAGGTGTCATTTAAATGGTGTTGTCTAGATTAATGTTGAGCTTCACAGATAAGAATATAGTGATTGTGTTGTTTTTTGATGGCTTTCTTTATAGCTGGTTCAAAAAATAATGCAGACTAAACCTGGTGGGGAAGCAGTCATCAGAGAGTACAACAAAACCAAAAGCCTGACTGACAGTACCAGAAGGAGGATGGTCAATATCCTCACTGCTGATATGACTGAAAAGCATGGGTATGATGTATTTGAACATTTCATCTTGTTTCCAAAAAAACTTGGTGACACCCTTCACAGAAAGCGTGTCCAACCTTTAATTGGACAAATAAAATAGAATTGAAAAGCTTGTTGGTGTACTCCATAGAACAGGGGTGAAGGCAAGAATTCATCAGAGTTTGCTGATTTCTAAACTCTTGCAAAAATACCGAAACCTGGTAATTAACTACTGAGGAGAATCAGGTGTGTTTGTTTTTAGCAGGACAATCGCTAAACTATGAGGAACCTGGCCTTATAGGACTGTATACAGCTACCCAGTCCTTCCTCTGTGCAAACTGTTCTGAACAAATAGTTCTAAACCTAAAATGTAAAACTGTTGTCCTTGCTTATGTACTATTTTTTTCTTGCCTTTCAATTTCAGGACATCTCCCCCAAGGCACATAAGGGAAACTTACGCACAAGGAATTGTTCCCGTTTCCACATCTTCATGATCCCTATTCAAAGAACGAATATGTGAGTGTAATTTCTGTCCTAACTGTCTGACTGCAAAAAAGCATCATGTTTTTGCACATTATCATAATAGATTGATATCATAATAGACTATATTTTACATAAAAAGAGATATACACTACCAGTCAAAAGTCCTTCTCATTCCTGTGTTTTTTCTTGATTTTGTTTTTATTTTCTACATTGCAAATTAAAGCTGAAGACATCCAAACTATGAAGGAACACACATGGAATTATGTAGTGAACAAAAAAAGTGTTAAACAAACCAGAATATGTTTTATATTTTAGATTCTTTAAAATAGCCATATTTTGCTCTGATGACAGCTTTGCACACTCTTGGCATTTTCTCAATCAGCTTTATGAGGCAGCCACCTGGAATGGTTTTCAATTAACGTTTGTGCCTTGTCAAGAGTTAATTTCTGGAATTTCTTTTTAATGTGTTTGAGACCATCAGTTGTCTTGTGCAGAGGTAGAGTTGGTAAAATATAAAACATATTCTGGTTTGTTTAACACTTTTTTTTGTTCACTTCATACTTAATACTGTATCATGGCACCGTGTGTGCAGGCACTAGTGTGTGTGGGTGTGTGTGGTGCTAGAACCAGTGTGTACTAGTGTATCATGATTGTGTGTGTATTGTGATAGATTTTAGTGTATAGCCAGACTGCTACAATAACATAAAGACTCTAGGGTGAGAAAAAAATATTTTAGAACATATGGCACCTTAAGATGGATGGACTAAAACAGCAGGTTTGCTGACCATTTAATGTAAAATAAATTATTGCAAAAGAATTGTACACATAGCAAAAAAAATGACGTGCAACAATTGCAACTGCAATAAAATTCCATATTTAAGTATGTTACTTGTAAAAGATACATTCTTGTGTAATTACAGCTTGTTTAAACTTGCATAAGAGCATAAATATGAAATAAAAACTAGAACAAAAAATAAACAGTAACACAACAAGTAGTGGATCTGCCAAAACATCTGTGTTGATGTTTTTGTACAGTGCAGCTGTGTTTCCTGTCACTGTGGGCGTCAGTGCACAGTAATATATTGCAGAGTCTGATACTGCAGCAGAGGAGATGTTCAGATCCACTTTTTTCAGCTCCTGATGACCTTTAGCAGATAAACGTAATGAAATGTTTTTACTTGGATCTCCAAAGGGAACGGTGGAAATAAGGAACTCTGGTTTAGATTTTGGATATTGACGATACCACTGCAGATTGTTAACACTTCCACTGAATTCTTTGTAGCTGCAGGACAGAGTAACAGTATCACCTTCAGTTACACTTTTATGTGGATCAAGTGGCTTGATTGAATCTGTTGTAGAGTCACCTGTGATAGAGAACAGAGCATTATCACATTCTGATCACAGACTAATGTTTCCATATTTCATAACTTAACATGGTTTTTACTCACCTAGTGAAATCCACATACACATGAATATAAAGGTGAACATGATGGGTGTGTATCAGTATGAGAATATTTCTGTAAATGCTTCTCTACAGTGGTGGTAGCATCATACATTATGATGAAGCTCCACCTCATGGCACCACATGACAGTGACAGTTTCTTCCTGGCTTTATAATTAAAGTTGTGTATGTGTTGCATGGGTTGTTGTACTGAGCACATTGTAATTAAACAAAAGCCACGTCAACTATACTAGAAATATTTAGTATATACAGTCTGTGTTTAACTCTGCAACAGGCTACATCAGTTATTGTACAAACACCATTGTCAACCGTCAAGCCAAAACCATTGACTTCTTGCTTCGATGCAATGGTACCTCTTTACATAAGCAAATTGGCTTGGGCGTTGCTGCATACCCATACCATGACAGATGTTTTGCTAGTAACAGTTTGAAGGGTCTTTGACATTGAACTTAACTGACACATTTGAATTATGTATCTGTGTGTAACTGGTGCTTTTTGAGAAAATAAAGATGTTTTGATGAGTCTTTTAAGGTCCAGCAGGTTGTTCTGGTTTTCTAACCTCTAGAACAGGCTGAATTTAATGTTTGTTCATTTTGTGTGATTTTTACTTTAGATTATAATGTTAAATATTAGTATTTGTAGGATGAGTGATGAGTCTTACAAGTAAACACAACTGCATTTTAATTAATACTAAGAAATGTTAAAGCAGTTTGACATCTTAGTAAGATTTAGGAGTTAAATTGCTAGACAGATACTGTAGCTCCCTCTTCTGAGAAAAGCAGGTTCTGTACCGTTTACAGTTTGTTGGGTTTCCTGGCATGATGGGCTGCATGGAACAGCAGTACAATGCGGATACAATTACTGAATGATAGAATAATTTCAAGATGAACTGATAAACAGACTGCAACAGCTTATGAACAATAGTATCAAATTTGATTAAAAAGTATTAGTTATTAGGTATTTGTAAGTAGCCTAGTCCACAATGACAAAGCTACATTTGAAAATGCTGTCTTAATGTTTTGACCATATTAAGGGTTTTAGTCATATCATTTTATTTTTGCTATTTTTAAATATTTATATATATATATATATATATATATATTTTAATCAGCAGAAGTGCACTATATGGCCCGTTTAACACCCATAACCTATGTATTATTTTAATATTATTATTCGGATTAGTTTAATATTGATAGTGCCAAGCAGTTACAACAGGTATTTTTATTTGTATTAGGGATGTTAATAATTAAGTGATTAATTACTTAATATAATTAAAATCACTAATTACATTTTGTTTAAATAGTTGAAACAAAGTCCAAGTGATTGATGATTATAATACAGGGGCATCCAAGTATCATCCCCTAAACTCAAAATCTTTGAAACTTGACGCCCCTCGTCAAAAAGTGTGTACCCTTAAACTCAACGTGTTCAGCTTTTAAAAAATATATATTTATTTCATTTCAAATGAACAATGAACAGCCGTTTTGTACAGCGCTCGACTTGAGCGGTGCGGTAAAACATCATCAAAGTGTGAATATGAGACGAATCTGCATTTGTGTGGAATAACCGTCAAATTCACTCTAAAAGCTTCACATGTATCTGTGTTCAGAATCAGGCTTTATTGGCCAAGTATGCTTACACATACAAGGAATTTGTTTTTGGTTACACAGATGCTTGCAGTGCACGAAAAATACAATACAGACAATCTTATTTACACAGCTCACTCTCTCCTTAACACACACATTCATACCCGTAAACACAGTGGTGTATAAAGTACCGGAAGGCCATACTTGAGTAAAAGTACAAGTATCTTACCAGAAATTTACTTTGATAGAAGTAAAAGTCACCTTTTAAAATATTACTTGAGTAAAAGTCTAAAAGTATCTGATGTTTAATGTACTTAAGTATCAAAAGTAATTTGATATTAAATGTACTTAAGTATTAAAAGTAGAAGTAAAAGTAAATGCTGTTAGTATAAATGGAAGCGATCATTTTAAATATAAAGATTGTTCTTTTAATCCTGTAAACCACCTTAACAATTAACCTGTTTTCTTCCTTTCATCTGAACATGATTTGTGTCAATTCATGATCATAATCAACTGTTGACATCACCTGTTTGAAATCATGACATTATTTAGTTTTTTTTTTTAACTTATTACTAGCCCTAAATGTTCCTGTTCCAACGTTTTTAGAATGTGAGTCGATGTAAATGTAAGAAACACTGCATCTATTTTATTTGCATTTTCTATACTGTCCCATTTTTTTATTTGGGTAGTATATTTCAATAACAAAAAATAATTTTGGCATAATTAATTTAAAGCAAAACTCAAGAGAGTTTAACAAAATGTGTGGCACTTTTATCCCTTTAATGATCTGTTCAACCATTAATTTAAATCAAAATATTTGGGTAAAATAAGCTGTATTTAAATAATCTTTTTTGGGCCGTATCTACTCACTGAATGGCATGTGTTAAACTAAAAAAATATTGGTATTCTTACTTTAATAAAACACCATTTCTAACTTGAAGCCAACAGCTGAAAAATCATTAATAATAAGTTGGATAAGTTGAGTTCTTGTTGAGATCATTAAAGGGTTAAAGACATGCTGTATGTTCCTCAGCACCATGAATCTCTCCTCTGCCGGTCTAATACAGAAGTTATGAGGAAATATTTGTCCGTATAGGTGAGTTTTTAAAAATAATGTCTTCATGAGTTTTGCAGTCAATGAATTCCAAACAAATTTAGTGAAACATTTTATTTGTGGTTCGAATGTAATCGGTAAAAATGGTAGGTAGATATCTGAACAATGTTAATGCTAATAATATGAAAAAAACGCTGATGCTGCAGCTTTACTTTGTTAATCATTGTTAACTTACATCAGTGTGTTGGACGGGGAGCTTCTGAAATGTCCATGTTTGCGTGTGTTTGGGTGAACGACGCACTTTTAGAAAACTCCGATAGCTTTTAGAGAACGTTTGCACATGCGCATTAATGTGTTTAACCACCGTCTAACTCACAAGCGCAGATTCACCAAACCAGCGTGCAGTCCGTCACACATCTCACATCATTTACCTTTCATTCTGTAGTAACGAGTAACGAATTTACATACAGCGAATGTAACGGAGTAAAAGTACACAATTTCTTTAGAAAATGTAGTGGAGTAAAAGTGAAAGTTGCCGAAAATTTTTATACTCCAGTAAAGTACAAGTACTTCAAAAAACTACTTAAGTACTGTAACGAAGTATTATTACTTCGTTACTATACACCACTGCGTAAACATAGAAAACATTGTAAACATTTAGCATGTGCAATTTACATTGTGGTTTTAAAAAGGTGCAGTTTTGTGCAATATAAAAACTATAAAAAATAGAAAAATATATAAATAAGAAATGGAAGTGAATGTGAAAATCCTGTGTATGCCATTACATAAATTAAAAAGGTAGTTTTTGATGTGCAAGTGTCCCGAGCATTAACAGTACAGTAGTGTTCAATTGTTCATGAGCGTAATGGAGTTTGGAAAAAAGCTTCTCTGTAGCCTGGTCGTTCGGGTCTTCATGTGGCTGAAGCGTCGGCCTGATGGAAGGCTTCGAAACAGGTGGTGGCCAGGGTGAGACGGGTCAGTGATGATTTTCTCTGCACGCTTCCACCGACCGGTTGGCCTGATAGGCAAATTGCAGGGGGTCTAGCAGGGGGTCCGTGATTTCCTTAATGTGGTTGAGAACCAGTCTCTCAAAGGACTTCATGACCACAGAGGTCAGGGCAACAGGTCTGTAGTCATTTAGTCCTGTGGTAGTTGCCTTTTTGGGAATGGGTATTATTATGGAGCATTTAAAACAGGACGGAAGGACACACAGCTCCAGTGATCTGTTGAAGATCTTAGTGAAGACAGGTGCAAGCTGGTCTGCACAGGTCCTCAGGCAGGAGGGAGAGATTCCATCAGGACCTGGGGCCTTCTTGACTTTCTGTTTTTTAAAAAGTCTCAGCACGTCTTCCTCACAGATTGTTAGGGCAGGCTGGATGAGTGGCTGATAGTCAGATGGGTGTGAAGTGGTGTTGGATGGGAGCTCGTTGCTGGGCTGTTCAAACCTGCAGTAGAATCTGTTAAGGTCGTCGGCCAGTTGACGATCTCCCATTGTCTGTGTAGGTGGCCTTTTGTAGCTGGTGATGTTCTGCAGACACCTCCAGGCGGTTGATGGCTCATTTGTGGACATCATGCTGCTTAGCTTGTTGGAGTAGTTCTTCTTTGCAGCCTTGATCTCTTTGGTTAGGGTGTTCCTCTCCTGGTTGTACAGTGCCCGATCCCCACTTCTATATGCTACCTCCTTAGACCGGCGCAACTGTTTCAATTTGGCATTAAACCAGGGCTTGTCATTATTATATTTAATGCGAGTCCTGGTGGGAACACAGATGTCTTCACAATTCATTTGGATTCTAAAACACTTATCGTTAAAAAAAAAAAAGCTTAACGTGACAATGTATTAAAAGAACAAAATAGAAACACTAAATAATGGCACAGTTAGTGCAAAAGCTATTTTGTCACTTCTCATGTGAATGCGCCTTTACTGAATGGAGTACGGTATTCCAAGATCAAGCATCTCCACGATTAAGAAGCATAAGGAAACAATAAAGGAGTAAAGTTAAAGTGCAGGTTTTATTGTATTTTTTTTTATTGATTTTTAACTGTTTTCAATTGTATTTCAGTGTTTTATATTATATTTGTGTTATTTTCAGTGTATAAGTGGCAAAAACAACCCCATTATTTAACATTAGCCTAAAATATATGGAATGCATTAACAGGTTTCCCATACATCCTTATGGGAAAAAATACCTTGAAACTGACGTCCAGTTTCAAGGTACCACTGTATTTTCACTTATGTTTTGCTTAATACAAGACTTCAGTCTGTGGTCAGTGTAGACTGATCAACCTCTTCATGATGCAGCATGTATTTACAATAGGAGACAGATCTGTAAAAGATTATATTTAGAATGTATGTACAGATGATAATTAAAAGCCATTGCAATCTGTTGTTGAGAAATGTTATTTTTATAATGATTAACAATTATTTACCACAGAGTGGTAATCCATGACCCATCTTTGCTTGCAAAAACTTTGCTGACTGGAAGGTGGATATACTTCATAATGATATCCTTACCTGTTACCAGTTACTCTGCTTATTGTGGAATTTATTACAGTTTTTTTCAACTGCTTACACACTAAATATTTGCTTGTCACACAACTTTCTAAACATGTCCTTCAAACACCATAACCCCACACCAAATCTGCAAAACCACACACTAAGTTTCCTAAAACACATTTAGCAAAACTCCACACACAATTTTCTACCTAATACACAAAAATCAAAAAGGAAGTAACTTGATTTCCTTTTTCAAACACAACCTATCAAAATGCCACACTAAATCACCAGTGCTTCACTCTCACTCCTCACATGTGCAAACACTCATTACTTTATTGAACACCAACGAATCATTAGCATAGGTCACATATTGACATAGGTCAAGATGTCTGTTTTGAACAATGAATGACAACACAGAGAGAGCCAGGAGAGTTGGAGGTAGAGGCAGACCACAAGGAGTTCGGGTTCGAGGAGGAGGAGTTGGAAGGAGAGGAAGAGGAGGAAGAGGACAAAAGTGACAGGGAAGAGGACGAGGGCAACGAAGGGAAGCAAAGAGAGCGATTGAGGAATTTTTCTCCACATGGCGCTGGCGATATGATCGTCGTCCCAGTGCCCACATTCCACTTCTCCAGGCAATAGAGGAAGCATGTGGCGACATTGACGCTGCCTCTATTCAAGGATGGATGCGCCATGCAAGAAGGTTCTTTCCTCAGTAAGTATTGTGGCCAGACCCAGCCCGGAGGAGAGATGAAGCCTAGACACACACCCAACCCCCCCAACCCCTACCCTCCCCCCAACCAACACACACAATTAATTTTTTGGTAAAAAATAAAATTATTTGTTTGAAATCAGCTTTTTCATAGATGTGTTTGGTTTCTGTACAACTACATGTGGTGGTTGGATTTTTTCTTCTTCTTATGTGCTGTACAAATATTGTATTCAGAGCAGCAAATGATTTGGAAAAAATAAATATTTTTGGTTTCAATACTGCTTCTGTGTGTTGTGAGTATATTCCACCTTCTCTCTGCACGTTTGTATGGAAATAAACATAGAATAACATGAAAGACAGAAGAGCTTTAGGTTTTAAACATCAGTGTGTACATGATGTATCCAAAATGTCATATTATGACAAAAGTGTTTGCAATGTGAGGTCAATGCTTGCTTTTGAGATGTGTTTATGACATTTTGAATGTTGTGTGTCATTTTGCTGGAGATTTGAGGCATTTTGCATTTTGTGTGAGCAATTGTGGGTTTTGTGTGTAGAGTTTTGAAAAATAGACACAAAGTTTTGAAAATGTGTGTAAACAGTTGTTAAAAACTGTAATACAGTGTCACTTAAATATTTTTGAAATTTTTCACAGTGATTTTGCTTTTGTCCCATCTTTATTATAGTGTTGCAGGCACTAAATTTAACATTTGTTAATATTTATACAATTGAATCAACCAATGAGAGTCATTTCTTTGCACTTTTGTCATTTAAATAAAGGTTTATCACCAAATCACAGATTCTTGTTTTGTTACATTTTACAAAATGTCCCAACTTTTATAGAAATTGAGCTTGTGTTATAACGTATTTACAATTTTAATTCATCCTATCTTAATTTTAATATACCATATGGTTATTTTCATACAACCCCAAATCAGAAAAAGTTGGGACAGCATGGAAAATGCAAATACATTTACTTTGACTTTTATTTGATTGCAGACAGAATGAACCTGAGATATTTCATGTTTTATCTGCTCAACTTCATTTCATTTATTAATAAACATCCTTGTCACAGAGAGCAGGTGCTATTGTATTGTGTGTGTGTGTGTGTGTGGTTAACTGATAACAAGTACAAAAACAAAACAAACTTTGATCTTCTGAGCTTTGGGGAAACTTCATATAAGTGAGTTTTTGTACAGCATCTCAATAGCTTTGTATCACTGGGCTTCTCTAAGAGCACAATGATAGAGAGCAGAATCTGTCAGCTTTAGATTGTTAATAATAAGTTCAGTAGATGTATCATCTGTGTTTGACTTTAAGCGAGAGTCTGTTGGTTTTTTCTCCACACCACTACGTGATTTGGCACCTTTATACAGTAAAAACTGTGGTGCGCTGTTAGGATTTTGTTTGTACCAGTAAAGCACAATGTAGCTGCTGCTGGACTGATATGAACATTGTAGAGTAACAGTCTCTGTTTCTTTTGCAACAATGTTTTCCTCTACTGGCCCAATTTCATCTGCAAAACCACCTGTTGTAAAGAGAGAAAAATAAAAAGAAATAATGTGAAATTCATTTCAATAATTTACATTGCAAACACTAATAAATCAATAACTTTTTTATTAATAAATAGATTTTTAATATTACCTGATGCTACAGTGAGAATCAGTGTTATGTATCTCCCAACATGAAATAAGTTGCCTGGTCGAGACATTTCTGAACACGGCTCTGTGAGCACTCTAATAGTCTAGTAGTGCTGAATGAAACTTATCACATACATCTCTAGGAAGCCACACACAGGAAGTGCAGAAGCTACAGCACAACTACACAAATCCTCAGTTTCAGTATCAGTTGTTTACTAAGACACTGCTGGAGACTTGTGGAGTTAGTTGGCTGTGTGAGTCAAATATATCAAAACTCTTTCTTTGTGTTTGGCTTTTAAATTAGTTTGATAACAATGGAAATTTAAATACGTTCTTAACATTTTTAATGGTGTCACAAAGAAGCTTTACAGAAACCCCAAATTAGCGAACCCAATTACATAATGATTAGTGATAATTAATTAACAACTATGAACAGGGATTAGAAACAACCAAAATGAGCTCAAGTAACTGGGAATCATGATGACTAGTATTTACCAGCATTTATAAAGGCGCTCTAAACATGAGCTCTTGTAAGCTTTCAGCAACAAAATACTGAAACAAAAGTCAAACAGTAGGTGTATGACTTGCTGGTTTATCAGTCACCAACATCCCACACCAAACGGCAAGTTGCTCCTAAGCCGGCAAATCTAGCGCCGACTAGTCGGCGAGCGAAAATCAGGGCAAAAATTGTGTAGTGTGAACTAGGCATAACCAGCTCAACCAGACAACATAGATTTGAAGGTCAGTCACGCAGATCAAAGTAACACAAAGACTCTTGTTCCCATTGGCTCGTTGGTCTAGGGCAGGGGTGGGCAATTAAATTTTCCAAGGGGCCACATAAGAAATTGGGACTGTTGTGGAGGGCCGGACCAATAAGGGGAACTAAATTCTGCTCAATATTAATTTTATCTCTTTATTTACATTTACATTACATTTTCGGCATTTAGCAGACACCTTTATCTAAATCGATTTACAATATAGTTACAGTATACAGTCTGAGCAATTGAGGGTTAAGGGCCTTGCTCAAGGGCCCAACAGCAGCAACCTGGCAGTGGTGTGGCTTGAACCAGCAACCTTCTAATTACTAGTCCACTAACCACTAGGCTACAACTGCCCACTCATTATAAAAAGCAGTAAATTGTACAGTTCTAATAAGCTGTTAATGTTTAGATGTTACAATCAGAAAATTAGAAGTAGGCAGAGTAAAAACATCAACATTATTTCACTAGTTAAACAAACAAATGCAAAAAAAAAAAAAATGTGAACAAAATGTGCAGGTTTTTAAAATGTACACTATTTTGTTTTGAGTCTAATGAGTCTCATTTGTTTTTCAGTCCTTTGTTATTGTTGGATATTCTTTTTAAAATCACAAAGCTGGTCCTGACTGCTTCAGTTCTGGATGTGTTAAACTTTATAAAAAGTACCGTGTTGCTTTTGCAGTTTAGTGAGAGAAGCTTCAGGTGTGACGCTCTGCATCGTTCATGTTCTTATATTTCTGTTTAGTACCGTAACAGCGATTTAGAGCCTAAATTCTGATCCTTAACCAGCGTTACATCTGACTTCAGAACTTCATGTCTTGTTAAAAACTCCACCAGTCACACTCAGTTCTGTTCGCATTACGGTGTAGCCCGATACACTCGCGCACACACGTAAATCGAAACTTGCGGATATTTAAAGACACAGCGCTCCCGTCAAAATCAATCCTGTTGTAATGCATGTTTGATGTACATTTATTTACGTCTAAATTGTAATTGCCACGGACCTCATGCGGGCCGGTTGGGGATGTCTCACATCCGGCCCGCGGGCCGTACAATGCCCAGGTCTGGTCTAGGGGTATGATTCTCGCTTCGGGTGCAAGAGGTCCCGGGTGCAAATCCCGGACGAGCCCTCATTTTGTTGAATGCTTTGTTGAACTATACAAAAAACTTATCAAGTGTCCCGTTAAAATCTAATGATCAAACAAAAATAACACATGCTGATACACTGGTAGAAGTTGGTGAGCTTATGTGGATGTAAATACCTTTCATAACAATTCTTCCAGTCAGCTTCAAGTTTTTTTTTTTTCTTCTACAGATTTTAGAATCTTTGGGCAAATTCAAAGCATTGAAAATTTTTACAAAATCCAAACAGCAAGGAGCATGAAGTCAACATGACAAGATAAAATATCATGGTAATGTAAATGTTGTAAAATCTCTTGTATAACTAACCGATTAAAGACAGCGTCACAACGTTTGTATTGTACAGTTTGGGTGGATAAACATGATACATAACGTAAACAGTGTGAAGCATAAAGTCAGTGGGACTGCACACAGCTCCTGTCAAATGCTTCCAAGTCTTTTAATCTGACAAAGCGAGTCTTTAATGACACCTCATGCTTAAACTGTTAGAAATGCTTTAATGAAGCTCTGCACTGAATTTAGTTTTGTCAGGAATAAACTTCCCAGTGCAACCAGTCAACATGGTTTTGATGCTAAGCCACAGAGGTCAAAGAAATTCCCTGGCACCTGTTCAGGCTGGCTCGTTGGTCTAGGGGTATGATTCTCGCTTAGGGTGCGAGAGGTCCCGGGTTCAAATCCCGGACGAGTCCTTATTTACCCACGTCCTATTTCATAGACCAGGACCAAACACTTTAATCAACTCAGGATAATGTTCCACAAAATGTTGTTTTGGCTGCAATTGAAAATTAGCTTGCAGCAATTCTCTGTGCTCTCACAATTTACTTTCCAAGAAATGAACCGACTCCTCAGTGTGTCTTGGTGCTACAGACAATTCCACAATATCTTTGAGAACCATTAGAATTTCCCAGGCATTGTCTCCTTCTGGGACAGTGAATGAATATGCAAATGTATTTATTGCCTGGTTAAGGAAATCTAAACTGAAATACTTATTGCAGGGTCTAGCCTCACCTCCTGCACATATTTATTGTGATTTTCTATAGTGCGAGGATCAAAATCTCTGGTACTCACCTCTCTGTGCTAAACTTCACTTATTGTTGTCATACAGAACCTGCAGAATCGCTGTACTGTGAAGCTTTCTTAAAATCCTGCAAGAGAGTGAGCTCCTAAGCTATCAGCTGAAACATGCAAAACTGTGCCCCTGACACTTTTCCCTAAAGGCTCAACATATACATCATACTGCTCTAATGAAACAAGGTCTTTGATAAGTGGTTGCAAAACGTTTGCATAGCCATGTTCATCATTTCCCTTGAAATTTGAACCATCCTTGTAAGATTGGTATTCATACTGATAGGACATTGTCCAGAACATCTTGCTTGTTTAACAACTTCTGCAGTATTGACTGGACTGCTACATACTCAACAGATTTCTTGCCCTTATCAACCACATGTTCCACTGGCATTACTAACGGAAACTCTCTTAACACATATAATGCTCGTCTTTTCGAGGTAGATAAAGGACCATTTGTGCCACAGAATTTCAAAAGGGCATTGCTCTCTGATACTGTGTTTACCACAGCTTTTATGAGTGAATCATTTATACTGTCACAGTACCTTGTGAGAATACCCTTAACTGAGTCATGTACTAAGGGCTGTGACAACTGATGTATTTGATTAAGCTGTTGAAGTCTAGGCCAGTCCAGTACCCGTATCCTCTTCTTCCACAGCCATGACAGACCCTGGCTTTTGGACTTGTTGCTGATTACAGTCTGGATGGTCCTTTCCGTTTTTGGTCCAGAGACCTAAATGCTGATTCATCTGTCCACACTACATGTTTCCACTGTGTAATGGTCCATCCTAGATGCCTCCGAGCCCAGAGAAGTACATGCCGCTTCTGGACATGGTTAACATAAAGCTTCTTTTTTGCACAGTAAAAAATTTTTGTACATGTAACTCTGTATTGTAGAGCTTGACAAAGGTTTGCCAAAGTAATCCCTCACCCATGTGGTTATATCAGCTAGTGTTGAGTGGTGGTTCTTGATGCAGTGCCGTCTGAGGGTGTGAAGATCACGGGCGTTCAGCTTAACCCTTGCACCCTTGGCCTTTCTGCACTGAAATTTCTCCTGATTCCTTGAACCATTTAATGATATTATGCACTGCAGAGGGAGAGATATGCAAATCCCTTCCAATCTTTCTTTGAGGTACATTGTTTTTAAACATTTCAATAATTTTCTCATGCATGTTATTGACAAACTGGAGATCCTCTGATCATCTTTGCTCATCAAAGACTCAGCCTTTCCTTCTGATTTGGGGTTGTAAAAAAAATGACTTAGTATTGTTAGTATTGCAGATAATACAGATAATCTATTTATAATCCATGTATGGCAAAAAGATTACGTTATACAGTATCTTTATTATACTATATGATGATACATAATGTACTCTCCAGACTCCTAGATTAAAGAATGAAGGGTTCCTGGAAGTAATCATGGACATACATGCTAAATCTGCATTTTTTAAATAGAAGATCGAGAACAAAAAAAAAGTTTATATTCCAGCAACACCATTCAGGTATAACAGAGCACATTGATTTTAGGTGTTTAGTTTTTGTACAGTATAGTATAAGTTCCTGTGACTGTGGGCCACAGAGCACAGTAGTAGAGAGCAGAATCTGATACTGCAGCAGAGGAGATGTTCAGATCCACTCGATTTTTATCTTCATTTATCTTTACAGAAAACCCAGAACCTGCAGCTTCTTTATCAAGCTCACTAACCTGAATAATGAACTCTGGTCTGAATGTGGAGAACTGACGATACCACTGCAGGTTATTATTTGTACTGTATCCTCCACTGTAACTGCTGGATAAAATAACAGAATTTACCTCCAATTCATTCTGAATGGTAGAAACAGATTTAATTTCCTGTGCTGAGTTATAACCTGTTGGAAAAAAAGAAATTTAATTATTTAAACAGTTGTTAAGTAGTGTTCTGGGGCTCCACCATCAAATCATACTTTAACGTACATTTTAATTATAGATTAAATAAACTGATAATAAATCTGTACTCTGCTAATAGGCAATAAAATATTAAAGTTCTTTAAAACGATATCTGAAATTTGATTTCTTACCTAAAAGAAGGGAAAGGATGCAAAAGTAATCAAGCACTGACATGGCTGAACTGCAGAATCATGTAGTTCAAAGTCTGCTATCATTTCTTATGTATGTCTGAATCATTTCCTCTCTTCAACTTTCCTTTCCTTCAGTACAGCTCTGTCTAGAATAATGTAGATACATTTTGCCATCATGTGTCGACTTTTCCTCACTACAACAATCAAAAGTCACAGTCAACAAACCCAGAGCCAGTCCAGGTATTTGATGTGTTTTATCTCAATAAAACACCTGATGCAAATAAGCCCTTGATTGGTTGTATCAGGTGTGCTTGAGACAACATCTGATTTGTAAATGTGCTCTTATGAGGGATTGTATTCAGGGGGTTGAATAATTCAGACTGCAGTAGTAAATAAAGTGGCATTTTGTGTTGATGTTATGTCGAGCTACTTAATTGTTCTAGTTCGATTGGTTTATTGCAAACAGCTGAAATTTTGCTAATAAATCTAATTTGCATTGGGGGTTTCAACAATTTTGATTGCAGCTGTTTTTGAAGTAGCCCATTCAGCACCAACAACAATGCCAGAGTCAAAGTCAATAACTGTAGCTATTAACCAATGTCTATACAATGCATACAGCTGCAACATGTTTGGCTGATATTTTTGCTAATTTGTCACATTTTAATGTTTGAGATCTTCCAAATAATTTTAATGTAAGATAAAGACAACATGGCACAAAATGCATTTATTCCATTTATTAAAAATAAAACATCAGTTCACCCATGTAAAAACGTAATTGCCCCGTAAACCTAATAACTGGTTGTGTCACCCTTTGCAGTACCAACTGAAATCAAATGTTTGTAAGAACTTGCAGCTTCTTAGTGAGTCTGTTACAGTAATCAGTAATTGTATACCCACAACATTTATTTATATTGTAGGTTTAGCTTATAACATGGCCAAAAAAGAAGGGCTACAGCTCAGAAGATAAAGCATGTGATACTCAGTCTGTGATCTGTATACACTGGTTTTTGTACAGTGTAGTGGAGTTTCCTGTTACTGTGGGCTTCATGGCACAGTAGTACAGAGCAGAATCTGATACTGCAGCAGAGGAGATCTTCAGATTCACAAGGTTTTCTGATCCATTAATTGTAGCTGCTAAACCAGGAATGTTAGATTCTTTGAAGGTCTCACTTTTAAAGATAGAAACAATAAACTCTGGTGTAGATCCAGGATACTGACGATACCACTGCAGATATTCAGCACATTTAATGTATCATTCAGTGGTTTTATTGACTGTGCCAAACTCTTCCCTGCAAATCAGATAAATATGTTATATGTGATGTAATAAATAAATACAGTAAAAGTAAAACACATTGTGTACTGTGACTGCATAAAATTAATGAGATGTACTTACATTGTATAGTTGAGAAGAGAAGAAGAGAACACAGGAACATCATGTTTGTATTGTGAGAAGTGAAGGAAGGACGGGGTGATTCTGCTTCTTTACAGTTTTATACAAACTCCTCCTATATTCAGTTTATTTGAGTGGGAATGAAAGCAGAGCTTTACATTAATCACTCACAGCCATATTGAATATTTTAATCAAATACACTGTATTCACTTCACATAGATAAAAACAGTCTATCTAATTACTTGTTATATATGCTGCAGATGGGAGTCATTAATTTGTCAACAAATTAAATTTTCTCAATTGTTCCTTTAATTAAGTAACAGGTCCTGATGCATTTGCTCATCAGTTTTAGATCTGAGGAACCTTATAGACCAGGTTTATTTTTTACTTGCTTACCTACTCACTCCTTCATTCACAAGTTGCAGATACTGCAGTAGTTTTTATGTGCCCTGATGCATTTTCTCTGGTTTGTTGTTTAATTTCTGTCATACACTGCTGCTGAGTTTAATCTGTATTGTTTTGTTAAATGCTGAAATAAAAAAAAAACTATGCTGTGGTTTTGCTGGTTAGTTGTATAAATATATAATATATTTACGTAACCCAACACTTTGCTGACTCAGTACCTCCTCAGTACTGCTCCAGGAGTTTTATGGTATGGGATTCCATGGCTGAGTAGCTGCTTGTAAGCCTTACATAACCAAGCATAATGCTAGCTGTCAGATGAGTGGTGTAAAGCACACCACCACTGGACTCTGGGCAAGCTAAAGGCTGAATTGAAAGTAATAAGATTATCTGACCATAAATGCATTTGTTAGAAAAGTAGCTGTTTATTTATTGAAGTTTAACATGCCACCCTGCCAAGTGTCCTCTTGTTTAAAAACCAAAATATGGTCACTCTATATCAATTGGTATTTAATGCACATTAAATGCCCAAAGACTGCTATCATTGATATGTCTGAACCGTTTCCTCTCTTCAACCTCCCCAACAGTACAGCTTTGTTACAGCGTTTGGCAAAAGGTAGATGGAGTCTGCCATCATGTGTTTACTTTCCCTCCCTACATCTATGTGCAAAAATAAACAAAAATAGGTTTTTGGTAACTGATCATTTATGCCCAGTTATTTCTGCCTGTAGAGCTTCTACAAGAAGAACTTTTTGTATCTTTATGTGTAACTCTAGACAGTCGTGTTTGTTAGACAGTTTCTGACATCCTTAATTCAGCCCATCCAGCACCAACAACCATGACAGAGTCAAAGCCAATCAGATAACTTTGATTAAATTTCTGATAAAATGTTATTTTCATGTTGGATATGAAGAGTAACTGAAGCTCTTTACACAGGTCTGTATGATCTCATGTACTGCACTGATGCCACACCGGCATTCATTTAATTTAATATATTTCTCCAATACTTGCTTTCAAATAAATGTTTGGTCTGTTTTTCAAAGTATATTAAATAACTGCTGTAGTAATTCACTTAAATCACTTTTAACATGTTATACAAAGGTTTACTTAAGTGTATTTTTCAAAAGTGACTTATTGGTACAGTAGTAAAATGTTTCACAATATCTTTGTTAAAACATAATAATTTTAAATATATTTCAGTGTTATTTAATTCTAATAGGAATATAAATGAATCATATTAAAGAACATATTCAGGTACTTTTTAAATACTATGTTATGTATTTTACTTTGCATGTAATTAATTAATTTCTCATGATGCTGTAATAATACCTGCAAAAAATTCACTACATAAATATTCATTCAGTGTATAAACTTCATTAGATAAATGCTTTTAAAAATACAACTTATTATGTGTCTCCCTGTGTTTCACCTAATGAGCTCTTCGTTAAACTTCAGCACCCCCTTGACCCTAATTATGATAAAAAAATTGATGAAAAAATGAGTTAAAATTTAAATTAAACTTAAATTTAAATTTTAAATTTAAATTAAAAAATTAAAACTTTAACAACACACGTTAACACATAAGAACTGACGTGTAAATCCCAGACTTTGTGCTGACTTTGTACCTAGTAGAATTGATGCTGTTTTGGCTTGTGGGTTGTGACACCAAATACTGCTTTGATTTACATTTCTCTTTTGTTAACGGACACAAATAAACTATTAACCCTTCTATTCTTTCCACACCTGCCTAATAAAAAAATAAGATTATGCTTAAGCTTTATAGTTATTTAACATCATACGCTAAGGACTGAGAAAGCAAATGAGATAAAAAATGTAAACATGCTTATAGCTCCCTCTTCTGAGAGAAGGTTTTTGTACAGTGTAGCTGAATTTCCTGTTCCTGTGGGCTGCAGAGCACAATAGTACAGAGCAGAGTCAGATACTGCAGCAGAGATGATCTCCAGTTCTACTTTCTTATTCTCTTTAGTGTTGATGGACATTCTTGGCCTTGGTGACAAAACCCTCATTAATCAGCAGTAGAAACTCTGGTGTTGATCCAGGTTTTTGTCGATACCAGTGGAGTCTATTAACTGATGATTCATATGTGCAGGATAGTGTGATGTTGCCGCCTTCATTTGATGTTAAGCTGGGTTCATCTGCTGTACTACTCTCAGCAGCTTCTGCTATAAAACATGTTAACAATATATAACATTTATTTCATTCTAAATTAAAAAACATTTTAAGTAAAATTGCTATAATGCTTGTTATACTGAAAAAATAATACAAACTCAATATGATACTTATTGTGTAACACTTACCATTTTCATCAGTAATGAGTAAAATGAAAAAGAGGAGTAACATCATTGTTCTGAGTGTCAGATTTACATCTGGTAAACTAAAATTTGTCTCTACTTTGTGTAAGAACATCTCCCCGCCCCACCCCCACCTCCAATCCACATGCATTCATGTTAACCCTACCTTTACATTTGGTAGACTGATGAAATGCAGCTAAACATCTGCAGGAATTACAGATGTAGTTATGTCAGCATGAACCACAATCGTATAGATACATCTGTCATCAATATCTTAAGTAATCCATGCCAAGAAGAACTAAGACTGTTTTAAAAGCAGAGGGAGATTCTACACAGTATTAGTATAGTGTTCCCAAACAGTGTTTGGTGAGTGTAGATAGTCACTCATGTAACTATTAAACATATCTCAAACTTAATTAAACAGAAATGAAATGTCACTAATGTTTCTACTAGCACAGTTGTTTTGGATAGTTGATCCGTTGCTTGGTTTAAAGTGTAAGATTACAGGGATGTTTGGTTGTATAAAGTTCAGTGGCTAAAACATTTGTCATATAAAATTAATGGTAATTTATTATTATTATTATTTATTATTATTTATTATACACACTAGTGTCTTAGATGCAGATGCTGCACTTTGTGTTATAGTAGTTATAATTTTATTCACATCGCAACCTATTGTACAAACAAATATGTTGACTGAAAATCAGATGTAAATTAACATTGTAGACTTAATAATCAGTGGAGCAGCAATACATGATCGCTTCAGCCTTTTTTGCAGAGTCAGTTTTTTTACTCATGAACGGCAGCTTGCTTTGGATGGAACTGTTATAAGGCTTTGCTTTTTGAGGATGTTTTTGTCACGCCGGCTGCGAATGCTACTCCGCACTACCAGAGGTCCCTGTCACCAGAGTTCTGATTTGCAACCATTTCCTGTTTGGTGGCCATTTTGTATAGTATAAATACCCAACACTGAGAACTACATGTTGCGAAGTCTTGTTTGTTGTGAACTGCAATTCTGAGCGTTTTTCTTGTGTATTCTGGATTCTTGTGTATGACCCTGATTATTCTGATTGTGGACTGTGAGTTTTGCTTGTACCTTTGAATTTGTTTGCTTGATAGTTTGGATCTCTGGTTTTTTACTTTTTTATGTCTTATTGACTACGACTCTGTGCTTGCCCAATAAACCTGCACCATTAATAAATGAAATGAAGTTGAGCAGATAAAACATGAAATATCTCAGGTTCATCCTGTCTGTAATCAAATAAAAGTCAAAGTAAATTTAAGAAACTTGTTTTTTATTATTTGCTTTTTCCATGCTGTCCCAACTTTTTCTGATTTGGGGCTGTATAAACTGGTGTACTGTACTACTGGGGAGAAATTTAATTTACCTTGTGTGGTGAAGAAGATTTTTGCAGTGATGGTATAGTGGGGACTCGATTACTCTATTATTCTGAGTCTGAAGCACTGCTTGTGGCTACTGGAGCAGCGCTGGTGCATAACTAAGCACTAGAACTTTTTTTAAGCATAAAACACCAAGAAAAAGGTGAGAACAAAGTGAGCCTCCTGTCAAAATAAAGCCTATCAGTCATGCAAACAGAGAGACGTGCGCCAGCTAGCGGACAAATACTGAACTACTGGTCTTGGTACATTTCTCGTGGGAATTTTAAACAATCAGACCGGACATTTGCTTTTCCAGATTGTGTATGTTAGATCCAAAATCCGTTAAATGGAGGTCCGTTAAATCGAGGTTTCACTGTACTAAAAACTGAAATTAAAGAATAAGGCATTCCCAGATAATGTTTTGTTGTATAATTTTAGGATAGTCATAAAAACAGAAAACTCGTCTTTATTACATTTTATAACTAATGCAGAGAAATAATAAAGGACAATAATATTCATGTTTTAAACATTTAAATATCATAAAACAGCAGAACAGATTAAATGTAGGTGTTTGGTTTTTGTACAGTATAAAATGAGTTCCTGTCACTGTGGGCTGCAGAGCACAGTAGTAGAGAGCAGAATCTGATACTGCAGCAGAGGAGATGTTCAGATCCACTCGATTTTTATCTTCATTTATCTTTACAGATATTCCTGGAACTGGAGGATCAGCTTTTATTTCATAATTACTCTCACTAATCAAAATGAGGAATTCTGGTCTGGATGTGGAGAACTGACGATACCACAACAGGTTATTATTTGTACCAGATTTTTTGTAATTGCAGGATAAAGTAACAGAGTCTCTCTCCAAGACAGTTTTATTGGTTGAAACTGAATTAATTTCCTGTGCGCTGTTATAACCTGTGGACAGAGAAAGAACAATGTTTATTTATTAAAAATACGAGTGTAAGAAAAAAAAAACGACAAGAATCTAGCAGCAGATACATTGTAACTTCTATTTAAGGTTTTGGAAAAAGGTTCTCATGTGTTATGTGATGTTATTTCTCACCTAAAACAATGGAAAGAAGACACAGAAATCCAAACAATGACTGATCTGCAGAATAATGTAACTCAACACCTGCTATCATATATTATACATAATTAAACCATTTCCTCTCTTTAACTTCCTTTTCCAACAGTACAGCCCTGTTACAGAGTTTAGTAACATGTAGATGGAGCCTGCCATTATGTGCACACTTACACTCACTACATCTGTGTGGAACAAAACCTGTACCAAATATTTGTACTGTATAACTGATTATTTATGCTTTAGAGACATTCTTATAATTTCCAGTTGTCAAAGACAATTTACCAAGAGTAATGAGCCAAAACTAAACCATAATGCTGCAATACTGTATATTCCCCTTAAGCTGTAATGTCCAATAATGACTTTGCTTCTAAATGCTAATATTATTAATTTGTAGTGTTGGAATACTTTTTTACTTCATCACTTTTTATAAAAAATCAAAAGATGTTCAGAGGAGATCAGGGTTCTGTACCAGCCACTGGAGTTTCTTCACAGCAAACTAATGAAATGGTGTTTTATGGAGCTTATTTGCTCATTTTATTGAGTTAATAAAAGGTCCAACACTTGCCTGCAGAACGTTTCCTACATAGATGGTTTGCTGCAGGATGCTTGTCAGCCTTATTTAGGCTGATTATTTTCTGATCGGATTTCTAGCCAGTAACCTGATTATTCAAATCATGTATTTGGGTAATTGACTTGCTATGGGATTTATATGTTTGTGCATGTGCAGCTGAAGAGGTATTGTGTTGGTCCCACTTTTGCTGCCAAAACAGCCCTGACTCGTCGAGCCATGGACTCCACTAGACCAACACAATATTAGGAAGGTGTGCTGGGGTATCTGGCACCAAGATGTTGGCAGCAGATCCTTTAACTCCTGTAAGTTGTGAGGTGGGGCCTCCATCGATCTGACTTGTTTGTCCAGAACATCCCACAGCTGCTCGATTTTTTCCTGCTTCTAACACATCAACTTTGAGAATAAAATGTTCACTTGCTGCCTAATATATCCCACCCACTAACAGGTGCTGTGATGAAGAGATAATCAGTGTTATTCACTTCACCTGTCAGTGTTTATACCTAAACACCCCGTGTGTGTGTGTGTGTGTGTGTGGTTAACTGATAAGGTGTAACTATCTAACTTCATATATGTGAGTTTTTGTACAGCATCTCAATAGCTTTGTATCACTGGGCTTCTCTAAGAGCACAATGATAGAGAGCAGAATCTGTCAGCTTTAGATTGCTGATAGTAAACTCAGTAGAACCTGATGATTCTTCTTTATGCTGTAAATACTGAGGTGCACTATTGGGACTTTGTTTGTACCAGTAAAGCCGAGGGTAGCTACTGCTTGACTCATATTGAGGTGTCTGGAAGGTTCATATAAAATAATTTGGTCAGATATCTCTTTTTAATATTCCTTTTAAAACAATCTCATATATAGGTTATTGTGTAGAATGCAATTTGCAAAAGAGGCTGTGTTGGACTGTTTCCCACACTTCTGGGATGCCTCTCATGAGACCTCTACATTCCATAAGGAGGCCGGGGTGTATTCGGTTGCAATCCCACATCTGGGATCCATTTTAAATGCATACATTTCTGTTATTCTATAGAAAATATATTAATCACACAGAGGCCCTAACTGTCAGTAGGAGTGTGGGAACCTCTGCTGAGTTGTAAGAAAATGACCCACCCTATGTTTTTGTCTGAATATTCAAGTATTTAAGGAGAAGCAAATGTCATCGAAGTGAGAGAGAGAAATATTCGGCTACAAGCTCTCTCTCCGGACAAAGCTGTTCGATCGATGCGGTTTTATTCTGTAATAAACTTCTTAATTACAAATAAGACGTGTCAACGAAGTCGTCATTCCTCATCAAACACCTCATCGCTAAGACAAAGACACATCAGAATGAACATTGTAGAGTAACAGTTTCTGTTTCTTTAGCAACAATGTCAGAATTGATTGGCCAAATTTTATCTGCAAAACCACCTGTTAAAAGAAAAGAAAATATGTTAAATAATACTAAAAATTGTAAAGAAATTAAACATGTTTTAAAAACGTGCACTGATTAAAATCTAAATTACCTGATGCTACAGTGAGAATCAGTGCTGTGTATCTCACAGAAGAAATCTTAAAAAGAATCAAGAGGAACCCATCAGATTCTGTAGTATAGTCACTGTTTCTATCTATCCCAATGCATTAATGTTAACGTACATTGATCTGTTATAATGCTCCACTGTAAAAAGCTGCCCCTGCCCTGTCCATCTTTAAGTAATCTGTGTATATTGCAGTGTGTGCATAATATACTTATATTTTATAAATTAACATACTTCTATTTTACCTTTCTTTATTTCTGACATGTTTTTTATTTATACAGATTCATTTCTGTAACTTATTTGTTGGATTACCATGCAAAACACTCTGCCCTTAATATGTATTATTGTTTCAGGTCTTATCCAGCACTATTTTTGGGGGGATGTTTGAGTGTATTATTGCAAACTAACCAAGCATGTCACTGACACTTTCTGTCTTGTTGAATGTTGTACATTGTACTTACTCATGCAGAAAAACGATTGCTAATGAGCCTAAATAATGCTGGCCATTGTAGTTTCCAAGTTAATACACTTGTGTTAGTGTGTCACACCATTTTCTGTTCGGAGTGGGCATGGCAGGTTGGTTAGTTACACTACTGGTTCTGTGGGTCTTTAGGAGGGGGTTTGGGTAGTTAAGGAGTCTCACTATGCCCAGGGCTCTCAAGTCTCACGCATTGAGCGTGAGACACACGCATTTCAACTTTCTCACACGCTCACATGCCACACATGGCATTTCTCACGCTGAGAAATGATTAACTTCGCCGCACAGAAATGACTATAGTCTAACCTACACATGAGTCAAAGGCAGATTACTCTGTGCTCATACAGCTGTCTTGAATTAGCGACCTATCGGCCAATCAGAAAAATAGAATTTCTCAGCCAATCAGAAAATAGAATTTCTTGTTACTGGGTGAGGTCTGAAATAGGTTTCAGCTGCAAGCACACGTTCCATGAATGCGCAGTGGACCTAACCTATGCTCTGAATGCGTGCTGGAGGTGGAAGAGAACCTAACCTATGTATTAGGAACATTGTTCAAAGGAATATACTATCTAAACCAGCTGCAGTATTCTTTAGGAATAACTTATATTATGATATAGATTGGAAAATAACATGGCTTTTACCAAATATTTTTTTAATCACAAATAAGGTAAGGGAAGTAACTCTCAGGATTCTGCATAGATGTTACCCTATCAATAAAACTATTGCTAAATTTAAAAAAGATATAAATACTGAATGTTCATTTTGTCACAAATATGAAGAATCCCTTACTCACTTATTTTGGGATTGTTCATTTTGCTCATTTTTGTGGACTGATTTAAATAATTTTATTAATAGAAAAATTAGCTATAACTTTAAATTGAAAACTGAATTTATTCGTTAAAACTCTGTAAAAATGTGAAGGCAAGACGTACTTTAACACTGTTAGAAAACTTCTCTATCCCTTAAGGTCATTTTAGAAAATCATTAAATGGTATTATCTATAAATTCCTGCTTTAGCTAATTTTATTGATAGTTTATTTTATTTCTATTTCTATAATCTCGAGCAATTTTTAGTTAATAATTGTCTAATTTTCATTGTGTATGTTACATCTTGGCTGTGATTGATGTATTCTTTTGTAATATATTTGTTGTTCAATAAAGTTCATTTAAAAAAAAAAAAGGTGGAAGAGAACCGTCAGGATCATCAGGTAATACCGACCGCACCAATCCCCACCCCCCCACCCCCCATCTCACTCCAAGCAAACTTGAAAACTTGAGAGCCCTGCTATGCCAAATAATAATAATGTTTGCAATGTCTTCTCACATACAGCTAGCTATCAAAAATACCAGGTATGATCACTAAATTGAAAATACATTAATGGGTGAAAGGGCATATGTGACAGGGGTTATAGTCAATATTCTGTTTTTGATCCTGGCTTCTTGACCTTCTATAGAAATGGTAACCACATCCAGCTAGCAAGTGGCAAAGTAAAGCTGTTATTGATGGATATTAAGAGGTGTGGTGTAAAATCTGGAACATATATGTGAGACAATAAATGTGCATAACTAGCCTTGGTCACTTGGTGTAAAGTATGGTCTTGCTGTACCCTTTCTATCAGAGTTTAGCATCTTTCAGACAGCTTACAGGGTCGATGTTATGTCTGAAAGTACCAAAACGTGACAACTTATTTCAAAAGCCTTACAGTACATGACTACATCTTTGAAATATAGTAAAACGAGTAAAATAAAAATAAAACTTGTTTTGCTTGGTAAACGTTACCAGATAAAATACATCTGTTTAAAAAGCAAACAGCTTCACCTAGTGAGAACAAAACACATATCACATGAAAGAGTTTTTGTGCAGCATCACTGGAGTGCAAAATCTGTTACAGCAGCAGAGGAGATCTTCAGCTCCACTTTCATATCTTCTGTATTAAGATTTATAGACAGACGTGGATCAGCTGGTTTAGCATATGTGACATCTTTTGTGGATCGCATAATTAGCCCCAGAAACTCTGGTTTTGATCCAGGTTTGTGATGATACCAGTGGAGACTATATGGTGATCCTGTATATGTACAGGACAGTGTGATGCTGCTTCCTTCTGTTGAAGATAAACTGGTTTGGTCTGGTTTAATGCTGTCAGCAGCCTCTGCTATAAGAACATAATCTATGCAAACCAATATCAAATAAAATATATTAAAATTGATAAATAAATAATAACAACAACAATAAAATACTACTACCACTACTACTACTACTACTAATAATAATAAATGTAATTAACAAAGAGTAAATATATATTTACCAGTGTAAGCAATAATAATAAATGCTAAAACAAGGAGTAACATGGTTGTTCTGTGTGTCAGTTCAAATAACCAGCTTTTACACTTTGTTCTCACATCTAGCTCCCCCCACAGTCATAGTGAATCATGAGGAGGGTCTAAATCTAGAAGCAGCTTCCTTAATGCTTTTCTGCCTGTGCTGACTTATAATTCAGTGTTTTAGTATACAGTGCTAGGCTACCTACAAAGACTGTGGTTAAATCAGCTGTGTTTTACTTTTCACAGAAGATTTTTTCCAAAAGACAAAAGTCACCCACAAGTCATGCAATGTAATTGCATTTTTTGTAGATTACAATTTTATACATTACAAAACATAATTGAGTACACCTGGTAGTATTATGTTTGTTTGTTTGTTTATTAGGATTTGAACGTCATGTTTTACACTTTGGTTACATCCACGACAGAAACGGTAGTTACTCATTACACAAGATTCATCAGTTCACAAGGTTATATCGAACACAGTCTTGGACAATTTAGTGTCTCCAATTCACCTCACTTGCATGTCTTTGGACTGTGGGAGGAAACCGGAGCACCCGGAGGAAACCCACGCAGACATGGGGAGAACATGCAAACTCCACACAGAAAGGACCCGGACCGCCCCGCCTGGGGATCGAACCCAGGACCTTCTTGCTGTGAGGCGACAGTGCTACCCACTTAGCCACCGTGCCGCCCCTGGTAGTATTAAGATCACTTATTATTGTCATATTTCTCTGTTGATTTGTTAAGTAATTATTATTTAAATGCCCTAGCTTTCTTTATCATATATAAAATGCACAATTAAAACAATTAAAACCAATACAGGTCAATTATTAAGTCATACACCATTAATTAAAGTCAAAGAGTGACTATACTCCTCATAAGCTCCTTTTAATCGATATATTGCATTTGGTTTTGTCCTCCCAATGGACATTTAACTCTGAATTTAAATTTTCGATAAACACTTTAGCAAATTCAACTTCAGTTGTGTGCATGTAGATTTTCCAATGTAGATTTTTTTCAAATATAAGGCAAGGCAAGGCAAGTTTATTTGTATAGAACCTTTCATACACAGTGGCAACTCAAAGTGCTTTACATAAGGAAAAAAAATTCGTTAAAAGCATTAAAACATTCCTGAGATCTAGAATCTCAGAAAGACATCTTGCAAACATTTAGTTACAATTAAGAGAGCATGAAATTCAAACAAGAGAGATAAAAAATTAAGAACATGAAAAATTAAAAGAAAATATTGTAAAATATACCCTACAATTTGGGAAATACGAAATTAAAACAAGAGAGATAAGCAATTAAAACATGAAAACTAAAAGAAAATATAGTAAAATATACACTACAATTTAGAATGTACACTACTTTATAAAAAGAATTATTAAGAGTATGAAAAACTAAAAGAAATAGGGTAATAGCAAAAATTTCGAGCTCAATCATAAGCACAAGAAAAAAGAAAAGTTTTTAACCTGGATTTAAACATTTCTACATTTGAGGAACATCTAATATCTCCTGGCAGTCTGTTCCAGTTATATGCAGCCCAAGAGCTAAATGCTGCTTCACCATGTTTAGTTTGGACTCTGGGCTCAACTAGCTGACCTGAGTCCATCGATCTAAGAGATCTACTAGGTTTATATTCTCTAAACATTTCTGAGATGTATTCTGGGCCGAACCCATTCAGTGATTTATAGACCAGTAGCAGCACTTTAAATTCTATTCTGTACTAACCGGAAGCCAGTGTAGAGATTTTAGAACTGGAGTGATGTGCTCAGTTTTCTTCGTCTTAGTTAAAACTCTAGCAGCAGCATTCTGAATGAGCTGTAACTGTTTAATGGTCTTTTTGGGAGGTCCAGTTAAGAGACCATTACAATAGTCCACCCTACTGGAGATAAAAGCATGGATCAGCTTCTCTAGGTCTTGTTGGCACACTAGACCCTTGATTTTGGCTATATTTCTAAGATGGTAGAAGGCTGTTTTGGTGATGGTTTTAATATGGCTGTTGAATGTGAGATCTGAGTCAATTAGAACGCCAAGATTTCGGACTTGGTCTTTGGTTTTTAGAGCCCGGGAACTGAGGTGTTCACTGACACTAATCCTCTTCTCTTTGCTGCCAAACACGACAATCTCTGTTTTGTCCTTATTTAACTGTAAAAAATTCTGGCTCATCCATTTATTGATGTCCTCTAAACACTGACACAGTGAATCTATTGGGCTGTAATCATCTGGTGAGAGAGCCAGATATATCTGTGTGTCATCTGCATAACTATGGTAATCAATGTTGTTAGCCTGTAGCATTTGGCCTAATGGCAGCATATAAAGATTGAACAGAAGAGGTCCGAGAACTGATCCCTGGGGGATTCCACATGTCATAGCCACCCTGTCAGATTCATAGCTGCCAATAGTGACGTAGTAACTCCGGTCTTCTAAATAGGACCTGAACCAATTAAGGACTGTTCCGGAAAGTCCAACCCAGTTTTCCAACCTATCCAGCAATATTCTATGATCTACAGTGTCAAAGGCTGCACTAAGATCCAGTAAAACCAGAACTGATATTTTACCCGAGTCAGTATTCAGCCGTAGATCATTGAACACTTTTATGAGAGCCGTTTCAGTGCTGTGGTGAGGTCGAAAGCCTGTCTGAAATTTGTCAAAATAACCACTGGAATTAAAAAAACTGCTGACTTGACTGTAAACAACTTTCTCAATGATCTTAGCTATGAAAGGAAGATTTGAGACCGGCCTGTAGTTGTTTAACACAGACGCATCCAGAGTTCTCTTTTTTAGGAGTGGCTTAATGGCAGCTGTTTTCAGTGACTTTGGGAAAACGCCTGATGCTAGTGAGCCATTAACTATTTGTTGCAAATCAGTTTTTACAGAGTTAAAAATAGTTTTAAAAACTTCAGATGGCAGCATGTCGAGACAACATGTCGATGATTTAAGATGCTGAACTGTTTTCTCCAGAGTTTTTTGGTCTATTGTATTAAATTGTGACATAATAGTCATGTTATTTCTAGGTGTCTGTAGGGGCAGCATGGTTTCATCGTTTGACTGAGTGGCGTTGATGGTCAGTCTAATAGTTTAGATTTTTTCACAGAAGAAATGAGCAAATTCCTTACATTTCTCTGTGGACAGAAGTTCTGGCGTGATCTGTTTTGGAGGATTTGTAAGCTTGTCGACCACGTTGAATAGAGTGCGGGTGTTGTTGATGTTCCTGTAAATGATCTTAGAGAAGTGCAGCTGTCTAGCCCTGCCTAACTCAGAGTTAAAACTACAAAGGCTTTGCTTATAGAGATCATAGTGGATTTGAAGTTTAGTTTTCCTCCACTTACGTTCAGCTCTCCTGCATTCTCTTTTCAGAGCTATTACCATCATTGTGTTACGCCATGGTGCTTTCTGTTTGCTCAACGTTTTCATGACTTTTACCTGGGCAACCACATCCATGACAGTCAATATTTTCACATTAAAGTTATCCAGGAGTTCATCAACTGACTCTGCAATTAAAGTGGGTGATATAGCTATGGCCTCCATAAACTGAGAACTAGTACTTTCATTTATGTACCTTTTCTTAACAGAAACAGAGCTAGTTTGAGCATCTGGAGTGATCAGCATTTCAAAGAAGACACAAAAATGATCAGAGAGGGCCAAGTCCTTGACCATAACAGAAGAAATGTTAAGACCTTTAGTAATAACTAGATCCAGAGTGTGCCCTCGAGTATGTGTAGGCCCTTTCACATGTTGCAATAGACCAAACATGTCAAAAAGTCCAAAAAGTTATTTGGTGTTATTGTCCTTGTTATTATCTAAGTGGATGTTAAAATCCTCAGTTATGATGAAAAAGCTGTACTCAGTGCCCTGGGCTTTTTGGGTGAAACCTGTGGACTGGCTGAGATGGAGTGTGAGAATTTAGTCCCAACACACACCAGTTTCTCCATTTTCTCTGTGAAATCCATATGTGGAGGTGATGTTGTTGAGAGAGAGAAGTTGGAGGATGACTGTGATGTCTCTGCTGTTGACTGCTGTGTCACTGCCTGATGATGAAGGTCGTAATAGCTTTCGTCAAGAGTCAGAAACTCAGCCTGAGATGTGTTCTCCAGTGATGGGGATTGTATGTTTGATGGTCCTTCATGGTTGAAAGCAGGTGAGGGAGGTTGAGGATGCACATATTGTGTCGAGTCAGTCCAAGAAGCAGATGGGTGGCGAAGAGCAAAAGGGAGGTTGTCCTTTAGTGCCTTTACTCCAGTCTTGCTTAGGTGGGTGCCATCTGGGTAAAAAAATTCTCTGCGCCCCCAGAATAAATTAAAATTGTCAATATAATCCATACCTTTCAAACTGCAGGTTCTGCTTAGCCACGTGTTGAGGTTGAGTAGCTGTGAAAACATATTAGATCCTCGGGCTGGGAGAGGCCCACTGATGAACTTCTGAGCATTCAGCTTCTCAAGTGTATTAAACAGTTCAGTGAAGTTGTTCTTTAAGATTTCTGACTCCTCTCTGCGAATGTCATTTCTGCCCACGTGCAGAATAGTTCGGTCGATCACTCCATGCTGGGAGAGAATGTTGGGAAGTTCCTCATTTATTTCCGAGACAGTCACATTCGGGAGACAGCATGCTAGCATTGATCTGCCTTTGTAGCTGCAGGACAGAGTAACAGTATCACCTGCAGTTACACTTTTATGTGTATCAAGTGGCTTGATTGGATCTGTTGTGGAGTCACCTGTGATAGAGAACAGAGAATAATCACATTCTGATCACAGACTAATGTTTCAATATTTCATAATCTATTACTGACATTTTTTTACTCACCTAGTGAAATCCACATGCACATGAATATAAAGGTGAACATAATTGGTTTGTACCTGTATGAGAATATTTCTGTAAATGCTTGTCTACAGTGGTGGTAGCATCATACATTATGATAAAGCGCCACCTCATGGCACCACATGACAGGGACACAGTTTCTTCCTGGTTTTTCTGTCTATGATTGTATGTTAGATCGATCTTTTGCACTTTAGTAAGCAAACACAACTGTCCTAAACACATTGTGTATACACACTACGTGTAAAAATCTGTAACATGACACTATCTATACTAACTGTTATTGCCCACTTCTGGAAATGGTTAACATAAGGCTTCTTTTTTGCACAGTAAAGTTTTAAGTGGCATTTGTGTATGTAACTCTGTATTGTAGTGCCTGATAAAGGTTTGATAAAGTAATCCCTCACCCATGTGGTTATATCAGCTATTGTTGAGTGGCGGTTCTTGTAGGGTATATTTTACTATATTTTCTTTTAGTCTTCATGTTCTTAATTGCTTATCTCTCTTGTTTTTATTTCATATTTGCTAAATTGTAGGGTATATTCTACAATATTTTCTTTTAATTTTTTATGTTCTTAATTTTTATCTCTCTTGTTTTAATTTCATATTTCCTAAATTGTAGGGTATATTCTACAATATTTTCTTTAAATTTTTTGTGTTCTTAATTTTTATCTCTCGTTTGAATTTCACGTTGTCTTAATTGTAACTAAATGTTTGCAAGAAGTCTTTCTGAGGTTCTAGATCTCAGGAATGTTTTAATGCTTTTAATGATTTTTTCCTTATGTAAAGAACTTTGAATTGCCACTGTGTATGAAAGGTGCTATACAAATAAACTTGCCTTGCCCTTGCCTTGCCTTGCCTTGATGCAGTGCCGTCTGAGGGATCTAAGATCATGGGCCTTTAGCTTAAGTTTGCGCCCTTGGCCTTTATGCTCCAAAATTTCTTCAGATTCCTTGAATCGTTTAATAATATTATGCACTGTAGAGGGAGAAATATGCAAATCCCTTCCAATCATTCATTGAGGTACATTGTTTTAAAACATTTCAATCATTTCCTCACATTTGTTGACAAACTGGAGCTCCTCTGATCATCTTTGCTGATCATTAAAGACTCAGCCTTTCCTGGATGCTGCTTTTGTACCAAACCATGATTACAATCACCTGTTGACATCACCTGTTTGGAATCACGTCATTATTTATTTTTTTCACCTCATTACTAGCCCTAAATTACCCCCGTCCCAACTTTTTTGGAATGTGTTGCAGACCTGAAATAAAAGAATGGATGTTTATTAACAAATGAAATGAAGATGAGCAGACAAAACATGAAATATCTTGGGTTCAAACTGTCTGCAATCAAATAAAAGTCAAAATAAATGTGAGAGGTTTTTATTTTATTTGCATTTTCCATACTGTCCCAACTTTTTCTAATTTAGGGTTGTAAATAGATGTAAATATGTAATGTAAAACCTGTAAATAAATAGTAAAATGGTGTATTGTACTACTAGGGAAAAAATTCATTTATAGTATAGTGGAGACTCTATTATTCTGAGTCTGAAGCCCTGCTGGTGGCTACTGGAGCAGCGCTGGTGCATAACTAAGCACTAGAACTTGCAAACTTCGGCGGACAAATACTGAACTGCTGGTCTTGGTATGCTTCTCGCGGGAATTTTAAATGATCTGTCTGAACATTTGGTTTTCCAGATTTTGTCTGTTAAATCCGAAATCCGTTAAAAATGGAGGTCCGTTAAATCGTACAGAATTTGGACAGCGGACAGAATTTGTACAGAATTACACTGTACTAAAAACTGAAATTAAAGAATAGGACATTCCCAGATAATGTTTTGTTATTTAATTTAAGGTCAGTCATAAAAACAGAAAACTTGTCTTTACTGCATTTTATAACTAATGCAGATAAATAATAAAGGACAGTAATATTCATGTTTTAAACATTAAACATTTTCCTTTTCATAAAATAGAAGAACAGATTAAATGTAGATGTTTGGTTTTTGTACAGTATAGAATGATTTCCTGTCACTGTGGGCCGCAGAGCACAGTAGTAGAGAGCAGAATCTGATACTGCAGCAGAGATGATGTTCAGATCCACTCGATTTTTATCTTCATTTATCTTTACAGATATTCCTGGAACTGGAGGATCAGCTTTTATTTCAGTTTTTAGTTCAGTAATTAAAATGAGGAATTCTGGTCTGAATGTTGAGTTCTGACGATACCACAACAGTCTATCATCAGCACCACCATCACTGTAATTACAGGATAAAGTAACAGACGTTTTCTCCAGGACATTTTCAGTTGTAGAAAGTGGCTGGATTTTTGCTGCAGAATTATAACCTGTATAAAAGGTAAAAGATAAATCAGATTTCTTTCTTTTCTTTATTTCTATCAGATATAAATGTAAAGTTGATGTAAAATATTAGTGTGTATTCAGCTCATGTCGAATATAAACATAAATAAAAAAATTGAACAAGAGCTCATGATGTCTTACCTAAAATAATGTGAAGAACACAGAGATGTGTAAGCAGTGTCATGACTGAATTACAGTGTTACATTGTTCATCTTGCAGTTATGTAGGTTTGAACTCTTTAACGTCTTTACTTTGACTTCCTCTTCACATCTGCAGCTGGGTCAGATTATAGTCAAATGTAGATGGATGCTGCCACCTTCTGTTTATTTTCCTATATAATTATTCTGATTGAACAGTATAAAACGTGGATGTAAGAGATGAAGAACATTTTCAATAACCAGTGTGACATTTTAATTATCATTAAGTTACTCTTGTGTTTAAATGTTTTGGATTCTAATAGAGAAAATTTAAAACTGCAACCACTCAAAAATGTTACACATAGAAGTTTTCCAAACTCAAAAATGGTTTACAAACCAAACTGTTACAGAAAACAGAGGAAACAGTTTTTAAATGGTGATTTGCAAAATCCATCCAAAGTTAGAGGTCTTTTACACTCCTTTGTACAGAATGATGGAGACTCTCACACCCTGACCCACTTCATCACTTATGCATGCAATCTTCTTTATATCAGAAGAAGAATATTAGTTGTTCCAATAATGCTTTTATATGTGTTACCCATGCTGTGAGCACTGATGAACCCCCAAACCATGACTGATGTTGGCTGACAGCACTGTGTATGGTCCTGTTCATGTTTGCCAAGGAGAACTGAATGTCTGTTTTTGAAAACAAGATGAAACAAGATGATCTTCAGCTGATCAAATAAAACGTTTCCACTGTGAGCACTCGGTATAACAGTTCTGTAAGAAACTCATCACATAAGTCTCTAGGAAGCCACACACAGGAAGTGCAGAAGCTTCAGCACAACTACACACATCAGTTTCAGTATCTATTGTTTACTAAGACACTGCTGGAATTTTTGAAGTTAGTTGGTGGTGTTGTTAGTTATATATAAAAGAAATATAGTAAAACTCTTTTATTCTAAATGTAAGCACTGTGTCCAATTAAAGAATTTACTTCCTTTCATACACTTCTTCTCATCTATCATGTATAAATGATCACTATAAATGATTTACAGTGTATCACAAAAGTGAGTACACCCCTCACATTTCTGCAAATATTTCATTATATCTTTTCATGGGACAACACTATAGACATGAAACTTGGATATAACTTAGAGTAGTCAGTGTACAGCTTGTATAGCAGTGTAGATTTACTGTCTTCTGAAAACAACTCAACACACAGCCATTAATGTCTAAATAGCTGGCAACATAAGTGAGTACACCCCACAGTGAACATGTCCAAATTGTGCCCAAATGTGTCGTTGTCCCTCCCTGGTGTCATGTGTCAAGGTCCCAGGTGTAAATGGGGAGCAGGGCTGTTAAATTTGGTGTTTTGGGTACAATTCTCTCATACTGGCCACTGGATATTCAACATGGCACCTCATGGCAAAGAACTCTCTGGGGATGTGAGAAATAGAATTGTTGCTCTCCACAAAGATGGCCTGGGCTATAAGAAGATTGCTAACACCCTGAAACTGAGCTACAGCATGGTGGCCAAGGTCATACAGCGGTTTTCCAGGACAGGTTCCACTCGGAACAGGCTTCGCCAGGGTCGACCAAAGAAGTTGAGTCCACGTGTTCGGCGTCATATCCAGAGGTTGGCTTTAAAAAATAGACACATGAGTGCTGCCAGCATTGCTGCAGAGGTTGAAGACATGGGAGGTCAGCCTGTCAGTGCTCAGACCATACGCCGCACACTGCATCAACTCGGTCTGCATGGTCGTCATCCCAGAAGGAAGCTGACGCACAAGAAAGCCCGCAAACAGTTTGCTGAAAACAAGCAGTCCAAGAACATGGATTACTGGAATGCCCTGTGGTCTGACGAGACCAAGATAAACTTGTTTGGCTCAGATGGTGTCCAGCATGTGTGGCGGCGCCCTGGTGAGGAGTACCAAGACAACTGTATCTTGCCTACAGTCAAGCATGGTGGTGGTAGCATCATGGTCTTGGGCTGCATGAGTGTTGCTGGCACTGGGGAGCTGCAGTTCATTCAGGGAAACATGAATTCCAACATGTACTGTGACATTCTGAAACAGAGCATGATCCCCTCCCTTCGAAAACTGGGCCTCATGGCAGTTTTCCAACAGGATAACGACCCCAAACACAACCTCCAAGATGACAACTGCTTTGCTGAGGAAGCTGAAGGTAAAGGTGATGGACCTGTGCACCTGTGGCGCATCCTCAAGTGGAAGGTGGAGGAGTTCAAGGTGTCTAACATCCACCAGCTCCGTGATGTCATCATGGAGGAGTGGAAGAGGATTCCAGTAGCAACCTGTGCAGCTCTGGTGAATTCCATGCCCAGGAGGGTTAAGGCAGTGCTGGATAATAATGGTGGTCACACAAAATATTGACACTTTGGGCACAATTTGGACATGTTCACTGTGGGGTGTACTCACTTATGTTGCCAGCCATTTAGACATTAATGGCTGTGTGTTGAGTTATTTTCAGAAGACAGTAAATCTACACTGCTATACAAGTTGTACACTGACTACTCTAAGTTATATCCAAGTTTCAAGTCTATAGTGTTGTCCCATGAAAAGATATAATAAAATATTTGCAGAAATGTGAGGGGTGTACTCACTTTTGTGATACACTGTATCTGTGTTTATCTGGATTCTAAAACACTTATTGTTACAAAAAAAAAGCTTAACATGACTTAATGTATTAAAATAACTAAATAGAAACACTAAATAATAGCAAAGCCAGTGCAAAAGCTATTTTGTCACTTCTCATGTTAATGTGCCTTTACTGAATGGAATAAGGTATTCCTCGATCAAGCACCTCCACGATTAAGAAGCATAAGGAAACAATAGGAGTAAAGGTGAAGGTTTTATTGTATTTTTTTATTGATTTTTAACTGTTTTCAATTGTATTTCAGTGTTTTATATTATATTTGTGCTATTTCCAGTGTATACGTGTCAACAACAACCTCATTATTTTACATTAGCCTAAAATATATGCAGTTTCATGGGACAGTTAGACACATTAACAGGTTTCCTATAGATCCTTATGGAAAGAAACACCTTGAAACTTAACGCCTTTTAAACTTGACGCCAATCCCAGAACCAACTGACGTCGAGTTTCAAGGTATCACTGTACTTTCACTTATTATGTTTTTGCTTAATACAAGACTTCAGTGTGTGGTCAGTGTAGACTGATCAACCTCTTCATGATGCAGCATGTATTTACAATAGGAGACAGATCTGTAAAATATTATTTGTAGAATGTATGTACAGATGATAATTAAAAGCCATTGCAATCTGTTGTTGAGAAATGTTATTTTTATAATGATTAACAATTATTTACCACAGAGTGGTAATCCACGACCCATCTTTGCTTGCAAAAACTTTGCTGACTTTGGTGGATATACCTCATAATGATATCCTTACCTGTTACCAGTTACTCTGCTTATTGTGGAATTTATTAATACAATGTCACTCAAATATTTTTGAAAATTTTCACAGTGATTTAGCTTTTGTCCCAACTTTATTATAGTGTTGCAGGCACTAAATTTAACATTTGTTAATATTCATACAATTTAATCAACCAATGAGAGTCATTTCTTTGCACCTTTGTCATTTAAATAAAGATCCATCACCAAATCACAGATTCTTGTTTTGTTACATTTTACAAAATGTCCCAACTTTTATAGAAATTGAGCTTGTATTATAACATGTTTAAAATTTAAATTAATCGTATCTTAATTTTAATATTAATTTTAAAATTTTAAAGTTGGGACAGCATGGAAAATGCAAATACATTGACTTTGACTTTTATTTTGTTACAGACAGGATGAACCTGAGATATTTCATGTTTTATCTGCTCAACTTCATTTCATTTATTAATAAACATCCATGTCACAGAGAGCAGGTGCTGTTTGTATTGTGTGTGTGTGTGTGTGTTTGTGTGGTTAACTGATAACAAGTAAAAAGAAAAACAAACTTTGATCTTCTGAACTTTGGGGAAACTTCACATAAGTGAGTTTTTGTACAGCATCTCAGTAGTTTTGTATCACTGGGCTGCTTCTTGAAGTGCACAGTGATAGAGAGCAGAATCTGTCAGCTTTAGATTGTTGATGGTGAGTTCAGTAGATGTATCACCTGTGTTGGACTTTAATCGAGAGTCAGTAGGTTTGTACTCACCACTACGTGATTTGGCACCTTTATACAGTAAAAACTGTGGTGCGCTGTTAGGATTTTGTTTGTACCAGTAAAGCCAAATGTTGCTGCTGCTGGACTGATATGAACATTTTAGAGTAACAGTCTCTGTTTCTTTCCTGACAATGTTGGCATCTATTGGTCCAATTTCATCTGCAAAACCACCTGTTGGAAAGATAAAAAATGTATGTGTAATTTAATACAAAAAGAAATTCATAGGAAAACCTGAAAAAAAAATAATGCAATACATTAATGTCTAAACTGTTAATAACATGAGCATTAATCAACAAATTGTTTTACCAAAATATAAATAAATATTTTATTATTACCTGATGCTATAGTGAGAATCAGTGTTATGTATCTCCCAATGTGCAGCAAGTTCCATAGTTGAGCCATTTCTGAACACAACTTTGTGAGCACTCTGGATTAAACTCAGCAAATAAGTCTCTAGGAAGCCACACACAGGAAGTGCAGATGCTAAAGCATAACTACACACATCATCATTTACAGTATCTATGGTTCACCAAGTCACTGCTGTAGATTTAGTCGGCTGTGTTGTGAGACCGTATTTAAAATATACTAATTTCATTCATTTTTATCAAACTCTTGGTCAGGGTGGTGGCACCGGGAAACACTGGAAGCAAGGCAGAAATATCTATGTAAGACACCCAGCTGGCCAATAGTAGATTTGAACCCGGATGCCAGCAGTGGTTGTCTAGCCTAATAGACCACTACACATGATACACTGATCAGCCATAACATTAAAACCACCTGCTTGTTTCTACACTCACTGTCCATTTTATCAGCTCCACTTACCATATTTGTACATCTATTTCTCTACATACTTTTTTAACCTGCTTTCACCCTGTTTTTCAATGGTCAGGTCCCCCACAGGACCACCACAGAGCAGATATTATTTAGGTGGTGGATCATTAGGTGGTGTGTTAGTGTGTGTTGTGCTGGTATGAGTGGATCAGACAGAGCAGCGCTGCTGGAGTTTTTAAATACAGTGTCCACTCACTGTCCACTCTATTAGACACTCCTACCTAGTTGGTCCACCTTGTAGATGTAAAGTCAGAGACGATCGCTCATCTATTGCTGCTGTTTGAGTTGGTCATCTTGTAGACCTTCATCAGTGGTCACAAGACGCTGCCCACGGGGCGCTGTTGGCTCGATATGTTTTTGGTTGGTGGACTATTCTCAGTCCAGCAGTGACAGTGAGGTGTTTAAAAACTCCATCAGCGCTGCTGTGTCTGATCCACTCATACCAGCACAACACACACTAAAGCCCTCAGCATACTTCCAGCAAAACTAAGTTCGCGAACGTCGCACGAAGACGAACGCGCCTTCGCGAGCTTACAAGCTGGCATACTTCTAGAGGTTTCGCTTTGCCTGTCGCGTCTGCTCCACAGCTGTGAATGTTTGGTTTCCATGACTACCGAAAAATGGCGACGTGCGAGGTGTTGGAGGCGTATAAAAACATGCTAGAAGAAGAAGCAGAGGAAGAACTGTTTTTGCTGCTCTGTCTTTATAAGAAGAAAAGAGAAAGGCGCAGGTGGTACGTGAGACCTTTGAACAGATCGAGGGTTGACGACGGAGAGTTTATAATGTTGGTAAAACCGATGAGATACATTGACGAGGAGACGCACTTTTCTTATTTCAGGATGTGTGCAAGTCGGTTTGACAGCTTACTGAGCCGACTTGCTCCCCACGTAAAACATGCAAGAACGCATAGATCACCGGTAGACTTGGCAGAAAGACTTGCCGTGACTTTACGAATTCTTGCCAGCGGTTGCACTCAGCTAAGTGCCGCAGAAAGCTACAAACTGGGTCCATCGACCGTACGTGCTGTCGTATCTGAAATGTGCAAAGCTACTTGGCATGCTCTTGAAGATTTTGTGGAGTTTCCAAAGCCGACACAGTGGGCTGATATAGCCCAAGAGTTTTGGAGTTTATGGAATTACCCCAATTGTGTTGGATCAGTTGACGGCAAGCATGTGCACATACCAGCCCCACCAGGAGCTGGTAGCGATTATTTTAATTACAAAGGCACGCATTCCATTGTGCTGTTGGCAGCAGGTAATGGCAGGTATAAATTTACAATGGTGGATGTTGGCGCTTATGGGCAAGAGAGTGATGGAGGAGTTTTTCAAGAAAGTGAATTTGGATCAAAACACTTGCAAGGAAAATTAGGACTGCCAACTTCATCTCCCTTGCCTGGTTGCCAGGTCACCTCCCCATATGTGTTTGTGGGGGATGCAGCTTTCCCTTTGCATGTCAACCTTATGTGTCCTTATCCAGGTAAGTACTAAAATCTAAATATTTCATTTGTCATGTACACCATTAGCACACTACAGCTTTACACAAGTCTATATATTGTTTAAGTAGTACAGTTGTTCTATCATATACTTGAATTAACATATTTCCAAGTACTTGCACAAAAGCAGTGGTAATTAACATATGAACTAATCAAGTGTGTTGAGGCAGGGTTGAAACTGCAGCAGCTAAGAACTGCTCAGACATGCAGCAATATATTTTATATACTCATTTTATGTTGGTGTTGCAGGTATATTAGCTATATTTCTGAATGTCATTTATCGTTTTACATTTCACAGGATCCTGTTTATCGAAGGATCAAATAATCTACAATTACAGGCATTCTCGGGCACGACGAGTTATTGAAAATGCATTTGGAATTTTGGCTGCAAGGTGGCAAATACTTGGGCGGCCAATTGAGTGCGCTCCTGAAAAGGCAGTGGACATTGTAAAAGCATGTGTTGCACTGCATAATTACCTGACATGCACTGATGCAACCAACACACTCTCCACATCATACATTCCACCAAATTTTGCAGACATACAGTGTATCACAAAAGTGAGTACACCCCTCACATTTCTGCAAATATTTCATTATATCTTTTCATGGGACAACACTATAGACATGAAACTTGGATATAACTTAGAGTAGTCAGTGTACAACTTGTATAGCAGTGTAGATTTACTGTCTTCTGAAAATAACTCAACACACAGCCATTAATGTCTAAATAGCTGGCAACATAAGTGAGTACACCCCACAGTGAACATGTCCAAATTGTGCCCAAAGTGTCAATATTTGTGACCACCATTATTATCCAGCACTGCCTTAACCCTCCTGGGCATGGAATTCACCAGAGCTGCACAGGTTGCTACTGGAATCCTCTTCCACTCCTCCATGATGACATCACGGAGCTGGTGGAAGTTAGACACCTTGAACTCCTCCACCTTCCACTTGAGGATGCGCCACAGGTGCTCAATTGGGTTTAGTCCATCACCTTTACCTTCAGCTTCCTCAGCAAGGCAGTTGTCATCTTGGAGGTTGTGTTTGGGGTCGTTATCCTGTTGGAAAACTGCCATGAGGCCCAGTTTCCGAAGGGAGGGGATCATGCTCTGTTTCAGAATGTCACAGTACATGTTGGAATTCATGTTTCCCTCAATGAACTGCAGCTCCCCAGTGCCTGCAGCACTCATGCAGCCCAAGACCATGATGCTACCACCACCATGCTTGACTGTAGGCAAGATACAGTTGTCTTGGTACTTCTCACCAGGGCGCCGCCACACATGCTGGACACCATCTGAGCCAAACAAGTTTATCTTGGTCTCGTCAGACCACAGGGCATTCCAGTAATCCATGTTCTTGGACTGCTTGTCTTCAGCAAACTGTTTGCGGGCTTTCTTGTGCATCAGCTTCCTTCTGGGATGACGACCATGCAGACTGAGTTGATGCAGTGTGCGGCGTATGGTCTGAGCACTGACAGGCTGACCTCCCACGTCTTCCACCTCTGCAGCAATGCTGGCAGCACTCATGTGTCTATTTTTTAAAGCCAACCTCTGGATATGACGCCGAACACGTGGACTCAACTTCTTTGGTCGACCCTGGCGAAGCCGGTTCCGAGTGGAACCTGTCCTGGAAAACCGCTGTATGACCTTGGCCACCATGCTGTAGCTCAGTTTCAGGGTGTTAGCAATCTTCTTATAGCCCAGGCCATCTTTGTGGAGAGCAACAATTCTATTTCTCACATCCTCAGAGAGTTCTTTGCCATGAGGTGCCATGTTGAATATCCAGTGGCCAGTATGAGAGAATTGTACCCAAAACACCAAATTTAACAGCCATGCTCCCCATTTACACCTGGGACCTTGACACATGACACCAGGGAGGGACAACGACACATTTGGGCACAATTTGGACATGTTCACTGTGGGGTGTACTCACTTATGTTGCCAGCTATTTAGACATTAATGGCTGTGTGTTGAGTTATTTTCAGAAGACAGTAAATCTACACTGCTATACAAGCTGTACACTGACTACTCTAAGTTATATCCAAGTTTCATGTCTATAGTGTTGTCCCATGAAAAGATATAATGAAATATTTGCAGAAATGTGAGGGGTGTACTCACTTTTGTGATACACTGTACCTACTGCATCTGGAAACACACAGCCTGGAGAGTGGAGGAGACTGATAGAGGGATAGTATATATATTTATATATATAAAATGTATGTATGTGTGTATGTGTTCAATTCCCAGGTGGAGTGCTCTGGGTTCTTTCTGTGTGGAGTTTGCATGTTCTCCCTGTATCTGCGTGGGTTTCCTCTGGGTGCTCCTGTTTCCTTCCACAGTCCATAGACGTGCAAGTGAGATGAATTGGAGACACTAAATTGTCCATAACTGTTTGATATTAAAACTTGAACTGATGAACCTTGTGTAATGAGTAACTACCGTTCCTGTCATGAATGTAACCAAAGTGTAAAACATGATGTTAAAATCCTATTAAAACATAAAACAAACTAAACATATCTGACTGGATATATTAGCATCTTTTGATTAAGTGTAAAAAGTTTTGTTTGCCAATATATTAATGAGTTATTTTTTATTCATTATGAAATGTTATGTCAGACCATAATAAATGTTACTGTCAATTGATTAATTTGATGTTACAGTATTAACATGTCTTACTCCAAAAAACATATTTGTTGTAAATGTGAGGAGGAACTTTGCTTTTTTATTTTTTGAGTTTATTATAGCAGGTTATCAAGACTTAAAGTCATTACAGAATTTATCAGTGTCAAGCTGGCAGCAATGGGGTATGAAATATATATACTATTCAATTCAAAACCTTGTATCGCGTTACAAAAGAAAGAAAAAAATCTTCTATTTGAAGTTAAATTTCAAGTCTTTTTAACACAATTCAAGTGGTCTATTCATCATGAAATGAATGTTAAACAACTGCCAGATTCACAAAACGTGAGAAACAACAAAACACTCAATATAGAAGCGCTTTGTAGTTCAGCAATTACTGACTGTAGCCCATCTGTTTCTCTACATACTTTGTTACCCCTCTTTCATGCTGTTCTTCAATGGACAGGACCCCCACAGAGCAGGTATTATTTAGGTGGTGGATGATTCTCAGCACTGCAGTGACACTGACATGGTGGTGGTGTGTTGTGCTGGTATGAGTGGATCAGACACAGCAGCGCTGCTGGAGTTTACCTCACTGTTACTGCTGGACTGAGAATAGTCCACCAACCAAAAATATCCAGCCAACAGCACCCTGTGGGCAGCGTCCTGTGACCACTGATGAAGATCAACTCATACCAGCACGACACACACTAACACACCACCACCATGTCAGTGTCACTGCAGTGCTGAGAATGATCCACCACCTAAATAATACCTGCTCTGTGGGGGTCCTGGTCATCAAGAACAGAAAGGAGGCTAACACAGTATAGAAAGAAGCAAATGAACTGCAGTCTATAATTGTAGAACTGATAAAATAATCAAAGATATAAAAGGTATGTTTACATATTAAAGAGGCTTTTGTTGGCTTTTTATGCTTTTGTTTAAAAACAGAAATAGAGTATAAACTATAATATATATTTACAATATTTAAATGTGCACGTTCCTTGAAAAATTGCAGACAAAAACGAATATTTAGCTCCATCCCTTGACAAGTGGTCCAATATCACGACACAGTAAACAGCTGATTTATGCTCCCAGAAATGGACATAGCGATCACTGTCGCACAACTTATGCTCTTTTACCCGTTGGATGCAGCGTTCAACATGTACCCTGAGAATGTTCTGATCCACCCCGATCTTGTTTTTGAAAAGGCAAAACCTTCTTACTCATTTTAGAACTCAAACTTGCCGCTATACAACACGTTGTGTTTAGAAATTTGCCGGTGTTTATAACAAACTAAACGGATTTTCAACGGACTAACGCTAAACGGAAACGCGTCACAGAGCTTGCGTGCATAGAGCCTATTACAAGTATGTGTGTGTGTGTGTGGGTGTGTGTGTGTGTGTGTGTCTGTGTGTCTGTGTGTTAATCCTCATGATCTGAGCTGGATGAGGATCAGTGTTGAAACGACCTGCAGCTTCACCATCATGTTAACACACAATACTGTGAGATGCAGCTGTTGGTGGGGGTGAAGCACAGAATTATGGTTCCCTGGGATCTGGGTTCAATCCTAAGATCTGATAACTACACCGACCAGGCATAACATTATGACCACTGACAGGTGAAGTGAATAGCACTGATTATCTCTTCATCACGGCACCTGTTAGTGGGTGGGATAAATTAGGCAGCAAGTGAATATTTTATCCTCAGAGTTGATGTTAGAAGCAGGACAAATGAAGCAGCATAAGGATTTGAGCGAGTTTGACAAGGGCCTAATTGTGATGGCTAGATGACTGGGTCATAGCATCTCCAAAACTGCAGCTTTTGTTCCCGGTCTGCAGTGGTCAGTATCTATCAAAAGTGGTCCAACAAAGGAACAGTGGTAAACCGGCGACAGGGTCATGGGCGGCCAAGGCTCACTGATGCACGAGGAGAGCAAAGGCTGGCCCATGTGGTCCAGTTAAACAGACGAGCTATTGTAGCTCAAACTGCTAAAGACGTTAATGCTGGCTCTGCTAGACAGGTGTCAGAATACACAGTGCATCACAGTTTGTTGTGTATGGGGCTGCATAGCTGCAGACCAGTCAGGGTGCCCATGCTGACCCCTGTTTATCGCCAAAAGCGCCAACAGTGGGCACGTGAGCTGGTACTGGACCACGGAGCAATGGAAGAAGGTGGTCTGGTCTGATGAATCACATTTTCTTTTACATCACGTGGATGGCTGGATGGCTGTGGCCTCTTTCAGCAGGATAATGTGCACAACATCGAGTTTGAGGTGTTGACTTGGCCTCCAAATTCCCCAGATCTCAATCCAATCGAGCATCTGTTAGATGTGCTGGACAAACAAGTCAGTTCTGTAGTGTAGTGGTTATCACGTTTGCCTAACACATAAAATGTTAGTCCCTGTTCGAAACCGGGTAGAAACATCTTTGCTGCAGGTGACCTTTCTGTTCGCCTGAAGTCATGAGAGTTTCAGGTAGCTACGCTGAATTAATGCCCATCTTGCTCATCCTTGTTAGTATGGTGGACAGTATGGTGGACAGTATCTCCGCCTGTCACGCGGAAGACCGGTGTTCGATTCCCTGACAGGGAGACGGGATTGTTTTTGCTGGTAAGCGCATGGTCTGGAAGAGTGACTTGTCTATATCTTATTTTCCTGTACAGCTCCACCACCAAGCCCACACCTCCACACCACTGTCACACAAAGACAATGTGGCTCTGTTAGAAGTGGAGATAACAGAGTTAAAAGAGCAGTTCCTTACCCACAAAATCACCAACAATTCATCAGAACCTCTCAGAGACCAAACTTGAAAGGACATTACAGGAACTGAGAAGGGACACCCAAAACTTGATGAAGGACAGAGAAACACTAAAATCTGAACTGGCATACTACAGGGAGAAGATGGAAAAAAGAGCAGTCAAACCTTAATGCAGAACTGTCAAACCTCAAACAGGAGATTCACAAATGTGATAACATCATAGAAACCTTAACATCAAGGTTTAAACGTCTCTTGCACCTTTGGACATCACTTACGAAAGTCATGCGCACACAACATCCAGTGCCACCCAGCTCACCCCTGGACCACCACCGCCACAGCCAACACCCACCTTCTCGGAACAGCCCACCCCTGGGCCCTCAGCACAACCCACACCCAGGACGCCACTACAGCCCCCTCCTGGGATCTCAAAAACAAAGGACGACACCCCACAGGAAACACCCTGCACCACATAACCAGACGAACAACCACAGCAAAGTGACCAACCAGCTGTGTCCCGCACAGACACTGAAATTGCCATTCTTATAGATTCAAACGGCAATTCTTAAATCAAAAGAAACTATTTCCGAGACACAAAACATCTAAAATCTGGTGTCCAAGGACAAATAACATTCACAAAATTATTCAAAATAATACCCTGGGTGAGCCCAAGTGTATAATAATCCACACTGGCATAATGTTACTTTGTTAAACCTTCTTTATAGACATCTTGATGGTCCAAAGACCTGACCTGAATGTCCAGAACAGAAACTCTCTCAACAACATCATTAAGGTGGCAAGTAAAATAATAGGTGTTGCTCAAGCTCCCCCAAATGATATATATATTTGTCGCTCTATTCAGAAAGCGAGATTGATCTTGAGCTGTTCAGACCACCCACTTAACTGTGAGTTTCAGCTCTTCCTTCCGGACGTAGATTCAGGTTCCCAATGGTAAAACATAATAGATGGAAAAATTATTTTATACCTAAAGTGATAGGGTTATTAAATTTGTAATATAAATTTTTCTTATTTCTCTATTTATATTAGAATTTTATATATATTTAAGCTGTATTATGTGTTTACGCTGTGTGTGTTTGTCGTGTTTTACTTTGTGTTGGATGCCATGCTGCAAAACAAATTTCCCTTTGGGGACAATAGAACTGAACTGAACTGAACTGATCTGAGGGCGGAACAAGAACGAGTCGGAACGATGGTGTGCAGAGACACCATAAAAAGAGTCAACCCAGACATTACTAAAGCATGTGCCCACAGCCCACCACCAGTAGCCTACGCATCATGGCAGAAAGAGCGAGGGAGTTGGTCAAATAACTTTTAAATAATAACACCTTTATTGAAAGTTTAGCGAACGTCTGTTCAACTAGCGTTACGCCTGCTCACAATGAACAGCGATTTGATAAAGTAGAAGAGGAAGTGCGTTCACTGTTCCATAGTGGATATACCAATACGCTGGAGCGTTGCTCCCTAGAGTCAAACGCACATTTAGCACCTTCCATACAAACCAACAGTGCTTTAAGCATTAACGTGAGCCACATGTAAAACCCACTACCATTACCTGGCCAGGCAGATAATCTAAGACGTTTGCCGAGAGTTAACGCCAGAAGACAAACCAGGTTAATTACATGTGAATGTCAGTTACCAAAAGCCACACATAACTAATTTAATATTTGCAACAAAACTATCTTTTTTTTTTTTTTTTTTTTTTTTTTTTTTTTTTCTCCAGTTTTATTAAGGAATTGTACCTTACATTTGAACGCTGCATGTATATTTTGCTATTTTATCAGCTACACTGCCATCTTTTGTTGTTAAAGTCACTGCCTGGAACCAGGACATGTGCCCCTGCATGTTGTGCATAACGTGTAGGGATGTAACGATTCACCACAAGACAGTTAATAACCGATTCAAAAAATTCCACGATTCAAATAGATTTGACATTTAAAATGAATTGATATTAACTTTAAACAGCAGAGGGCACTGGCGCTATACACCTCGCCTAGTTGACGTCACTGGCGCTATACGCCTGGTTGTCAAATTCAGGATTTTTCAGCCAAATTGGGCTTAATTCATAATTGTTTTGCATAGTTTGTACCTACCTCAGAAATAAAAGGGCATTCATTATTTAGATGAATAAAAGATAAGCACAAATACAGTATTTTATTTTATTATTTATTTTAAGAGAAATAATAAAAGGAAATAATTTGTCTTTAATTTCAGTTTGTCTTTTATTTCAGTAAAATCGAGAAAAAACCATATCGTGAACCCAGTATCGTGAATCGCATCGCATCGTGGGTAGAGTGTATCGTTACATCCCTAATAACATGTAATTCGTTGTATAATTTTATACTATGTATTATGTAAGGCAAGGCAAGGCAAGGCAAGTTTATTTGTATAGCACCTTTCATACACAGTGGCAATTCAAAGTGCTTTACATAAGGAAAAAAAAAAATTAAAAGCATTAAAACATTCCTGAGATCTAGAACCTCAGAAAGACTTCTTGCAAACATTTAGTTACAATTAAGACAACATGAAATTCAAACGAGAGATAAAAAATTAAGAACATGAAGACTAAAAGAACATTTTGAGAATATGAAATTAAAACAAGAGAGATACACATTATTATAAGGGATTAATTATACAGTGGGGTCAAAAAGTATTTAGCCAGCCACTGATTGTGCAGGTTCTCCTACTTAGAAAGATGAGAGAGGTCTGTAATTTTCATCATATGTACACTTCAACTATGAGAGACAAAATGAGAAAAAAAATCCAGGAAATCACATTGTAGGATTTTTAAAGAATTTATTTGTAAATTATGGTGGAAAATAAGTATTTGGTCAGTAACAAACAAGCAAGATTTCTGGCTCTCACAGACCTGTAACTTCTTCTTTAAGAAGCTATTCTGTCCTCCACTCGTTACCTGTATTAATGGCACCTGTTTGACCTCGTTATCTGTATAAAAGACACCTGTCCACAGCCTCAAACAGTCAGACTCCAAACTCAACCATGGCCAAGACCAAAGAGCTGTCAAAGGACACCAGGAAGAAAATTGTAGACCTGCACCAGGCTGGGAAGAGTAAATCTACAATAGGCAAGCAGGTTGGTGTGAATAAATCAACTGTGGGAGCAATTGTAAGAAAATGGAAGACATACAAGACCATTGATAATCTCCCTTGGGGTCAAGATCTTATCCCGTGGGGTCAAAATGATCATGAGAACGGTGAGCAAAAATCCCAGAACTACACGGAGGGACCTGATGAATGACCTGCAGAGAGCTGGGACCAAAGTAACAAAGGCTACCATCAGTAACACACTACGCCGAGAGGGACTCAAATCCTGCAGTGCCAGGCGTGTCCCCCTGCTTAAGCCAGTACATGTCCAGGCCCGTCTGAAGTTTGCCAGAGAGCATATGGATGATCCAGAAGAGGATTGGGAGAATATCATGTGGTCAGATGAAACCAAAATGGAACTTTTTGGTAAAAACTCAACTCGTCGTGTTTGAAGGAAGAAGAAAAATCCAAGAACACCATACCTACTGTGAAGCATGGGGGTGGAAACATCATGCTTTGGGGCTGTTTTTCTGCAAAGGGGACAGGACGACTGATCCGTGTTAAGGGAAGAATGAACGGGGCCATGTATCGTGAGATTTTAAGTCAAAACCTCCTTCCATCAGTGAGAGCATTGAAGATGGAACGTGGCTGGGTCTTCCAGCATGACAGTGATCCCAAACACACCGCTCGGGCAACGAAGGAGTTGCTCCGTAAAAAGCATTTCAAGGTCCTGGAGTGGCCTAGCCAGTCTCCAGACCTCAACCCCATAGAAAATTTGTGCAGTCCGTGTTGCCCAGCGACAGCCCCAAAACATCACTGCTCTAGAGGAGATCTGCATGGAGGAATGGGCCAAAATAGCAGCTACAGTGTGTGCAAACCTGGTGAAGACTTACAGAAAACGTTTGACCTCTGTCATTGCAAACAAAGGTTATGTTACAAAGTATTGAGTTGAACTTTTGTTATTGACCAAATACTTATTTTCCACCATAATTTACAAATAAATTCTTTAAAAATCCTACAATGTGATTTCCAGGATTTTTTTTTCTCATTTTGTCTCTCATAGTTGAAGTGTACCTATGATGAAAATTACAGACCTCTCTCATCTTTCTAAGTAGGAGAACTTGCACAATCAGTGGCTGACTAAATACTTTTTGACCCCACTGTACATATTAATGGGGAAATTACAGTACTAAATACTAAGACTATCCCACAGACTGACAGCAGACAAAGTAACTTATACTACCGGTCGTCACCAATAGTACAGTGTTTCAGTTCTACTGCCACACAATGACGCTCATATAGCGATTTCGTCCATGGTGATACCTCTGTCTTACATAGACAGGCGTCCCAGACGTCTTTGCTGTTTATCCTTAAACTACGGGTCAGGTGGAACACACAGCATCACCTTTTCTAGTACTATGGGCCAGACGGTATCACACAGCGTCATCTGATTCCTACCGGGGTGGAACACACAGTAAACCGACGGTACTATGGGGCAGACGGTATCACACAGCGTCGTCTGATTCCCACCGGGGTGAAACACACAGCATCACCTAGTACTGATACAACACAGGTACTATAGGGCAGACGGTATCACACAGCCTCGTCTGATTCCCACCGGGGTGGAACACACAGCATCACCTAGTACTGATACAACACAGGTACTATGGGGCAGACAGTATCACACAGCCTCGTCTGATTCCCACCGGGGTGGAACACACAGCATCACCTAGTACTGATACATTAAACTACCGCAGTAATGTCAACAAACACTCATACACTACTCTATAAAAAAATTATTAAGAGCATGAAAAACTAAAAGAAATATGGTAAAATAAGGGTAATAGCAAAAATTTCGAGCTCAATCATAGGCACAAGAAAAAAGAATAAACTGGTGAAGCCATCGCTTACATCACATCAGCAAATGAGTGGACGCATCATAAATTTATTTATTTGGGTTTTTTATGCCATGTTGAACGTGTGTCATTTAATGGCAGAACTGGGTATTATATATCTGTCTTATCTTGTCTTTATTTTTTGGTCCATTTTATATTTTCATTTTTATTGTAATGGCAGCGAGGTAGGTTAGTACGGGGGGGTATTCCAGAAAGCGGGTTAAGTGATTAAACCGGGTAAGTTAACTCTGAATTACCAAAAACTCGAGGTTTTCCGTTCCAGAAACCGAGATTAAAGAGAACCTGAGTCAGTTACTATAGCAACTTACGCTCTGAAGCTAACCTGCTCGCTGGCAGGTTAACTTAAACCTAAACCGGGGTTACTCGTACTTTTCTCATGCAAACATGGCGTGTCCTTTCCTCCAGGATCCAGTTGATATCGAAGCGCAAATTATTCGCAGAGCTCTTCGTCGCGAACGAGTAATTAGACCCAGATTAGACATACTTTCATTTCCCGATGAATTTCTCCGCGAACGCTACCGTTTTTCCTCGCAGTCAATTATATACCTAAACAATATTCTTAAGCCACACATTTCAAATATCACACATCGTGGATCAGCCCTCACTTCTTTGCAGACTTTATGCATTGCTCTCCGTTTTTTTGCCAATAGATCTTTTTTATACAATGTAGGAGACGCTGAACACCTAGGCAAGGCAACTGTATGTCGGTCAGTCCGCAAAGTATGCCTAGCATTAAAACGGTTGTTGTACAATTTTGTGGTGTTCCCTGGGCATAAGCCTATAATGAACATCAAAGAGGAATTCCATAGAATTGCAGGTTTGTCTTAATTAACAAAGATTACAAAATGATAAAACACATGGGAAGAAATAGATAAATAGCTCAGTACCATTTAATATTTCAGGATTTCCAAGAGTCATTGGATGCATGGATGGAACCCACATTCCTATTAAAGCACCTGCAGAAAATGAAGAGGATTATGTAAACAGAAAATCCTTCCACAGCATTAACATACAGGTAGTGACCATCATAAATGTACTACTTTTTAAAAAAATAAAAGTGTAACATTAAATAAGTTACATAAACTTATTGTTCTCCTCCATTAAGATCATATGTGATGCTACCAACATCATTACAAATGTTGAAGCCAAATGGCCAGGCTCTGTGCATGATGCAGGGATTTTTCATGAGTCTGCACTATACCATACATTTGATCAAGGTAAGCCTGTGGTACTTTTGCTATGAGTGTGGTTCACATTCAGTATAATGTTACATTGGTTCAGTTTTAAATCACTGCACCCCCTGTGTTCTTACAGGACAATATGACGGCCTCATTCTTGCAGACAGAGGGTATTCCCCATTGCCATATGTGATGACACCATACCCTGACCCTGGACCTGGACCACAGTCACGCCACAAACTGGCCCTCTGCAGAACAAGAGCAAGGGTTGAAATGACAATCGGTATCCTCAAGGCCAGGTTTCAGTGCCTGCGGGGGCTCAGGGTCACCCCAGAGAGGGCATGTGACATTATAGTGGCATGTGTGGTATTGCACAACATTGCCACCATCAGAAGGGAGCAACATCCTGCCATACCCCAAATAGATGATGAGGAGGAACCTCATCTTAATGTACTTGAACACAGAACACTGCATGGAATTAACAGACTGGTGTGTGTTTGATGATGCCACAAGCAGCCTGGATGAATACACGGACACTGTGACATCTTACATCAGCTTTTGTGAAGACATCTGTGTTCCCACCAGGACTCGCATTAAATATAATAATGACAAGCCCTGGTTTAATGCCAAATTGAAACAGCTGCGCCGGTCTAAAGAGGTAGCATATAGAAGTGGGGATCGGGCACTGTACAACCAGGCAAGGAACACCCTAACCAAAGAGATCAAGGCTGCAAAGAAGAACTACTCCAACAAGCTAAGCAGCATGATGTCCAAAAATGAGCCATCAACCGTCTGCAGAACATCACCAGCTACAAAAGGCCACCTACACAGACAATGGGAGATCGTCAACTGGCTGCAGGTTTGAACATCCCAGCAACGAGCTCCCATCCAACACCACTTCACACCCATCTGACTATCAGCCACCCATCCAGCCTGCCCTAAAGATCTGTGAGGAAGACGGGCTGAGACTTTTTAAAAAACAGAAAGTCAAGAAGGCCCCAGGTCCTGATGGAATCTCTCCCTCCTGCCTGAGGACCTGTGCAGACCAGCTTGCACCTGTCTTCACTAAGATCTTCAACAGATCACTGGAGCTGTGTGTTGTTCCGTCCTGTTTTAAATGCTCCACAATAATACCCATTCCCAAAAAGGCAACTACCACAGGACTAAATGACTACAGACCTGTTGCCCTGACCTCTGTGGTCCTGAAGTCCTTTGAAAGACTGGTTCTCAACCACATTAAGGAAATCACGGACCCCCTGCTAGACCCCCTGCAATTTGCCTATCGGGCCAACCGGTCGGTGGACGATGCAGTGAACATGGGTCTCCACTTCATCCTCCAACACCTTGATCACCCAGGAACTTATGCAAGAATTCTGTTCCTGGACTTCAGCTCAGCCTTCAACACAATTATTCCAGGACAATTACACAGCAAACTGACTGAACTCAGCGTACCAGCCTCCACCTGCCAGTGGATAACTGACTTTCTTACTGGCAGAAAACAGCAGGTGAGGCTGAGAAAGTGTACTTCAGGGACCCGAACCATCAGCACGGGTGCCCCACAGGGTTGTGTACTCTCCCCACTGCTCTTCTCGCAGCTGAGGAAGTTCAACCTACCCCAAGAGCTGATGGTGCAGTTCTACACAGCCATCATAGAGTCTGTCATCATCACATCCATCACAGTGTGGGGCAGCTCAGCCACCAAACATGACACCAAGAGACTGCAGCGCATCATCAAGTCTGCAGAGAGGACCATCGGTGTAAAGCTGCCCACACTGCTGGACCTGCATGCCTCCAGAACCAGGAAGCACGCAGGGAAAATCATCACTGACCCGTCTCACCCTGGCCATAACCTGTTTCGGTGCCTTCCATCAGGCCGACGCTTCAGCCACATAAAGACCAGAACAACCAGGCTACAGAAAAGCTTTTATCCAAACTCCATTGTGCTCATGAACAACTGAACACTAAAGAACTGTTCATCTTTGGGACACTTGCTCATCTACAAATGACCTATTTAACTTCTATAATGACTTGTAACCCTGCTTTTCTGGTCTTTCACATTCATTTAATTTTTTCTTTATATATAGTATACAGTATATCTATAGTTTTTATACTGCACAGAACTCTGCACCTTTAACCCATAATGTGAATTACACAAGCTAATTGTTTACAGGTATGAATGTGTGAAATGTGTGTTAGAGAGAGTGTATATATGTGTGTGTGTGTGTGTGTGTGTGTGTGTGTTTAAGACTGTCCTTATTGTATTTATCGTGCACTGCTAGCATCTGTATAACCAAAGTCACATTCCTTGTATGTGTGAGCATACTTGGCCAATAAAGTCTGATTCTGACATTCATTCTGTAGCTTCTGTTAGTACTAGTACTATGTTTTACTGAGATGATTTTACTACATCAAAAGTACTGAGCAAAATCACATTTGTGGCTGACAATTATACAGCTACAATTATTCATATCTGTGAAATTCTTACCTTTGGACTGTGTGTGTTTTAGCTGGCTGAATTTTTGGAACTTACCTTCATCTATTTGCTCCTGTACTTGACTTACTACCTTTAAATCTCGTCTCAGTTTACTTCCACTGGTGGTCATTCTTGATTAGATTATTTCGTGTAAAGCAATGTTGGGTTTGTGAAAGGTGCTATACTGTATAAGAAATTATGTGTTTTGTCGTGGAACTGAAGTTAAAGCTCGTATTGAATTTCAGACAAGAAGGAAAACGCTTTATGAAACAAAGTTTAATTTACGTGTTTGATTTTTGTACAGTATAGAATGATTTCCTGTCACTGTGGGCTGCAGACCACAGTAGTAGAGAGCAGAATCTGATACTGCAGCAGAGATGATGTTCGGATCCACTCGATTTTTATCTTCATTTATCTTTACAGATATTCCTGGAACTGAAGGATCAATTTCTTTCAAAATTACTCTCACTAATCAAAATGAGGAATTCTGGTCTGGATGTGGAGAACTGACGATACCACTGCAGATAATTAGTTGTACCAGATCCTTTGTAATTGCAAGATAAAGTAACAGAGTCTCTCTCCAAGACAGTTTTAGTGGCTGAATCTGAATTAATTTCCTGTGCGCTGTTATAACCTGTGGACAGATAAAGAACAATGATTATTTATTGAAAGATATGAGTGTAAGAAAAACTGATGAAAATCTAGCAGCAGATACATTGTAACTTCTATTTAAGGTTTGGATAAAGGTTCTCATGTGTTATGTGATGTTATTTCTCACCTAAAACAATGGAAAGAAGACACAGAAACCAAACAATGCCATGACTGAACTGCAGAATAATGTAGCTCAACACCTGCTATCATAGCTTATACATAATTAAACCATTTCCTCTCTTTAACTTCCTTTTCCAGCAGTACAGCCCTGTTACAGAGTTTAGTAACATGTAGATGGAGCCTGACATCATGTGTATACTTACACTCACTACATCTGTGTGGAACAAAACCTACCATCTATTTGTACTGTATAACTGATTATTTATGCAAATATTATATTTAATCTGTTTATTCTTACAGAACTGCTGTCTTTTTTATATTTGATATTAACATGAACTTAAACTCTTCATTTATGTCTTATTATGTATTATGTATTTAATGTATTGCACTACTGACACATAATTGTTTGTACATTTGATTAATAATTTCCAAGTGAAGTATTTATTATGGTAAGCAATGAGTCAGAAGACACTCATAAAAGTGCACTGAAAGACACGTCAAAATTTGCACACAAGCATTTAAAAGGAAATAAGGCTTGCCATATAATAACAACAGCACTGTACCTACTGTAAAATATGTACAATCTTGGCAAATAGTACTTTGCAATACATTCTGTTGAAGAAAACATGTATTAATCTATGTGCTGGAACATATTAGCATCTGTAAAAAACAACCCATGGTGGCACAGTGAGCACTGCAGCCTCACAGCACGAAGGTCTTGGGTTTGATTCCCAAGTGATGCAGTTCAGGTCCGTTCTGTGTGGAATTTACATGATCTCCTGTGTTTTACTCTGGAGGCTCTGGTTTTCAGTCAGGTTAATTAAGGCTACAAAAATTGCTCTAGGTTTGTGTGTGTGTATTTGCACTGTAATGAACTGGCAACCTGTCCAGGGTGTTTCCTACCTTTCACCTGGTGAATTGTACTAACTACAACCCTGAATAGAATAAAGTGGTTGTAAAACAGACAATGAATGAATGAATGAATGAATGAATGAATGAAAAATAACCTAAATCTGGACATTCTGACAAGACAACAACCCTAAACAAAATGCCAAATAACTGAAAAAAGAAAGTGAAGGTGCTTGCATGGCCTGACTTGCATCCTAATGATAAAGGATTTTGAAATAGCTCGTCCTTCAGAGGCATTCTTATCATTTCCAGTTGTCAAAGACAGCTTACCAAGATTAATGAGCCAAAACTAAACCATAATGCTGCAATACTGTATACATCCTTAATCTGTAATGTTGTTAGAAATTCAGCATACAGGAGTCAGGTGACCGAGTCTTCATCCAAAGAGTCTTTATTAACACATACAGATGTATGGGCGCAGCTTGGAAGACCAACAGAATCTAACTAGACATATTTTGGGAAGACTTTATATACACAAGAAATGAGGGGAGGAATTACAAGGATCAAAGGGAAAATGAAATGGGAATAAATAAAGGGGGTACTAGAAGGGTGTTGGTTTTATAGTGGGTAATACAGGAGAAAGAATGGGGAAGGGTGATCAAAAGGGTTTTGGCTTTATGAAATCGTGTTTTTATGGAGCTTACTTACCCATTTCATTGAGTTAATAAAAAAAGTCCAACATTTGCCTGCAGAACGTTACCGACTTAGATGGTTTGTTGCTACAACCCCAAATCAGAAAAAGTTGGGACAGTATGGAAAATGCAAATAAAATAAAAATGCAATGTTTCTTACATTTACTTTGACTTTGATTTGATTGCAGGCAGTTTGAACCCAAGATATTTCATGTTTTATCTGCTCAACTGCCTCAAGGCCTGCAGCACATTCCAAAGAAAGTTGGGACAGGGGCAATTTAGGGCTACTGATAAGGTGAAATGGACCATCACACAGTGGAAATGTGTATTGTGGTCAGATGAATCAGCATTCCAGGTCTTTTTTGGAAAAAAATGGATGCTGTGTGCTACAGACCAAAGACGTCTGTCATGGTATGGGATTGTGTCAGTGCCCTTGGCAAAGGTCATTTACACTTCTGTGATGGCAGCATTAATGCAGAAAAGTACATCGAGATCTTAGAGCAACATGTGCTGCCTTTAATATGTCATCTTTTCCAGGGACGTCCATGTATTTTTCAACAAGACAATGCAAAACCACATGCTGCACACATTACAAAGGCATGGCTGTGGAAGAAGAGGGTACAGGTACTGTATTGGCCTGTCTGCAGTCCTGACCTGTCCCCAATAGAAAATGGTTGGAGAATTTTGAAAGGAAAAATGCTATAACAACAACCTCGTACTGTTGCACATCTTAAGATGTGTTTAAAACACTAAATCACTTGGTATCCTCGGTGCCAAAACGTATTTTAAGTAGGGTGAAAAGGAATAGCAACATTACAAAGTGGTAAATGCTTTACTGTCCAAAACACTTTTGGAATGTGTTGCAGACCTGAAATGTAGGAATGGATGTTTATTAATAAATACAATGAAGCTGACCAGACAATGCAATGAAATAAAAGTCAAAGATTTTTATTATTTGCATTTTTCATGCTGTCCCAACTTTTTCTGATTTGGGGTTGTAGATGCTTGTCAGCCTTAATAATATTTATCTGATGAATAATCTGATTAAGAAACCTGGATTTCTGGCCAGTAACCTGATTATTCAAATCATGTATTTGGGTAATTGACTTGCTATGGGATTTATATATATAGGCCTGTGGTAGCCTGGTGGGTAGGGCTTTGGGCTATCAACCGGAAGATTGGCGGTTCAAATCCAGGTTCTGCTATGTAGCCACTGTTGGGTCCTTGAGCAAGGCCCTTAACCCTGTCTGCTCCAGGGGTGCCGTAAGTTGGCTGACCCTGCGCTCTGACCCCAGCTTCCAACACCAGCTGGGATATGCGAAGAAATAATTTCATTGTACTGTACATCTGTATATGTATATATGACAAATAAAGGATATCTTTCTATCTTTCTTTCTTATATGTTTGTGCATGTGCAGCTGAAGAAATGATTTATTGGATCGCTGGGTCCAAAAGTTACAGTTTGTTCACTTAACGCTCAACTTATTACTTGGGTGAAATCATAGACCAATCAGTGAAAGGCAGCATTTTACATTTATGCCATTTAGAAGATGCTTTTATCTGAAGTGACGTACACTTGTTACTGAATCTTGCATCAGCTAAGAACGTTACAGCTGCCCCAGGAGCTATAATAATATAATAATAAAATACACTGTCATCACAAAGTCAATGTCATCCCCATGTCCATACACTCACAGACTGCAGCACATTATCAGGGTCTGCAGAGAAGAACATTAGTGTTAAGTTGCCCACACTGCTGGAGTAAATCATTACTGACCCATCACACCCTGTCCAGCGCTTTAGCCAAATAGGGAACAAGATGACCAGGCTACTGAGAAGCTTCCACATGTCATTACACTTATGAAAAGCTGAACATCACCATACACAGAATATTTCATCCTCTAAACTTTCTCACACTTTCTTACACTGCAAGCAATTGAGGGTTAAGAGCCTTGCTCCTGGCAGCAGTGGCACCTTGGTGGTGGAGATTGAACCAGCAACCTTCTAATTACTAGTCCAGTGCCTTAACTCATGAGATTCCACTGCCATAAAACACAACCATAAAAATTCCAGAATAAACAACTCAGAAGTGACACAATGTTTACAGTTTAATCTTTATAATACACTAATCGGGTATGACCACCGTCCTAATATTGTGTTGGCCCCCCTTTTGCTGCCAAAATAGCCCTGACCCGTCGAGGTGTGCTGGGGTATCTGGCACCAAGATGTTGGCAGCAGATCCTTTAACTCCTGTGTAAGTTGTGAGGTGGGGCCTCTATCGATCGGACTTGTTTGTCCAGAACATCCCACAGCTGCTCGATTTGTCAAACGCGCTTAAATTCTTACGCTTGCCCATTTTTCCTGCTTCTAACACATCAACTTTAAGTATAAAATGTTCACTTGCTGCCTAATATATCCCACCTACTAACAGGTGCTGTGATGAAGAGATAATCAGTGTTATTAACTTCACCTGTCAGTGTTTATACCTAAACACCCTCTATGTGTGTGTGTGTGTGTGTGTGGTTTACTGATAAGGTGTGAAAATAACTTTGATCTTGTAACTTCATATAAGTGAGTTTTTGTACAGCATCTCAATAGCTTTGTATCACTGGGCTTCTCTAAGTGCACAGTGATAGAGAGCAGAATCTGACAGCTTTACATTGCTGATAGTAAATTCAGTAGAACCTGATGATGATCCTTGTTTATACTGTAAATACTGTGGTGCGCTGTTAGGACTTTGTTTGTACCAGTAAAGCCAAGTGTTGCTGCTGCTTGACTCATATGAACATTGTAGAGTAACAGTTTCTGTTTCTTTAGCAACAATGTCAGAATTTATTGGCCAAATTCTACCTGCAAAACCACCTGTTAAAAGAAAAAAAATGTTTTTAAATAATACTTAAAAATTGTAAAGAAATTAAACATATTTTAATAACATGGGTATTGATTAAAATGTTAATACATTACCTGATGCTAAAGTGAGAATCAGTGCTGTGTATCTCACAATGCGCAAAAAGTTATATAGTGGAGCCATTTCTGATCACAGCTTTGTGAGGACTCTGTATAATAGTGCTGAACTCATCACATAAGGAAACAAGTCTCTAGGAAGTCACACACAGGAAGTGCAGGTGTTGTAGTAACACTGTACACACATCATCATTTTATATTATTTATTCTTTACCAAAATATTGCTGGAGACTTTTAGCATTTCCGAGCTTTAGTGTAAGACTGTACTGAAATATTTGTATCTTGCATGCTGCATCCATTGACTGGAGTATGAGAGTCTCCTGTTGTTCTGAGAACAGACGTGACTTTCCACCTTTATGTGGCCGTCTTTCAATTCTACAAACAAAGGTCATTTTACAATATTAGAGGTATACATACTGTAATACTTGCTACATCAATGCACTGAGCTATCCTACTGTATAGTTGTACTATACTGTACTGTAACTTTCAGGTCCCAAAAACACATTACTGTACCTGTTTTCTTCTCTGAACGTCCTGACTATGGAGGCCACAGAGAATTTACTCAAATTTGGTTGCACCTGTTGTCCTGCTTCCCTCATAGTCATGCCATGGACCAAAACATGATCTATAGTTGTTGCTCTAATTTCATTTGATATGACTGCACTTGTTCTTGGTCACCCTCGTCTTCCTCCTCACCCACCACCTCTGACATGCCGTACTCTTCCTCTTCTATTGTTGCCCTTCATTGCTAAAGTCACAATACAGCAGAAATGCCACATGAATTTGAACTGAAGTTTATCCTGTTGTCCTCATGGCTGGATTACTGACCGGGCCAGTGGGGCCAGCGCCCAGGGACCCTTGAGGTCAGGGGGCCCCGGCCCAAAACATTTTGCGATGCCTATCAACATTTATGATACAATATATTTTTATTTCCGAGGGCCCTCCATTTTAAGGATCCTCTGACTATTAAGGACTTTGACCCCATGCTTTTGGGGCCCCTAGCCATGCTTTTGGGGGCCCTAGCCATGCTTTTGGGCCCCTTATGAAAATGGATGAGGCGTTGTGGCACTGCTTTGACTTCGACTTCTGGCTATTAGGGGTCCTAGGAAAGAGGGGGGCATATTTTTAGAGGGCCCTGGTTATGAGAGCCCCTACCAGGGGGCCCTAGAGAAGTGCAGGGCATACCATTAGAGGGCCCTTGATCACGAGGGCCCCTGCTATGGGGCCCTTGACTTCCATAGAAGTCGTTTACCATGGCTCCTTGACTTTCTAGGGACCTACAAATTGCCAGGCAAGCTACCATATTTCATAACAGACGTTTTGTTGCAAATATGCGATTCAGGCCCTTACTTAATGTTTCTGAATTTGTGTTGTTTCAAAATTATTATGTTCAATTTCTCTTAAGCGCAGAGACACAAATTAATTTAGCAATTTTGCAATTATTTAAATTTAAGACAAGCAATTTGTCTGATGAATGCTATCTTTGACACCGATTAAATTGAGTGAATTTGGCCAAGGGTGTGATTTCACTTATGTGAAAACATCAAGCCATTTGACTAGTTTCATGTTTCCCCTTTATTAAACAACAGTAAAGAGACCAGTGGTCACTCTAGCTCTAAAGGAATGCATGAAAGGAAAAGTGCCTTTTCATACAACAGAACTGCAAGCTAATTTTACTGAGTAGCACAATTTTGGTTTGGTGACAGATGATGAAACAGCAAGTGGTTTTGTTGTAGTAGCTGTGGCTGCGTATGCGTGTAACCCTGATATTTTGTTTGAGGATTATTTATTGGAAAACATATTTTATTCAGCTTGTTATTCAATGATTATTCAATGACAGTTTGACATGACTTGACATGTTTCAAGGCAGTGTGAAGGGGTCTCGACAATAATTCAACTTGATTTAATATCATTAACACAGCATTTTTAATATACTCAAAACCTTCCCCCTGTCTTCCTCTCCATGCCTCTCTCTCTCTCACACACACACACACACACACACACAAAACAGCATTTTTTTGTAGTAGATAGTGGCTGCCCCTCCCCCACTCTCTCACTCAGTGGTGAAAAATTGTTACATTGCCCTAAATTCCCACGGGGGCTGAGCCAATCAGGTGTTGCGTGAACTTCCAAGTGAATATGCAAGATCTATATAAAACCCCCTGCCAATATCAAAACTCCTCACATTCAGACAGTTCAGCTTGCGAACTTGCTCTGTGCTTTTACTACAACTTTTACCTTGCTATTACCAGATCAGCAACCAACAGCCTTTTTAAAGGCTCATTGCTCTTTATACTGCATTATATTATTTTATAATATATATAAATATTTTTATATTATATTATACTATACTATATTGCATATATTCTGTTACATTCTTTTCATAGTCTTTTCAAAGGCTTATATATTATATTATATTATATTACATGATATAATATTATATTACTATATATAATATATTAAACTTTGAAAGGTTCACAGCCTTTTTCAAGGCTAGTGTAACGTTGCTAACTAGCAACTCACAGCTTTTTTAAAAGCTTATTGTTATTTGCATATTACATTATTGATAATAGTAGAAGTGTAAGCTTTATAATATTAGTACATACATACAATACATTTACAATAACAACAATATATAGCTAAATAGTTATAGGTCAGCCTTTTTTTTATTACATATTGTATCTGGTTCTACAATTTTGTGATTGTATTTTTTTCCTGAACATACAACATAGAAACAACATAGTAAGTATTGGATAGGAATAGGAATTTGCAAGACAAGCTTCTATATTTGCATCTTAAGAAACACTTGCCATTAATAACATGGATCCCAAACAAAAAAGTGGTGCCTCAAAAAGAAAAGCAAAAAAGATTAAGGAAGCAAATCAGGCAGATTTCCTAAAAAGCGTTCCTTTGATCTCAAACTTCTTTGAGAAACCGCTGGATATGAGTGAGACAAGTATTGCTAATGTTAGCAGTGATCAGAGTTCTAGCAATGAAGATGTGATCACCACTGGCTTAGTGTCACCTGTCAGAGACTATGTACCTTTGCAGACCCAGTCAGGTGCAGAGCAGGAATGCCAGCCCTGCCAGGCTACCAGAGACCAGCAGCAGAAAGACCATGAAAGGAAAGTTGCAGGTGTGTCAGACCCACAATCAGACCAGCCAGCTGCATCGTGTGAGTGTCGTTTTTCAAATGAGGAGGGCAAGGACCCCAACTCCTGGTGTGAAACGGTCAACGACGCTGCTTTATGGCCCAGTACCAATTCCGACCAAGCCAAGTCGATTCTTGTTAGTAGAGGAGAAGCTGCATTTCAAAACAGAAGTGCTAAGTACCCAGCCTCAGTCAGGGATAGAGGCATTGGGGGTACCAGTAGGAGCTTTGCAAATGCTCTACTCAGTTGCTCTCTACCCAACGGACAAACTGTGACTAGGCAGTGGCTACTTTACTCTCCTTCAACTGGCTGTGTGTATTGTTTTGCTTGCAAACTGTTTTCCAGTAAGCACAATACTTTTGTTCATGGATTTTCTGACTGGAAACATTCAGAGCGGATTGGTGAGCATGAGGGGAGTGTGGAGCATAGGGCTTGCATGCTAGCATTATATAATTGCTCCAGAGGCACAGCAACAATTGATTCTGATATTGTCAAACAAATTGATGCAGAAATACAATACTGGCAGGAAGTTTTGAAAAGAGTTGTTGCAGTCATCCAGTTTTTGGGGGAGAGGGGACTTGCTTTCAGGGGAGATGATTAGGATCAGCCCACAATGGTAATTTTTGGGCATCATAGAACTCTTAGCCAAATTTGACCCATTCCTAGCTGAGCACCTCCAAAGGTTTGGAGGTAAGGGAAAAGGTTCTGTGTCCTACTTATCATCGACAGTGTGTGAAGAATTTATCCATTTGATGGGACAGAGAACAAAGCAGGCAATTGTTAATGAGATCAAATAATCAAAATACTTCTCAGTTATAGTTGACTCCACTCCAGACCTTGCTCATGTGGACCAACTTACTTTTATTTTCAGGTTTGTTTATAATGACGGACATGTAGTTGAGCGTTTTCTAGCTTTTGAGCCTATTGAAAACCATAGTGGGGACAGTTTGGCAGAGTGTGTCATTGCTATGGTGGAGAATCTGGGCCTAGACTTATCCAACTGTAGGGGCCAGTCATATGATAATGCAAGTAACATGTCGGGAAAGTACAATGGAGTCCAAGCTCATCTTAAACAAAGAAACCCTTTGATTTGTTATGTCCCCTGTGCAGCACATTCACTGAATTTAGTTGGTGTCAATGCTGTTGACAGTAGCCCAGAAGCTGGACGTTTTTATGACTTTGTACAGGCAATGTACACATTTTGTGCATCATCTACACACAGGTGGGGAAAGGTTTTCCGTGATACTGATATCAAACTCACACTGAAATCACTGTCAGGTACTCGATGGAGCGCACGAGCTGAGTCAACTAAGGCTCTTTGGAAATATTATGCACAACTGAAAGAGGCATTGAATGATATGTCTAAAGATATGGAGGAGAAATGTGTAACTCGAAGTGAAGCCTCTGCACTCTGTGACAAATTGGACACGTTGGGGATGGCCTTCATGGCATACTTCTGGGACACAATACTACAGAGGTTCCAAGCCACAAGCCTGCAGCTGCAGAAGAATGATATTGACATATGTACAGCTACACAACTTCTCTTGTCTTTACGAGACTTTGTGGCGGCACAGAGAGATAACTTTGAGGTGTTTGAAGGGGCAGCTTTAAATGTCACCACTGCTGTCTCCCAAGAGTACAGGCATGACCTCCAGCGTACAAAGAAGCGCAAAATTATGTCTGATGATAGTGCAGAGCCAGGTGTAGCATTTAACAGAAAAGGACAAGTTTCGGATCGAAACTTTCAATGTTGTCATTGACAAACTTGTGTCCTGTCTCAACCACCGTTTGAATGCATACACACACTTAACTGAGCTATTTGATGTTCTTTTCATGCCTGACAATATGTCCAACAGTGAGCTCACTTTAAAGGCTAACTCACTCGCTGCAGCATATCCTTCAGATCTGAACATGAGCCTGGCAGATGAATTGATACAATACAAATCATTCATAACAGAAAAAGAAAAATGTCCTAGTAAAATGCTCAAAACCATGATAAATTTGAATTTACAGTCAACCTTTCCAAATGTCTACATAGCACTTAGACTTTTTTTGACTGTGCCTATCACAAATTGTGAAGGGGAGCGTTCATTCTCCAAACTGGCTCGTATTAAGAATGAACTCAGGATTAGGATGCGCCAAAACCGCCTGAACTCACTGTCACTTCTGGCCATTGAATCAGATTTGGTCAGACAGCTTAATTTTGATGAATTAGTGGATGACTTTGCAAGAAAGAAGAGTAGAAAGAAACTTATATAAAATAGATTCTTGTGTTAGGGTTAGTTATTGACAGGTTGTTTAATGTATTAATTTATTTATGTTTTTGGAGGGGGGGGGGGGGGCGCGGGGTGGGGGTGGGGTGGCAATTATCCTTAATCCGTCCTTGGTTGTCCTAACAAATTCAACCCTAATCACTGATTGGACACTGATTGGACTAGGTGAAAATTGTTTAAGGTTTGACAGGCAGTTGACAGGTGTGTTTTAAGAATAGGGTTTAGTGTTTTAGCAGATCAGAATAACTGTAATATACCATAATCTAAGCAATACTAACAAACTCAGATTAAAGAATAGGACATCCCCAGATATATTTTTTGTTATTTAATTTTAGGTTGAGTCATTAATAGAGAACTAGCCTGTACTGCATTACAAAACTAACCTAGAGAAATAATGAAGAAGAAGAAGATATACTTTATGTGTCATATATACATATACAGATGTACAGTAGAATACAATTATTTTCTTCGCATATCCCAGCTTGTTTGAAAGCTGGGGTCAGAGCGCAGGGTCAGCCATCATACGGCGCCCCTGGATCAGACAGGGTTAAGGGCTCAAGGACTCAACAGTGGCTGCATGGATTTGAACCGTCTTCCGGTTGATAGCCCAAAGCCCTACCCACTAGGCTACCACTGTCCAAGAACTATATGTGCACCAGTAATGCTATTCAGGTTAAAATATATACCTAATAAAATTAAAATAATTTCCATTTCATGCGCCAGCAAAACATGTAATGTAGATGTTTGGTTTTTGTACAGTATGTTATGATTTCCTGTCACTGTGGGCTGCAGAGCACAGTAGTAGAGAGCAGAATCTGATACTGCAGCAGAGGAGAGGTTCAGATCCACTCGATTTTTATCTTCATTTATCTTTGCAGAAAACCCAGAATCAGAATAAGCATTGTTTCCAAAATTACCCTCACTAACTGAAATGATGAATTCTGGTCTGGATGTTGAGTACTGATGATACCAGAACAGATAATCGTTTACATTCTCTCCTTTGTAATTACAGGACAGAGTAACAGATGTTTTCTCCAAGGTCATTTTCACTTATAGAAACTGATTCAATTTTCACTGCTGAATTATAACCTGTTTAAAACAGAAAAGAATATATTAATTTAATCTTTCTTTCTTTTAAGTACTGTATAGTGTAAAAATTACAAAAAAAGAAATAAATACACATTTTTACCACAAGTTAAAGTTATGTCTTACCTAACAGAATATGAAAAAGGCAAAGATGAGCAAACAGTGTCATGGTTGAACTGCAGTATGACTTTGCTTAGCCTGCAATCATTTCTTTTGCATTCTAACCATTTAACTTGACTTCCCGTTTAAACTGTGCAGCTGTTTCAGTGTTTTGTACGTAGATGGATTCTGCGATCTTGTGTATAATTTTGTAAACAGCGTTGTTGTGTGAATAATTCTCTTTTCACATGTAGAAAACACTTCACTACTTCTTGTGGTTTGTGTTGGTTTGCAAGTTCTCACATTAATTTTTAACACAGAGATTTAAAAACACACTCCAGTAGTTTGGGGCTAACAGACTTTACCACACAGGGCTTGAACTGATTAGCTTATTCAAACTGCACAAATCATGTAAACCTTTACTATCTTATGCCCATTGTGAATGATGCGTACCCCTTTACAGAGAGGGAAGCAGAGATTTTGCATTTTAAAAGTGAAATGTGCACTTACAGTGAAGTAAAAAAGTATTTGCCCCTTTTCTATTTGATTTTATCTTCATCTTTATAATGTTTATGTTTCTACCACCACTTTATCCTGGTCAAGGATACACTGGGCAGGATGCCAATCCATCACAGGGCCTCTGCCACCCCTCAGACAATCATAATATGGTGACAAGAGCACTGCTAAGATATCTTGATGGAGAACAGTAAGTTGCAGAACATGTATTAAATGTTACACTGATTTATTTAAAACATTTGTTCATTGTTTAAGATAATGGTCACTACCTGAAGGATTTTCTGTTCACATAATCCTCTTCGATTCTGCTGGTGCTTTATAAGAATGTGGGTTCCATCCATGCAGCCACTTACCCTATTAATCCTGAAAGATTAAATGGTATAGAGCTACTTTTCTATGACTTTCCAGTTCTTTAGTCCTATTATTTTGTTGTCTTCATTAATAGAAACAAACCTGTCATTCTGTAGTGTTTCAAGGCATACTTTTCGGATGGACCGACATACAGCTACCTTGCCTATATGTTCAGCATCTCCTACATCCATAGAAATGTTTTATTGGCAAAAAACAGAGAGCAAAGAATAAAGTCTGCAAAGAAGTGAGGGCAGAACCACGATGTGTAATATTGCAAATGTTGTTTATGCAATGTTTTATGGGCCATGACAAGACACAAGGGGACGGACACACACAGAGATAAAGTTTTAATGGTAATAAAGGACAAGACACACGACAAGTTTACACAAGAAATGTAGGAACTCAACAAGAAAACTAACCTATGCTAAATGCTAACCTAAACTAGACAATGAACAATGCTAATCTAATCTAAAGGCTAAACACTAAGCTAAACAAGAACTAGACAGGGCTAAACGGAGCTAAATAGAACTAAGCAGAACTAAACAGAGCAAAATGGGGCTAAACGGAGCTAAGGCTAACAGACAAAGGCTAAACAGAGCTAAGGCTAACAGACAAAGGCTAAAAAGAGCTAAACAGGACTAAACAAAGCTAACAGAGCTAAACAAAGGTTAAGGCAAAAGCAAACGGAAAGACAGACAGATTCAAAAACCATGTATTGCCTAGAACAGTGGTTCTCAAACTTTTTAGACCGAGTACCACCCATTATCAAATCGAAACTTCCAAGTACCACCTATGTTTCTCATCACAGAACCACATAAGGCTCACATTAATTAGGTGTGTATATATATATATATATATATATATATATATATATTAGTGATGGGAATTATGGCTTCTTGACGGGAGCTGGATCTTTTGGCTCGGTTCCTTTCAAGGAGCCGTTCAAAAAGTGACTTCACGCTACTAGGTAAACTATAAGACACCCTCGATATTAACATCAAATTTGCATTAAATGTAGGCCTAATTCAAACATCACTTAAATGAGAAAGATTCATTTCAAAAGGCAAAAACACTACAGGGAAGAGGCAGACTGTGGTTGCATTTCATTAAGTTTCAGAAAAATCCTCTCTTGTACAGAGATGTGACTGTGTTTGTTTCTGCTTTAAAACATAAGCACAATGAAATAATCAGATTTAACAGAATTAAACAAGTTTATAGTTAATTTCTCAATTATTTGTAATTATACTACTATCTCTCTCTCTCTCTCTCTCTCTCTGTGTGTGTGTGTGTCTCGTTCTCCGCAATACTGAAAGTGTTTCGGATTTGAATATCGACAATACACAGCCTTTATTACGATTTACGATTAATTCCCCTTTACTGATACCGTTTCGGAAATTTCCAGATGGAAACCGCGAACGTGAAGTATAGACGTAATGAAGTACGGTGTCTGCGTATTTTAAATAACACATTAGTTTTAATACGATTTGTTTTAATTAAACTGATTTTATTAAAACAGATTTATAAGAATTTTATTAGTAATTTACACATTTTGTTAGTTTTTTATTTATTATTATGAATTTTTTTTTCGGTGCATGTAATTACTTTTCCGAGATTATCTGGCGTACCACCTCGTGCTGCTTCACGTACCACCAGTGGTACGCATACCACAGTTTGAGAACCACTGGCCTAGAGAATCAAACCAAACCAACAAAGTTAAATCAGAAGAAGTTCAGGAGTAAAACAGCTCCCCTCTTAAATACTCTCAGATCAGGGGCAGCTGGGGCTAATTAGCAGGTTAGGACCAATCAGAAAAAGAATGTTTACATTTTCAGCAGATGCTTTTATCCAAAGCGACTTACACAATGAGCAATTGAGGGTTAAGGGCCTTGCTCAGGGACCCAACAGTGGCAAGTTGGTGGTGGCGGTGCTTGAACCGGCAACCTTCTGTTTACTAGTCCAGTACCTTAACCACTGAGCTATCACTGGCCCAGGACAGTCTAGATGGGCGTGGCACCTCTATACTGGAGCACAAAGAGGCAAAATCTGTGACAGTTCATGTATATGGGGCAGAGTGGGAACGGTTGCAACACTCTGTATTTCCTTCAGTTACTCAGACACAGTTTGTATAGAAAAGACAAAATTTCAATACATTTGATCCACATCTGTCAGCTACCCACCCACACAGCTGTAACATATATACAAATGTACAATATGAAATGTTGCAACTGACCCCATAACATTGGGCAGTTGCAACATTCATCAATATGTAATAAAATCATTCTTTAACATCATTTTGCAAAGACTTTTTTATATGTGTACAGATAGGGTTTTCACTCATTAATTTGGTTATATAAAGACATACGAGTAAAAGGAAAAATATAGGCCCGGGTTTTTAAGTAATGTTACGATGAAATCTTTTATTGAATGAAGACCAGGAACCTCAGAATTAGCAATTAAAATATTATTATTTATTTAGAAAAGAAGTAAGGAATCTCTGAGCTCTGCAGTGAGCGCCGGTTTCTCTTTGCCTGTGTATGCCACCAGATCAAGAGGAACTCTCCCTCGCTCCAGTGCTGAGTTCTCTTTTATAGCAGTGCGACCCAACTCAAGATCTTGACAAGTTCAAATTAGTTTAATCTAGCTGAAGCTTAACTTTGCATATACTTCCTGTTTTGCATGCTTTGTTTAGACTGTGCTGTTTGACACCCATGCCAGTTGCTGACCACCACCAAGGGGGGTTTATCACCCCACTTGGCCCTAGTCAGCTTTCATCTTCTGCTTTCTTACTCTATGTTTCCTGTGTACGTGCAGATCGGCATGTCCACCATAAGGCCTTCAGGCACCACACTCTACCACAGCTTCTACTATGCAGAACTCAGAAACGCTTTATGCTAATGCTTCACTAACCAGTGGTAATAATGATGTTTTTAGTACGTTTATCACACAGAGAAAAACCCACATAACCACACCAGTAAGTTCTTAAACTGTTCTGATTTACACTTTCATGGTATAAATTGTATTTATTACAGTATCATACCTGAAAAGAGGAGAGAATAAATGAGAAGACTTAAACATGATGTTTTCTCACTGCTGTATTGTGAGTTGTGAGGAAAACTTGCGAGAGCTCCCTCTAAGTTCTGTTTAGGCATTAACCTCGCCAGTTGAGGAAACTGACAAGAGCTCCCCATACTGTCTATTTAGGCAAAAACAATCTATTGCACATCAAAAAAATGAATTATTCCCTTAAGGAATCACTTTTCTAACCATAAAGAAGGGAAATTAATTAATTACTTTTCCCATAAAAAGGTAATAGTGAGGTGATGGACTGCTAATCCATTGTGCTCTGCACACGTAGGTTTGAGTCCCATTCTCGTCGAACACAACACCTTTTAAACTCTTAATGCATAATAAGCCAGCTCCACAAATCCACAAAGTGGAGACCTTTAAACAATGTGTGGTTACTAATCTGTATGTCATTAACATTGTATTAAAAGAACGGCTGTATAAGATGAACTGCTTCTATTTGGTGTTACAGTTGTGAGTTTTTGTGAGAAAGCGAGTGTTTCAGGGGTTTTGTTCAATGCTTAAAATTCTGGTTTTCGACGAGGATGGGATTCAAACCCACGCGTGCGGAGTATAATGGATTAGCAGTCCATCGCCTTAACCACTCGGCCACCTCGTCTTGCTTTACCTGTTTGTTTCTGGTCCGATTGGTCTGATTGATCAATGTAGATTTTGTAGATTTGTAAAAGACTGAAGAGCAGAAAGCTCATTTAATTTTAGTTCTCTTTAGTTCTCCTTAAAACTGACTGGTAACAAATAATGCACTAATGCAGTGTGCGTGCACATTCTGGTAAACACCCAGATATTTCTTAAAAGGCAATGTAGCTGTTCAAGCCGTTTGGGTTGATCAATCAGACCGATCAGCCTAGAAACACATTTTCCTAGGCAGGTTGAGACGAGGTGGCTGAGTGGTTAAGGTGTTGGACTGCTAATCCGTTGTGCTCTGCATGTGTGGTTTTGAAAACCAGACCTTTAAACATTGCTCAAAATTGATAATTGATAATTAAGCTCTCACCTTTACAACATATTGGTACTACTCACTAGGGCTGCACGATATTGGAAAAAAACTGACATTGCGATTTTTTTTCCCCTGCGATATATATTGCGATATTAAAAAAATGCAAGAATTTTCACCACATTATTAGTAATATTAATAATGCATGTATCTTACTCTAAATAAGGGGCTCATCTGTGAAAAAGCGTGGTGCCTACAAGGGTTACAAGAGATTATGACCAGCTACATCTTTGTACTGAGCATTAAACTAAGAAAGCTTCAATATCTCTTCTCTCACAGAAAAATAAACATGGCTGACGGAGCGGACAAAGTTATTTTCAAACGTAAATAAATAATTATTGATTTTTAACGAGTGTTTTTATTAGCAAGTTTGGGCTTGTCAGCAAATGTAACCGTTTTCTGTACACGAATCGAGATGTTATATTGACATGTTAGTGCTGTGACTAGAGTTGCCAACCGTCCCGCAAAATACGGAATCGTTCCGTATTTGAAAACTAAATGTCGCGTTTCGTATTGAACTGGTACGGGACGCGCTTTGTTCCGTATTTTTATCAATGGGAGAGAAATGCTGCAGATAAGACTGTTCAATACTAGAGCTGGGCGGTTCCTGAATCAACCGGGTTAATGATTCAAATCTTTGTACTGAATCAGGAATCACGAGTCTGAAATCTCAATGAACCCGGATCCTATGAGTCCTCTGACTGGCTGCTGCTCAGTACACAAGGCGTGTGAGCCGTCATTGAAAATGAGAACGGTGTGAATTTTCGTTTTGTGTCAAGCAGCAAAAAAGTTGTAGCATGACGTATTTGATATAATTTGCATTAAGAAACATCGCACGTCCTGCGATGTGACTATCGCGCATGCACACATCGCGATGACGATGCTGAAACGAAATATCGTGCAGCCCTACACATAAAATACAGCTGTAACACCAGAGAGAAACAGCACATCTTATACAGGCATTTTTTTTATGCAATTGTGTTTTTGGCTTACTTCATGGAGGTAGAGCATGTTCTGACGTGGTGGTTAAGGCGATGGACTGCTAATCCATTGTGCTCTGCATGTATGGGTTCAAATTCCATCCTCATTGAAATCCAAGCCTTTAAACATTGAACAAAACCCCTGTAACTCTTGCTTTCAGCTCTGTGCAAAATATTGGCACTACTCATTACACTACACATTGTTTAATGGTCTCCACTTTGTGGATTTGGATTATTGAGCATGCATAAAGAATTTAAAAGGTATTGTTTTCGACGAGGATGGGATTCGAACCCATGCGTGCAGAGCACAATGGATTAGCAGTCCATCGCCTTAACCACTCGGCCACCTCATCTGGTCAAGCTATGTGGAATGCTCTTCTGGTCTGGTTGCAGGTGAGTCATTTGTATTCAAGTGTGGCAGGAGGAGCTTCAGAGGGCTGGATTGGCCTGAAAACGGGTGGAAAGGGTACTACTCTTATGTCAGTTTGCTTTTCCACATATGGTCAATAGGCTGCAATGTTTTCAAAGCAGACTGAGGTCATTTGAGAGAGTTTTTAAAAGTACTTTACCTCCACGAGGATGGGATTCGCCTGCACTTTTAAAAGCTCTCTTGAATTACTTTGGTCTGCTTTGAAAACATTGCCACCTATTGACCATATGAGGAAGAACAAACAGACGTAGGAGTAGCAATTCAGTACATCAGTGTTACTTATTTCCAATGTTTTCAAAGCAGACTGAGGTTATTTAAGAGGGCTTTTAAAAGTGTGTTTACTTCGACGAGGATGGGATTCGAACCCACGCGTGCAGAGCACAATGAATTATCCATCCTTTGCCTTGTTCATCTAGTTGTAGACTTTCCGATCCTAGGTAGTTCATAGCCAAATTTATCAGCCATGCACTGATCTCTGTTACTTAAATTGTAACCATCAACCAGTAGGGGTCAAAACTTTTATGTTTTGAGGTAGTTTGGAGACTTTTAGCAGATGCAACATTTGAACACACAAGTTTGACATGTCATTTGCTACGTCTTAGCATGTTTTACTGCTGCGCCTCCAGAGTACCATAATCACACATGTAATAACACCTACTCTATGGAGCTTTTGTATTATTTTTGTACAGTTACAGTATAATTAGCACTCTTTAAGTGTATTGATCACTAGTCTGACAATAATACACATTAGTGCACTGTAGCATATTGAAGATTAGTATACTTAAGTCTACTTCATAGCTTTATGAAAAATACACTTAAGTAAACCTTTGTATATGGTATTTAAAGTGTGCTTTAAGTGAATGACTTCAGCAGTTGTTTAACATACTTTGCAAAAATATACTAAACATTTATTTGAAAACAAGTTTTTGGGAAGTATATTAAATTTAAAAAAGTGAGCTGAGGTGCAGTTTGTTTTCACTGATACTGCTCAAGAAGTTTCTACAGTTTAATTAGAGTTTACCTGTACTAAATTCTATTGATTGAACATGATTGGGGATTACCAACACCTGCCTATATAAGGTCTCACAGTTGACAGTGCATATCAGAGCAAACTCCAAGCCATGGGGTCAAAAAAATTATCTGCAGACCTCAGAAACAGGATTGTGTCAGGGCATAGATCTGGAGAAGGGTACAGAAAAATTGCTGCAGCTTTACAGATCCCAAAGAGCCACCAAAAATCTTCCTAGACCTGACCGCCTGGCCAAACTGAGCGATCAGGGAAGATGGGCTTTGGCCAGGGAGGTGAACATGAACCCGAGGATCAGTCTCATAGAACTCCAGCGTATCCTTGTGATGGGAGAACCTATAAGAAGATCAACCATCCAGGCAGCACTCCACAAGTCACTTTCATGGTGGCCAGATGGAAGCCACTGCGTAGGCACAAGACAGCCCACTTGGAGTTTGCCAAAAGACACCTAGAGGACTCTCAAACCATAAGAAACAAGATTATCTGGTCTGATTAACTCAAATTCACATTTTTGGCCTGAATACCAAGATTCATGTCTAGATGAAAAACCAGGCACCGCTCATCACCTGGCTAATGCCATCCCTACAGTGAAGCATGGCGGTGGCAGCATCATGATGTGGGGATGTTTTTCAGCAACAGGACCGGGGCGACTAGTCCTGATAGAGGGGAAGATGAATGCAGCTAAGTACACCGAGATCCTTGAAGAAAACCTGCTCCAGAGCACTCTGGACCTCAGACTTGGGTGAAGGTTTACCTTCCAACATGACAACAACCCGAAGCACACAGCTTAGAGAACAAAGGAGTGGCTTTGGAGAAAGTCTGTGAATGTCCTTGAGTGGCCCAGCCAGAGCCCAGACCTGAATCCAATGAAACATCTGTGGAAGGAGCTGAATATGACTGTGTACCGACGCTCTCCATCCAACCTGACAGAGCTTGCAAGGATATGCCAAGAGGAATGAGAAAAATGTCCAGAAACAAGTGTGTCAAGCTCGTAGCTTCTTTCCCAAGATGCCTTGAAGCTGTAATTGCTGCCAGAGGTGCATCAACCAAGTATTAGGTTATGGGTGTGTACAGATATCAGATACAGATGTTTTCATTTCGTAATTATTAGTGATTGTGTTTAGATGTTTGAGGCAACAAAATAACTCAATCTAATATAGAATAAGTCTGTAACATAATACAACCCCAAATCAGAAAAAGATGGGACAATCCAAAAGCCAGGATATGTCGTGATATGGTGTTGTGTCAGTACCATATCATTTACACTTCTCTGATGGCAGCATTAATGCAGGAAAGTACATTGAGATTTTAGAGCAACATATGCTGCCTTTAGGAGGACATCTTTTACAGGAATGTCCATGCAGCCTGTCTGCAGTCCTAACCTTTCCCCAATATCAAATGTGCAGAGAATGAATGACATCCTGTGCTGTTGTACACCTTCAGAAGTGTCTGCAGGAAGAATGAGACAAAATTTTTAAGGACCACTGAGTTAAAACACTGATTGTTTATTAGATACACAGACTTGGGATACAAGAAGCAACAAGTGATAAAATGTAAACATGACAATAGCTCCCTCCTCTGATAACAGGTTTTTGTACAGTATAGCTGTATTTCTTGTCACTGTGGGCTGCAGGGCGCAGTAGTACAGTGCAGAATCAGATACTGCAGCAGAGACGATCTCCAGTTCCATTGTTTTTTTTGTTTTTGTTTTGTAGCGTTTCATTGAGATTCTTGGGTCAGACGCTTGAGCTGTTTCATCATCTTCACCAGCTCCAATAATCAGCACTACAAACTCTGGTTTTGATCCAAGTTTTTGTTGATACCAGTGAAGACTATCAACCGATACATCATATGTACAGGACAGTGTGATTCTGCTTCCTTCAGCTGAAGAATAGCTGGTTTGATCTGGTTTAATGCTCTCAGCAGCTTCTGATATAAAACATTATAACAATTTATAACATTTAGTTAATATTATATTAAACACATTTTATTTCTAAATATAGAATTTATACTTCTAATAGTAGAAAATTAATACAAACATATTTAAATGTGATGCCTATTGTATATGACTTACCATTATCATCAACAATAATGAAAATGAAGAAGAGGAGTAACATCATTGTGCTGAGTGTCTGATTCAGATCTGGCATCCAGAGTTGAAAGTGTCTCTGCTGTATGTAACCACATCTGGCTCCCCTCCCCCAATCCAGTTACATCCATGTCAACTCATGTCAACCTTTATCTGATATTGTGAAGATAGACTAACAAACCATTGTATATAAATAAAAACAAAACCTTTATGTAGATAATAAAGTATAGCTGCAGTTTATGATGTGTTTGTTGCTACACTTCAACAGCATACAGATGATACTAATATTTCTATTGGCACATTACTGAAACACTATATGCATTAATCTATCTATCCATCCATCCATCCGTTAGTTTTATATTATTGATTCTGAATCTCTAGATGACTGTTTTAAGGTGTATGTTTACAGGTGTGAGTTTAATGGTAGTTTATTGTTTAAGTGGTAGTTAAAAAGGTACTGTGGTTAATACAGTGGTTTAGCAAAAGCCTGAAAGCCTTAATCATGTACATTCAAATGCTGCTCTTTATTGTGTTATTCATAATAATGCTGATGATTAATTGAATCTTCTTTTTATTTTTTACCTTCCCAGAATGTAGACCTTAACTAACTCAGGTACATTGGCAATCGATGTAAATAGGGACAGTGGTACATTAGTTGTTAAGATGCTGGACGAGTAATTTGAAGTAATTAAAGGGATTTAAACCTCACTGCTGTGAGGTTGCCACTGTTGGGCCCTGAAATGAAGCCCTTAACCATCAATCGCTTGCATTGTATAATGTATATGGTCACAATTGTAAGTACCTTTAGATAAGTGTCTGCTAAATGCTGTACATGTAAATAATAATTTTTTATCTTTATTATTGTGTAGTACTGTGTATTTGGACAACTGGTGTTACAAAAACTTGAGACTTGAACAGCTTGTCATCTAGGTGGATTAGAGGTGAACTATAAACAGACAAATAGTGCCCTCTTTTGAGGAAAGCAGGTGCTGTGAAAGTTGTGTTTTTGTACAGTGTGGCACTGTGAGCTGCAGGGTGCAGTAAAACAATGAAGAGTCAGATACTGTAGTAGAGAAGATATTGATGGAACACCTTTATATGTCATATTTACATTTACACATTCTTCTTTTGCATATCACCGCTTCTTTGGAAGTCAGGGTCAGAGTGCAGGGTCAGCCATTGTACAGCACCCTGGAGCTGAGAAGGTTAAGAGCTTTGCGACCAGTACCAATAACAATAATACAAACATTCAATACAGTACAATAAGAAAGAACACAGTATCAAGAATAACATCATAAGTATGCATGTTTGCCTCATGCCTTTGGCCCATTCCTCCTGCAAACACGTCTTAAGATGTGCAACAGTACAGGGTCGTCGTTGTCGCATTTTTCATTTCAAAATTCTCCACACATTCTCTATTGGGGACAGGTCAGGACTACAGGCAGGCCAGTCCAGTATCCATACCCTCTTCTTCCACTGCCATGCCTTTGTAATGTGTGCCTTTGTAATGAACGTCCCTGGAAAAGATGACGTCTTAAAGGCAGCATATGTTGCTCTTAAGATCTCAATGTACTTTTCTGCATTAATGCTGCCATCACAAAAGTGTAAATGACCTTTGCCAAGGGCATTGACACAGCCCCATACCATGACAGACCCTGGCTTTTGCACTTGCTGCTGATAACAGTCTGAATGGTCCTTTTTTTCCAGCATTTGGTCCGGAGCACACAGCGTTGAGAGGTGTTTTTTGATGCAGTGCCATCTGAGGGATCAGAGATCACAGGCGTTCAGCTTAAGCTTGCATTCTTGGCCTTCATGCAATGAAATTCCTCCTGATTCCTTGAATGGTTTAATGATATTATGCACTGTAGAGGGAGAAATATGCAAATCCAATTTGTCATTGAGGTTCATTGTTTTTAAACATTTCAATCATTTTCTCACACATTTGTTGACAAACAACTTTGCTCATCAAAGACTCAGCCTTTCCTGGATGCTGCTTTTGTACCAAACCATGATTACAATCACCTGTTAACGTCACCTGTTTAAAATCACATCATTATTTAGTTTTTTCCCCTCATTACTAGCCCAAAATTGCCCCGTCCAAACTTTTTTTGTAATGTGTTGCAGGCCTGAAATAAAGGAATGGATGTTTATTAATGAATGAAATGAAGTTGAACAGACATGAAATATCTTGGGTTCAAACTGTCTGCAATCAAATAAAAGTCAAAATAAATGTGAAGAACACTGTGTTTTTATTTTATTTGCATTTTCCATACTGTTCCAACTTTTTCTAATTTAGGGTTGTAAATAGACATAAATATGTAATGTAAAACCTGTAAATAAATATTAAAATTGATGTACTGTTCTACTGGGGAAAATTTTCATTTATAGTATAGTGGGGACTCTATTACTCTATTATTCTGAGTCTGAAGCCCTGCTGGTGGCTACTAGAGCAGCGCTGGTGCATAACTAAACACTAGAACTTGCAAACTTCAGCGGACAAATACTGAACTACTGGTCTTGGTACGCTTCTTGCAGGAATTTTAAACAATCTGTCTGAACATTTGGTTTTCAAGATTTTGTCTGTTAAATCCGAAATCCATTAAAAATGAAGATCTGTTAAATCGAGGTTCCACTATACTAAAAACTGAAATTAAAGAATAGGGCATTCCCAGATAATGTTTTGTTATTTCATTTTAGGTTAGTCATAGAATGCAGAGAAATAATAAAGGACCGAAATATTCATGTTCATGATAAACATTTTCCTGTTCATAAAACAGCAGAACAGATTAAATGTAGATGTTTGGTTTTTGTACAGTATAGAATGATTTCCTGTCACTGTGGGCCGCAGAGCACAGTAGTAGAGAGCAGAATCTGATACTGCAGCAGAGGAGATGTTCAGATCCACTCGATCTTTAGCTTCATTTATCTTTACAGAAAACCCTGGAACTGGAGGATCAGCTTTTCTTTCAAAATTACCCTCAGTAATCAAAATGATGAATTCTGGTCTGGATGTTGAGTACTGACGATACCACAATAGTTCATCATCAGCACCATCTCCACTGTAATTACAGGATAAAGTAACAGAAGTTTTCTCCAGGACATTTTCAGTTGTAGAAAGTGGCTGAATTTTTGCTGCAGAATTATAACCTGTATACAAGGGAAAAAGATCAATCATATTTCTTTCTTTTCTTTATTTCTATCAGATATAAATGTAAGATTAATGTTAAATTCATGTAAAATATTAGTGTGTATTTAGCTGATGTCTAATATAAACATAAATAAAAATATTGATCAAGAGCTCATGATGTCTTACCTAAAATAATGTGAAGAACACAGAGATGTGTAAGCAGTGTCATGACTGAATTACAGTGTTACATTGTTCATCTTGCAGTTATGTAGGTTTGAACTCTTTACCGACTTCCTCTTCACCTCTGCAGCTGGGTCAGATTATAGTAAAATGTAGATGGATGCTGCCACCTTCTGTTTTCCTATATAATTATTTTAATTGAACAGCTCACTGTTTTATTCGATACCAATTACAGTTTTTCAAACGCAAGTATTCATGTCAATGAAAGTGTCAGTGTCATCAAAATAAAAAGTCCTGACACCATTGTTTATGAACAAGATAGTCAAATGGCTTTGTCATGTTTTCATTATGACAGTTCACTCTGTAAGTGTTTTCCAATGCAAAAAAGTCAGATCATGGTGACACTACCTGAAAATGCTCAAGACAGCACTATACACTATTAGCACATCCATCTGAAATCTACAGTTAAGTTACACATTACTGTATTTAGTGAGGTAAATGAGTACAAGACACTCAATATGTATATATGCAATTTGTTCACAGCTTTGTGCTAAAGCAAAGTACAAACTTATTTACAACAAACATAAGAAACACCCTTTGGGTAAACAACATTGCAGTACATATTGGAACTGAATTGGAGCATACAACATACTGATTTTGACAACTAGTTCAACATTTTTGTATGTAATGATTAAAGCAATGAAATGAGGACTATTACAGTTTTTCTCAGTCAAGTTGGTACATTTCTTACATCATGATTTACATTGGCATCACAACAAGTGCATTTCTCAAAACAGTTAGTGCAAACAGCAAAACTCAATGAAATACCTGCAAAAGCACGTACCTCGCTCAGAATTCTTTGTTTTTGCCTCAAAAGCAAATATTTAAGTCAATCAACTTGTCAGTGCCATCAGAATGTCTAGTCTGTGTGTCATTGCCTATGAACAAGGCAGTCAAAATACTTAGTCATGTTGTCAGTGCAACAGTGTACACTGTAAGTATATTCTGATGGAAACTAGCTAAGCTTTTGATTACAAGAACACTGCACATTTTGTGGCATATCAGTTGAAACGGTACGTGTTACACACAAAATACAAACTTACACAGAACACAAAGTTACACATGACTGTATGTGGGAGACTGACAGCAAGAAATTGTACTGGAATCAAATTTATACAGTAATATTATTTTACTGTATTGTTCGCACTGCAATTTGTTGACAAAAAAATCAGATAGAAATTCAGGAAAGACAGACAACTGTTTGGCAGCACTCTATAACACAAAGGAAAAACTACAAAATGAGAAACTTACTCTAAACATTCAAAACAACCTGAGACAACAACTTAAGGAATTATAGTGCTTTCTTTTCTATACATCCTGACGGTCCTCTCTGTTGGGCCACATGTTTTCATCCACGTCACACTGGATATCTTCCCTTGCAATGCAGCGTGGAAAGAATCTCCTGGAGTGCCTAATCCAGCCTCTGCAAGCATCTGCTGTGATATCCTCACAAGCTGCATCCATGGCAGTCAGCAGGTTTATCTGGGTGTGTGGCTGGTGATCGTACACCTTCCATCTCCAGGCTAAGAAGAACTCCTCAATTGGGTTCAGGAATGGGGAGTAGGGTGGGAGGAATTCCATCAGCATTCTATAATGAATGGCAAACCATTGACTGATGGTGTTAGAGTGGCATGGACTCTCCTACCTCTTACTCTGTTTTGTCCCCTCAGCCTTCCACCACGCAGCCTTACCCCTCTTCTTGGCTGTTCACCCTGTACACGGCCTTGTCTTTTCATTGTGAGACTTTGTGACATTGCAGTGACAGTGTTTTGTGTCTATATATGTTTGTCAATTGAAGGTTCATGAGATATACCTCTGACCTATGGTTAAGAGCTTTTTGACCATTGGTTGATCTAAACCTTCACAAATTCCCCTTCTTAACTGAAAGCCAAGATTCACCTGAGAACAATTTAATCAATTTATGATAAATTACCAAAATTTACCAAAAAAGTTTCATAGAAATGTACAAATTATGCCTGATAGATTATGACAACATGTTCAGCACTTTTGCATGTATTGACCTAGGCAATGACCCAAAGCCTAAATGTTTTGGAGGGTAAGACAATTCAACAGACAATCAGTGGAACACATTTTGATAAACATGACATAAGCAATTGATAATGCAAAAAACAGCAGACAATTGTACATGACCATTTGCATGAATGTACAAAAGCATTTGCAAAATATGAAACACAATGATAAATGCTATTATGATCTGCACAAGTGACAAGGTGATGTGGAGATTGAATGAACAGTTTTGAGAATTTCAATTCTGATCTGAAAAATTAACCAAATCGACTGAGAAAAACTGTAGTTTCATAGGGAACGACTATTCAGCATTCATAAGTATAGTTCATTTTGACTGACATGACATAAGCAAATGATAATGTTATAAAATAGCAGAGAATTGTATGGAAGCAATTGATGCATGTCCAAAAGCATTTGCAATTTGTTGGAAGGAATGAGAAACTGCTACTATGATGTGCACAAATTACTAAATCTTGTGGAGGTTGAACTAACAGTTATGAGAATTTTAATTCTGATCAGAGAAATGCACCAAAGCAATTGAGAAAAACTGTAACAGACACAACTGATCCAGATCACAAAAAGTATAATATATGTCTGGATGTGTTTGATTAAAAACTCCATACAATGTCACTGTTACAATATAGAATGACATGATGGGATAGCTGATAGATTAAATACAGCACAGCAAAAGGAGTCCTGGAGATCTAGATTAAAGCTTTACCTCTGCTCACTGTTTATAAGGATTTCAGTATTATTCCCTGTGTCCAGTGTTACATTGTGAACAGAAAAGATGTGTTTCATAACATTTTTAACAGTTAATCAGATTGCAGTATTGACCTGTGAAAATTCTTCTAACTCTTCGTCTGATCAAATTGCAGCAACCAAAAGTCCTTTCATAGTGTCAACCAATCAGATATGGTTATTCCAAAAGTCTCACTTTCCATATTCACTTAAAAAAATAAATGAATACAGTATAAAACGTGGATGTAAGAGATAAAGAACATTTTCAATAACCTGTAAAATATTTTAATCATCTTTATGTTACTCTTGTGTTTAAATGTTTGGATTATAACAGAGAAAGTTGAAAACTGCAACCACTCAAAGATGTTGCATATAGAAGTTTTCCAAACTCAAAAAATGGTTTATAAAGAATTATATATTTTTTTAAATGGTGATCTTGCAAAATCCATCCAAAGTTAGAGAGGTCTTTTACACTCCTTTGTACCGAATGATGGAGACTCTCACACCCTGACCCGCTTCATCACTTGTGCATGCAATCATCTTTATATCAGAAGTCTTACACAATCACACACCCACACTCATTTTTAAGTCCCACACCATCATTAATTTGCACACGGACACACATTTGTAAATTATGCCTTACACCCATGTTATGGTTTATGGGTGTTAAATTTCATGTTTTGGTAAATAATACAAGATACTAACAATCACTCAGAGAGAGCAGGTGCTATTTATATTGTACTGTGTGTGTGTGTGTGTGTGTATGTGTGTGGTTAACTGATAACAAGCTGTGGGAATAAATAACTTTGATGTTCTGAACTTCATATATGTGAGTTTTTGTACAGCATCTCAATAGTTTTGTATCACTGGGTGTCTCTAAGAGCACAGTGATAGAGAGCAGAATCTGTCAGCTTTAGATTGCTGATGGTAAGTTCAGTAGATGTACTGGTTGTTTTAGACGTGAATCGAGGGTCATCAGGAGTGCTCTGAGCTGTCTGGCCTTTTGCACCTTTATACAGTAAAAATTGTGGTGCGCTGTTAGGATTTTGTTTGTACCAGTAAAGATAAATGTTGCTGCTGCTGGACTGATATGAACATTTTAGAGTAACAGGCTCTGTTTCTGTCCTAACAATGTTGGTATCTGTTGGCCCAATTTCATCTGCAAAACCACCTGTTGTGAAGAAAAAAGACAATAATGTGTCATTTATTAGAGAAAAAAATTGTCAGTAAACTTAAGAAAATTAACACAGTAAATTAATGTCTTAACTCCTAATAATATGGTCATTAATTAACATAATGTTTTCTACCAAATATAAATAAATATTGTATTATTACCTGATGTTACAGTGAGAATCAGTGTTATGTATCTTCCAATATAGAGTAAGTTGCATAGTTGAGCCATTTCTGAACACAGTCTACTGAGGACTGTATAATAGTTCAGTATGAAACTCATGACGTCTCTAAGAAACCACATACAGGATGTGCAGATGTTACAACATCACTACACACATCAATATAGAGTAACAAAAAAGTGTCTCTATTTTGCTGTTTGAACTGGAGCATGATACAGCAAGTTTGGGAAATTTTACCTAAATGTTTGGCAGGTGGCACCAGCAGAAGAGTAAGAGGTTGGTACAGACTGAAGCGCTTCCTGAGACATTAGTAACAAATGTAAGTGATGGCGTGCGAGTGGCCAAATGAGAGCAAGTTTTGATTTTTATTTTTCAACTTGGAGAGGGTTCAATTTACCTTACAACTATAGGCACAAGGCGAGAGTACACCCCTGACAGAGTGGCTAGCCATTGCAGGGCTTCGGCCACTTTCTCTGACAGCCAATCATGTTTGTGTATACTGATTCTGAACAAAAAGGTCTGAATTTAAGGGGTTTTAATTAACATTCTTATTTACCTGTAGTTGTTCATTATCGTTGAATATAGGGCTCAGCTGTAATTAGGGGCATAGCACCAAATTCTGGGCCCTATGCACAAGCAGTGCCCATGAGCCCCCCTCACCCTAGTCTCCCCCCCCCCCCAACCCCCCACAATGCTATCCAACAACAAGGGCTTACTACCAGTCTAGTTATCTAACCACACATTAATAAAAAAAAAGCCTAATCACACAAGACTTCACATTCTGTTTTATTTTCAGAATGATTAAAAGATATAACTGAAGAGAACAGCTTTTTATCAAGTACCCTATTTATTACATAAAATAAAAATGCCAATTCAGATTTCCACATTAATAAAAAAGTCTTTATTTATAAAAAAAAAAGATAAACAAAACTTGACTCACTAGTCATTTTTCATTAAAAAAGGGCAAAAAGAAAACAGACTTCAACAAAGTGCTAAACACTGAAATTTATACCCCAGTTAGTGCCCACTGACGGGTCTTCTTGGTGGCAAAATCATTGATGAGGTCCTTAAAGTCCAGTTTTCTTGCCAGCTGACTTTCAATGGAGAGAAGGGCAAGGTTGTTCAATCTATGCTGGCTCATTGTTGATCTCAAGTAGTATTTAACCAGTTTCATTTTGCTGAAAGCCCGCTCACCTCCAGCAACAGTTACAAGTAAGGTACAGAAAATCCTCAATGCAATGCAATGCAATATTTCTCCAAAAATGCTCTGTAGCTGCAACTTATACGTAGATGGTGTTTGATTCATAAATGTTGTAAATGTATTAATGCCATCTTATTTTGCCATGTGTTCTGCCATATTTTACAGCACAGCTGTGCGACTGCTGAAGATGTTGAGTCAAATCTCCTAGCACAGATCATAAGAACTACTTGCAGCAAGTTTAACATAAATCAAGCTAATGTATGGGATGGAGCATTACAAGGTTTTAAAAGAGCGTCATATGATCCAGTGCATGACATGCATGACATGCAAACATTGTTTGCAATACAAATCTATCAACACTTAATTTATTGTTTTATTAGTTTTTTCTTGTTCTTTTTTAGAGCAAGAAACAAAAATCTTTCTTAAGGACATACTGATGTTTGCAACAGGATTAAACACAATCCCTCTGTCTACAATTCATCCACAACCACAGCTTGTGTTCGATTCAAAATCACACTTTCCAGGTGCAAGTACATTTTCGAATACAATCAGGATACCATTCTGTAAAACTTATGACCAGTTCAATGCAGACATGGACTTTGGAATATAAAACTCACCAGGTTTTGGGCTTTATTAATTACATTTATTTCCCACCATGCAAAGAAAATTTTCAAGTTGCTGCATCACAACCATTATTTAACAATTGTGGTAACACCAAGTTCTTTAATTTTCATTTTCACATTGTTTTATGGAACTTACTTTTGTTTTTAAAAAGTGATGTTTCCTTATCAGCATTGAAAAAGAACAGCTGTACTACACAGGGTAGTCTGTGTGGGTTACCTACGGATGCTCCGGTTTCCTCCCACAGTCCAAAGACATGCAAGTGAGGTGAATTGGAGACACTAAATTGTCCCTGACTGTGTTCGATATCAAAACTTGTGAGTGGATGAATCTTGTGTAACGTAACATGTCGTTAAAACCCTAATAAACAAACAAACACAAGGTTCATCAGTTCACAAGGTTATATAGAACACACTGGCATTAGAAAGTTTGTTTGTTTATTAGGATTTTAACGTCATGTTTTACACTTTGGTTACATCCACAACAGAAATGGTAGTTACTCTTTACACAAGGTTAATCAGTTCACAATGTTATATCAAACACAGTCTTGGTTAATTTTGTATCTCCAATTCACCTCACTTGCAAATCTTTGTACTGTGGGAGGAAACCGAAGCACCCAGAGTAAACCCACACAGCAACACACATGCAAACTCCACACAGAATGTACCCGGGCCGCCCCATCTTGGGATCGAACCCAGAACCTTCTTGCTGTGAGCCGACAGTGCTACCCACTTAGCCCTAGTCTGGTTTTAAGTTTGTTCGGATTACAAATGCATGCATTTGTATTCAGCCCTCTGTACTCTGATACTCCTAAATAAAATCCACTGTGACCAATTGCCTTCAGAAGTCACCTAATTAGTAAATAGAGTCCATCTGTGTGTAAGGTCAGGGATACAGTTGTGAAGAAGTGGAGAAGTGTAAAGCAGGGTTAGGCTATAAAAAATATCCCAAGCTATGAACATCTCACAGAGCACTGTTCAATCCATCATCAGAAAATGGAAGGAGTATGGCACAACTGCAAACCTACCAAGACATGGCCATCCACCTAAACTGTCAGCCCAGGCAAGGAGAGCACTAATTACAGAAGCAGCCAAGAGGCTCCTCTAGAGGAGCTGCAGAGATCCACAGCTCAGGTGGTAGAATTTGTCCACAGGACAACTATTAGTCGTGTACTCCACAAATCTGCTCTTTATGGAAGAGTGGCAAGAAGAAAGCCATTTTAGAAAGCAAGCCATAAGAAGTCCTGTTTGCAGTTCACCACAAGCCATGTAGGGGACACAGCAAACATGTGAAAGAAGGTGCTCTGGTCAGTAGAGACCAAAGTTGAACTTTTTGGCCTAAATGCAAAATGCTATGTGTGGCGGAAAACTAACACCGCACATCATGGTGAAACATGGTGGTGGCAGCATCATGCTGTGGGGATGCTTTTCTTCTGCAGGGACAGGGAAGCTGGTCAGAGGTGATGGGAAGATGGATGGAGCTAAATACAGGGCAATCCTGGAGGAAAACCTGTTAGAGGCTGCAAAAGAATCAAGACTGATGTTCACCTTCCGGCAGGACAATGACCTTAAACATACAGCCAGAGCTAAAATGGAATGGTTTAGATCAAAGCATATTCATGTGTTAGAATGGCCCAGTCAAAGTCCAGACCTAAATCCCATTGAGAATCTATGGCAAGACTTTCAGCCAATCTGACTGAGCTTGAGCTATTTTGCAAAGAACAATGGGCAAAAATTTAATACTTTTTCAAGGCACTGTATAAGGCTGTTGACACTTACAGGGGTTGGACAATGAAACTGAAACACCTGTAATTTTAGTGTGGGAGGTTTCATGGCTAAATTGGACCAGTCTGGTGGCCAATCTTCATTAATTGCACATTGCACCAGTAAGAGCAGAGTGTGAAGGTTCAATTAGCAGGGTAAGAGCACAGTTTTGCTCAAAATATTGCAATGCACACAACATTATGGGTGACATACCAGAGTTCAAAAGAGGACAAATTGTTGGTGCACGTCTTGCTGGCGCATCTGTGACCAAGACAGCAAGTCTTTGTGATGTATCAAGAGCCACGGTATCCAGGGTAATGTCAGCATACCACCAAGAAGGACAAACCACATCCAACAGGATTAACTGTGGACGCAAGAGGAAGCTGTCTGAAAGGGATGTTCGGGTGCTAACCCGGATTGTATCCAAAAAACATAAAACCACGGCAGAATTAAATGTGCACCTCAACTCTCCTGTTTCCACCAGAACTGTCCGTCGGGAGCTCCACAGGGTCAATATACACGGCCGGGCTGCTATAGCCAAACCTTTGGTCACTCGTGCTAATGCCAAACGTCGGTTTCAATGGTGCAAGGAGCGCAAATCTTGGGCTGTGGACAATGTGAAACATGTATTGTTCTCTGATGAGTCCACCTTTACTGTTTTCCCCACATCCGGGAGAGTTACGGTGTGGAGAAGCCCCAAAGAAGCGTACCACCCAGACTGTTGCATGCCCAGAGTGAAGCATGGGGGTGGATCAGTGATGGTTTGGGCTGCCATATCATGGCATTCCCTTGGCCCAATACTTGTGCTAGATGGGCGCGTCACTGCCAAGGACTACCGAACCCTTCTGGAGGACCATGTGCATCCAATGGTTCAAACATTGTATCCTGAAGGCGGTGCCGTGTATCAGGATGACAATGCACCAATACACACAGCAAGACTGGTGAAAGATTGGTTTGATGAACATGAAAGTGAAGTTGAACATCTCCCATGGCCTGCACAGTCACCAGATCTAAATATTATTGAGCCACTTTGGGGTGTTTTGGAGAAGCGAATCAGGAAACGTTTTCCTCCACCAGCATCACATAGTGACCTGGCCACTATCCTGCAAGAAGAATGGCTTAAAATCCCTCTGACCACTGTGCAGGACTTGTATATGTCATTTCCAAGACGAATTGATGCTGTATTGGCCGCAAAAGGAGGCCCTACACCATACTAATAAATTATTGTGGTCTAAAACCAGGTGTTTCAGTTTCATTGTCCAACCCCTGTACATCTCCAGTAATTCAGCTGGATGAACAGTAATACAGATGGATGAACAGTAACACAGCTGGATGAGCAGTAATACAGCTGGATGAACAGTAATACAGCTGGATGAACAGTAATACAGCTGGATGAGCAGTAATACAGCTGGATGAACAGTAATACAGCTGGATGAGCAGTAATACAGCTGGATGAACAGTAATGCAGCTGGATGAACAGTAATGCAGCTGGATGAACAGTAATACAGCTGGATGAACAGTAATACAGCTGGATGAGCTGTAATACAGCTGGATGAACAGTAATACAGCTGGATGAGCAGTAATACAGCTGGATGAACAGTAATGCAGCTGGATGAACAGTAATACAGCTGGATGAACAGTAATACAGCTGGATGAGCAGTAATACAGCTGGATGAACAGTAATGAAGCTGGATGAACAGTAATACAGATGGATGAACAGTAATACAGCTGGATGAGCAGTAATACAGCTGGATGAACAGTAATGCAGCTGGATGAACAGTAATACAGCTGGATGAACAGTAACACAGCTGGATGAGCAGTAATACAGCTGGATGAACAGTAATACAGATAGATGAACAGTAATAGCTGGATGAGCAGTAATACAGATGGATGAACAGTAATACAGCTGGATGAGCAGTAATGCAGCTGGATGAACAGTAATACAGCTGGATGAACAGTATTACAGCTGGATGAACAGTAATACAGCTAGATGAGCAGTAACACAGCTGGATGAACAGTAACACAGATGGATGAACAGTAATACAGCTGGATGAGCAGTAATACAGCTGGATGAACAGTAATGCAGCTGGATGAACAGTAATACAGCTGGATGAACAGTAATACAGATGGATGAACAGTAATGCAGCTGGATGAACAGTAATACAGCTGGATGAACAGTAATACAGATGGATGAGCAGTAATACAGCTGGATGAACAGTAACACAGATGGACGAACAGTAATACAGCTGGATGAACAGTAATACAGATGGATGAACAGTAATACAGCTGGATGAGCAGTAATACAGATGGATGAACAGTAATGCAGCTGGATGAACAGTAATACAGCTGGATGAACAGTAATACAGATGGATGAGCAGTAATACAGCTGGATGAACAGTAATACAGCTAGATGAGCAGTAACACAGCTGGATGAACAGTAACACAGATGGATGAACAGTAATACAGCTGGATGAACAGTAATACAGATGGATGAACAGTAATGCAGCTGGATGAACAGTAATACAGCTGGATGAACAGTAATACAGATGGATGAGCAGTAATACAGCTGGATGAACAGTAATACAGCTGGATGAGCAGTAATACAGCTGGATGAACAGTAATACAGATGGATGAACAGTAATACAGCTGGATGAGCAGTAATACAGCTGGATGAACAGTAATACAGATGGATGATCAGTAATACAGCTGGATGAGCAGTAATACAGCTGGATGAACAGTAATGCAGCTGGATGAACAGTAATACAGCTGGATGAACAGTAACACAGCTGGATGAGCAGTAATACAGCTGGATGAACAGTAATACAGATAGATGAACAGTAATAGCTGGATGAGCAGTAATACAGATGGATGAACAGTAATACAGCTGGATGAGCAGTAATGCAGCTGGATGAACAGTAATACAGCTGGATGAACAGTATTACAGCTGGATGAACAGTAATACAGCTAGATGAGCAGTAACACAGCTGGATGAACAGTAACACAGATGGATGAACAGTAATACAGCTGGATGAGCAGTAATACAGCTGGATGAACAGTAATGCAGCTGGATGAACAGTAATACAGCTGGATGAACAGTAATACAGATGGATGAACAGTAATGCAGCTGGATGAACAGTAATACAGCTGGATGAACAGTAATACAGATGGATGAGCAGTAATACAGCTGGATGAACAGTAACACAGATGGACGAACAGTAATACAGCTGGATGAACAGTAATACAGATGGATGAACAGTAATACAGCTGGATGAGCAGTAATACAGATGGATGAACAGTAATGCAGCTGGATGAACAGTAATACAGCTGGATGAACAGTAATACAGATGGATGAGCAGTAATACAGCTGGATGAACAGTAATACAGCTAGATGAGCAGTAACACAGCTGGATGAACAGTAACACAGATGGATGAACAGTAATACAGCTGGATGAACAGTAATACAGATGGATGAACAGTAATGCAGCTGGATGAACAGTAATACAGCTGGATGAACAGTAATACAGATGGATGAGCAGTAATACAGCTGGATGAACAGTAATACAGCTGGATGAGCAGTAATACAGCTGGATGAACAGTAATACAGATGGATGAACAGTAATACAGCTGGATGAGCAGTAATACAGCTGGATGAACAGTAATACAGATGGATGATCAGTAATACAGCTGGATGAGCAGTAATACAGCTGGATGAACAGTAACACAGATGGACGAACAGTACCTTTTTGGGGTTTTTGGCTTTATTTAATTTAATTAATTTAATTTGTTTTAATAATTAAGAACCTTTTCTATCACACAAACAATATAAAATTTTACACGAATTAAATGTTTCCTATCAAATAACTATTTAGAAATGCTTATAATGTTGGTTCTATTTACATTCTCTTATCAACACCTTCCTTTTGTTCTGTCTGACTTTCTGTAATAATAAACTTTAGTCACTGAGCATATTTGATAGATCGGACAGTTTAAGGTGCTTTGAAGCAACTGGACTGAGAATAGTCCACCAACCAAAAACATCCAGCCAACAACACTCAGCGTCCAGTGACCACTGATGAAGGTCTAGCAGATGACCAACTCGAACAGCAGCAATAGATGAGCGATCGTCTGACTTTAAAAACTCTGTATTTAAAAACTCCAGCAGCGCTGCTGTGTCTGATCCACTCATACCCGCAAACACACTAACCCACCACCATGTCATTGTCACTGCAGTGCTGAGAATCACCCAAATAATACCTGCTCTGTAGTGGTCCTGTGGGGGTCCTGACCATTGAAGAACAGGGTGAAAGCAGGTTAAAAAAGCATGCAGAGAAATAGATGGACTACAGTCAGTAAAACTACAGTGCTTCTATATGGTAAGTGGAGCTGATAAAATGGACAGTGAGTATAGAAACAAAGAGGTGGTTTTAATGTTATGGCTGATCAGTGTAGTTTTTCCTTTTATTAAAACTAACACGTATCTTTGGTCTGGTTTTTGTACAGTATAGAATGATTTCCTGTCACTGTGGGCTGCAGAGCACAGTAGTAGAGAGCAGAATCTGATACTGCAGCAGAGAAGATCAGATCCACTCGATTTTTAGCTTCATTTATCTTTGCAGAAAACCCAGAACCTGCAGCTTCTTTTTGAAATTCAGCAACCAGTATGATGAACTCTGGTCTGAATGTGGAGTACTGACGATACCACAGCAGGTTATTATTTCCACCAACTCCACTGTAATTGCAGGATAAAGTGACAGAGTTTCCCTCCAATTCATTTTTAGTGGTAGAAACTGTTTTAATTTCCTGTGTGGAGATAAAACCTGTAAAAAAGAAAGAAAAATGTTAATTTAATGTAGTGTTAATGTAGAGATTTAGATCCAGAATCCTTATATGTAAATTGTTATATGTAAAGATATGACTGTAGGAGGAAATTCTGTGAGGATCTTCCCTCAGATAATACTTAAATGTTCATTTTAATTTTAATAATAAGTTTAAGTCATTTTTGTTAACAAATTTGTATTCTGCTTATAAGCAATAAAATAAAAGGACTTTAATACATGCTGTATGAAGTGTGTTTACTCACCTAAAAAAAGGAAATAAAGGCACACAAATCCAACAAACAATGCCATGGCTGAACTGCACAATCATGTAGCTTAAAGCCTGCTGTCATTCTTATGCATGTTTGTACCACCTCCTTCTCTCTTTAGCTTCCTTTTCCAACAGTGCAGCTCTGTTAGTGATTAGTAAAATGTAGATGGAGTCTGCCATCATGTGTTTACTCTCCATCCCTACAGATGTGTGCACAGAAAAAAGAAAAAGCAAGAATTGTTTCCATACTCTCAAGAACATGATGCTTACAGCAAAGTATGTAGGTGAGAGCATTTAGATAACTGGGTCAGATCTTTGCAAATGTGCTGTAATTTCCATGAATAATTTTGCAGTGGTTGTACTAATATTACTACTACAGTACTACTGGCACAAATGGCAGCACACTACACTGCAAATGTATAAGATAGCATGGAAAAAGGCCCTAACTGATTATAATAATAAGAATAATCCTAGATTCCTTTGTAAGTAAGTATCCAAACCTACTAGAAATTTCACATAAACTGAATCTATTATACCACCCTCTTAATTTGTTTTCTGAGAAAAAATTGCTTGGAAACTATTATTAACACTCTACATCTGAGGTTGGCAATTAAATTTTCCAAAGGGCCACATAAGAAACTGGGACTGTTGTGGAGGGCTGGACTAATAGGGTGAACTTTCCCACATGCAATGGCACAACACTAACACACACTAACACAATAAAGACTCAGGAACAGGAGAAATCTGCAAACCCAATTAGAATAAACCAAATTACACAAAAACTCTACTAAATAGAACAGAACTAAATATCTGAATTATTGGGAAACTGAAACTAAAGCTCAGAGTAAAATGCAGTGTTATTTGGCCCTAAACAGACTTTACAGTGCAGCAGATTATCTGAACACAGTATCCGACCCTAAATTAAGAAACAACTTGACGTGGTACAGACTGAGCGCACATGACCTGGCCGTGGAGACTGGGCGACACACCCGGTCCTGGCTGCCCTGAAAGGAGAAACTGTGCCAGCACTTCATTCTCAGTACATGCTTCACTGTAGGGATGGCATTAGCCAGGTGATGAGTGGTGCCTGGTTTCCTCCAGACGTGACGCTTGGTATTCAGGCCAAAAAGTTTTGGTTTCATCAGACCAGAGAATCTTGTTTCTCATGGTTTGAGAGTCATCTAGGAGCCTTTTGGCAAACTCCAAGTGTGCCAAACCAAGTGTGTGAGTCGAGACGCTCGCAGTAAAAATAGAGAGAAGCTTTAATTTTAAGCGCTAATCCAAAAACAGTAGTCAAAAAACATGCGTGGGTCAAAACCATGTAATCAATAAACCAGGGCATCAAATCAAAAACACAGTCCAAAAGAGAAATCGTTAGCCAGAAGCGGGATCGAAAACAGGATACAATAGCTAGAAAAACACGGTACAAAAGGGCAAGCCAAAAACCAGGGTGGAAATACAAAAAACGGGTCAAAGCACAATATACACAATCAGAAAAAGAACGCTCGGTACGCTGCTGAAAACAGAGGCAATACTTCGCAACACATAATACAAACAGGTATTTATACAGGAAGTAAACCTAAAACACAGGTGAATCGGATCTGGTAATCACATTGGGATTGGCTGACGAAGTCACGGGATTGGTAGATGCATTCTGGGAGTTAGAGTTTGTTGTGATGGATGAGTCAGTGAGCAGCACGTGGGACAATTATTAATTATTATTTTTATACTTATACTAAAATGCTATAAAGTTGGTCAATAAAACATCTTTGAATCCTTGTTTTATTGAAACGTACAAACAGTCCAAACTTTTCATGAAATTTGGTTCGTATTTAATATATATATAAATATATAATATTATATATATAATTTAATATTTATGTAATAAATAAATGGAATCTAAAAAACTAAAGCATGTGATACTCTGATAGTCTGTGATCTGTATACACTAGTTTTTGTACAGTGTAGAGGAGTTTCCTGTTACTGTGGGCTCCATGGCACAGTAGTACAGAGCAGAATCTGATACTGCAGCAGAGGAGATCTTCAGATTCACAAGGTTTTCTGATCCATTAACTGTAGCTGATAAACCAGGAATGTTAGATGCTTTGAAGATTTCACTTTTATAGATAGAAACAATAAACTCTGGTGTAGATCCAGGATACTGACGATACCACAGCAGATTATTAGCACTCTTATATTCACAAGAGAGAACAATGCTGTGACCCACTGCTGCATTTAATGTATCATTCAGTGGTGTTATTGACTGTGCCAAACTCTTCCCTGCAAATCAGATAAATATGTTAAATGTGATGTAATAAATAAATACAGTCATACAGTAAAACTAAAACGCATTGTGTGCTGTGACTGCATAAAAATAACGAGATGTACTTACATTGTATAGTTGAGAAGAGAAGAAGAGAACACAGGAACATCATGTTTGTATTGTGAGAACTGAAGGAAGGACGGGGTGATTGTGCTTCTTTACAGTTCTATACAAACTCCTCCTATTTTATATTGATATGAGTGGGAAACAAAAGCAGAGGTTTACATTAATCACTCACAACCATACTGAATATTTTAATAAAATACACTGTATTCACTTCACATAGATAAAACAATCTATCTAATTATTCTATCTATCTATCTATCTATCTATCTATCTATCTATCTATCTATCTATCTATCTATCTATCTATCTATCTATCTATCTATCTATCTATCTATCTATCTATCTATCTATCTATCTATTGTTTTTGTTATTTATGCTGCAAATGGAAGCCATTAATTTGTCAACAAATTTAGATCTCAATTGTTCCTCTAATTAAGTAACAGGTCCTAATGCATTTTCTCATCATTTTTAGATCTGAGGCATCTTATAGAGCAGGTTTATTTTTTACTCACTCACTTACTTCTCTGGTTTGTCATTTTGCTGAAATAAAACACTATGCTGTGGTGTCTAAGATAAGATAAGATAGCCTTTTATTATCCCACAGGGGGAAATTTGTAGTGTTACAGCAGCTTTCAAGAATACAAAAAAATAGAAAATTACAAAGTGTTCACACGTATGTACAAATATATTAAAAAGTAAGAATATGTAAAAGTTACAAAAATATAAACAGTATTTTTGAAGAAAGTTAACCAAATATTGCACAGATTAAAAATATTGCACAAAGTACAGCAGGTACAGCAAGTATTGCACATAATTAAAAAGTAATTGCACAGGGAAGTACTAAAAAACCAAGTGAATTATTGTGATTGTGATTTTCTGCGTTTGGGGCGGTGCTGGTTGTATAGCCTGACAGCAGAAGGAAGAAAGGAGCTGCGGTATCTCTCCTTTGGTGCAGAAGCATGTCGCTAAAGGAGCTGCCCAGTGAAGCCACAGTTTCATGCAGCAGGTGATCAGTGTTCTCCATTACGGATGACAGCTTGGTCATCATCCTTCTCTCCCCCACTGCTTCCACCGAGTCCAGGGTGCAGCGCAGGACAGAACTCGCCTTTCTAATTAGTTTGTCCAGTTTCTTCCTGTCTGCTGCTGTCATGCTGCTGCCCCAGCAGATAACACCATAGAAAATGGCTGATGCCACCACCGAGTCATAAAAAGAGCTGAGAAGGTCCCCCTGAATTCCAAAAGAACGAAGCCTCCTCAACAAATAGAGTCTGCTTTGGCCCTTCTTGTACAAGGCCTGTGTATTGTCCGACCAGTCCAGTTTATTGTTAAGGTGAACACCCAGGTACCTATAGGAGTTAACAATCTCGATATTCCATCCCTGGATGCTCACCGGCTTCAGTGGATGTGGTTTTGACCTTCGAAAGTCCACCACCAGCTCTTTTGTTTTGCTGATGTTGATCTCAAGGTAGTTCTGTCCACACCAGTCTACAAAGTTCTTGGTGAGTTCCCTATACTCACTGTCATCTCCATCCAGTATGTAGCCAACAACAGCCGAGTCATCGGAGAACTTCTGAAGGTGACAGGTTGCTGTGTTGTAGGTGAAGTCTGCGGTGTAGAGGGTGAAAAGGAATGGAGCCAGGACTGTCCCTTGTGGAGCCCCAGTGCTGCAGAGGATTGTGTCCGAAACGCAGTCCTTAAGCCGCACATACTGTGGTCTGTTTGATAAATAGTCCATTGTCCATGTGGTGAGTTGTTGAGATGTGAGAGGGATCTTTGAAGAAGGTAGATGATTGCATCATCCACCCCAATGCCTGGCTGGTAGGCAAACTGTAGCAGATCCATCACTGGTTTAACCAGTCGGCGGAGATAGTCCAGAACAAGTCACTCCATGGCCTTCATCAGATGAGAGGTCAGTGCCACTGGTCTATATCCATTTAAATCAGTGGGATGTGCAGTCTTTGGTATGGGCACTACACATGATGTCTTCCAGAGGACTGGAACTCGCTCCTGTTTCAGGCTTAGGTTAAAGATGACCTGGACTATCCCGCACAGCTGGTCTGCACAGTGTCTCAGAAGCCCGGGGTGGATGCCATCAGGGCCAGCAACCTTCCTCACCTTCATCTTCCTCAGTTCCCTCCTCACTTGATCACTGGTGAACGATAGAGAAGAGCAGGCTTGGGTGCTGGGTGCTGAAGGTGGAGGTGTGAAGCATCGAACTGTGGTGGGTGAAGGTTGCAGTGAAGATGAACAAAGGAGTTGAGAGTTAGGTGTTAATAGGCCAGGGGTAGGCATTACAGAAACAGTAGACGTTGGGGGCAGCTGCATAAGTTGATCCATGGTGTTTGTAGGGGGAGCAAGTGCCTCATCAAATCTGTTGAAGAATATGTTGAGGTCGTTTGCCCACTGTAAGTCTCCGACAGACTGTCTGTTGGATTCCTTAAGTCCCGAAATTGTTCTTAGGCCCCTCCAGACTCCATTCACATTATTCTGCTGCAGCTGGTCCTCCATCCTCTTCCTGTAGCCGTCTTTGCCTTCCCTGATCTTCTTTTTCAGCTCCTTCTGTACACTTCTCATTTCCTCCTTATTTCCTGATCTAAACGCCCTCCTTTTCTTATTTAGAACAGCCTTAAAATCCGGAGTAACCCAGGGTTTGTTGTTAGAAAAACACCGTACTGTTTTGGTTGGTACAGTGTTATCCACACAGAAATGTATATAGTTCGTTATGCAGGTTGTGAGGTTGTCAACATCCTCGCCGTGTGGTTCAAGAAAAACATCCCAGTCTGTTGTGTCAAAGCAGTCTTTCAAAGCTTCGTAAGCCTCCTTAGACCAGCTTCTTACATCTTGTAAACTGGGTGGCTGTCTGTGAACAACTGGTTTGTAAACAGGCACAAGGTGAACCAGGTTGTGGTCCGACTTGCCCAAGGGGGGGCAAGGTGAAGTGTTATATGCCTCCTTGGTGTTTGCATAAAACAAGTCCAGTGTTTTATTGTCTCTTGTATGACAGTTCACAGGGAAGCATGATTAAAATCCCCAGAGATCAGGATGAGAGCCTGTGGATGCTGTGTCTGCAGTCTGCTTGTGACTGAGTGGATGACGTCACATGCCGAGTTCGTGTCAGCAGAGGGGGGAATGTAGAAAGTTATCGCGATAACATGCGAGAATTCCCGAGATAAATAATATGGCCTCATGCTAACTGCTAACAGCTCAATATCCATACTGCAGATTTGATCTTTAATAGTGATGTGTCCTGGGTTACACCATCTATCATTAATAAACACAGCCAGACCCCCTTCTTTCCTCTTACCGCTGTCTTTAGTCCTGTCCGCTCGCCGAATCTGAAAGCCGTCTAGAGAAACGTTTGCATCCGATGTTAGCTCGGTTAGCCATGTCTCCGTAAATAGCATCAGGCTACACTCCCGGTATTCACGCTGGTGCCGGGTCAATGCCGCTAGTTCGTCCATTTTATTGGGTAAAGATCTTACATTCCCCATAATGACCGATGGAAGAACGGGTTTGTAGCGTCTCTTCCTGGCGCAACGCTCAGCACCGGCTCTTTTCCCCCGTCTCCGTCTCCTCAGTTCCCGTGGAATCTCAGAAAACTTCTCCGGGTTAGCAGCAGTGTTGCTAAGTGCTAACAGCTGTTCTCTGGTGTAAACAATGGATCCATGACTATGCGCGAGCTCACCCGATGTGAATGCAAATAGTAATCCCCAAAGCAGCAGGAAAAACACGAGTGTGTTTGCCATAGTTAACTTAAATTGAAAAAAAAAAAAAAAAAAAGAGGTTAAAAAACTTAAATATTCTAGTAAATAAAGTTAAAAACAGTAAAAAGCACACAAAGAAGACGGAACTGCTGCAACTGGCAGCCACTAGAGCGGCGCCGGAAGAGTCTAAAGTGGTTGCTGGTCAGTTATATAAATTGTCAATAAAATATTTAAGTCACACAACGCTTTTCTGACTCAGTACCTCCTCTAGTATTAACATCAGCACAAAAACTGCTCCAGGAGTTTATAGCATGAGATTCCATGGCTATCCCATGCAAGCCTTACCTCACCAAGCATAATGCCAGCTGTAAGTTGAGTGGTGTAAGCACACCACCACTGGACTCTGGGCAAGCTAAAGGCAGAATTGAAAGTAATAAGATTATCTGACCATAAATGCATTTGTTAGTTGTCTTGTTAAAGCGTAGCTGTTCATTTATTATTAAAGTTCAGTAACATGGTTTCATGGTTATTGATGCATTTGTCAAATAGTTAAAACTCTACTTTATACATATTGCCATGGTGCCACCAATTACATAAAATTACTTTGCCAGCACCTTTGCAGGTGTCCGTCTGGCCCATGCTGCCACCCTGCCAGGTATTCTCTCATTTGAAAACCAAAATATCATTATCCTATATGAAATGGTATTTAATGCACATTGAATGTTATTTCTCACTTAATGGAAGAATGAAAAAAGGTAAACAAATCCAAGCAATGCCATATTTGTGCTACAGAATCACACAGTCCAGAGACTGCTATCATTCTTATATACAGTATGTCTGAACCGTTACCTCTCTTCAACCTCCCCAACAGTACAACTTTGTTACAGTGTTTGGCAAAAAGTAGATGGAGTCTGCCATCATGTGTTTACTTTCCCTCCCTACATCTGTGTGCAGAAATAAACAAATTGGTAACTGATCATTTATGCCAGGTTATTTCTGACAGCCCATCCAGCACCAACAACCATGACAGAGTCAAAGTCAATCAAATAACTTTGAAAATAAAATTTTATCAGGAATTTGATCATGAATCTCTTCACACAGGTCTGTATGATCTCACGATGATCTGCACTGATGCCACACTGGCATGACTGACTGAATTATTATATTAACCCTGTGACACATACTGGTCACTACACTGCATATTCACCCCTACAGTGGATACTACTGCATCACTCTATAGGGTTATACCCAGTGGTCAGTAGTTGTTACTGCAACTCGAATTCATTTAATCCAAGATGGTTGATTAAATGCCAAAAGTGTCACATGGCAGGCATATCTTGCCTGTCTTTGTAATCTAGAAAATCCTTCAGGTTAAAAGATATTTTGACATAATGTAACATCTAAGGAATAATATCATTGTTTTATTTTTCAAATATTGATTTCACATGTGTCCACAAAACTGGACATCATGCATCTGCAGTCATACTATTCCTTCAGCTTTGTTGTTTTGAAACTGCTTTATTTCTAGTGACCCTTTGTTGTCAGTGAGTTTGTTTATCTACATGTGAGTACACCTCTGCAATATCTCTTAAATGTCAAATAATTCAATATTGTATCACCTCTCAATAATTGCATTGTTTCTAAGTTGACAAGTAGAGTATTCTTTCATATTAACAACCAAACATAAATACTTTAGAAAAGCTATGTTGAAAATACAGGCCTTAAAGTAGACAATCAATGCAACAAAAGTGATTACATATAGGAGTTTCTGTGACAACTCAGAAAGTGGAAAGGACATTGCACAATGTCAACCTCTGTGGATGGCGAAAAAAAACCTACTTACTCCTCAGCACAAGTCAAGTCAAGTCAAGTCAACTTTATTTATATAGCGCTTTTTACAGTAGACATTGTCTCAAAGCAACTTTACAAAATCCAGGACCAACAGATAAAAAAAACCCCACAAAAGTGCAAGATTAAATTTTGTTAAAGAACGTCTCATAAATATTGTTATCTTCACTCCTGTGAATGTTTCTCACCTTAACATTTCATCCTTTGAATTTCATGCTATTACTGTTACTTTTCCAATTACTCTTCATATCATTGTCATCTACAGACCTCCAGGCTCATTTGGAGACTTCATAGAAGAGCTGGATGTTCTTCTGAGTTTCTTCCCTTCAGATGGAACTCCTCTGACTCTTCTTGGTGACTTTAATCTCCCTACACTTCAGTCCTCCTGTCTTCTTCCTCTTCTTTCATCTTTCGACCTCCTCTTTAACCACAGCCCTCCGACACACAAAGGAGGCAATCTTCTGGACCTGGTCTTCAGCCGTCCAGCTTCTGTTCTGGACCTCACCGTCACCCCACTTCACCTCTCCGACCGTCACCCCACTTCACCTCTCCGACCATCACTTATAATGTATTTATCTCGAATATATATATGATGGACTCCAGACAGCTATCATTCATCATTCATTGAGAAATATCAAGCTTTTATGTCTGTTTAGCATCATTGTCCATCCCAGCTCACGCCCTCATTACCAGAAAATTCGAGATGAATACATTACACTAAATCCTTCATACCAGACCAGCTGACATGGTGCATGTCAAACTTCTGAAAAATGGAAACCAGGCACCACCTGCAAGAATAATAAACTGTATAGCTATTTAGAACATGACAAAACATTAACTAACATAGAACAATTAAAACAGTGGGTGCATTTTCTATTAACTGAGAAAACAATGCATTATTTATATAAAACCAGTCCAGCTGCAATGGTATAGATCTGGATGTTTTCTGGAAAACAGATACATGTTATATGCACACAAGGATATAACATCAACATACACATTCCCTGCAGGCATGCATAATAATGTTAAGAATAAGAACAAAATAAGAAAAAACACAAGAACAGGTGTATAAAAACTCTATAACTGTTTTTTTTTTTTTTTTTTTTTCTCAATTTTTTTGGTTAGTTTTTTTTTTTTTGGTAAACTGTAAGAAAAAATTAGAACAGTTGTGTAAAGAACATACACTATAAGAACATATAGTAACATACAGTAAAAGAAGACCATAGTTTGTTGTATTGTATTAATCCCTTTGACTGAAGCTATTTCCCACCCATTGTCAGAACATTTCTTTACACTTTTCTCTGGGCCCCTTCATCACATCCATCATCAACAACTCCCTGACATCAGGTGTTGTCCCTACTGCTTTTAAGAAGGCTCAGGTCATTCCCCTTCTTAGGAAACCTACACTAGACACTACAGACATTAACAACTACAGACCTGTCTCACTCCTCTCTTTTCTATCCAAAATTCTTGAACGTGCTGTCTATAACCAACTATCTGCCTTTCTTACTCAGAATGACCTCCACGATCCGTACCAGTCTGGCTTCAAGGCAGCGCACTCTACGGAAACAGCACTTGTAGCTGTTACTGAGAAGCTTCATGCAGCCAAAGCAGCTAAACTGTCATCGGTCCTCATTCTTCTTAACCTCTCTGCAGCCTTTGACACAGTGAATCACAGCATTCTCTTGTTCACTCTCTCCAACCTTGGAGTAACAGGTTCAGCATGGCAATGGATGGCCTCCTACCTTGAAGGGCGCTCCTACCAAGTGTCATGGAGAGGATCCACAACTCCCCCATGCACTCTCTCAACCGGTGTTCCTCAGGGCTCTGTACTTGGCCCACTTCTTTTCTCTATCTACACCCGCTCTCTGGGTAAGGTCATAGCCTCCCATGGCTTCTCCTACCACTCCTATGCAGATGACACTCAGCTCGTTCTGTCATTTCCTCCTTCAGACACACAAGTCTCAGCTCGCATCTCAGCATGTCTGCGAGATATCTCACAATGGATGTCAGCTCATCATCTAAAACTCAATCCCAGCAAGACAGAGATGTTGCTCATTCCTGGAGATCAGTCTCCAACCCAGGACCTAGTCATTTCTCTTGATGACTCCCAGATCAGACCATCTGATAAGGTAAGAAGCCTTGGTGTTGTCCTGGATAACCAACTGACCTTCTCTCCTTATATAGCCAACATGACAAGATCGTGCCGGTTCCTCCTGTACAACATCAGGAAGATTCGACCATTTCTCTCCAGGGAAGCTACCCAGATTCTGGTCCAATCACTTGTAATCTCACGGTTGGACTACTGCAACTCCCTCCTGGCAGGAGCTCCCATGTCCACTATTAAACCCTTGCAGCTCATTCAAAATGCAGCTGCCCGTCTGGTTTTTAACCAGCCCAAACACTGCCACATCACCCCACTGCTGCGTTCTCTTCACTGGCTTCCTGTAGCTGCACGCATTCAGTTTAAAACACTGATGCTTGCCTACAAAGCCAAAAATGGACCAGCCCCAAGCTACCTTCGCGGTCTAATCAAACCCCGCTCTGTACCACGCAACCTCCGAGCCTCTAGTCTCGCTCGACTTGAGCCTCCACCCAGGACTAAAGAAAGACAAGCATCAAGGCTCTTCTCTGTTCTAGCACCCAAGTGGTGGAATAAACTTCCTCTGTCTGTCCGAACATCTGAGTCTCTTGCTGTCTTTAAAAAAAACGATTAAAAACCCACCTTTTTACTAAACATTTAAGCTGACTAGTACCTATTTACTAACACTTTTTTTCCATTTCCAAAAAAAAAACAAAAAAAAAACACTTTGGTTCTAACAGGTTTCAGCAGATTTGTGTTCTTTTGACTGTTGTTTACTAAAACTTGAGAAATGAAATGTTTACTATGGAAGCACTTATGTAAGTCGCTCTGGATAAGAGCGTCTGCTAAATGCAGAAAATGTAAATGTAAAAAATTATCACATTCTTTGGTCAGATGAGACCAAGATAAATGTGTTCAGCTCAGATGGGGTCCAGGATCTTTGTGCAGAATCTGGTCAGAACTATTACAGTGAATGCATAGTCCCGACAGTGAAGGTGGGAATGTGATTATATGGGGCTGAATGATTGCAAAAGGTGCTGAGGAGATGACAATTCTAGATGGCACCATGAATGCCTGTGGATCTCCAGAAGCTTTGCAGAAGAGGAATATTCCAGCATGATAATGCTCCAAAGCACACTGCCAAAATCATAAAAGAGTTTCTAAAGAAGAAAAAAAATAAAAACTATGATCTGGTCAAGTATGTCGCCTAACTTGAATCCAATAGAACAAATCATCTCTGAAGGATGACAGAAAACCTATCCAGATATGTGTGCACCAATGATATCTTCTATGCTGAGGATTAAATCTGAATATATCTAAATATAAAAATAAATAAATAAATACAGGTGTACTGCCATTTGTTAATTGAGTTCCTAGTGTGGGGCCTGTATTTTTAAGTAGTAAAAAATGTTAGTTTTTAATTTTACATGAAAGCAAATACCCGTGTTCAACTTAGAAGTAATGCAATTACTGTAAGGTGATACAATGTTGAATTATTTGATTACTGCACATGGATGTACTTATGTACTGTTGTATACTGTATGTCTGTATACTGTATACAGTGTTGTGTGTCTGTGTGCCCTGGATACTTTGCAAACTTTTATAGCATGTAGATATTCATATTTTCCACATTATTCATTAGTCTGTTGACTACATGTTGCTTTAGGTTCAGATTCCAGTGGTGTATGCAGTCCACTAGAGTGGATGTGTAAATAACTTCATGAAAAAATCTTTAAAAAAAATTATAATTGCTTTTTTCACACGTTGTTAAAAATAGAAACACAAAAGAAAACAATCCTGACTCAATCATAATTCATTTCAAAAAATCACATCATAGGCTGGGGACTAAAAAGCAAATAGTAATAAATACAAGCATGCTAACAGCTCTTAACTCTGAGAGAAGGTTTTTGTACAGTATAGTTGGATTTCCTGTCACTGTGGGCCGCAGAGCGCAGTAGTACAATGCAGAGTCAGATACTGCAGCAGAGATGATCTCCAGTTCTACTTTCTTTTCCTTTTTGAGTTTGCTGGACATTCTTGGATGAGGTGGTTGAGCTGGAGTGACATCTCCACTGCGTACATCAATCAGCAGCAGAAACTCTGGTTTTGATCCAGGTTTTTGTTGATACCAGTGAACATACACTGCTGATCCTTCATACGTACAGGACAGTGTGATGTTGCTTCTTTCAGTTGAAGATAAGCTGGGTTGGTCTGGTTTAATGCTCTCAGCAGCTTCTGCTATGAAAACATTTTAACAAAACCATTGTATGTGATATATTGAATTATTATAATTATTATTATTACAGTGGAAATATTAATGCTTGTTATATTAGAAAATTAATAATAATTAAACTTAATGCTTATTATATCACACTTACCATTATCATCAGCAATAATGAAAATGATGAAGAGGAGTAACATCGTTGTGTTAAGTGTCATTCAAATCTGGCATACGGAGTTGTCTCTGAAACTGTCCCAGCTGTATTTAACCACATCTGGCTCCCCACCCCCAATCCAGTTACATTCATGTCAACTCTGCCTTCATCTGGTATTGTGTAACAAACCATTGTTTCTGATTGTGTTTGCAGTTACACAGATTACCAGCATACAAAGCTCTAACCTAAAATCAATATAAATGTCACTGCCACATTAGTTTTGGGTTCTTGATCCTAGATCATCAGCACAGTGCTGCAGTGGGTAGAGCTGTCACCTCACAGCCAGAAGGTCCTGGGTTTAATTTCCAAATACAGCAGTTTAGGTCGTTACTTATGTGGTTCGCATGTTCTTCCAGTGTCTGTGTGGGTTTCCTTCGAGAGCTCCAGTTTCCTCTAATCAGTCAATAGACATTAAACTTGAATTGATGATTACCTACTAACTACCTGTCCTGTTATAAACATAACAAAAGTGTAAAACATCACATTAAAATCTTAAATATGAATCATTATGTACAAATGATACAACGTACTGTGTTATAGCTTTATTTATAGCTACACAACATTTTGTGGAACAAACATTTAGGTTGATAATGAAATGAGCAGTAAGGCATTATGACTAACATACTGACAGTTGACTGCCCTGCAGAATTCTGTTTAAGTCATTAAATAACATGGGAAGAAATGTAACTATAAGCTGAACGGGAAGGCATATGCAATAAGAACACCATCATCAGTGACAGAATAGAAATTTTTCTTATATTTTAACTCACATAACTCACTCGTTATAATAATTATACAACCCCAAATCAGTTGGGATAGTATGAAAAATGTATTTATGTATGATAGTATTTATTTCATTTGTTAATAAACATCCATTCCCGCATTTCAGGCCTGCAACACATTCCAAAAAAAGTTGGGACGGGGCAGTTTAGGGCTAGTAATGAGGTGAAAAAACTAAATAATGATGTGATTCCAAACAGGTGATGTCAACAGGTGATTGTTATCATGGTTTGGTACAAAAGCAGCATCCAGGAAAGGCTGAGTCTATGATGAGCAAAGATGATCAGAGGATCTCCAGTTTGTCAACAAATGTGTGAGAAAATGATTGAAATGTTGAAAAACAATAAACCTTAAAGAAAGATTAGAAGGGATTTGCATATTTCTCCCTCTGCAGTGCATAATATCATTAAACCATTCAAGGAATCGAGAGGAATTTCAGTGCATAAAGGCCAAGGGCGCAAGTCTAAGCTGAACGCCCGTGATCTTCCATCCCTCAGACGGCACAGCATCAAGAACCGCCACTCAACAATAGCTGATATAACCACATGGGTGAGGGATTACTTTGGCAAACCTTTGTCAAGCTCAACAATACAGAGTTACATGCACAAATACCACTTAAAACTTTACTGTGCAAAAAAGAAGCCTTATGTTAACCACGACCAGAAGCGGCGTCGACTTCTCTGGGCTCTAAGACATCTAGGATGGACCATCACACAGTGGAAACGTGTATTGTGGTCAGATGAATCAGCATTCCAGGTCTTTTTTTTTTTAAATGGACGCGTGTGCTCCGGACCAAAGATGAAAAGGACCATCCAGACTGTTATCAGCAAATAGTCCAAAAGCCAGGGACTATTATGGTATGAGGCTGTGTCAGTGCCTTTGGCAAAGGTCATTTACACTTCTGTGATGGCTGCATTAATGCAGAAAAGTACTTTGAGATCTTAGAGCAACATGTGCTGCCTTCAGGACGTCGTCTTTTCCAAGGACGTCCATGTATTTGTCAACAAGACGATGCAAAACCACATGCTGCACACATTACAAAGGCATGGCTGTGGAAGAAGAGGGTACGGGTACTGGACAGACTTGCCTGCAGTCCTGACCTGTCCCCAATAGAGAATGTGTGGTGAAAACGAAAAATGCGACAACAACGATCCCATACTGTTGCACATGTTAAGACGTGTTTGCGGGAAGAATGGGACAAAATAAAAGCTAATACACTAAATCACTTGGTTTTAGTTTGGAATGTGTTGCAGACCTGAAATGCAGGAATGGATGTTTATTAATAAATGCAATAAAGTTGAGCAGACAAAACATGAAATATCTCAGGTTCAAACTGACTGCAATCAAATAAAAGTCAAAATAAATGTAAGAAACTCTGTTTTTTTATTATTTGCATTTTTCATGCTGTCCCAACTTTTTCTGATTTGGGGCTGTACATCAGACAAATAAATAAGCATGTTAATAAACACATAAGTTTCAAAAGCATCTTGACACGATAGATGGATTACAGAAGTTAATGTTAGACAGAGAGCTCCCTCTTCTGAGAAAACCAAATTGTCACAGTTGCTGTTTGTACAGTGGGTTGTTTCCTGACACTCTAAAGATGCAGGATGCAGTAGTAACATACAGAGTCAAAGAAGATCTTCAGATTCACTATCTTATCATATCACTATCGAGTTTGATAGTTATAAGAAAGACGAAAGATGGCTCATTTTGTCTGTGATGTGGAAAACTTAAATATAGACTAGCTAAAATATAGACTCATCTGACCTTAGCACATGTTTTTACAATCTTCCAGTCCATCTAAGATATGCTTGGGCCCAGCGAACTCAAGACACACAATTTCTACTTAAAATTAATGTATGGCTGTCTCTTGCATAATAGAGTTTCAGCTTGCTTTTTATTTTATTATTATAACTGAACCCATGTGGCTTTATTTATTTATAATTTTTTTATAAACATTCTAGCACATTTAACATTGTTCTATGACCTAAATTATTTGCATCTTGCAATAAAAGAATTTACTCTTTGAATGGATTGACGATATTCTCATAAAGTTTAGCACAAAGTGTTCTTGCAAAGACTGAGCCTTTGGTGGACCCTCTTTTTATACCCTATCACGATAACCTCATCTGTTACTTACATGCTTATTATGTAAAACTTAAATATGCTGCCATTTTTTTGCAGGCTATGGGAATGCAAATGTAAATATATGTAAATATAAAAATACAATTAAGTTAAATGACAGCATGAAAGGACGTGTGTTTGTACTTTTGCAACTTGATAAAGGAATGAGGAAATTAACAAATCACAAATTGGGGTTGTTTTATAAAAAAAAACAATAATAATAAAAGAAAAAGTTTCCTTGTTTTTTTTTTTATATCTTAGTTCAACTTGTGATTTGAACATCATGTGTCAAGCGTATTTTGATTGATTGATTGACCACTTTATTAATCCCTGAAGGGAAATTGCGGTGTTGCAGCAGCAATTTACAATTTTCACAGTAATGTAATACAAGTAAGATATAAAAATCTAAATATATATATATATATATGTATGTATATATAATATATATATAATGCATTATATAGTGCATATATAATGTATTAATTAACGCAATTAACGACAGCCCTAATATACAGTATATATATATTAGGGCTGTCGTTAATTGCGTTAATTAATGCATTTTATATATATATATATATATATATATATATATATACTGTATATTTATATATATATATATATATATACAGTGTATCACAAAAGTGAGTACACCCCTCACATTTCTGCAGATATTTAAGTATATCTTTTCATGGGACAACACTGACAAAATGACACTTTGACACAATGAAAAGTAGTCTGTGTGCAGCTTATATAACAGTGTAAATTTATTCTTCCCTCAAAATAACTCAATATACAGCCATTAATGTCTAAACCACCGGCAACAAAAGTGAGTACACCCCTTAGTGAAAGTTCCTGAAGTGTCAATATTTTGTGTGGCCACCATTATTTCCCAGAACTGCCTTAACTCTCCTGGGCATGGAGTTTACCAGAGCTTCACAGGTTGCCACTGGAATGCTTTTCCACTCCTCCATGACGACATCACGGAGCTGGCGGATATTCGATACTTTGCGCTCCTCCACCTTCCGCTTGAGGATGCCCCAAAGATGTTCTATTGGGTTTAGGTCTGGAGACATGCTTGGCCAGTCCATCACCTTTACCCTCAGCCTCTTCAATAAAGCAGTGGTCGTCTTAGAGGTGTGTTTGGGGTCATTATCATGCTGGAACACTGCCCTGCGACCCAGTTTCCGGAGGGAGGGGATCATGCTCTGCTTCAGTATTTCACAGTACATATTGGAGTTCATGTGTCCCTCAATGAAATGTAACTCCCCAACACCTGCTGCACTCATGCAGCCCCAGACCATGGCATTCCCACCACCATGCTTGACTGTAGGCATGACACACTTATCTTTGTACTCCTCACCTGATTGCCACCACACATGCTTGAGACCATCTGAACCAAACAAATTAATATTGGTCTCATCAGACCATAGGACATGGTTCCAGTAATCCATGTCCTTTGTTGACGTCTTCAGCAAACTGTTTGCGGGCTTTCTTGTGTAGAGACTTCAGAAGAGGCTTCCTTCTGGGGTGACAGCCATGCAGACCAATTTGATGTAGTGTGCGGCGTATGGTCTGAGCACTGACAGGCTGACCCCCCACCTTTTCAATCTCTGCAGCAATGCTGACAGCACTCCTGCGCCTATCTTTCAAAGACAGCAGTTGGATGTGACGCTGAGCACGTGCACTCAGCTTCTTTGGACGACCAACGCGAGGTCTGTTCTGAGTGGACCCTGCTCTTTTAAAACGCTGGATGATCTTGGCCACTGTGCTGCAGCTCAGTTTCAGGGTGTTGGCAATCTTCTTGTAGCCTTGGCCATCTTCATGTAGCTCAACAATTCGTCTTTTAAGATCCTCAGAGAGTTCTTTGCCATGAGGTGCCATGTTGGAACTTTCAGTGACCAGTATGAGAGAGTGTGAGAGCTGTACTACTAAATTGAACACACCTGCTCCCTATGCACACCTGAGACCTAGTAACACTAACAAATCACATGACATTTTGGAGGGAAAATGACAAGCAGTGCTCAATTTGGACATTTAGGGGTGTAGTCTCTTAGGGGTGTACTCACTTTTGTTGCCGGTGGTTTAGACATTAATGGCTGTATATTGAGTTATTTTGAGGAAAGAATAAATTTACACTGTTATATAAGCAGCACACAGACTACTTTTCATTGTGTCAAAGTGTCATTTTGTCAGTGTTGTCCCATGAAAAGCTATACTTAAATATCTGCAGAAATGTGAGGGGTGTACTCACTTTTGTGATACACTGTATATATATATATATATATATATATATACACACTGTATATATATATATAAATACATATATAATACATGATTAAATTACTCACATTTCCAGACTTTAAAATGTCAATTTTCTCTCATGGCTGGCATGTGCTTCCTTGAGAGTCTTTGTTTCCATGGTTAGAACATGTACAAGTGTTACCTTCAAATGATTCCCTACAGAAACCATACACTGTTGCGGTAATGACGATAATGCTGGGGACAGTAATATATTGCTCAAAAATATGCATAGGCATGTAAAGAAAAATTAAATTTTGTTTCTTTTTAAGTTATTATAAAACTCATATTGTGATTTTTATAATGAATTGATCACTTTTTAGCATTTTATTAGAGCAGAGAAGTTTTAAAGTCTGGGTTGGGGACAAGGCCAAAGTAGCAAAATATTGATGTTTAAATCATCATAAAAAATGGAAATTATTTATAATTATAATTATTTACGCATGTAATTTTTTTTAGTGATGCAATGAATTATCTTTTTTAATACCTAAAATATTTGTTTTGTAATAAAGTACTTTTAACTCAAATTTATAACCTAGGTGTCACAAGGAGCTCCTGTGTGCCACGCCCCCCTCTGCGTGAGCACACACTGTCTCCTGCCACACCCCTTCTCTGGGACTAATCAGCCCCAGCTGCTCCTAATTAAGGAACATTTAAAAGGAGAGCTGGGGGTGAAGGACCATTGGAATAAAACAGTAATTTGTTCAGACTCAATGTCCGCTCTAACAAGCATACAAACCGGTAAATCCACAAGTAGACAAGATTTGATTTACATAATAAATCAACAAAATGTACAGTTACAGTTCACCTGGATTCCAGCACACATAGGTATTGAGGGAAATGAAAGGGTAGATAAGCTGGCAAAAGAAGCAACACAATCAGAACAGATAGAAGTACAGATCCCACTAAGTAAATTAGAATTTAAAACAATAATTAAAGAAGGTATTCAAAAAGTATGGCAGGAAAAATGGAGTAAAGAAGGAAAAGGGAGACACTTGTATAATATCCAGCAAAAAATAACAAATAGGAAAAACATCTCATTCTCACGGCAGGAGGAAACATGGATTACTAGACTAAGAATAGGGCACACAGGTTTAAACAGTGGCCTATATATTTCAGGAAAACACGACACTGGGATGTGCCCATACTGTAATGAGGTAGAAACTGTAAAACATGTATTACTTATATGCAGATATTATTCCAAAGAAAGAGAAGAATTAAAGAAGGCAATAAAGAAACCGTTAACACTGAATAACTTATTAAATCTAGAAACAGAATCCACAAGCAAAGCGGTCATGAAATTCCTAAAAGAAACTCAAATCACAAGGAGACTATAAATCTTATTGTTTCTTTATTAACATGAAGTCCTAAAGTGATCACACATCAGTCCAGTGGATGGCGGTAATGCACAGAGAATGCAAACTGCCAATAAAAATCACAGAAGAAGAAGAAGAAGAAGAAGGACCATTGGAGGCTATTTTCCCCATTGACTCGTGGTGTGCTTGTGAGTGAGACCTGGTTACTTCTCTTGTTCTCTTGTTCTCTTGTTCTCTTGTTCTCTTGTTCTCTTGTTCTCTTGTTCGTCATATTAGTCTTGTTAGTTTATTCTTGTTAGTCTTTTTAGCTTAGTTTGTTTGTCTTGTTAGTTTAGTTTGTTAGCTTTGTTAGCTTAGTTTGTTAGCTTAGTCTGTTAGCTTAGTTTGTTAGCTTAGCTTGTTGGTTGTGTTAGCTTAGCTTGTTAGATTAGAGTTTAGCTTAGTTTATGTGTGTTTAGTTTAGCATTAGCATTTAGCTTAGTTTAGCCTAGTTTGTTCTGTTTAGCTTTGTTAGCCTTGTTAGTGTGTTAGCCCTTGTAGTCCTTGTTTGCATTGTTTATATTAAGTTCGGTGTTTTGTCTAGTTAGCTGTGTTTGTTCTATTTTGTATTGTCTTTCGTTCTAATAAACCTTTAGTTTGTTTTGTACATCTCTGCGTGTGTGTCCGCCCCCTTTGTCTTTGTCTCGGTCCCTTGACCCCGCGTGACATAATAGCCTCCCTAATTAGGATGCAGCGAGATGTTTATTGGTTCCAAGTTCCCTGAGTTTGACTCCATGAGGTTCCCTCAGACCTTTTTTCTCTATAGGCCACCTCCCTATGATGGAAGCAACCATTGTGTTGAGGCCTTCGTTCTTCAGGGCCAGCTCTACCTGCAGAACCTTCTTGACCCTCAGCCTACTGAAACACAGAAGGTGTTGTTCATGATGTCTCGGCTGAAGGGTGCTGCACGAGAATGGGCTAGGCAGCTCTGGTCTGAGATGGGAGCTGAGCTGAATTCAGTTAAGGTGTTTGAGGGCCTCATGAGAGTCAAATTTACAGGAAGGAACCCATATGAGTTGGGTACAGGGAAGTTGGCGAAACCTTCCGTACCCATTGGAGACGCTCCACGCAGCAAAGCGCCCACTGCAGCTTATGCCCGGCATCTAGTGCCTGCTGGGGAAGTGACAATTCCCCCAGTACCCACTGCAGATGTGGTCCACGTGCCAGTGCCTGCTCAAAATGCTCGTGACCGTCCCAGATCTTTGTTAGGAGCCAGTCAAGATCGTTTATTTAGTTTTGTTCCTTGTAAAGACCGCAAAGGCTCCAGGGGTCCTTCGGTTTATATGCCGGTTCCGTCTGTTTCCTTGACTCATAGTCAGTCTAAGCCTTTGTCTAGGAAAGTTTATGACTGTATCCTGCCAGTTCGGTTAGGTTCAGGTTCGCTAGTTCAAACTCGTCCAGCCACTGTGTCTGGTCCCGTTAATTCAGTTAGTCCGTCTTTACAGTCTGTCCAGTCTTGTCCAAGTCAGTCTGTCCAAGTCTGTCCTCTGTCTAAGTCAGGTTCAGTAAGGTCAAGTTTGTGACGGTGCTAAAGGTAGTATAGCAGTTCAGAAGACCTTAGATGATTTGTTTGTAGTCCCGGGTCCTCCAGCCACCCAGTCAGAGTCAAACGCTTCTAAGTTTTCTTTAGTTAACACTTCAGTGTCCAAGCAGCTGAGTCAAGAAACCTCTCCAGGTTCCAAGCAGCTGAGTCAAGAAACCTCTCCAGGTTCCAAGCAGCTGAGTCAAAAAACCTCTCCAGGTTCCAAGCAGCTGAGTCAAGAAACCTCTCCAGGTTCCAAGCAGCTGAGTCCAGAAACCTCTCCAGGTTCCAAGCAGCTGAGTCAAGAAACCTCTCCAGGTTCCAAGCAGCTGAGTCAAGAAACCTCTCCAGGTTCCAAGCAGCTGAGTCAAGAAACCTCTCCAGGTTCCAAGCAGCTGAGTCAAGAAACCTCTCCAGGTTCCAGCTGAGTCAAGAAACCTCTCCAGGTTCCAAGCAGCTGAGTCAAGAAACCTCTCCAGGTTCCAAGCAGCTGAGTCAAGAAACCTCTCCAGGTTCCAAGCAGTTGAGTCAAGAAACCTCTCCAGGTTCCAAGCAGCTGAGTGATGATTCTCCAGTGTTTTCGCAGTTGACTTCGGACGCCTCTCCAGGGTCCTCGCCGCTGAGTGATGTTTCTCCAGTGTTTTCACTGTTGACTTCGGACGCCTCTCCAGGGTCCTCGCAGCTGACTCCGGATGCCTCTTCGCCAGGGTCCTCGCAGCTGACTCCGGATGCCTCTTCGCCAGGGTCCTCGCAGCTGACTCCGGACGCCTCTTCGCCAGGGTGCTCGCAACTGACTCCGGACGCCTCTTCTCAAGGTTCCTCGCAGCTGACTCCGGACGCCTTTTCGCCAGGGTCCTCGCAGCTGACTCCGGACGCCTCTTCTCAAGGGTCCTCGCAGCTGACTCCGGACGCCTCTTCGCCAGGGTCCTCGCAGCTGACTCCGGACGCCTCTTCGCCAGGGTCCTCACAGCTGACTCCCAAAGCCTCTTCGCCAGGCTCCACGCAGCTGACTCCCGAAGCCTCTTCGCCAGGCTCCACGCAGCTGACTCCCGAAGCCTCTTCGCCAGGCGCTTTTGGTCTCAAGTCGACACCCCTCGATGGCGCTTTTGTTCTTTCGTCGGCGCCCCCCCGTGGCGCTTCATTTTCTTCTGTCACAAGGAGCTCCTGTATGCCACGCCCCTCTCTGCGTGAGCACACACTGTCTCCTGCCACACCATTTCTCTGGGACTAATCAGCCCCAGCTGCTCCTAATTAAGGAACATTTAAAAGGAGAGCTGGGGTAAAGGACCATTGGAGGCTATTTTCCCCATTGACTCATGGTGTGCTTGTGAGTGAGACCTGGTTAGTTCTCTTGTTCCCTTGTCCTCATGTTCTGCCTTGTTTGTCATATTAGTCTTGTTAGCTTAGTTTGTTTGTCTTGTTAGTTTAGTTTGTTAGCTTAGTTTGTTAGCTTAGTCTGTTAGCTTAGCTTGTTAGTTGTGTTAGCTTAGCTTGTTAGTTGTGTTAGCTTAGCTTGTTAGATTTGTTAGATTAGAGTTTAGCTTAGTTTATGTGTGTTTAGTTTAGCATTTAGCTTAGTTTAGCCTAGTTTGTTCTGTTTAGCTTTGTTAGCCTTGTTAGTGTGTTAGCCCTTGTAGTCCTTGTTTGCATTGTTTATACAGTGTATCACAAAAGTGAGTACACCCCTCACATTTCTGCAAATATTTCATCATATCTTTTCATGGGACAACACTATAGAAATGAAACTTGGATATAACTTAGAGTAGTCAGTGTACAACTTGTATAGCAGTGTAGATTTACTGTCTTCTGAAAATAACTCAACACACAGCCATTAATGTCTAAATGGCTGGCAACATAAGTGAGTACACCCCACAGTGAACATGTCCAAATTGTGCCCAAAGTGTCAATATTTTGTGTGACCACTATTATTATCCAGCACTGCCTTAACCCTCCTGGGCATGGAATTCACCAGAGCTGCACAGGTTGCTACTGGAATCCTCTTCCACTCCTCCATGATGACATCACGGAGCTGGTGGATGTTAGACACCTTGAACTCCTCCACCTTCCACTTGAGGATGCGCCACAGGTGCTCAATTGGGTTTAGTCCATCACCTTTATCTTCAGCTTCCTCAGCAAGGCAGTTGTCATCTTGGAGGTTGTGTTTGGGGTCGTTATCCTGTTGGAAAACTGCCATGAGGCCCAGTTTTCGAAGGGAGGGGATCATGCTCTGTTTTAGAATGTCACAGTACATGTTGGAATTCATGTTTCCCTCAATGAACCGCAGCTCCCCAGTGCCAGCAACACTCATGCAGCCCAAGACCATGATGCTACCACCACCATGCTTGACTGTAGGCAAGATACAGTTGTCTTGGTACTTCTCACCAGGGCGCCGCCACACATGCTGGACACCATCTGAGCCTAGTAACAATTACATTTTGATGATCTGGAATGACAATTTTAGATATCTGCATTTACAGTCTAACTAGTAAGAAGAACAATTCAAGATGTCTTCAATTACATTTTGACGGGTCAAAATGGCTTTCAAGATATCTCAAATGACGTCACTGGATTTGTCATTTGAAGGGTCACATCCATAATTATAATTCAAGATATCTCTAACTTAATTATAACTAGTCAAAATTACATTTTTAGATATCAAAATTATAGAAATTGTGTGCATTAGGCCCCTTTGTGATGCCACTGAGCCGTCCAAACTGTTGCCTGCGGAATTTTGGGTGGCTAAAATGGCGCTGGCTGTTCTTGAAAACATTGTCAGAAAATGCCACAATCTTGAAAGAGCTCAACAGTATGGAATATGCGGAGAACGCGAACTCTGTTCACTTGAAGACTGCTCATGAAATTTATAAAGAATTTCGTATTTACTCTCTCCCGAGACACATGATGAACTTAAAAACAGCTTAGAAGAGCTTAAAGCAAAATGGAGCATTTTCTGCAACTCGGACCAGTTCAGGTAAGAAGCTAATTTATACACATATTTACTTTCAAATTAAATAGAATTTATCAACACAAATAAAGACGTATAAAATAAACAATACATGCATTTTTGAATATGCTTCTATTTGAAGTGACTGATGAAGACCTTGAAATTCATACCAGACAACTTCAAGCCCTGTATCCAAATTCTGGGAACGAGGTATGGCATTAAAAAGTATTCCTTCAGGACAAATAGGTTATATTCAGCAGTAGTGGTGCAGACTGATAATTATTTGGCAATTTTATTTATTTTTCATGAATGATAAAGTTTTTGAACTGTTAAAATGTTTAGCTTATATGACAGTTTGCTCCTTATTTTATGACCAGATGTCAAATCTGAAGCCTAGATTGAATTAAATTGTATTACAATAAAAATATACAATAGTCCTGTAGTGGTTTAAAACACTAAGGCCACATATCCTTCATTCAGCCAGATGATGAGAGGCTTGTTGCATGCACAAGGACTACTGGTTCCACGGCGTAAGGTGCGTGAGATGATGGTTCGAATAAACCCTATGGCACCTGCGAGGAAGTGGAGCGGCGCAGTGTCTCGATGGGTCTATCATGTCCCATACCCCAACAGTTTATGGCATATTGATGGTAACATGCGTCTCATACGGTAGGTCACAATTTCATTCAGCTTTTGTGTGCTAGTAACCTACCATAGCCTTTATAACCCTGCACTGTTTGCAGATAAATGAATAGCTAAGCAATTGAGACCATACACCTTCATTTTAAGCCAATACCAGTCTAACTTATACCTTATTAACCTAAATCAAAAATTACGTTGTGATAGTATGCATAGTATAGAAAAAACACTTGGGATGCAGCATATCGTCACTGTCCAATTAAAAACAAGTATCTCAAAAATGGCAACTTTACAGGAGAGGACAAAAACCTGATCTAATTTTAATGTAAGTCAATGGAACCAGACATCTTTGGAATGTTTTTGTTGGTCCATTCATCATGAAGTTTTCACACAATGTAAACAGCAGCTGCTGAGTTCAAATGAAGCATAAAAATCTAACTCGCCAAAAATGGACATACATGGTTTTATTGGACAGCAACAATATGTTTTCAATGTATGGGTGCTGCAATAAAACTTTGATACTATTATTAGTTTAAAAATAAAACATTCTATATGAATTTGAACTGTATTTTAGATACATTTTGGTGAACTTAATGACACCTCATGCTTAAACTGTTAGAAATGCTTTAATGAAGCTCTGCATTGAATTTAGTCTTGTCATGAATACACTTCCCAGTGCAACCAGTCAACATGGTTTTGACGCTAAGCCATGGAGGTCAAAGAAATGCCCTGGCATTCATCCAGGTTGGCTCGTTGGTCTAGGGGTATGATTTTCACTTAGGGTCACATTATTAAAATTCTAACCTTTAGCTTAAACTTTGTCCTCGTATAATTAAAACAAACAAGAACCTTTATAAAATCATGCTGCCAGAGTTATTCTAAAAGCCATTGAGAGGTTTTGTGAATCCATGTTTAAATGTAAAGCACTGTCATTGTGAAGGAAAGTCAAACAGTGTATATTATGAAGTCAACATGACAAGGAAAATCTCATGTCAACGTAAATTTCATTCAATCTTTAGTATTAATAACCGATAACACAAAACATCATAATGTTCGTTTTATGTAGAAAAAGAAATAAATATTACTAACTTTATTATTAGAATATTAAATGCTGATTTTTTGCCACTGAACTAAATTGTAAGACACGATCTGTTTTATTTTTTTGATTTGTATTTAAAAAATCAACACAAATTGAACCAACTGATCAATGACATGTTAATTAAACTTGATTTAATCATTTTAAAAATGTTGACCTAAAGAATTGTAACTTTAGTTATTTGGTTACTGTAATATTTGGGTAAATTTAAAGGAATTTTAGTCGTAGTAGGATGGTTTGTCCAGGATTTGTGATTCTTACGTAAATTTCGGGAGGTGTTTTGTTAAAATCCATGTCTTTACGGTTGACTAATTAAAACCAGTTTGCCAAACTGTTGGCTTTAAATATGATTAAAGTAACACAAAGCCTCTTGTTTCTGCTGGCTCATTGGTCTAGGGGTATGATTCTCGCTTCGGGTGTGAGAGGTCCCGGCTTCAAATCCCGGACGAGCCCTTTTTAGTCGAGTGCTTCGTTGAACTATACAAAAAACTTATCAAGTGTCCCGTTAAAATCTATTGATCAAACAAAAATGACACATGCTGATACACTGGTAGAAAAAACCTAAAAAAACCTAAAAAACCTCTCAATTTTTATTTCATACATAAATACTTACATTTTTAACACATTTTTGTGCAATATAGAGAAAAATATAGAGTATATGAAATGTTTGCAATTTTGTGAGCCATTTGTCAAGAAAATAATTTTGAATCTTCTATTCAAAAGTTATGATCAATTTAGCAATTTAGAATGTTCGTGTAGCTCCTTTTTTACCTCACTTTTTACCAATGTCAGCATACACTATAAACCAATGAAAGTGTAATTTTATGGAAAATAAAGACTACATATACACACCATTATAACCAGGAGAATCAGGTCTTTAAAATTATATGAAACTCAATGTTTTTCAAGTGTAATATAATAAATGTTTATAAAAAACCTATAAAATCAACCTAAAAAATCTCTCGTATTTTACTTAATTCATAAATACTTACATTAACACATTTCTGTGCAATATAGAGAACAATATAGAATATATAAAATTTTTGCAATTTTGTGAGCCATTTGTCAAGATAATAAAGTTATAATCAATTTAGCAGGTGTCATTTAGCAATTTAGAATGTTCGTGTCGCTCCTTTTTTACTTCACAATTTACCAATGTCAGCATACACTATGAAACAGTGAAAGTGTACTTTTTTTCTTAATTATTACTAAATTGTCAACATTCATATTTTTGAAATAAGACAGCAGATAAAATGTATTTGACAAAATAAGCACTCTAACAACAGTGTATAGTTCAAAAACATTAAAGATTTTTATTAGAATTATATACACTTCTCATTCTATAAATAATTTCAAAACAACAATACAATATACGTAGTTCAGCACTATTGAAGAACAATGAACAATGCATCACTCCATAAAACAAACTCTCAAATAATCCAATTCAACAATACAAGAAAAAGCAATTATTTGTTCAGGATAATCATTGAACAATTCAGTAAACAGTTCAGAGGCAACAGGATATCAAATCTCATCTAAGCCATTTTGCCAAAAATTCACTACAAAATATTTAACAGACAATGCACAATGGATAATTACCTCAAATTACCTCCTTCCAATGAACAATGCACACTGAACTTTGACCTGTTAAGAGAAAGAGAAACAAAGAACATATACACAAACACAGGGGTTGAGGAAGGATGAGAGAGACTGACAGTAGAAGACAGAAGCCCTATGTAGGTCTAACTGCGAAACTCATCTCCTTCGCTAGAATGCCAAAACTGAAAACTGTTTTGATTGCCAACTAAACAAAATCTTCTACCTTGGCACTCAGGAGCCATGCATGCAATCTTTGTTTTATTTTCTTTTTTTGAATTTTTTGTAGCAAAGCCAGCAATTTCTTGATATTTGCTCCATCTGAGGAATGTGGGTGACGTAAAACGATGAGGAAGTGGTTGGAGCTACTAAAGGCTGAGATGGCAAAATTGAATCGACGGCAATGTCTGCAAGCTGGCGCGACAGATTTTCCCTAAAGTTTATCTGGCTGTAGCCTGCTGAACTAAACCCATAACGTGATGCTGGATTGGAATGATGCCAGTCCTGAAACAAAATGAAACTATTAACGACGGCTATGTCCACAAAATGGAAGAAAAGTGTTTTCCACCACATTTGAGTTTTCTGAAGCAGACTGTATGTGTTTAACATTTGATCAGATCTGTCAACACCTCCCATGTGTTTATTGTAGTCCTTTACTACAGCTGGTTGACGGACTACTTTTCTGTCCCACATGGCACCATTCTTTACCATCCTAGAAACCTCTGATGAATCATTAGCATTGTGGAAATTAGAGAGGCATGTAACTGCTCGCGTGTCCTTCCACTGAGCAACTAAGACATTTCCGTCAATTCTACACCACCTCATATCACCAAGGTTAGCTTGCCGCTCCCATTTCTTGACATCTTTGAAATCCACTGGGAATTTCTTACGATTAATCCTACATGTCCCACAAGCATTGATTTCCCACTCCTTAAGTCGGACCATAACAGTTGGTGATGTATAGAAGTTGTCAAACCAAACTGTGTGACCTTGATTTTTAAATGGCTGCACAAGGTCTTCGATCACTTTTATAGCCAAATCAGTTATGCGCCCATCAAGACTGCCTGTGTATACATCAAAGTCTAAGGTATATCCCGAATCTGAAGTTGCAATGACCCACAATTTGAAACCCCAGCGAGTAGGTTTGCCCTTCATATACTGCTTGAATCCTGATCGACCTTTTGATTTTACCATTCTCTCGTCTATGCTCAGATTTTCATCAGCCTGGAAAAGCTGCTGACACTTGGTTTTGAGGTGGTCCATCAGGTAACGCAACTTCCTAAGACGATCAAGATTATTTTCTGTGGCAGGATCTACAACATGGAGGGCTGCCATCAATTCCTTGAAACGGTCACGGGACATGAATAACTTGGCCCATGAACCCTGAAGAGATCTGATTCCCCAATATCTGTGAATGCTGTGGAGGGACGTGAAACCCATGTAAATGAGGAGCCCAAGAAACCGGTAGAATTAATCTGGGGTCACTTCTTCCCATGCCCCATGATGGTTCGCATAAGACGGCCTATTCAGTACAAGCTCCCATCCCTTAGAGTTTGTAAACTGGCAAATCTCAGCAACAATGGTGTACGTGAAAAACAACTTAAAGTCTATTTCACGCAAGGTACTTGTGGCTGACCGTACAGCCCTATGCACACTTCCCAGATCGATGCCTACTGGACAAGAGGGATTAAATGGTATGGGCTTTGGTGCTTCTGTGTCTACATCAGCATAGGAAGGAAAGGATACAGATTCAGGGAAGCGTTTCCGCTTCCTACCTGACATGGGACAAGAAAGACTAACCAAACCCATAAAAGAAAACAAACATTAGTAAAAATCATAATCTGAGTTTGTACTCTTTTGTTGATTTTAACTTTTGTTGGCAGCCCTGATTGTGTGTGTGGGTGCAAATGCTGACATTTATTGTCAGCATATATGTACACACACACATTTACAAATACAACACTTGGAATACATGTATTTATCGATAGGAGGTTGTTGGTTGATCCCTCTGCTCATCTTGCTCTTCTTCATCCTCTTCTTCCCCTTCATCCAGGAGCTCCATGTCCATGAAGTCCTCCTCTTCAATGGTCATGCCTTCATGATCTTCATCGCTCTCATGTTCAGCAATAAGCCTAAGCTCGTCAGGGCCTAGCCGCTGTCTCCTCTTCAGAGACTCCATAAGGCGTGCATATTGAGCCTTGTCTCCATCCATCTCAGAATAATAAAGAAAAGAGATTACAATGAATAAAGGTGGTGACAGTGATGCTATTTTACAAATAATTGCATATATGTAGAATTCAATCACAAATACTCTATATGTTTTTGTCAGAGAAGCTAATGTCCACAGGCTCATGTTTTGAAGTAAACTCAAGTACACTGAACCAATACATATGACAAAAGTTTCTCAAATCTGGCACATGGTTTACACATAAAACAATAATTATCTTAGAGGAGCAATAATTACAAGACAAAATTTGATGCTATTGTTATATTTAAAAATGTTGTAAATAGTCACAGACTGAAATGTTATGCACCTGTATGCTTTGATACCATATTTTAGTCCCTTTCAAATATCTCTTGCAAAACAAGTAAGCTATAACTGATTTCAAGATTACATGCATATAATCTAACTTTGGACTTAGTTGAGCACCCTGTTCAAACCACATGGCTGCAAAGTGCAACAAACAGCTCCGGTAGCTTAGCTTAGCTTACTACTATTTGTGTAAAACTGCTGCATACTTTACAAATTACTAAACAAACCAGACTAAAAAGGTATCTGATAAACTCTCCACACGTATTTATTTCCATCTAGATGGACATAAAAAACATTACAATCGATTCAGAAAGGAGAGCTGTGCAGCTAACTGACTGAACTTAGAACGCAGCTCTCAAAATCACCTCAGCTTTTCCAAAGCGTAAAGCACTAATATATTACAATTTTACCATTAAAGCCAAGTTTTCTGAGTACGTAGAAAATAAAAGTAATAACACTAATAAACAGTTTTAAAATAGATCTTACCTTATTTCACTGACAGAATTTCGCTTTCTGTGTTGTAATGGTGATCCACTCTCTCAACTGCGCTCCGTGTGAGGGCGGGGCGAATAAAAAACAAATTCTCCTCCTTCTCATTAAATATGCAAAACAGCCATGACACAAACCGCTTGACCAATGATATTGCCTTTTAGCCTGGGTTGTCAGCTACCTGGGGCAGTTTTCAGATTTACAATCAGTGATTGGACGGCGGAGATATAAGGCTTTAAGCCATCGAAATTATTGTTTCGAAATTTGAATGGGCCGGCTTGTAAGGGTTAAATAATAATAAAAAATAAATTCATTTCAAATTAACAATGAACAGCCGTTTTATTCAGCGCTCGGCTTGAGTGGTGCGGTAAAACATCATCAAAGTGTGAATATGAGACGAATCCTCATTTGTGTGGAATAACCGTCAAATTCACTCTGAAAGCTCCACATGTATTTGTGTTTATTCATGGATTCTAAAACACTTAACGTGACAATGTATTAAAAGAACAAAATATAAACATTATATAATGGCACAGTTAGTGCAAAAGCTATTTTGTCACTTCTCATGTGAATGCGCCTTCACTGAATGGAATACGGTATTCCAAGATCAAGCATCTCCACGATTAAGAAACATAAGGAAACAATAAAGGAGTAAAGGTGGTTTTATTGTATTTTTTATTGATTTTTAACTGTTTTCAATTGTATTTCGGTGTGTTATATTATATTTGTGTTATTTTCAGTGTATAAGTGTGAAAAACAACCCCATTATTTTACATTGGCTTAAAATATATGCAGTTTTATGGGACATTTGAACACATTAACAGGTTTTCTATACATCCTTATGGAAAGAAACACCTTGAAACTCGACCCCTTTTAAACTCGACCCCTCTCCCAGAACCAACTGAGGTCGAGTTTCAAGGTAACACTGTATTTTCACTTATTATGTTTTGCTTAATACAAGACTTCAGTCTGTGGTCAGTGTAGACTGATCAACCTCTTTATGATGCAGCATGTATTACAATAGGAGACAGATCTGAAAAAGATTATATTTAGAATGTATGTACAGATGATAATTAAAAGCCATTGCAATCTGTTGTTAAGAAATGTTATTTTTATAATGATTAACAATTATTTACCACAGAGTGGTAATCCACGACCCATCTTTGCTTGCTGACTTTGGTGGATATACGTACATCATAATGATATCCTTACCTGTTACCAGTTACTCTGCTTATTGTGGAATTTATTAATGCAATGTCACTTAGATATTTTTTATGTCACTTAGTGATTTTGCTTTTGTCCCAACTTTATTATAATGTTGCAGGCACTAAATTTAACATTTGTTAATATTTATACAATTGAATCAACCAATGAGAGTCATTTCTTTGCACTTTTGTCATTTAAATAAAGGTTCATTACCAAATCACAGATTCTTGTTTTGTTACATTTTACAAAATGTCCCAACTTTTATAGAAATGGAGCTTGTATTATAACGTATTTACAATTTGAATGCATCCTATCTTAATTTTAATATACCATATGGTTATTTTCATACAACCCCAAATCAGAAAAAGTTGGGACAGCATGGAAAATACAAATACATTTTTTATTTGATTGCAGACAGGATGAACCTTAGATATTTCATGTTTTATCTGCTCAACTTCATTTCATTTATTAATAAACATCCATGTCACAGAGAGCAGGTGCTGTTTGTATTGTGTGTGTGTGTGTGTGTGTGTGTGTGGTTAACTGATAACAAGCTGTGGGAATAAACAACTTTGATCTTCTGAGCTTTGAGGAACTTCATATATGTGAGTTTTTGTAGAGCGTCTCAATAATTTTGTATCACTGGGCTTCTCTAAGAGCACAGTGATAGAGAGCAGAATCTGTCAGCTTTAGATTGTTAATAATAAGTACAGTAGATGTATCGCCTGTGTTGGACTTTAAGCGAGAGTCAGTAGGTTTGCGCTCATCACTACGTGATTTGGCACCTTTATACAGTAAAAACTGTGGTGCGCTGTTAGGATTTTGTTTGTACCAGTAAAGATAAATATAGCTGCTGCTGGACTGATATGAACATTGTAGAGTAACAGTCTCTGTTTCTTTTGCAACAATGTTTTCCTCTACTGGCCCAATTTCATCTGCAAAACCACCTGTTGTAAAGAGAGAAAAATAAAAAGAAATAATGTGAAATTCATTTCAATAATTTACATTGCAAACACAAATGTAATAAATCAATAACTTTTTTATTAATAAATAGATTTGTAATATTACCTGATGCTACAGTGAGAATCAATGTTATGTATCTCCCAACATGAAATAAGTTGCCTGGTCGAGACATTTCTGAACACAGCTCTGTGAGCGCTCTAACAGTCTAGTAGTGCTGAATGAAACTTATCACATACGTCTCTAGGAAGCCACACACAGGAAGTGCAGAAGCTACAGCACAACTACACACATCCACAATTTCAGTATCAGTTGTTTACTAAGACACTGCTGGAGACTTTTGGAGTTAGTTGGCTGTGTGAGTCAAATATCTCAAAACTCTTTCTTTATGTTTGGCTTTTAAATTAGTTTGATAACAATGGAAATTGAAATACGTTCTTAACATTTTTAATGGTGTCACAAAGAAGCTTTACAGAGACCCCAAATGAGCGAACCCAATTACATAATGATTAGTGATAATTAATTAACAACTATGAACAGTGAATAGGAACTCAAGTGACTGAGAATCATGATGACTAGTATTTACCAGCATTTATAAAAGTGCTCTAAACATGAGCTCTTGTAAGCTTTCAGCAACAAAATACTGAAACAAAAGTCAAACAGTGGGTGAATGACTTACTGGTTTATCAGTCACCAACATCCCACACCAAACCATTCAGGCCTTTTTTACTGCATTCCAACATTAATGAAAGTTCTTCTGGAGTCAAAAAGTGACAATATTCCTCATTACAGTGGGTAGCACTGTTGTCTTACAGTAAGATGGACCTGGGCTTGATTCCCCAACTAAATGAACTTTGGCTAGGGTCCTTTCTGTGTGGAGTTTACATGTTTTCCTGTGTCAGCATGGGTTTCCTCCAGGTTCTCTGATTTCCTCTCACAAATGTGCAACTATTCAAAAATGTTGCATACAAAAATTCTTAACTGAAGCAGAGTGGTAGGATATTTTGCAACCATATGCATACTAATATATTGACTTTATTTAACTTAAAATGTATTTTTCAGCTCTTCCAACATTTTCTTACACTGTAGAAAGTTTAAGATCCGGGCATTGACTTGGCCATTCCAGAACTCTCCATTTCTTTCTTTTGAGCCATTCCTTGGAGGATTTACTGGAATGTTTTGGGTTGTTGTAATGTTGCATGGTCCACCTCCGCTTTAGCTTCAATATTTGGACAGATGCTCTTACATTTTCCTCAAGCACCCTTGGATACAGTAAATAATTAATTGTGGATTCTATAATGGTGAGCTTGCCAGGCCCTGCTGCTGCAAAGCAGCCCCGAACCATAACATTTCCACCTCCATGCTTCACAGTTGGTATGAGGTTCTTGTGCTTAAATACTGTGTTTGGTTTGTCTTCTGTTATTGTGCCCAAATAATTCAACTTTAGGTTCATCTGTCCAAAGCAGATTGTTCCAGAAGTCCTGGTCTTTGTCTAGGTGTTCTCTGGTAAACTTTAGTCTTGCCCTGATGTTTTATTTGACAGCAAGGGTTTCCTCCTTGCTCACCTCCCATGAAAATCAAATGTGTGCAGTCTATTTCTGATGCTAGATGCATGTACCTTGACATTAACTGTGATATGAGCTACCTGTAGGTCCTGTGATGACATTGTACAATTATTGGAGACTTGTTTACGCATCTTGCGGTCTGCTCTTGGGCTGAACTTGCTAAGACGACCTAACCTGACCATGTTGGCAGTTGTTTTAAATGTTCTCCACTTGTAAATGATTTTCCGGACAGTGGAATGGCTGATTTCAAATTGTTTTAAGATAGTTTTAAATCCCTTCCCAGACTCATATGCATCTACAATCTTCTTTCTGAAGGCCTCAGAGAGCTCTTTAGATCTCACCATGGTGATGCCACTCACTTCAACAATCAAGAGCAAACCAAACTAATGTCTGAGGTTTAAATAAAACTCCATTGTCCTCTAATGATGGTCTAATCATCGCAGCTGATGTGGTGCATCTGATTCTAATTTTAGACATTTTAAGTAGTAATAAATGTGGGGGTGTCCTAACTTTTTCCTCACAATAAATTGCCATTTTTGTTAATTACATTTTACAACTTGTGTTTAAAAGTAATTCTTAACATTTTTTTGTTTAGTTATATAAGCTCCAACTCTCAGTACTGTTCAAATGAAGCTCAAATGTTCATATGTTTAAATATGTTCAAAAAGACAAAGGTTTTCATGGGGTGTCCTAACTTTTTCACATGACTGTACATACACATTTAATTTCTAAGTATCTATGATTTGTTGCCTTAATATTACCATATCATTACCCAGTTATTACCAATCTGTAATGATAAGTGCTACCAAAATATACATATTTTATCTGAAGAAACTAATATATGTAACTTATGTGTTTAATTTTTGTACAGTATAGAATGATTTCCTGTCACTGTGGGCTGCAGAGCACAGTAGTAGAGAGCAGAATCTGATACTGCAGCAGAGGAGATGTTCAGATCCACACGTTTTTTATCTTCATTTATCTTTGCAGAAAACCCTGGAACTGGAGGATCAGCTTTTCTTTCAAAATTACCCTCAGTAATCAAAATGAGGAATTCTGGTCTAAATGTGGAGTACTGTCGATACCACAGCAGGTTATTATTTGTAAATCCTTTGTAACTGTGGGATAAAGTAACAGAGTTTATCTCCAATCTCCTGTGGACAGATAAAGAACAATGTTTATTTATTGAAAGATATGAGTGTAAGAAAAAAAAACTGAGAAGAATCTAGCAGCAGATACATTGTAACTTCTATATAAGGTTTGGATAAAGGTTCTCATGTGTTATGTGATGTTATTTATCACCTAAAACAATGGAAAGAAGACACAGAAATCCAAACAATGCCATGACTGAACTGCAGAATAATGTAGCTCAACACCTGCTATCATATCTTATACATAATTAAACTATTTCCTCTCTTCAACTTCCTTTTTCAGCACTACAGCCCTGTTACAGAGGTTAGTAACATGCAGATGAATCCTGCCATCATGTGCAGGATTCTACATCTGTGTGGAACAAAACTTACCATCTATTTGTACTGTATAACTGATCGTTTATGCAAATATTATATGTAATATGTTTATTCTTACAGAACTGCTGTCATTTTATATTTGATGTAAACATTAACTTAAACTCTTGATTCATGTATTATGTATTTAATGTATTGCACTACTGACACATAACTGTTAGTACATTTGGTTAATAATTTTTAAGTGAAGTGTTTATCATGGTAAGCAATAAACCAGAAGACACTCGCAAAAAGTGCACTGAAAGACACGTCAAAAATTTGAACACAAGCATTTAGAAGGAAAGAAGGCTTGTCATATAATCCCAACAGCACTGTACTTACTGTAGAATATGTAGAATCTTGGCAAATAGTACTTTGCAATACATTCTATTAAAAAAAACATGTATTAAGCTGTGTGCTGTAACATATACGTATCTGCAAAAACAACCCAGGGTGGCACAGTGAGCACTGTCACCTCACAGCAAGAAGGTCCTGGGTTTGATTCCCAAGTGATGCAGTTCAGGTCCAATCTGTGTGGAATTTACATGATCTCCTGTGTTTTACTCTGGAGGCTCTGGTTTTCAGGTTAATTGAAGCTACAAACATTGCTCTAGGTTTGTGTGTGTGTTTGCACTGTAATGAACTGGCAACCTGCCCAGGGTGTTTCCTACCTTTTGCCTTGTGAATTGTACTAACCACAACTCTGAATAGAATAAAGTGGTTGTGAAACAGACAATAAATGAATGAATGAGTGAAAAATAACCTAAATCTGGACATTCTGACAAGACAACAACCCTAAACAAAATGCCAAATAACTGAAAAAAGAAAGTGAAGGTGCTTGCATGGCCTGACTTGCATCCTAATGATAAAGGATTTTGAAATAACTCGTCCTTCAGAGGCATTCTTATCATTTCCAGTTGTCAAAGACAGCTTACCAAGATTAATGAGCCAAAACTAAACCATAATGCTGCAATACTGTATACATCCTTAATCTGTAATGTTGTTAGAAATTCAGCATACAGGAGTCAGGTGACCGAGTCTTCATCCAAACAGTCTTTATTAACACATACAGATGTATGGGCACAGCTTGGAAGACCAACAGAATCTAACTAGACATATTTTGGGAAGACTTTATATACACAAGAAATGAGGGGAGGAATTACAAGGATCAAAGGGAAAATGAAATGGGAATAAATGAAGGGGGGTACTAGAAGGGTGTTGGTTTTATAGTGGGTAATACAGGAGAAAGAATGGGGAAGGGTGATCAAAAGGGTTTTGGCTTTATGAAATCGTGTTTTTATGGAGCTTACTTACTCATTTCATTGAGTTAATAAAAAAGAGCAACATTAGCCTGCAGAACGTTACCGACTTAGATGGTTTGTTGCTACAACCCCAAATCAGAAAAAGTTGGGACAGTATGGAAAATGCAAATAAAATAAAAATGCAATGTTTCTAACATTTACTTTGACTTTGATTTGATTGCAGGCAGTTTAAACCCAAGATATATTATGTTTTATCTGCTCAACTGCCTCAAGGCCTGCAGCACATTCCAAAGAAAGTTGGGACAGGGGCAATTTAGGGCTACTGATAAGGTGAAATGGACCATCACACAGTGGAAATGTGTATTGTGGTCAGATGAATCAGCATTCCAGGTCTTTTTTGGAAAAAAATGGATGCTGTGTGCTACAGACCAAAGACGTCTGTCATGGTATGGGATTGTGTCAGTGCCCTTGGCAAAGGTCATTTACACTTCTGTGATGGCAGCATTAATGCAGAAAAGTACATTGAGATCTTAGAGCAACATGTGCTGCCTTCAATATGTCATCTTTTCCAGGGACGTCCATGTATTTTTCAACAAGACAATGCAAAACCACATGCTGCACACATTACAAAGGCATGGCTGTGGAAGAAGAGGGTACAGGTACTGTATTGGCCTGTCTGCAGTCCTGACCTGTCCCCAATAGAGAATGTGTGGAGAATTTTGAAAGGAAAAATGCTATAACAACAACCCCGTACTGTTGCACATCTTAAGACATGTTTGAAACACTAAATCACTTGGTATCCTCGGTGCCAAAACGTATTTTAAGTGTGGTGAAAAGGAATAGCAACATTACAAAGTGGTAAATGCTTTACTGTCCCAACTTTTTTTGGAATGTGTTGCAGACCGGAAATGCAGGAATGGACATTTATTAATAAATACAATGAAGCTGACCAGACAATGCAATGAAATAAAAGTCAAAGTTTTTTTTATTATTTGCATTTTTCATGCTGTCCCAACTTTTTCTGATTTGTGGTTGTAGATGCTTGTCAGCCTTAATAATATTTATCTGATAAATAATCTGATTATGATACCTGGATTTCTGGCCAGTAACCCAATCATGTATTTGGGTATTTGACTTGCTATGGGATTTATATGTTTGTGCATGTGCAGCTGAAGAGGTGATTTATTGGATCACTGGGTCCAAAAGTTACAGTTTGTTCAGTTAACGCTCAACTTATTACTTGGGTAAAATTATAGACCAATCAGTGAAAGGCGGCATTTTACATTTATGCCATTTAGAAGATGCTTTTATCTGAAGTGACGTACACTTGTTACTGAATCTTGCATCAGCTAAGAACGTTACAGCTGCCCCAGGAGCTCTAATAATATAATAATAATAAAATAAACTGCCATCATAGAGTCAATGTCATCACCATGTCCATTACTGTGTGGTGCAGCTCAGCCACCAAGCACGACACTCACAGACTGCAGCGCATTATCAGGGTCTGCAGAGAAGAACATTAGTGTTAAGTTGCCCACACTGCTGGAGTAAATCATTACTGACCCATCACACCCTGCCCAGCGCTTTAGCCAAATAGGAAACAAGACGACCTAAAATTGTGTTGGTCCCCCTTTTGCTGCCAAAACAGCCCTGACCCATCGAGACATGGACTCCACTAGACCCCTGAAGGTGTGCTGTGGTATCTGGCACCAAGATGTTGGCAGCAGATCCTTTAAATCCTATAAGTTGTGAGGTGGGGCCTCCATCGATCTGACTTGTTTGTCCAGAACATCCCACAGATGCTCGATTTGTCAAACACGCTTAAATTCTTACGCTTGCCCATTTTTCCTGCTTCTAACACATCAACTTTAAGTATAAAATGTTCACTTGCTGCCTAATATATCCCACCTACTAACAGGTGCTGTGATGAAGAGATAATCAGTGTTATTAACTTCACCTGTCAGTGTTTATACCTAAACACCCTCTATGTGTGTGTGTGTGTGTGTGTGTGTGTGTGTGTGGTTTACTGATAAGGTGTGAAAATAACTTTGATCTTGTAACTTCATATAAGTGAGTTTTTGTACAGCATCTCAATAGCTTTGTATCACTGGGCTGCTTCTCTTAGTGCACAGTGATAGAGAGCAGAATCTGACAGCTTTACATTGCTGATAGTAAATTCAGTAGAACCTGATGATGATCCTTGTTTATACTGTAAATACTGTGGTGCACTGTTAGGACTTTGTTTGTACCAGTAAAGCCAAGTGTGGCTGCTGCTTGACTCATATGAACATTGTAGAGTAACGGTTTCTGTTTCTTTAGCAACAATGTCAGAATTTATTGGCCAAATTCTACCTGCAAAACCACCTGTTAAAAGAAAAAATAAATAATACTTTTTAAATAATACTTAAAAATTGTAAAGAAATTAAACATATTTTAATAACATGGGTATTGATTAAAATGTTAATACATTACCTGATGCTAAAGTGAGAATCAGTGCTGTGTATCTCACAATGCGCAAAAATTTATATAGTGGAGCCATTTCTGATCACAGCTTTGTGAGGACTTTGTATAATAGTGCTGAACTCATCACATAAGGAAACAAGTCTCTAGGAAGTCACACACAGGAAGTGCAGGTGCTGCAGCAAAACTGTACACACATCATCATCATTTCATATCTATTCTTTACCAAAACACTGCTGAAGACTTGGAGTTTCTGAGCTTTGGTGTAAGACAATATTGAAATATTTGTATCTTCTAAAATACTTTTTTCATGTTTGGGTTTTACATTACCCCACTTACACCTTTATGCTGAGGTTGTTAAATGTGAGTGACTTTAAACATTTGATCTGCTTTCTCATTAACTGCGATTAATGTGCTGGTATCCAAAAATTGTACACTTATCCCACTCTGTATTATTCAGTAAATTATCCGTGTTTCTGTTTGATGACAAGATGGCGCCAGTGTGTCTGTTGGCGTGCTGTCTGCTCCTGTTTAGGCATTTTAATTTGTTTAGGCATTTTAATTTGTCAATTTTGTGTGTGTGTTTGTTTGTAAGTTTGTTTATTCAGTCAACTGAATCAGCTATTTTGACCTACAATCGTTCAACTTTGTTGGAACTTCGGCCAGCTGCTGTGACATATCAAAACGAAGTTGTCAGAGGACATAGGTTTTGTGACCCGGACTTTTTCACTCTACCGGAACATTTTTCCCACCTGCCGTATTACTTTCCTCGGAAAAGGAAACGAAGCAGGAAAAGGGGAAAGAGAGGCGGCGTGTTGGTGCGGATAAAACGCCTAGTGCGCGCAGGTTGTGTTATGATTATCCTAAGGGAGGACTCAATCGCGGTATACCTCAAAAGTAACTGAAATAATAAACGGAAAACACTGAAAGTTCACGTAAAAATAAAACCCAAAAAATAAATAAACAGTTCTAATGATGATCGCACACTGGTGCGTTAATGAGCGATTGCACTTATTCTAGCGCAATGGGTGAGGCTCGAACCGGGAACCTCAGGCGTTTCAACACGGTGACGTTACGCGGAGCGCCACAGCGCCACTGCCGTTAATGCCGACGGCGGGGAATAAAAAGGACAAACGAAAGAATCGCCTTTCTGCGAGTTCAAACAAAAGTAGAAGTTCAGAAGATCGGGATAACTTAGAAAGATCACTTTTAATTATTTAACTTATTTATCTCGTAATTACTATTATATTGTTTTATTAATGTGATTAACACTTAAAGCATTTAAAGCGTGGGTTCACGTCCGGGAGCTGAGAACTGAGTGTAGTGCTTTTGTACTGCATCTCAGCACCCCCGAAAGTGGGCGTGACTACCACGAGAAGTTTAAAGCACGGAGCACGCCTGCTCGTGCCGGGAAAAAGAAAGAGAAGAAGAAATATTCGGATCCCCGTAGGGAACGAGCTGAACGCCAGGGAATGGCGATAAACTCCCCGCTTCACTGGAATGCCGGGGAGATGAAAGTCTAAGAGATCTGTCTCAGACAATGAGGCAGAGTAAAGAGAGAGAGTGCTGCAGCTCCTCCGGTCGAGGAGGAAGCGCCGTTAAGAGGGAAGAGAAGAAAGGCGTTTCTCCTAGTAAACTCAGGAGAACGCAAAGGAGTCACACACTGACTAAATCTTTCCCTTAATCAGATTTATTACCTCGGCCCCTGGGCCTACCGCAATCTCTCTATGAGACCTTGCGTTACCTGTGTCCCTGACATACAGCGTGCAAGCGAGCACATAAGAGGGTGTGACGAGGAAGCCTGGTTGAGTGCTTTCTTAAATACACGCTCAGCCAGGTGTTCCTCGTGAGCGCTGATTGTTCGAGGGTGGTTTGGGATTTGTAGTTCCCTTCCCTCGAGACCTGTAATGGGCTGTACGCCCTCTGGTGGTAACTGATGGAATCTCGCCAGGTCGGCTCCCCCTGGTGGGCGCAGAGGGAGTCGATCGGCCTCCAACCGCGCGGGCACCGGAGGCCGCAGGCTGAGCCGCGGTCTGGCTCCCTCCAGTGGTCGCGGGGTGCGTAGGCCGACTCCTAACAGTACCCCCCCGTCTTGGAACGGCTCCCGACGTTCCCATGCCAGCTGCTCTATTTTCCCGGAATTCTCGGATTAGTGCTGGATCTAAAATGTGGCGCGCCGGGACCCAGGACCTTTGCTCAGGACCATAGCCCTCCCAGTCGACCAGGTACTGAGTGGAGCCCTGGACCTTTCGTGAGTCGAGTAGGCGACGGACAGTATAAGCCGGGGCTCCATCTATCACTCTAGGTGGCGGTGGAACTTGCTGTGGGAAAGTCCGGCATAAGTAGGGCTTTAACCGTGATACGTGGAACGTAGGGTGAATTTTCATTGCTGGGGGTAGTTCCAAGCGATATGCGACCGGGTTCACCCTTCTGATGACCTTGAAGGGTCCCACGTATCGGGGCGCTAATTTACCGGACTCACCTCTGAGTGGTAGATCGCGGGTGGATAGCAATACACGTTGGCCTGGCCGAAACCTAGGGGCCGCTTGGCGTCTCCTGTTGGCCGTGCGCTGCATAGTTGCGGTACTGGTTTCCAGTGTGGCTTTGGCCTTGCGCCATGCCTGTCTGCACTGGCGAACAAAGTGCTGGGCTGATGGGGCCTCTACCTCTCTTTCCTGGGTTGGGAAGAGTGGGGGGGGGAAACCATACTGGCACTCGAAGGGTGACATGCCAATTGCCGAGTGCCGGAGGGTATTGTGAGCATATTCGGCCCAGGGAAGTTTGTCGGGCCATGAGCTCGGGCAGCCGGAGGTCAGGCATCTAAGTGAACGTGTAAGATCCTGAATGACCCTCTCAGACTGTCCATTTGATTCTGGGTGGTACCCGGACGTCAGACTAACTGAGGATCCCATGAGGCTGCAGAAGGCCCGCCAGAACCTGCTCACGAATTGGGGTCCACGATCAGACACAATGTCGGTGGGGATGCCATGGGGTCTGATGACATGCTGAAGGAGGATCTGGGCAGTTCGTTTTGCAGAGGGGAGCCCAGGGAGGGGTATGAATTTGCATGCTTTAGAAAATCGATCCACCACAACCAGTATTGCTGTCAGGCCCTTGGAGGGGGGCAGACCCGTGACAAAGTCCATCGCAATGTGGGACCAAGGCCTCGAAGGGACGGGTAGGGGCAGGAGAAGCCCCTGTGGTCTAGCCCTGGATCCTTTGTTTTTGGCGCAAACATCACAGGCTGCTATAAAAGAACGAATCTCTTCTTGCATGCCTGGCCACCAGAAGCGGCGTCTCAAAAAATCTAGAGTGCGTGAGACTCCTGGATGGCCAGTGAGGTTGGAGGCGTGTCCCCAGAGAAGAACCTGGCGGCGTATGCTTGAGGGGACAAATAGCTTGCCCTCGGGACCCCCACCTCGATCTGGTTCCCTACGCTGGGCAGCAATGACCTTTCTCTCAATGTCCCAGGTGAGAGGAGCTACAATCTGGGCGGCCGGAAGGATGGGCTTGGCCTCCGAGTTAGGTTCAGGGGGATCCCACTGGCGGGAGAGAGCGTCCGGTTTGGTGTTTTTTGATCCTGGACGATAAGAGAGGGTAAACTGAAACCTACCAAAAAACAGAGACCAGCGAGCCTGTCTTGAGGTTAGCCTTTTGGCCTGCTGGATATACGCCAGGTTTTTATGATCCGTCCAGACCAGGAACGGATGAGGAGCGCCCTCAAGCCAGTGGCGCCATTCTTCTAATGCCAATTTTACTGCAAGGAGTTCCCGGTCTCCAATAGGGTAATTGCGTTCGGCTGGGGTGAGCCGATGGGAGTAGTAGGCGCAGGGGTGTAATTTTTGGTCCTCCCCCGAGCGCTGAGAGAGGATCGCACCTACGCCCACATCTGATGCATCAACCTCCACTATAAATGGAAGCTCCGGGTCAGGGAGGTGGAGCACAGGAGGAGAGGTCAAGAGATCCTTGAGGGTGTCAAATGCCTTTTGGGCCGAGTGGGACCACCGAAAGGAGCCTGTTGACCGTTTGGTGAGCTCAATGAGAGGAGCTGCGACGGAGCTAAAATTGCGAACAAACCGTCGGAAAAAATTCGCAAAGCCCAAAAAACGCTGAACTGAGCGCAATGAAGTGGGGACCGGCCAATCCTTAACCGCTTGGTTTTTGGCTGGGTCCATCCTAAGCTCACCATGTGAAACTATGAAGCCCAAGAAGGGGACTGAGAGGGCGTGAAACGTTGATTTCTCCAACTTTACGAATAAATGATGTTGGAGGAGAAGTTGGAGGATCCTTCTTACGTGGACAATGTGGTCTTTCAGTGAAGCGCTATAAATAAGGATGTCGTCCAGATAAACGAATGCATAGCGGTCCAACGCCTCCCGAAGTGCCTCGTTTATGAACCGTTGGAAGACCGCTGGGGCGTTAGTTAGGCCAAAGGGCATCACCCTATACTCATAATGCCCAGTGGGGGTGATAAAGGCGGTCTTCCACTCGTCCCCCTGTCGTATGCGTATGAGATTATAGGCACTGCGAAGGTCCAGCTTTGTAAAAATTTTAGCCTTTTGCAATGCCTCGAACGCAGTATGCATAAGGGGCAGAGGATAACGGTCCTTAACGGTGATCGCGTTGAGGCCTCTATAGTCTATACAGGGGCGCAGGGTTCCATCTTTTTTTGCCCACAAAAAAGAACCCTGCGCCCGCTGGTGAGCTAGAAGGCCGAATGAAGCCCAGCGTCAGAGCTTCTTTAATGTATTCTTCCATGGCCTTCCTTTCTGGGGCAGCGAGAGCAAACAGGTGACCTCTGGGGGGTGACGTGCCTGGAAGCAGGTTGATAGCGCAATCAAATGTCCGGTGAGGAGGTAATTGTTGGGCTTTGACTTTACTGAACACTTCTGATAGGTCATGATAGACAGAGGGGACAGTGGTTAGGTCTGGAGAAGGATCCATTGACTTACCAGGCAGGTCACCAGGTGGCACTGACCGCATTAGGCACGACTCCTGACACCTGGGGCTCCATGAGTAAATCGAGCCCGATCTCCAGTCGATGGCTGGGTTATGGAGTCTGAGCCATGGGTAGCCCAATATGACCTGCATTTTGGGGGAACTGGTAATAAAAAAAGCTAGAGTTTCTGAGTGGTCTCCTAAACGCATGGTGATGGGAGGGGTCTTGAATCGAACGGACCCCCCACCAAGAGGATGACCGTCAATTGCTACTATGGGGAGAGGGGCGCCTAATGGTTGAGGAGTGAGACCAAGGTGTCTGACCAGTTGGAGATCCATGAAATTATTGGCGGCTCCTGAATCTATCCAGACTGCCATGTTGTTAGATGACCCCTCCTTCCAAACAAAAGTTGCTGTTAATGCAAGGCCTAAGTCGGGGGCAGCGAACCGGCCTCGACCCGAGCCCCCACTTAGGGACGGACCGGCGCGTTTCCCGACCTTGATCGTCTGCGTTGGCGCTCCGAAACTTCGGGGCGTGCGCGAGAGGTGCCTATTTGCATGGGCTCCTCCCCAACTGGGGATGGAGCCAAAGGATTAGGGGATTGGAACCATGATCCCCGTGTAGCAGTGTGTCGGACCGTCTCGGCCCGTTCACGGGCCCGTTGCTTTAGACGGAGGTCGAGACGGCTGACCACCTCATATAACTCCCCCAAAGAGGAGGGAAGGTCTCGAGTGGCCAGCTCATCTTTGAGTCTCTCGCTGAGACCTTTTAGAAAGATGGCCCTAAGGGCAGCCTGGTCCCAACCACATTCGGCAGCTAGGGTCTTGAACTCGATTATATAATCGATGACCGAACGTGACCCCTGGCTCAACTCCAAAAGCCGGGGGCCCGCCTCTTTACCTCCCTGTGGGGCATAAAAGGTGTCCATTAGTGCTTTCGAAAATTCTTCAGCTGAGCTACATTCTGGTGCTTTCTGCTCCCATAGTGCAGTGGCCCAAAGCAGGGCACGGTCTGATAAAAGCGAAATCATATATGCTACCTTAGACCGTTCCGTGGGGAAACGGGAAGCCTGTAGCTCAAAAATTAAGGAGCACTGTAGGACAAAACCCCGGCACCGCTGGGTTTCCCCTGAATAACGTTCTGGAGGGGCGATCGGGGGTTCGGTGGTATGAGGCGGAGGATTGGCCGGCGGTTGTGAAACCGTGAGCGCACTAAAGCGTCCGGCCAATTCATTAAGCATGTTCTCATGTCTATGAATCGCTGACTCCTGCAGCTTGACGGCTTGCTGCAAGGTCGGGTGACCCGCTGAGTCCATTGTGGGTCACACCCTTCTGTTATGATTATCCTAAGGGAGGACTCAATCGCGGTATACCTCAAAAGTAACTGAAATAATAAACGGAAAACACTGAAAGTTCACGTAAAAATAAAACCCAAAAAATAAATAAACAGTTCTAATGATGATCGCACACTGGTGCGTTAATGAGCGATTGCACTTATTCTAGCGCAATGGGTGAGGCTCGAACCGGGAACCTCAGGCGTTTCAACACGGTGACGTTACGCGGAGCGCCACAGCGCCACTGCCGTTAATGCCGACGGCGGGGAATAAAAAGGACAAACGAAAGAATCGCCTTTCTGCGAGTTCAAACAAAAGTAGAAGTTCAGAAGATCGGGATAACTTAGAAAGATCACTTTTAATTATTTAACTTATTTATCTCGTAATTACTATTATATTGTTTTATTAATGTGATTAACACTTGAAGCATTTAAAGCGTGGGTTCACGTCCGGGAGCTGAGAACTGAGTGTAGTGCTTTTGTACTGCATCTCAGCACCCCCGAAAGTGGGCGTGACTACCACGAGAAGTTTAAAGCACGGAGCACGCCTGCTCGTGCCGGGAAAAAGAAAGAGAAGAAGAAATATTCGGATCCCCGTAGGGAACGAGCTGAACGCCAGGGAATGGCGATAAACTCCCCGCTTCACTGGAATGCCGGGGAGATGAAAGTCTAAGAGATCTGTCTCAGACAATGAGGCAGAGTAAAGAGAGAGAGTGCTGCAGCTCCTCCGGTCGAGGAGGAAGCGCCGTTAAGAGGGAAGAGAAGAAAGGCGTTTCTCCTAGTAAACTCAGGAGAACGCAAAGGAGTCACACACTGACTAAATCTTTCCCTTAATCAGATTTATTACCTCGGCCCCTGGGCCTACCGCAATCTCTCTATGAGACCTTGCGTTACCTGTGTCCCTGACATACAGCGTGCAAGCGAGCACATAAGAGGGTGTGACGAGGAAGCCTGGTTGAGTGCTTTCTTAAATACACGCTCAGCCAGGTGTTCCTCGTGAGCGCTGATTGTTCGAGGGTGGTTTGGGATTTGTAGTTCCCTTCCCTCGAGACCTGTAATGGGCTGTACGCCCTCTGGTGGTAACTGATGGAATCTCGCCAGGTCGGCTCCCCCTGGTGGGCGCAGAGGGAGTCGATCGGCCTCCAACCGCGCGGGCACCGGAGGCCGCAGGCTGAGCCGCGGTCTGGCTCCCTCCAGTGGTCGCGGGGTGCGTAGGCCGACTCCTAACAGGTTGTGAAAACTTTCATTTTCTAGATGCTTATTCACGATGGACTATCACTCATCGTACACGCGGAATGTATGCTGATCTTGTGGCTGTTTGTCCGGATCAGATAAGCAGCCACAATCAGAATTGCCACGTAAAGCAGAGATCACATGTGCGCAGAAGAAGAGGAGTAGACTGCACTAATCTTCACTCTTTGGACTTTATGACAACTATGGATGAAATGGATGAGAGTTTGGCAACGAGGCTGGCTTTGGTAAATGCGCGATCTATATTGAATAAGACATTTGTTTTAAATGAGTATTTTAAGTCTAAGGGTCTGGACTTCTTATTTTTAACAGAGACTTGGGTAAATCCTGATGAATTGTCCCCTTTTACTGAACTTTGTCCTGCTGATTGCAGCTTTTTTAGTTCACCGCGAACGGTTGGTCGTGGCGGTGGAGTCGCGTAAATTTTTAGAAACATATTTAAATGTAGCCTTGTGTCGGTGGGAAAATATTCCACTTTTGAGGCACAGGCTGTAAAGGTGGACGCGGTGGATCCTGTAATATGTATACTCGTATACAGACCATCGAAAATAAACACAGATTTTATCTGTGACTTTTCTGATTTATTGTCCTCAGTTATTACCATTTCAGATAAAATTTTGATTTTAGGGGATTTTAACATTCATGTATGCTGCCCTAATAGACCATTGGTAAAGGACTTTCTTCAATTACTTGACTCGTTTGGGTTTAATCAGTGTAATAGCGGCTCTACACATGAGCGAGGCCACACTTTAGATTTAGTCTTGGCCCATGGCTTATCGGTGGATAATGTTATGGGTGAGGATGTGGCTTTTTCAGACCATAAGTCCTTAATGTTTGATTTGGTGTTGGCCAAAAAGATAAGAGTCAATGAAAATCCAGGATGTTCTTCTAGAATTTTTAAATCGTGTGCAGCAAAGGATTTTGCTGTATCATATGCAGATCTTTCAGTGAGAGCTCAGGATATTAAAACTCAGGTATTAATAAGTAGTGATGAAATGGTGGATTTGTTTTACTCATCATGCACAGATATTTTAGATGATATTGCCCCTTATAAAGATAAATATGTTAAAATTAGGTCACAGCCATGGCTAAATGATGAGCTTTGTGTGTTTAGGAGGGAGTGTAGAAGAGCAGAGCGCAGATGGAAAAAGGATAAATTACAAATATCATTTGATATTCTGAAAGCTAGCCTGGTTAAGTTTCAAGTGGCTGTACAAACAGCTAGAGCTGACTACTTTTCAAGAATAATTGTAAATAATGTTCACAAGCCAAAGGTTTTGTTTAATGTGATCAATTCTGTTCTCAGCCCTACTACCTCTCATAACTGTGATGCATCTGTGGAAAGGTGTGAAGAGTTCCTAAAATATTTTTTATGTAAGGTTGAACAGATTAGGTGTCACCTTACGCCCATGAAAGATGACTTTTCTTTTGTCCAAGAAACAAACACCTTTATATTTGACAGCTTCGAACCAGTGTCACCTTTTCAGTTAAAGGAAATTGTCTCTCACATGAAGACCACCACATCTCCTCTTGATGTTATTCCCACTTGGCTATTAAAGGAATCCTTTGATGTACTAGTTTGCGATCTAGTTACAATTATTAACACCTCTCTCACTACAGCTATCGTTCCTAAAACCTTTAAGCATGCAGTAGTCCAGCCATTTTTAAAGAATCATAGTTTGGATCCAGAAAGTTTGTGTAGTTATCGTCCAATCTCTAAAGTATCATTTTTATCTAAAATATTGGAAAAGGTAGTTTTTAAACAGCTTATACACTTTTTAAATGAAAATAGCATCTTAGAACTTTTTCAGTCAGGTTTTAAATCATTACATAGTACAGAAACGGCATTGCTTAAAGTGACTAATGATCTTTTGGTGGCTGGAGACCAGGGTGATTGCTCAGTGCTAGTCCTGCTAGATTTATCTTCTGCCTTTGATACAGTTGATCATGGCATTTTAATTGAGCGATTGGAAAAATGCGTAGGTATTGCGTAGGCTCTGAACTGGTTTGTGTCTTACCTTAGTGATAGAACTTTTGCAGTAAATATAGCTAACCAGTACTCTTCCACTTCCGTATTGAGCTGTGGGGTTCCCCAGGGGTCAATTTTAGGTCCGTTATTGTTTTCTTTATACCTTTTGCCATTAGGACAAATAATTTGAAACCATGATGTAAATTTTCACTGTTATGCAGATGATTTACAGTTGTACATTCCCTTGGGTCTTGGCCAACAGTGTTCTCTGGCAAGACTAGAACAGTGTGTTTTAGATATCAAAAGGTGGATGACAAATAATTTCCTGCAGCTTAACAATAGTAAGACAGAGGTTATCCTGTTTGGTTCACCCAAGTCAGTACAGACTTATTTACCTGATTTGGGAATTTTTAGTTCCTATGTTAAACCATGTGTAAGAAATTTGGGAGTTATTTTTGATGCAGAATTAAAATTCGATAAGCAAATTAGTGCTGTGATCAAAGGCAGTTTTTTTCAACTGAGGCAAATTGCTAAAATTAAATCATTTCTCTCTAAACATGATTTAGAGAAAGTAATTCATGCATTTATTTCATCTAGGTTGGATTACTGTAATGCGTTGTATTTAGGATTAAGCCAGAAGTCAATTAGCCGTTTACAGATGGTTCAAAATGCAGCAGCTCGCCTTTTGGTTGGTGCAAAAAAAAAGAAATCACATTACTCCATCTTTACACTGGCTACCTGTTCATTTTAGAATACAGTATAAAGTTTTATTGATTGTTTTTAAAGCATTAAATGATATGGCTCCAGCTTATATTAAGGACCTGCTTTGTTACTACGAGGCTGCGCGAGCCTTAAGGTCGTCATCTCAGCTAATTCTTTTTGTTCCACGATCCAGATCTAAGCAAAAAGGAGATCGGGCCTTTTCAATTGCGGCCCCAAGATTGTGGAACAGTTTGCCGCTAGAGATTAGGGCTGCATCGTCATTGACCTGTTTTAAAACTAAATTAAAAGCTTATTTTTATGCTATGGCCTATGATAATAGTTGAGATTGATGGGTTTATGTCGTTGTGTTTGTGTATATATGTATGTGTGTATATGTATGTGTGTACACTTCTTCAGTGCTGTCTGTATAGCTATTGTATTTGCCATATAGACTGCTCCACTGATCTCCTGATCAATCTGTGTATATTGCGTTGAGTGCATAACAGAAGGTTCTAACGTATTCTTATATGTTATAAATTACCATGCTTATATTTAGGCCGCTCAGATGGCGCAACGGTAAAATACGCTAGCACACCAGAGCTGGGTTTCTGCCAGCTGGGCGGCTGCATGAACAATGATTGGCTGCTGTTCATAGGGTTAGGTGCAAGCCGGATCATGGGTTCTCATAACTGGTGCAATTACGACCCCTGCTGGCTGATTGATGGCGCCTGCTCAGGGCTGAGGAATAATGCTGATCAGGGTGTGGCTCTCCGCACACAGTGCTGATCGGTATATATGATCTTGACTCGTGCAGGTGAAAAATGCAGTCTGTACTGAGCATGTGTCGGAAGGGGGTGTGTCTCAGTTAAGAAGCGTCCTCAGTCAGCAATGGAGGGTTGAATCTGTGGAGGATGCAATCGGGGTAATTGGACACGACTCGATTAGGCAGAAAAATTCAGATCTTTCTGCCTGATCTAGAACTCATTATAGATGATGATAGTTTATGTAACTTAAAAACATGTGTTTTTATTTATATATATATAGCACACTTTTTGGAACCAATAACAGAAATTAATTTAAACCCTGTATTAATAATAAGTAATTAATAAGTAATTCCTCTAATTACTTTCTCTTCACCTATCTGCTTCAATTTTGGACATTTCAGGTTTACAGCTCTCTTACATTTGCAGGTTTCCTTCTCCCAACTGTTTTAAAATCTCTCCACAGGTGTTTGATGGGTTTCAGATTTGGGTTAATTGTAAGCAACTTCAGAATGTATGAGTGTTTTGTCCTTTTTTATTACTTTTTGCTTTAGGTCTTTGTTCTGCTGGTGTGTGTCAAGATTCAAAGTAAGCAAAAAAAAAAAAAAACTAAAAAAAAAAACTCAAGTAAAAAAAAGTTAGTCTGTGATCTGTATACACTGGTTTTTGTACAGCATTGTGGAGTTTCCTGTTACTGTGGGCTGCATGGCACAGTAGTACAGAGCAGAATCTGATACTGCAGCAGAGGAGATCTTCAGATTCACAAGGTTTTCTGATCCATTAATTGTAGCTGATAAACCAGGAATGTTTGAGTTCTCAGAGGACTGATGTGTACCGATAGAAACAATAAACTCTGGTGTAGATCCAGGATACTGACGATACCACTGCAGAAAATTGGCACTTTTATATTCACAAGAGAGAACAATGCTGTGACCCACTGCTGCATTTAATACATCATTCAGTGGTTTTATTGACTGTGCCAAACTCTTCCCTGCAAATCAGATAAATATGTTTCATGTGATGTAATAAATGAATACAGTCATACAGTAAAATGAAAACACATTGTGTACTGTGACTGCATAAAAATACTGAGTACTTACATTGTACTTACATTGTATAGTTGAGAAGAGAAGAAGAGAACACAGGAACATCATGTTTGTATTGTGAGAAGTGAAGGAAGGACGGGGTGATTGTGCTTCTTTACAGTTCTATACAAACTCCTCCTATATTATATTGATTTGAGTGGGGGATGAAAGCAGAGCTTTACATTAATCACTCACAACCATACTGAATATTTTAATTAAATACACTGTATTCACTTTACATAGATAAAAAAAAAAACATTCTATCTAATTACCTGTTATACATGCTGCAAATGGAAGCCATTAATTTGTCCACAAATTACATTTTCTCAATTGTTCCTCTAATTAAGTAGCAGGTCCTGATGCATTTGCTCATCAGTTTTAGATCTGAGGAACCTTACAGAGCAGGTTTATTTTTTAGTCGCTCACTTACTCACCCTGCTACTTTGCCAATCCCCCCTCCCCCAAGACCAAACTTTTAACCCAGTGCAGGTGTCCATCTGGCCCATGCAGCCATCCTGCCAAGTGTCCTCTTATTTGAAAACCAAAATATTATCACCCTATATGAAATGGTATTTAATGCACTATGAGTGTTATTTCACACCCAATGGAACAATGAAAAAAGGCAAACAAATTCAAGTAATGCCATATTTTAGCTGCAGAATCACTCAGCTTTGACTGCTTTGATTCTTATGTTTGTCTGAACCGTTTCCTCTCTTCAACCTCCCCAACAGTACAGCTTTGTCACTGTGTTTGGCAAAAGGTAGATGAAGTCTGCCATCATGTGTTTACTTTTCCTCCCTACATCTGTGTGCAAAAATAAACAAATTGGTAACTGATCATTTATGCCAAGCTGTTTCTGACTGTAGAGCTTCTACAAGAAGATCTTTTTTGTATATTTCTATGTAAACTCTAGACAGTCGTGTTTGTCTAGACACTTTCTGAAATGCTTAAATAAGCCAATGCAGCACCAACAACCATGACAGAGTCAAAATCAATCAGATAACTTTGATTAAATTTCTGATAAAATGTTATTTTCATGTTGGATATGAGGAGTAACTGAACCTCTTCACACAGGTCTGTATGATCTCATGTACTGCACTGATGCCACACCGGCATGGCTGACTGAATTCCTATATTATTCTAAAAGTGTTTCTAATAAAATGGACAGTATACCTTCTCTAATAAAGTGTATATATCTCTGTCAGTATATTTGGTTTGATAATCTGAAAGTAAAAAGTTTATATTGTTAAGCAATACGCAAAATCATTTGTAAGAAAGTTGCAGACTGACTGCAGCATTGTGTCTACTCTAAACGAGGATATTGTTGTTATTCATGAGAAATAAGGGTTACCATGTGATCCCACAAATAATAATAATCACAGTAAAATTTGGAGCTAAGAACATTTAAATATGGGTCTAGGAACATTTAAAAATGTACTTAATTGTACTTCAAATATACTGAGATTTGTATTTAAGTATACTATAAATAAACTAGCAAACTTACATCAAACATGTTAAAAAATGTTAGTCATACTTTGATCAAATGATTGCAAGAACACATCATACTTTTCAAAAATGATCATAAAGTACTTTTAATAAATACATTACCATAAAGTTTACTTTTAGCTAAAAATAAGTTTCATTTAATTTAATATATTTCTCTAATACTTGCTTTCAAATAAATGTTTGGTCTGTTTTTCAAAGTATATTAAATAAATGCTGTAGTAATTCACTTAAATCACTTTTAACACATTATACAAAGGTTTACTTAAGTGTATTTTTCAAAAGTGACTTATTGGTACAGTAGTAAAAATATCTTTGTTAAATTAAAATATAATAATTTTAAATATATTTCAGTGTTATTTAATTCTAATAGGAAAATAAATTACTCATATTAAAGAACATATTCAGGTACTTTTTAAATACTATGTTATGTATTTTACTTTGCATGTAATTAATTGATTCCTCATGATGCTGTAATTATACCTGCAAATAATTCACTACATAAATACTAATTCAGTGTACTTACATAGTTCAAATAGTAATCTGTATTATCTTCATTAGATAAATGCTTTTAAAAATAAAACTAATTATGTGTCTCTTTGTGTTTCACCTAATGAGCTCTGGGTTAAACTTTAGCACCCCTATGACCCTAATTATGATAAGAAACTGATGAATGAACGAGTTAAAATATACATTTCAAGTGTTTTTTTAAGTGACTAGAGCTCACAATAATGCTAAACAGTTTATTTAACTTTAGTATCACAGATACTTACTAATTAAAGCAGATTTAGAAAAAAAAGAAAAGAAAAAAACATGTAAAAATATTCACTTCAACAACACATGTGAACTGACATATGTAAATCCCAGACTTTGTGCTGACTTTGTGCAACCTAGAAGAATTGATGCCGTTTTGGCAAAGTGCAGTCACACCAAATACTGCTTTGATTTAGATTTCTCTTTTGTTAATTGACAAAAATAAACTATTCTTTTTACACCTGCCTAAAATTCCACACCTGCCTAATTAAAAAATGAGATTATGCTTAAGCTTTATAGTTATTAAACATCATACCCTAAGGACTGAGAAAGCAAATGATAAAAAAAAATGTACACATGCTTATAGCTCCTCCTCTGAGAGAAGGTTTTTGTACAGCATAGTTGAATTTCCTGTTACTGTGGGCTGCAGAGCACAATAGTACAGAGCAGAGTCAGATACTGCAGCAGAGTTGATCTCCAGTTCTACTTTCTTGTTCTCTTTAGTTTTGATGGACATTCTTGGGTCAGGTGGTTCAGCCTTGGTGACAGAACCCTCATAAATCAGCAGAAGAAACTCTGGTGTTGTTCCAGGTTTTTGACGATACCAGTGGAGTTTATTATATGCTGATTCATATGTGCAGGATAGTGTGATGCTGCCGCCTTCATTTGATGTTAAACTGGGTTTATCTGCTGTAATACTCTCAGCAGCTTCTGCTATAAAACATGTTAACAATATATAACATTTATTTCATTCTAAATGAAAAACATTTTAGGTAAAAATTGCTATAATGCTTGTTATACTGACAAAATAATACAAACTCAATGAAATATGATATTTTTTGTATAACACTTACCATGTTCATCAGCAATAAGGAAAATGAAGAAGAGGAGTAACAACATTGTGCTGAGTGTCAGATTCACATCTGGTATACTAAAATGTGTCTCTACTTTGTGTAAGAACATCTCCCCGCCCCACCCCCACCTCCAATCCACATGCATTCATGTTAAACCTGCCTTTATATTTAATAGATTTCAGCAGAGGGAGATTCTACACCATATTAGTATAGTATTCCCCAAAAAGTTTTTGTTGAGTGTAGATAGTCACTAATGTAACTATTATACAGACCTCAACCTTAATTAAACACAAATTAAATGTCACTAATGTTTCTACTGACACAGTTGTTTTGGATAGTTGATCTTGGATCTAATGATGATTGCTTAAAATTACAGGGATGTTTGGTTGTATAAAGTTTAGTGGCTATAGAAAAGTTTGTCATATAAAATGTTATAGTAATTTATTTATTAAATCAATATTGTTAATAAAGGTTATAATCGATCATTAGTGTCTTAGATGCAAACGCTGCACTTTATTGTGTTATAGCTTTAGTCACATCACAACCTATTGTACAAACAAATATGTTGACTAATATTCAGATGTAAACTGACATTGTAGACTTAATAATCAGTGGAGCAGCGATACATGGTGGCTTCAGCCTTTTTTGTAGAGTCAATTTGTTTACTCATCAACGGCAGCTTGCTTTGGATGGAACTGTTATAAGGCTTTGCTTTTTGAGGATGTTTTTGTCACATCATCTGCGGATGCTCTTCCGCACCACCAGAGGTCCCTGCCGCCAGAGTTCTGATTTGCAACCATTTTCTGTTTGGTGGCCATTTTGTAGAGTATAAATACCCCTCACTTGGAACCACATGTTGTGAAGTCTTGTTTCTTCTGAACTGCAATTCTGAGTGTTTGTTTGGATTCTTGTGTATGACCTTGAATATTCGGATTGTGGACTGTGAGTTTTGCTTGTACCTGTGGATTTGTTTGCTTGATTGTTTGGATCTCCGGTTTTTTACTATTTTTCTGCCTTATTGACTACGACTCTGTGTTTGCCCAATAAACCTGCACCTGATTCCTAATCTGGTTTATGAGTGCTTCGTTACAGAAGACTTCGCCCGAGATGGAATCAGCGGGTTTGGATGAACGTTTGTCTTAACAGGAGCAGAGAATGGAGGGGATTGCACGTCTTATGCAGGAAATGCTGATGAGAACAACTCCTCCACTCCCGGAACATTCGGAGTCAACTGCGTCTGAATACCAACCCACCACCCCTGTCTAAGAGAGCACACTACCACCAGCCACAGGGTATTCTCCAGTTCATGTCGCCCTTCCAGAAAGGTATGATTTGATTTCACTGAATGGGAAAGCAGGTGCTTTGTCTTGCCTGTGGGAGGCTGAACGTGAGAAGGTTCAGCCTTATACAATCCTTGAACCAGAGCATATAATTGGGCCCATAATGTGGGATATTATGGAAGAATTACGCCAGGAACAGGTGAACGAACCTTCTCCAGTGAATTGTCCTCCAGACCATGATTTTGTTCCCACTATGCTATGCCAGAATTTGATCAAAATGATTCATTGTACACCTAGTTCATGCCATCCGGGAATCAGTAGGACCCTGGAGTTAGTGAGGAACAGGTTCTGATGAAACGAACTGGAGAAGAACGTTAAAGATTTTGTTAAAGCCTGTCCCATATGTGCGCAGTCTAAAACATCTAGACAGCTACCAGCTGGGTTGTTGGAACCACTCCCCATTCCTAATCGTCCTTGGTCCCATCTGGGAGTAGATTTCATAACTGATCTACCTAATTCTTTGGGTAATACAGTTATCTTAGTAATAGTGGATCGTTTCTCTAAGGCCTGTAGACTGGTCCCGATGAGGAAACTACCTTCCGCGTTTGAAACGGCAGACGCGTTATTTAGCAATGTATTCAGGTTTAATGGTCTTCCTGAGGACATTATGTCTGATAGGGGATAGGAGACCCCAATTTACGTCACATGTATGGAAGGAGTTTTGTAAACTGCTTAAGATATAAGGCTTTATAAGATATAAGGCTTTAAACCATGGAAATTATTGTTTCGAAATTTGAATGGGCTGGCTTTAAAGGGTTAACACAGAAGAGGGGGGAATAGAAAGAAAAAGAAACACCATACACAATATATTTCTTATAACTATTTCTGTCTGTAACAATGCTCAATACTCCTTAATGAACTGGAAACAAGGTATGCAGTGTTGTAGTATGAAATTAACTTAAAGTGCTCAATACTCCTTAATGAACTGGAGATGAGGTATGCAGTGTTGTAGTATGAAATTAACTTAAAGTGATCAATACTCCTTAATGAACTGGAGACGAGGTATGCAGTGTTGTAGTATGAAATTAACTTAAAGTGATCAATACTCCTTAATGAACTGGAGACGAGGTATGCAGTGTTGTAGTATGAAATTAACTTAAAGTGCTCAATACTCCTTAATGAACTGGAGACGAGGTATGCAGTGTTGTAGTATGAAATTAACTTAAAGTGCTTAATACTCCTTAATGAACTGGAGATGAGGTATGCAGTGTTGTAGTATGAAATTAACTTAAAGTGATCAATACTCCTTAATGAACTGGAGACGAGGTATGCAGTGTTGTAGTATGAAATTAACTTAAAGTGCTCAATACTCCTTAATGAACTGGAGATGAGGTATGCAGTGTTGTAGTATGAAATTAACTTAAAGTGATCAATACTCCTTAATGAACTGGAGATGAGGTATGCAGTGTTGTAGTATGAAATTAACTTAAAGTGCTTAATACTCCTTAATGAACTGGAGACGAGGTATGCAGTGTTGTAGTATGAAATTAACTTAAAGTGCTTAATACTCCTTAATGAACTGGAGATGAGGTATGCAGTGTTGTAGTATGAAATTAACTTAAAGTGATCAATACTCCTTAATGAACTGGAGATGAGGTATGCAGTGTTGTAGTATGAAATTAACTTAAAGTGCTTAATACTCCTTAATGAACTGGAGACGAGGTATGCAGTGTTGTAGTATGAAATTAACTTAAAGTGCTCAATACTCCTTAATGAACTGGAGACGAGGTATGCAGTGTTGTAGTATGAAATTAACTTAAAGTGCTTAATACTCCTTAATGAACTGGAGATGAGGTATGCAGTGTTGTAGTATGAAATTAACTTAAAGTGCTTAATACTCCTTAATGAACTGGAGATGAGGTATGCAGTGTTGTAGTATGAAATTAACTTAAAGTGATCAATACTCCTTAATGAACTGGAGACGAGGTATGCAGTGTTGTAGTATGAAATTAACTTAAAGTGCTTAATACTCCTTAATGAACTGGAGATGAGGTATGCAGTGTTGTAGTATGAAATTAACTTAAAGTGATCAATACTCCTTAATGAACTGGAGACGAGGTATGCAGTGTTGTAGTATGAAATTAACTTAAAGTGCTTAATACTCCTTAATGAACTGGAGATGAGGTATGCAGTGTTGTAGTATGAAATTAACTTAAAGTGATCAATACTCCTTAATGAACTGGAGATGAGGTATGCAGTGTTGTAGTATGAAATTAACTTAAAGTGCTCAATACTCCTTAATGAACTGGAGACGAGGTATGCAGTGTTGTAGTATGAAATTAACTTAAAGTGCTTAATACTCCTTAATGAACTGGAGACGAGGTATGCAGTGTTGTAGTATGAAATTAACTTAAAGTGCTCAATACTCCTTAATGAACTGGAGACGAGGTATGCAGTGTTGTAGTATGAAATTAACTTAAAGTGATCAATACTCCTTAATGAACTGGAGATGAGGTATGCAGTGTTGTAGTATGAAATTAACTTAAAGTGCTCAATACTCCTTAATGAACTGGAGATGAGGTATGCAGTGTTGTAGTATGAAATTAACTTAAAGTGCTCAATACTCCTTAATGAACTGGAGACGAGGTATGCAGTGTTGTAGTATGAAATTAACTTAAAGTGATCAATACTCCTTAATGAACTGGAGACGAGGTATGCAGTGTTGTAGTATGAAATTAACTTAAAGTGCTCAATACTCCTTAATGAACTGGAGATGAGGTATGCAGTGTTGTAGTATGAAATTAACTTAAAGTGATCAATACTCCTTAATGAACTGGAGACGAGGTATGCAGTGTTGTAGTATGAAATTAACTTAAAGTGCTCAATACTCCTTAATGAACTGGAGACGAGGTATGCAGTGTTGTAGTATGAAATTAACTTAAAGTGCTTAATACTCCTTAATGAACTGGAGATGAGGTATGCAGTGTTGTAGTATGAAATTAACTTAAAGTGATCAATACTCCTTAATGAACTGGAGACGAGGTATGCAGTGTTGTAGTATGAAATTAACTTAAAGTGCTCAATACTCCTTAATTAACTGGAGATGAGGTATGCAGTGTTGTAGTATGAAATTAACTTAAAGTGATCAATACTCCTTAATGAACTGGAGATGAGGTATGCAGTGTTGTAGTATGAAATTAACTTAAAGTGCTCAATACTCCTTAATGAACTGGAGACGAGGTATGCAGTGTTGTAGTATGAAATTAACTTAAAGTGCTTAATACTCCTTAATGAACTGGAGACGAGGTATGCAGTGTTGTAGTATGAAATTAACTTAAAGTGCTTAATACTCCTTAATGAACTGGAGATGAGGTATGCAGTGTTGTAGTATGAAATTAACTTAAAGTGATCAATACTCCTTAATGAACTGGAGACGAGGTATGCAGTGTTGTAGTATGAAATTAACTTAAAGTGCTCAATACTCCTTAATGAACTGGAGACGAGGTATGCAGTGTTGTAGTATGAAATTAACTTAAAGTGCTCAATACTCCTTAACTGGAGACAAGGTATGCAGTGTTGTAGTATGAAATTAACTTAAAGTGCTTAATACTCCTTAATGAACTGGAGATGAGGTATGCAGTGTTGTAGTATGAAATTAACTTAAAGTGCTCAATACTCCTTAACTGGAGACAAGGTATGCAGTGTTGTAGTATGAAATTAACTTAGTGCTCAATACTCCTTAACTGGAGACAAGGTATGCAGTGTTGTAGTTTGAAATTAACTTAAAGTGCTCAATACTCCTTAACTGGAGACAAGGTATGCAGTGTTGTAGTATGAAATTAACTTAGTGCTCAATACTCCTTAACTGGAGACGAGGTATGCAGTGTTGTAGTTTGAAATTAACTTAAAGTGCTCAATACTCCTTAATGAACTGGAGATGAGGTATGTAGCACTTTAGTGTTTGGTGTTGTTGTATGAAATTAATTTAAAGTGCTGCATAGCTCATCTCCAGTTCATTAAGGAGTACTGAGCACTTTAAGTGAATTTTATACTACAACACTAAACACTAAAGTGCTCAGTACTCCTTAATGAACTGGAGATGAGGTATGCAGTAATGTAGTATGAAATTAACTTAAAGTGGCCATAACTCCTTCCATACAAGCTATAAAAGGCCATGTGTCCAAGGGCATGGAAAAGTCAGACACAAAAGTCAGAACAGAGGACGTGTCGTCACGTTATTACTACTTTTTGCTCCGTCTTCTCAACACTTGCTTAATTTACACTGAAGCAAATATGAAGCATTTGCTTATGAAGCAAATATACGCATGTCAGCACATGAAGACGCTTGTGCATTAATCCCTGGTTGAACTGAAAGAAAATGTTGATTTTGGAAAATTAAAATACGACCCGTTTTTTAATTTCTGTTTGTTTGTTATTTGATTTTTGATCTTGAAACAAAAAATGTAAAAAAAATGGCAGGTTTTCTTGTTGTTCAGTTTTGCTTTTTGAAGTGAAAAAGGAATGACCAAAGTTACACGGACCCAACGGCAATTTTACTGGAGGTTTTGATAGTTTTGTAATGCAAGCACTGACCACACTTACCAGCTCAACCAGACAACATAGTTTTGAAGGTCCCTTGTTCCTGTTGGTCTAGGGGTATGATTCTCGCTTAGGGTGTGAGAGGTCCCGGGTTCAAATCCCGGACGAGCCCTCGTTTAGTTGAATGCTTTGTTGAACTATACAAAAAAACTTATCATTGTCCCGTTAAAATCTAATGATCAAACAAAAATGACACATGCTGATACACTGGTAGAAGTTGGTGAGCTTATGTGGATGTAAATACCTTTCATAACAATTCTTCCAGTCAGCTTCAAGTTTTTTTTTCTTCTACAGATTTTAGAATCTTTGGCCAAATTCAAAGCATTGAAAATGTTACGATCCAAACAGCAAGGAGCATGAAGTCAACACGACAAGATAAAATATCATGGTAATGTAAATGTTGTAAAATCTCTTGTATAACTAACCGATTAAAGACAGCGTCACAACGTTTGTATTGTACAGTTTAGGTGGATAAACATGATACATAACGTAAACACTGTGAAGCATAAAGTCAGTGGGACTGCACACAGCTCCTGTCAAATGCTTCCAAGTCTTTTAATTTGACAAAGCGAGTCTTTAATGACACCTCATGCTTAAACTGTTAGAAATGCTTTAATGAAGCTCTGCATTGAATTTTGTTTTGTCATGAATACACTTCCCAGTGCAACCAGTCAACATGGTTTTGACGCTAAGCCACGGAGGTCAAAGAAATGCCCTGGCATCTGTCCCAGCTGGCTCGTAGGTCTAGGGGTATGATTCTCGCTTAGGGTGCGAGCAGTCCTGGGTTCAAATCCCAGATGAGCCCTTGTTTACCCATGTTTAATTAATCAACTGCCTCTTCAGGTTCTAATCCCAGTGTGCAAATGGAAATGAAACGGGGTGATTAAATGGTAAAACTTGAACAGCTTTCTATGTGGATGCCAGGAGACATTATTAAAATTCTAACCTTTAACTTTGTCCTCGTACAATTAAAACAAACAAACAAAAAAAACCTTTATAAAATCATGCTGCCAGAGTTATTCTAAAAGCCATCGAGAGGTTTTGTGAATCCATGTTGAAATGTAAAGCTCTGTCATTGTGAAGGAAAGTCAAACAGTGCAGAGTATGAAGTCAACACAACAAGGAAAATCTCATGTCAACGTCAATTTCTTTCAATCTTTAGTATTAATAACCGATAACACAAAACATCATAACGTTTGTTTTAGGTAGAAAAAGAAATAAATATTACTAACTTTATTATTAGAATATTAAATGCTGATTTTTTTGCCGCTGAACTAAATTCTTTAAAAAAAAAAACACAAATTGAACCAACTGATCAATGACATGTAAATTAAAGTTGATTTAATTATTTTAAAAACGTTGACCTAAAGAATTTTAACTTTAGTTATTTAGTTATGTAATATTTGGGTAAATTTCGGGAGGTGTCTTGTTAAAATTTTCTTTACAGTCTTTACAGTTGACTGATTAAAACCAGTTTTTACTATTTCGAGCCTTTAAATATGTTTCATGTTTTAACTCTTTAAAGAGTTTCAGTCATTTTATGCCTTGAGTTTTATCATGCAAACACTGAATTCACTTCCTAGCTCAACCAGAACACAGAGTTTTAATGGTCAGTCACGCAGCGTTGGTCTAGTCGTATGAAGGCATTGTGAAAAACGTATCAGGTATAAAAAAATAAAAAAGCCTATCAAATGTATTATTATTTTGTATAACTGACCAATTAAAGACAGCGTCACAACATTGTATTGTACAGTTTTGGTAGATAAATATTTTACACGATGTAAATCTAAGATAAAGTTACAACGCAACAAAGCATTAAATACAAAAAATAAAAAAATAAAAAGACAGCTTCTGTCAAAAGCTTCAAGAAATTACTACCAGTAACTGTTTGTCATGGTAATTTTTAGCATCCCATATTTATTAGGATTAGAAAAAATTTGTCCATGCCTGATTTTCTCTCATTCTTGGGTGATTTTCCCCGGCGTCTATTAGCAAACGTGCAAGTTTTGGGTTGCCAAATGTTTGTAAACAAGTTAAAGCGAGACGCATCTCCTCAACAGAAAGGTAAAAATACAGATTTATGGACAGGGTGTTGTGTAACGATTTACTAATGAGTCATTAAAAACGTTTATCCTGCAAAAGTGAAGGTTGTGTAGGTTTCCTGATAAAATCCGGGTGGATCCCTTCTTTAATCCCCTGCTCTTTCACTAAAGAATGTTGACTTATCAAAATGTCTCTTCAAAATGTATCACAGTGTGCAATTAGAAATCAAAGGTGGCATTAAATTGGTAAACATGTAAAGCCTGTCTAATTACATGGGGTTACAAAGGTACTTTATGAAAACAGCACAAAGCTTTCAAATGCTTCCTAGTCCTGACAGTTGACTAATTAAAAGAAGTTTTTTTACTATTTGGAGCATTTAAATAGTTTTCATGTTTTAACTCTTTAAAAAGAGGTTATAACCAGTCTATGTACTGATACTGGAGGTTTTGATAGTTTTGTAATGCAAGCACCGACCACACTTACCAGCTCAACCAGACAACATAGTTTTGTCGGTCAGTCACACAGATAACGCGCAGACTCTCGATCCCACTGGCTTGTTGGTCTAGGGGTATGATTCTTTGGGTGTGAGAGGTCCCGGGTTCAAATCCCGGACGAGCCCTCTTTTAGTGGAATGCTTCGTTGAACTATACAAAAAACGTATCAAGTGTCTCGTTAAAATCTAATGATCAAACAAAGATGACACATGCTGATACACTGGTAGAAGTTGGTGAGCTTATGTGGATGTAAATACCTTTCATAACAATTCTTCCAGTCAGCTTCAAGTTTTTATTTCTTCTACAGATTTTAGAATCTTTGTGCAAATTCAAAGCATTGAAAATGTTTACGAAATCCATGAAGTATAACTGTATAATTGTATAACTAACCAATTAAAGACAGTGTCACAATGTTTGTATTGAACAGTTTGGGTGGATAAACATGATACATAACGTAAACAGTGTGAAGCATAAAGTCAGTGGGACTGCACACAGCTCCTGTCAAATGCTTCCAAGTCTTTTAATTTGACAAAGCGAGTCTTTAATGACACCTCATGCTTAAACTGTTAGAAATGCTTTAATGAAGCTCTGCATTGAATTTAGTTTTGTCATGAATAAACTTCCCAGTGCAACCAGTCAACATGGTTTTGACTCTAAGCCACGGAGGTCAAATAAATGCCCTGGTGTCTGTCCCGGCTGGCTCGTTGGTCTAGGGGTATGATTCTCACTTAGGGTGCGAGAGGTCCCAAGTTCAAATCCCGTACGAGCCCTTGTTTACCCACATCCTATTTCATAGTTCTGTAAACATTGTTAATTCATCAACTGCCTCTTCAGGTTCTAATCCCAGTGTGCAAATGGAAGTGAAACGGGGCGATTAAATGGCAAAACCTGAACAGCTTTCTATCTAGATGCCTAGCCATATTTAAAAAAATCTAACATTTAGCTTAAACTTTGTCCTCATAGGAGTCCATGTTTAAATGTAAAGCACTGTCATTGTGAAGGAAAGTCAAACAGTACAGAGTATGAAGTCAACACGACAAAGAAAATCTCATGTCAACGTAAATTTCTTTCAATCTTTAGTATTAATAACCGATAACACAAATTATCATAACGTTTGTTTTTTGTAGAAAAAGAAATAAATATTACTAACTTTATTATTAGAATATTAAATGCTGATTTTTTTTTTTGCCACTGAACTAAATTATTAGACAAGATCTGTTTTATATTTTTGATTTGTATTTAAAAAAACAACACAAATTGAACCAACTGATCAATGACATGTAAATTAAAGTTGATTTAATTATTTAAAAAATGTTGACCTAAAGAATTTTAACTTTAGTTATTTGGTTACTGTAATATTTGGGTAAATGTAAAGGACTTTTAATTGTAGTAGGATGGTTTGTCCATGACTTGCGATTCTTGTGTAAATTTCAAAAATCTGGCTCGTTGTTCTAGGGGTATGATTCTCGCTTTGGGTGCGAGAGGTCCCGGGTTCAAATCCCGGACGGGCCCACGTTTAGTTGAATGCTTCGTTGAACTATACAAAAAACTTATCAAGTGTCCACTTAAATTCTAATGATCAAACAAAAATGACACATGCTGATGTAACAGTGTTAAAAGATGCTCATGTTTATGTGCAAAGTTTGTGAAATTCAGCGCCATCTTTTGGTCATATGCGCCAGCACCTTTTTCTATTAAGCTAATTGAATGCTGGGAGATCCGCAGCAGATAGAGTGAGCACTGCTGTGGGTATGTTCGTCTAAGCAAAGCTCCCGAAATACACTTAAATATATACTTTTATTAAGCTAGTAACTGTTCAGCTCTGGTATATTTTGTTCTTTAACAGTATGTAGATTAACATTCATGAGCTGGTTGTGAATACAGGCTATTTTACACTCTTTTAATCGAAGTTTGTAAATCACACGTGCTCAGTTACTGATTAGCCTGTTCTGTTTAGGCTGGCTAGCTGACCATTCCGTTGACTTTATGTGGTTGCTGAACTCGTTGCAGGTGGGTTTGTTTATTTTGTCATAAACAATTTATTATTTATTTTGTCACTGTTAAGTTTACGTTGTAAAAAATGTTTTGGCTTTGCTGCCATTATAGTATTTTGTGTCCGCCACAAGACAGCGGTGTTCTTTTTATTTTACTATACTTTTTGTCATGGAAAAATACAAACATGGATGGTGTGGTAACAATATTCATGTGTAATAAGAAATATAGAGGTATGCATTTATTATTTATCATTGTTATTATAAGTATAAAAATAACTATATTAGATTGCTATAATAGATATTAGAAGCTATAATAGATAATATACTAGAAGCTATAGATATTAGGAGCTATTATATGTATTATATTTATGAATATTAATTATATGTATTATGTATATGTATTTTAATTATTATATAAGAATATATGTAATTATATGTATATTATTATACTATACGATCATTGGTTTTATCATTTTGTTTATTATATAAAGAAGGAAACCTGAAACATGAATGTGCATGTGCATGTACATCTTTATTTACCTTCTACACAGTACCTGTGAATGTGTGAGTTTGCTTTACTGTTCTGAGATGTAGGATTTTTTCACAATTAGACCACAAACTTTATTAATGTTATTTGCACCAGGTGTACTGTGTCTTTAAGAGACATCTCGTGAGAGTTGAGTGTGGGGAAGGTGGAGCTAAGCATATGCACTGTTGTAACAGAGCTAACTTATATCTAACTTCCGTATATACATTTTCAGTAACGCTACCATGGTGTTCCTACTATAATTCTTTTATGTGTAAACGGAATCGTAGTAGCCGTTTGGCCTGGCTTTGTAGGGTCACTGCAGTAATAAAAGAGCCTTTATTGGAACATCCACAGTTGTGTCTGTGTGCTGTGTGTGTTTGCCCGGCCCTCTAACTTTTCTGCGGTCATCCGGAGCATCTGGTCTCTCACTCCGGGTAAGAAGTGTTACACAGGACAGGACAAATAATAATTAATAAATTAGTGTTTGTATTTATTATTAAAGGTTGCACCTTAACCATTACAGTTTTTGCTATACACTACGTCAGTTGTTTCTTTTTACTCTATACAGGTATTAAACATTTGAACACTATATAGTGATGAAAGTTGAGCGATAGTGAGCGAGTGAGTGAGTTATAACAATGACAAATGCCTTAATACTTGTCAGGCATTATTCTAGTTTATATTTAAATGTATAGAATGTGGCTTTATAAGTGTGTCATAAAGCCTAAAAGATAAAGCAAGTGTTACTCAGTCTGTGTCTGCATACACTGGTTTTTGTACAGCATTGTAGAGTTTCCTGTTACTGTGGGCCTCATGGCACAATAGTACAGAGCAGAATCTGATACTGCAGCAGAGGAGATCTTCAGATTCACAAGGTTTTCTGATCCATTAATTGTTGCTGATAAACCAGGAATGTTTGAGTTCTCAGAGGACTGATGTGTACCGATAGAAACAATAAACTCTGGTGTAGATCCAGCATACTGACGATACCACTGCAGATCATCAGTACTCTTATATTCACAAGAGAGAACAATGCTGTGACCCACTGCTGCATTTACTACATCATTCAGTGGTTTTACTGACTGTGCCAAACTCTTCCCTGCAAATCAGATAAATATGTTTTATGTGGATACATTAAAAGAAGTTATGCACACACTCTTACACAACATTAACACATGCACATTGTGTACTGAGACTGCATGAGATGAACTTACATTGTATAGCTGAGAGGAGTAGAAGAGAATACAGGAACATCATGATTGTATTGTGAGAAGTGCAGGAAGGAGAGATGAATGTTCTACTTTACAGTTCTACACAAACTCCTCCTATTGTCATGAGATCTGAATAGGGAATGAATGCATAGATCTACATTAATTGTAGACTGTTTAGGAAAGTGGGCATTACATGACTTTACTTTTACAATTATTCTGTTCATCAGTGTAGCAGGTTATAATGCAATTTTAGTTTTTAAATGCACTTTAATAGACTAGGTTTATGTTTTACCCACAATTACTCTAACTATAATTAGGAGTCCAAGCACAATTATTATGTTTTTTGTCATACAGACAGGAGACTTGGTCAACAGAGATTAATCTTTCCCACTACTCATGTGCTCAAGCTCAGCCCGATTTGTCTGATGGTGGCACTGTAGCGTAGCATCAAACTTCAAGGTCCATATCTCCTACCCTGTATGATGCAGAGACAAAATTATTTTCCCACAATTAATTGTCTCATGACCTACAAAAACCCTCAAAAAACATATAGCCCCACCCACTTACACAAACGCAAACTTTAATAAGTATCAATTATTTTTTTTTTATATATAGTGTTGGAGCATGGGTGGAGCAAGTGTAACAGTCTTAAAAGAGATGCTTTAATTTGTGTATATAGTTTTATGAAATTCCTACAAATGAGTTCAGCGCCATCTCTTGGTCATATGCTGCCAGTCCCTTTTTCTGTAAAGCTAATTGAATGCTGGGAGATAGCAGCAGATTGAGTGAGCACTGCTGTGGGCTGGCTAGCTGACCATTCCATGCTCATTATATGTGGTTGCTGAACTCATTGCAGATCAGTAAAAAAAGCTCTTCATCCACCAACCAGTGTCTGTGATTTGGGGAGAGGACGGAACACAAAGGCCACACAAGCCGAGTATTAAACACTCAAATACTGCTCAACTCAAAAAGCATTGCACCAATTGTCACAAAACCAGAGAGGTAGAGAAAACAGAGTGGCGACACTCCCATAGGGAACCATTGTAACGGGGGTGGGACATTTTTTCTGCGCAGCTTCCGGGTTGTGGAGCTCTGTATAGTTCCAAACATCCCATAGAACCCCATTCATTTCCACTACTTATCAAGCATTTTTAGCTGTATGTTGCTTTGTTTTAAAAAAATAATGAATTTAATGTCATTAATATACTTAATACTGTTATTGTTTAGCATTTGCTCAGCACTAAATGTTACATGTTTATCTTAATTAATAGGTATAACCCAATTTAGCTTAGTTAGTTAAGCTAAATTAATGCCACTAGAGTCTTTTCACCTAAAATGAGTTGATTAATCAGTAATTGATTAATTAGTCTTGTTACAGAAATGATCATAAAACATTAGAGCCATAATAAATCATGCTACTTTTACTTTCATACTTAAGTACATTTGAAGGTAAATTTAGTTTAGTACTTTAGTGGAGGTAAAGAGTATTTTTACTTTTACTACTACTTTTACTGGATTAATATGTTACCTTGGATATCTCTACTTTAACTCAACTACATGGTTTGTGTACCTTGTCCACCACTTACATTAGACAAAATGAACTAGTGCATATTCATAATGAATTCATTAATGTATTACATGTAGGCATCAATTATTAATCACTCATGAAATAAGAGATTAATGAATGCTTTTTCATGTACCTGCACTATAATAAAGGTATGGTAGTGTGTTTATGAATCTGTTCATTCAGTGCAGGTAAACCTTATGAATCCAGCCACATGGCTTAGTGTTTAGCCAAAATGATTATTATTATGAATCCTCAGAAAAGTGAAGGGAGATTAGTTTATGCAAAAAACAAAACATAAAAAACTTTAATCTCTGTACTGTATATTGTCTCTACTACTTAATGATATCGCATTATGTAATGTATGCTAATATAATGTACTGTGTGTTAACAAGAACGACCTATTAACAAGTCATTATAAACATCAATCTTCCACTTTATATACCAAATTGACATTAAAGCAGATGCAGTAAATGTAAACGCAGTTGAAAATACCCAGAAATTGTACAAATGTTTATTATTTAGCGTTTAATATTTCATTTATTGCTGCCTGTCCCATATGAGAACATGACAGCGCCGGGTTTGTTTGGAACTATTGGAGGGGTACATGAACCACGTGATCGCGTAGCGGCGAGATCAAGGAGTGTCGCAACTCTCTCTATCTACGGCTCTGCACAAAACATAAAAGACAAATACCATAGGGCATTCTTAGACTATGTAAAAAAAAAGAAAATATGGATGGCTTACAAAATTAAAGATTATTGCTGGATAATAATCAGAGCACCTCACCTTCACAACGCATAACTGAGGGCTTGTGCTTTTCCACAGATGTGTTGGATACATTAACAATTTAGTGGAACCTTGATTTAACGGACTAAAAGGGAGGAACACTGATCTGTAATGTGATTGTGATTGTCTTTTTTTGTTCAAGAGGGTAAGACAATATATGCAAACACAGCCCCAAGATCCATATAAGTGCTAAACATGCACAAATAATAAACAGTAAAATGAACAACGTAAATAGATATGTGAAATTTGTAATGTAAAACCTGTAAATAAATATTAAAATTGGTGTAGTGTACTACTGGGGAGAAATTACCTGTGTGGTGGAGGAGATAATGTCTTGCCGTGATGGTATAGTAGGGACTCTATTACTCTTTATAATTCTGAGACTGAAGCACTGCTGGTGGCTACTGGAGGGGCGCTGGTGCATAACTAAGCTCTAGAATTTGCTAAATTTAAGCATAAAACACAGAGAAAAAGGCGAGATAACATAAAGCCTATCACTCACGTAAACAGAAAGACGTGCTTCTCACAAATTAAATCCAAAATCTGTAAAATGGAGGTTTGTTAAATCGAGTTTCCACTGTACTAAAAACTTAATTAAAGAAATTCAAAAATAGGGTATTCCCAGACAATGTTTTGTTATTTAATTTAAGGTTAGTCATAAAAACAGAAAACTAGAGTTTTTATTGCATTTTATAACTAATACAGAGAAATAATAAAGGGCAGAAATATTCATTGTTTAAACATTTAAACATTTTCCTTTTCATAAAACAGAAGAACAGATTAAATGTATGTGATTGGTTTTTGTACAGTATAGAATGATTTCCTGTCACTGTGGGCCGCAGAGCACAGTAGTAGAGAGCAGAATCTGATACTGCAGCAGAGGAGATGTTCAGATCCACTCGATCTTTAGCTTCATTTATTTTTGCAGAAAACCCTGGAATTGGAGGATCAGCTTTTATTTCAGTTTTTAGTTCACTAATCAAAATGATGAATTCTGGTCTGGATGTTGAGTACTGACGATACCACAGCAGGTCCTTATTTGTACCAGATCCTTTGTAATTGCAGGATAAAGTAACAGAGTTTCTCTCCAAGACAATTTTAGTGGTTGAAACTGAATTAATTTCCTGTGCATGATTATAACCTGTGGACAGATAAAGAACAATGTTTATTTATTGAAAAATATGAGTGTAAAAAAAAACTGAGAAGAATCTAGCAGCAGATACATTGTAACTTCTATTTAAGGTTTGGATAAAGGTTCTCATGTGTTATGTGATGTTATTTCTCACCTAAAACAATAGAAAGAAGTGTTGTGATAATAATTCGCTTCAGAAGATTAATAACCTTTTAATAAGCCAGGGGCACCACTGGAATTTAGTTTATTTTGACTTAGATTTTGGTAAATTCCAGAAAAACCAAATTAAAATAAATCAGCTCTATTCTGTAGGATTGAATTCTTTAAGTCTATTTCTCGCTTCTGGTAATCAAAATTAACACACTCAGCTTAAGGAATTATCATATTTATTGAAGATTAAAACATAGCAAAAACAGTACTTGATAAAAAGGAATATACGATTAAACAGAAACAAGAGTAAAATTATGGGAAATACTAAACGAATATTAAGAACTTATGGATGGAACCTTTTTGGTGAAAAGAGGGAGATGTGTCTAATTAGGAGGTCTATTACCATTGAGTTTTACGTTAGAAAAAGAATAACTGACAGAACCAAGCCCTTCACGAAAGCGAGAATGTATTGTCTACCTTTGCAGTCTTCAGAGTCCAGCGATGGTTCTTCACGTTGGAACACTTTTGACCAGTCTCAACAGATGGAGTAGTCGCTCTCTCTGCTCTGTTCAGGTCGGCTCAACAACGCAGGCCGGGTAGTCTGGATGTCCGCTCCCTTAGAGTAGTTCTGCAAGGAGACTCACACCAAGGATTGCGTGAAGAGGTTGGGTTCTGCTTTCGCGTCCGAATCTGGGCAATAAGCGTTGAAAAGAAGGCTTGTAGCTGATGGATATCTGGTAGATGCGACCAGCGCTTCTCCTAGACGGTAGTGACTCTAGAGCAAAGGCCCGCTGAGGATCTCGGTTGCCGGACTCTTCTTCAGATTATGTCGGGTCAGCTGTCCTCTGGTGATCTCCTCAGGTCAGGGGGCTTCAGCTCTTCCTTGTTGGAGTCGAGAGTGTCGAGTTGGAGCGTTCAGTTCTTGGGTCCAAAGAGTGTGTCCTGAGCATCAGCTTTACCGCCTCTTTTCAAGTGGCCGTGATGGGAGGAGTTTTGATTAGGGAAGACCAATAAGATGACAAGGACCTCCTACAGAGGGTGTGGCGTAATTTTAGCTTCCCAAATTCCACCAAAAAGGATTAACTCGTCAGCAACCACTGGATGGCGCTATAGCTCTTCCAAATTACCACTTTCATCTAGCCTTAAACATTCCAATGTTTTCTTACAATTAGACATTATACTAGATACAGACTGGTAAAACAATTCTAAGTATACTGGAATGTCAACTCTTGGCATCAAGATGTGTTTGGATAACTTTAGCACACGTTAATATGACTATACATTTATTACTACAAACACACTGTCTGATAAATGACTACTAAAGCAACTTTGTCCATAGGAGCTATACACACCATACATATACACTTTATAACACATACATTCTGTGACGACAATAGAGCAGGAAATACTTCTAAGATTTTAAGCTTATATTGGATCAGAATAATATTTGAAAAGTTATATCCTGGGCGTAATATGTGGACAGGACACACATGACAAAACATAAAATAATTGCAAATAGATCTTTGTGTGTGTGAGTGTTTCTGTGAGTGGGTAGGTGTGAACTTTCCCAGCAGATCTTGGGACTCTGAAAGCCCCGGTGCCTTACTGTCTGGAGTGGTGGGTCCCTGTAGCTGTGAATGAGTCGTTAGAGAGTCATTAAGAGATAGACTCCCACACATCAGAAATCCTCATGGTAATAAACATTCGGGAATATTGGGCCAAATGGGTTTTTTATGGTGAAGGCCTGCCTTTTTGTTTAGTCTGGAAAATCAGTCCGAAATCCTGTTCTCCCCAGGGAGCCTTTTGGTGTGTTAGTTCAAAGGGTCGTAAACCCAGAAAGGAGGTGTCAAATGGGGTTCATGTCATGACTTCTGAAGATTACAATCTCGCAGGTGTGTCCAGGTCCGAAGTGGAGAAATCCTTGTTTTAGTGTTCCAAAAGAAGAGAACGAAAAGAGAAATCCAAATATCCATGACACTACAGAAGACACAGAAATCCAAACAATGCCATGGCTGATCTGCAGAATAATGTAGCTCAACACCTGCTATCATGTCTTATACTGTACATAATTAAACCATTTCCTCTCTTTAACTTCCTTTTCCAGCAGTACAGCCCTGTTACAGAGTTTAGTAACATGTAGATGGAGTCTGCCATCATGTGCACACTTACACTCACTACATCTGTGTGGAACAAAACTTACCATCTATTAGTACTGTATAACTGATTATTTATGCAAATATTATATTTAATCAGTTTATTCTTACAGAACTGCTGTATTTTTTCATGTTTGATATAAACATTAACTTGAACTCTTGATGTATGTCTTATTATGTATTTAATGTATTACACTATAATAACTGACTTTTTTATAGCCAAATAACTGACTTGCATCCTAATGATAAGGGATTTTGAAATAACTCGTCCTTCAGAGGCATTCTTATCATTTCCAGTTGTCAAAGACAATTTACCAAGAGTAATGAGCCAAAACTAAACCATAATGCTGAAATACTGTATACATCCTTAAAGTGTAATGTCCTTCGCTACTAAATGCTAATATTATTCATTTGTAATATTGGAATATTTTTTTACTTCATCATTTTTTACTAAAATAAAAAGATGTTCAGCGGAGGCCAGGGTTCTGTACTAGCCACTGAAGTTTCTTCACAACAAACTAATAAAAACGTGTCTTCATGGAGCTTACTTGCTCATTTCAATGAGTTAATAAAAAGTCCAACATTTGCCTGCAGAACATTACCAACTTAGATGGTTTGTTGCTACAACCCCAAATCAGAAAAAGTTGGGACAGTATGGAAAATGCAAAAAAAAAGAAAATGCAATGTTCCATACATTTACTTTGACTTTTATTTGATTGCAGGCAGTTTGAACCCAAGATATTTCATGTTTTATCTCCTCAACTTCATTTCATTTGTTAATATACATCCATTCCTGCATTTCAGACCTGCAACACATTCCAAAAAAAGTTGGGACGGGGGCAATTTAGGGCTAGTAATGAGGTGAAAAAACTAAATAATGATGTGATTCCAAACAGGTGATGTCAACAGGAGATTGTAATCATGGTTTGGTACAAAAGCAGCATTCAGGAAAGGCTGAGTCTTTGATGAGCAAAGATGACCAGAGGATCTCCAGTTTGTCTACAAATGTGTGAGAAAATAATTGAAATGTTTAAAAACAATGTACCTCAAAGAAATATTGGAAGTGATTTGCATATTTCTCCCTCTACAGTGCATAATATTATTAAACAATTCAAGGAATCGGGAGGAATTTCAGTGTGCAAAGGCATCTAGGATGGACCATCACACAGTGGAAACGTGTATTGTGGTCAGATAAATCAGCATTCCAGGTCTTTTTTGGAAAAAAAATGGATGCTTTGTGCTCCAGATCAAAGACGAAAAGGACCATCCAGACTGTTATCAGCAACAAGTCCAAAAGCCAGGGTCTGTCATGGTATGGGGCTGTGTCAGTGCCTTTGGCAAAGGTCATTTACACTTCTGTAATGGCAGCATTAATGCAGAAAAATACATTGAGATCTTTGAGAGCCTGATAAATAATCAGATTAAGATACCTGGATTTCTGGCCAGTAACCTGATTATTCAAATCATGTATTTGGGTATTTGACTTGCTATGGGATTTATATGTTTGTGCATGTGCAGCTGAAGAGGTGATTTATTGGATCACTGGGTCCAAAAGTTACAGTTTGTTCAGTTACGCTCAACTTATTACTTGGGTGAAATTATAGACCAATCAGTGAAAGGCGGCATTTTACATTTATGCCATTTAGAAGATGCTTTTATCTGAAGTGACGTACACTTGTTACTGAATACACTGCCATCATAGAGTCAATGTCATCACCATGTCCATTACTGTGTGGTGCAGCTCAGCCACCAAGCGCGACACTCACAGACTGCAGCACATTATCAGGGTCTGCAGAGAAGAACATTAGTGTTAAGCTGCCCACACTGCTGGAGTAAATCATTACTGACCCATCACACCCTGTCCAGCACTTTAGCCAAATGGGGAACAAGATGATCAGGCTACTGAGAAGCTTCCACATGTCATTACACTTATGAAAAGCTGAACATCACAATACACAGAATATTTCATCCTCTAAACTTTCTCACACTTTCTTACACTGCAAGCAATAGAGGGTTCAGAGCCTTGCTCCTGGGTACAACAGTGGCACCTTGGTGGAGGTGGAGACTGAACCAGCAACCTTCTAATTACTAGTCCAGTGCCTTAACTGATGAGATTCCACTGCCATAAAAAACAACCATAAAAATTCCAGAATAAACAACTCAGAAGTGACACAATGTTTACACTTTAATCTTGATAATACACTAATCTGGTATGACCACCGTCCTAATATTGTGTTGGTCCCACTTTTGCTGCCAAAACAGCCCTGACCCGTCGAGGTGTGCTGGGGTATCTGGCACCAAGATGTTGGCAGCAGATCCTTTAACTCCTGTGTAAGTTGTGAAATGGGGCCTCCATCGATCGGACTTGTTTGTCCAGAACATCCCACAGATGCTCGATTTGTCAAACGCGCTCAAATTCTTACGCTTGCCCATTTTTCCTGCTTCTAACATCAACTTTGAGGATAAAATGTTCAATTGCTGCCTAATACATCCCACCCACTAACAGGTGCCGTGATGAAGAGATAATCAGTGTTATTCACTTCACCTGTCAGTGTTTATACCTAAACACCCTCTGTGTGTGTGTGTGTGTGTGTGGTTAACTGATAAGGTGTGAAAATAACTTTGATCTTCTAACTTCATATGAGTGAGTTTTTGTACAGCATCTCAATAGCTTTGTATCACTGGGCTTCTCTTAGTGCACAGTGATAGAGAGCAGAATCTGACAGCTTTACATTGCTGATAGTAAATTCAGTAGAACCTGATGATGATCCTTGTTTATACTGTAAATACTGTGGTGCACTGTTAGGACTTTGTTTGTACCAGTAAAGCCAAGTGTTGCTACTGCTTGACTCATATGAACATCGTAGAGTAACAGTCTCTGTTTCTTTAGCAACAATGTCAGAATTCACTGGCCAAATTTTATCTGCAAAACCACCTGTTAACAGAAAAGAAAATATGTTAAATAATAAAAAAATTTTTTAAAGAAATTAAACGTTTTAAAAACGTGCATTGATTAAAATCTTAATAAATTACCTGATGCTACAGTGAGAATCAGTGCTGTGTATCTCCCAATGTGCAGTAAGTTACATAGTGGAGCCATTTCTGATCACAGCTTTGTGAGGACTCTGTATAATAGTGCTGAACTCATCACATGAGGAAACACGTCTCTAGGAAGCCACACACATGAAGTGCAGGTGCTGCAGCAACACTGTGCACACATCATTTCATATCTATTCTTTACCAAAATACTGCTGGAGACTTCTGGAGTTTCTGAGCTTTGGTGTAAGACTATTAAAATATTTGTATCTTCTAAAATATTTTCTTCATGTTTGGGGTTCAATAATGACACTGCAGTTAATAATTTAATTAATACCTGCTTTATTTGTATTTTTCAAAAGGCATTAAACAATAAAGATTATTGCACAACAGCTTTACAGAGATGTGTGTCAAGATCCTAAGTAAGCAAACATACAGAAGAAATCTTAAAAAGAATTAAGAGGAACCCATCAGATTCTGTAATATAGCCACTGTTCTATATCACTATCTATCCCAGTGCATTAACTTTAACGTACATTGATCTGTTATAATGCTCCACTGTAAAAGGCTGCTCCTGCCCTGTCCATCTTTAAGTAATCTGTGTATATTGCAGTGTGTGCATAATATATACTTATATTTTATAAATGAACATACTTCTGTTTTACCTTTCTTTGTTTCTGACATGTTTTTGTTTATCCAAATTCATTTTGGTAACTTATTTGTTGGATTACCATGCAAAACACCCTTAATATGTATTATTGTTTCAGGTCTGATCCAGCACTATTTTTGTGGGGGATGTTTGAGTGTATTATTGCAAACTAACCAAGTATGTCACTGACACTTTCTGTCTTGTTGAATGTTGTACATTGTACTTACTCATGCAGAAAAACGATGAGTGCTTATGAGCCTAAATAATGCTGGCCATTGTAGTTTGTTAGCGTGTCACACCATTTGCTGTTCGGAGTGGGCATGGCAGGTTGGTTAGTTACACTACTGGTTCTGTGGGTCAGTAGGAGAGGTTTTGAGTAGTTAAGGAGCCTCACTAAGCCAAATAATAATAATGTTTGCTATGTCTTCTCACATACAGCTAGCTATCAAAAATACCAGGTATGACCACTAAATTGAAAATACATTCATGGGTGAAAGGGCATATGTGACAGGGGTTATAGTCAGGGTTAGGGTTAGGGTTAGGAAAGTAACAGAAATCATTTTAATTATATGACATGATTAATGTGGCAGCAAATATTAAGATTAGGTAACCCTAACCCTAACCCTCTGCACACCCCTTTCACCTTCTTCACGTCGCCTAATACTTGGTTGATCTACCTCTGGCAGAAATTACAGCTTCCAGGGTCTTGGGAAAAACTACGAGCTTGGCACACTTGTTTCGGGACATTTTTGGCCATTCCAGTAGACCGTATAGCTAGGAGAGTCTCGTGGTCATAAAAGAGGGTGGGTAGAGAGAGAGGAACAATGAAGCATTAAATAAAGAAGAGGATGCAACAAGCAGCTAAAAAACACACCGGCGGCATCTTCATTAGTACTGATTTGTCATGCAAGCACTGAATTCACTTCCTAGTTGAACCAGACAACAGAGTTTTAACGGTCAGTCACGCAGTGTTGGTCTATCAAAATGTCTCTTCAAAATTTATCACAGTGTGCAATTAGAAATCAAAGGTGGCATTAAATTGGTAAACATGTAAATTCTGCCTAATTACATGGGGTTACAAAGGCACTTAATGAACACAGCACAAAGCTTTCAAATGCTTCCTAGTCCTGACAGTTGACTAATTAAAAGTTTTTACTATTTGGAGCCTTTAAATAGTTTTCATGTTTTAACTCTTTATAAAGAGGTTATAACCAGTCTATGTACTGATACTGGAGGTTTTGATAGTTTTGTAATGCAAGCACCGACCACACTTACCAGCTCAACCAGACAACATAGTTTTGAAGGTCAGTCACGCAGATCAAAGTAACACAAAGACTCTTGTTCCCGCTGGCTCGTTGGTCTAGGGGTATGATTCTCGCTTAGGGTGCGAGAGGTCCTGGGTTCAAATCCCGGACGAGCCCTCGTTTAGTGGAATGCTTCATTGAACTGTACAAAAAAACTTATCAAGTGTCCCGTTAAAATCTAATGATCAAACAAAAATGATACATGCTGATACACTGGTAGAAGTTGAAGAAGATTCTAGAATATCTTTGGGCAAATTCAAAGCATTGAAAATGTTACGAAATTCAAACAGCAAGAAGCATGAAGTCAACACAACATAAAATATCATGGTAATGTAAATGTTACAAAATCTCTTGTATAACTAACCGATTAAAGACAGAGTCACAACGTTTGTATTGTACAGTTTGGGTGGATAAACATGATACATAACGTAAACAGTGTGAAGCATAAAGTCAGTGGGACTGCACACAGCTCCCGTCAAATGCTTCCAAGTCTTTTAATCTGACAAAGCGAGTCTTTAATGACACCTCATGCTTAAACTGTTAGAAATGCTTTAATGAAGCTCTGCATTGAATTTTGTTTTGTCATGAATACACTTCCCAGTGCAACCAGTCAACATGGTTTTGACGCTAACCCAGGGAGGTCAAAGAAATGCCCTGGCATTTGTTCCAGCTGGCTCGTTGGTCTAGGGGTATGATTCTCGCTTAGGGTGCGAGCGGTCCCGGGTTCAAATCCCAGACGAGCCCTTTTTTTTGCTCACGTTTAATTTAACAACTGCCTCTTCAGGTTCCCACGCAGGCCACTTCAGGTCAGTCACGCAGATCAAAGTAACACAAAGACTTCGGGTGCGAGCGGTCCCGGGTTCAAATCCCAGACGAGCCCTTTTTTTGCTCACGTTTAATTGAACAACTGCCTCTTCTGGTTCCCATGCAGGCCACTTCAGGTCAGTCACACAGATCAAAGTAACACAAAGACTCTTATTCCCGCTGGCTCGTTGGTGTAGGGGTATGATTCTCACTTCGGGTGCGAGAGGTCCCGGGTTCAAATCCCGGACGAGCCCTCTACTTGTCAAATGCTTCGTTGAACTATACAAAAAACTTATCAAATGTCCCGTTAAAATGAAATAGAGACGCATTGGCATTGAGACAAGCATTTAAATCAATTAAAATGATGATAAATATATAGCTAATTATGTTTGGAAAAAGACGGGTTGCCATATGATCCCAAGAACATCGTTTTGTAACTTGTGCCTCACCACTAAGGTGGCTAAAATAATAGAAACAAAATAACAAATGAAAGACACAATCATATTGTAATGAATGAGCAGCACTCCACCCCACCAACTGGTGCAACCCACACTCAGCACTGATTCAAACATGGGACCTGATCCAGAAAGAACCATGATGCCTCTGGGGAAGCTCGCTTGTCCAGAGAGGTTATATTGTGACGGCTAAAAAGTGCCAAGACAAGCTGAATTCCCAGGAAAAAAGATTATGCATCTGCGCAGGTGAAAAACCTGAACCAGATCAAGCCTGGTATCACCGGTCCTAGAGAAAGTATGATGCTAACAGAGGAGCCAGCAACTCTGTGAGAAAGAGAACATGCTAAGTAGAAACACTTCTATTTGCCTGCTTGTAGTTCTGACCTGTCCTCAGTAGAGAATGTGTGTTTTTAATGTTGTGAGAAGGAATGGCAACATTACAAAGTGGTAAATGCTTTACTGGCCTAACTACTTAATTTCTTCAATTAATCAATCAACCAACCAATGTCCGATCTTTTTCTGATTTGGGGTTGTGGTAAATGGGCCGGCTCTGATTATTGATGCTGTAGGACAGAGGTGCCCAATTCGTCGATCGCGATCTATCAGTCGATTGCACAGTGCACGCTGGTAGATTGCGCTTGGTAGATTGTTACCATAGCTACACCTCAGCCCACCTAAAGCACTGCAAATCTAGAAAGGTTTCATTCATCAGTAGCCAGTTTGCACCATTTTTGCATTTTTCCTTTTTAAGCTACACTGTTTGTGAAGGTGAGTGCACAACCAAGCACAAAGAAACCAAACCCGGTTCGATTCCGGTAAGACCACTGAGCAGATGGCGTTTCGTATGTAGAAGAAGCTGATGGACAATATTCAGATCTCATGTTACATACAGAAATTTTTACTCTACAATCTGACATTCATATGAAGTCAAGGGCCTCTGCTGGACAATTTTGGAACTTGCTGGCTGAGGAAAAACCAAACATAAGAAATTGTGCCACATATATGACAGCATTTTTGTATCAACCTACTTGTGTGAATCAGTCTTTTTCATCATGTAAATAATTAAGTCTAAATATCTGTCCATGCTTACTGATGAACTCTTGGAAGCCTGCTTAAGATTTGGCATCAGCAGCTACTGTCCAGACTACATAAACCTGCCTGACATCATTCAGTGCAAATCATCAGAATAAGGTGCGTGTGATTTTCCACTTGCTTGTCCTTTAAGCTTTAAAGCTTTTTTTTTTAATGATGAGGTCAAACCTTAAAAAGTAGATCGCGATGACCTGACTGAAATAGTAGATCTCAAGCCACGAAAGTGTGGGCACCCCTGCTGTAGGGTCATTCCAGCTCAACTCAATAAATACCCTCATCTCAGAATCTCATGAAATTTTGTCTATAAATAAAGGGGATCCATTCATGAGAATCCAGCATATTTTGCAAATCTGTCATATGGTTTAAAATTTGCAGTTTTGGTCGTGACCTAACACGACATTGTCAGGTTAATACTGTATAAGGGTGCAGCTGTGAATCAGGCGGCGGAGACTGTTTTGTTTTTTTGGTTTTGTTTCCTCCTGTCCTGTTTGATTCATGTCTTGTTTAGTCTTTTTTCTGTTTGTCTTAGTCTAGTTCTTGTTTAGTTTTGTTCAGGTGTGTTTAGTGTAGCATTTAGCTTAGCTTAGGATTTAGGTTTAGTTAGGTTCATGTTTCATGTGTGTAGATTAGCATTTAGCATAGGTCTTGTGTTAGTGTGTCTTATCTAGTTTAAACCTGTCTTGTGTGTTTTGTTATTATTAAACTCTTCGTTGAAACATCTCCGGGTGTGTCCCCCTCTTGTCCCGTCTAGCCCAAAATCATTACAAGCACGACTTTGAACCCTCCTAAATCAGGGAGGTAAAGAAGGACCCAGCGGTCCCTCTAAAAAAGTTCTGAAGGTCCTGAGATGGGAGAACATGTTGAACCTGTTATTTTTGCAGCCTCCACAGATCTTGATCGCAGAGCCGATGAAACATATTTTGAGGACGGCAGCACCAGTACAGGGCGCACGGTCCAGCGGCTCGTTCTCTTCAGCTTCAGCATGTAGACCGGGGACACGGGAGCGCCAGCAGGCACGGACACGCCTACACAACACACACACACACACACACACGTTACAGGAACACTCCAGCCTTCATCTGCTCACTAGGATGAAGATCTAGATCTGAAAATAATCACCTTTATTCTCCACCGTGGTCTCCATCAGTCTCCCACACTCTTCAGGTTGGATTATAAATGTGGGAGCAATCAGAACGTGCTCGTCCTGGACGTTCTGATGCTGCACCACTTCATCAGACGAGGACCTGAAGACGTTCTTCAGAACAGCCTGAAGTAGATCTGCTGGAGAAATGAAACCCGATTCAGCACCATGATGGATTAAACACCACACAGCTCAAAAAACCCCTTCAAGATGTACCTTCAGTCCCTTCTGTAACCGGGTTCTGCTCCTCTGAATTCTTCTCCTCCATGTTCTTCTCCTCCATGCTCTGCTCCACCTGGTTCTCTTCTGTACCTCTAGTTCCTGCCCTTGGTTCGGCAGAACCTGTGTACTCATCCCTGCATTTTCCTCATTTTCTATTATCTGATTCTCCTCCACGTTCGTCTCCTCCTGCCTCTCCTTCTTTTTGAGTCTCTGCCACCATTTCTTCTTCTTCTCAGGTTTGGGTCTAAGGCTGTGTGGCTCCTCATCCTCAGACGGGACGCTACAACACCACAACTTTTTAAACCAGAACATTTTAGCTGCTGCTGCTTCGATGCTCCATCTCAAAGTGAAGCAGCACCAGCACAGGAGCTCAGATCAGAGCTTGTAGAATGTTGTGACATCATCATGATGTCACAGTGTGTGCTGGAGCTGAGAGCAGAGCTGATGATCACAGCACCACTCAGTGTCTTTAACATTCACCTCAGATGTGGACACGCCCAGTGTCCAGTGATCTGTATAGTGCCCAGTGATCTGTATAGCCAAAAGTATGTGGACACCCCCAGACACACACACACCAAAGCATTTCTATTTCTATTCTCGTTGTCATGGTGATGGTGGACGCTGGCGCATTTGGCTGCCGCTACCGCTACCGTATTTTATCGTATTTTTATTGTATTTTTCATTCTTTTTCATATTTTTATACACTCCTGTGATCACTACCGCTCCTGTCGCTCTATTTATTTATTTTTAATCAGAAAATATCTGCGCCTTGTTGGATAATAGCACTATACCTTGAGTTAGCATTGGAGTTATCATCTGCTACCGGTACATTTGTTTATGTCCTGCTTCATCGCCCTTCTTCTCTCTGCTCTGCCCCCACTGTGGACATCTCTCGTCTGGCTTTCGCTTTTTGCTCCCATCTTACAACAAACGATGTCCACTCTAAAATATACAGCTATGGAACTTCTCCAACTCCGTTACCGGATACCGTCCCTCAAGCCGTCATCATCTTTGTTTTCACACCTGGATATTGCTCACCTTCCACGTCGTAAATATATCCATCGTGGCTCTCATCGAAATTACAAATTTGACGATAGCAAACCGATAAGGTCTCTTTGGTCAACTCTACCCCGTTCACCCAGCAGACGCCGTACTCGGTCTGTTAACCGGGATGTGCTGGCTACCTTGGCTAGGTCGCCAAGCACCGTACACAGTCTGAACTCTCTTCACATTGGTCTACTGAATATCCGTTCGCTCTCTGACAAGAGTTCTTTGGTCTATGATTTACTAACCGATCATAAATTTGATTTTCTCTGCCTGACCGAGACATGGCAACAACCTGGTGAGTTTTCTCAATTAAATCAATGCATTCCACCCGGGTTTGCCTTTACCTGTGAACCTCGCACCACTGGGCGAGGAGGCGGTATTGCTACCCTCTACAGTAAGAAATGGAAAGTGACCTCAGTGTCTGTTCCTCCTCATATTTCATTTGAATCAACTATTATCCAAATTAATGGACCAATACCTACTATTTTGGCCACAATCTACCGACCACCTAAGCATAATACTGATTTTATAAATGATTTTTCCACTTTCCTAACTTCACTCTGCTCTATGTCACCGAACACAATAGTTCTCGGAGACTTCAACATCCACATTGACAACAAAAATAATACATTTACAAAATATTTCTTGTCATGCATCGATGGTTTTGGCCTGCAGCAACATGTGGACTTTCCAACCCATTGCAAGGGGCATACTCTAGATCTCATCTGCTGTTCTGGAGTAACCCCTCTGAATTGTACTGCTTCAGATCTTCCTATCTCTGATCATCACCTGATTTCTTTTACTGTGACACTGCCATCAGCTAAAACGAGTCCTCGGGCCATCTCATTCCGTAATATCAAGAACATCGATCATACTGCCCTATCATCGGAAGTCAGTGCTCTCCATTGGAACTATGGATCTGCTTCTACCCAAGACCTCATCTCTCATTACAACACAGAGCTGCATAATCTCTTGGATAATCTTGCCCCATTAAAAACACAAACTGTTTCATTTACTCGCACTGCACCATGGTACACTACTGAACTACGACAACTAAAATCAAGGGCACGACAGCTCGAACGCCTGTATAGGAAAAGTGGACTTACTGTGCACAAGGAAATGTATAATAACCACCTACTGCATTATAAAGATGCTATCTCGGCTTCCAAATCTACCTACTATGGATCACTATTTAGGGCGTTTGAGGGTAACACCCGAGCACTTTTTTCTACTGTGAATAACATTTTGCAGCCACCGGACACTTTACCTAACCACATGTACTCAACTGAACTGTGTGACAAGTTTATGTCATTCTTCAATTCCAAAATCCAAAATATTCACCAGCAGCAGTACTCTCCACCTGTTAATACTATAAGCTATGACTGTACAACTGCTCATGTACTATGTTCTTGTTCCCTATCTACTTTTGAACTTCCTACTATAACTGAAATAACCCGCCTTATCCAAAAATCTAAACCTTCAACCTGCATTCTTGATCCTCTCCCTACAAACCTTGTCAAATCTTGCGTTTCCTCTCTGTGTACTCCTATTACTGCCATTGTTCAATCATCTCTTCTTTCTGGTTCCCTTCCTGCCCCTCTCAAGATGGCAACTATTACACCCATACTTAAGAAACCTGGCTTGGATCCCAATGACCTAAATAACTTTCGTCCTATTTCTAATCTACCTTTTATTTAGAAAGTTATTGAGAAAGTTGTTTTTGCTCAAGTTCATAAATATCTAATAGACAACGATTTATATGAGGCTTTCCAGTCTGGTTTTCGCCCTCTAAACGGCACTTCTTAAAATAACTAATGACCTTCTAGTGGCAGCTGACTCTAGTTTGCTAACCATTCTCATTCTTCTAGATCTGAAGGCGGCCTTCGATACTATCTCACACAAAATCTTGCTGGACCGCCTCAAATCAATTGGACTTACTGATACTGTTTTTGCATGGTTTTTCTCCTATATTAATGGTCGTAGCCAGTTCGTTCAACTCAAACATTTTCAGTCTCACCCATCTGAAGTTGTTTGTGGTGTCCCACAGGGCTCTGTTCTAGGACCTCTCTTATTTATTATTTACCTTCTACCTGTTGGTCAAATATTTAGGAAACATAAAATCCAATTCCACTGTTATGCTGATGACACCCAACTATACTTATCCACTAAACCTAATGCCTTGCTCCCACCTTCTACCCTATCTGACTGCTTAGACGAAACTAAAAACTGGTTCTCTAAAAACTTCCTGATGGTTAATACAGATAAAACCCAAATTCTCCTTGTGGGAACTAAGACCACTCTCGCCAAAACCAAATCGTTTACTTAGAACTTTGAAAACTCTGTCATTTCGCCTTCTTCCCAGGTTGCCTGGGTGTTGTTCTTGACAGTCATCTTTCTTTCAAAGCACACATCAATAACATTACACGATCTGCCTACTTCCACTTAAGGAATATCAACCGCCTACGCCCGTTCCTCAGTCAAACAAGTACTGCCATTCTCGTCCATGCGCTGGAATTGCCGAATTGACTACTGTAATTCAATCCTATTCGGCTTACCTCATAAATCATTACAAAAACTCCAACTAGTCCAAAACTCTGCTGCACGGATTATCTCTAGCTCACCCTCAACTAATCACATCACTCCAGTTCTCAGACAGCTTCACTGGCTCCCCGTAAATTATCGCATACACTTTAAGATCTTGTTATTAAAGTGTGTCCCAGTATAAATACTTAGGTTTTATAATAGATGATGCGCTGACCTTTGCTCCCCATATCCACCAGCTGATAAAGAAATTAAAACTAAAGTTGGGTTTTTATTTTAGAATTAAATCATGTCTGTCTTTTGAGGCTAGAAAACGCCTTGTTGCTGCTTCATTTTTGTCTATCCTAGATTTTGGGGATGTAATTTATATGCATGCATCTTCACAGGTGTTGCATTTATTAGATTCGGTCTATCATGGGGCCTTACGTTTCATCACAAATCTTGAAGCTCGTACCCATCATTGTGTTCTGTATGCCCGCGTTAGGTGGACTGCGTTGTCCTCCCGCAGACTTTATCATTGGTATACACTTGTGTATAAGGCAATTTTGGGTTTGCTACCATCTTATCTCCTGTTTTATATTGTAAACAGATCCACAGGGGGTTATTCGCTGCGCTCGGAAGATTTAATTTTATTAGAAATACCTAAAGTCCGTACTGAACTTGGTAAAAAATCATTTCAGTTTGCTGCTCCATCAGACTGGAACCAACTTCAGAATGGTTTGAAGCTGAAGGAGTTGGTCTCGTTGAATGTTTTTAAGACAAGACTAAAACATTACGTTCAGGAGGCATCTTGTTGTAAATGTTTTAATTCATAAGATACTTCTTAGCTGTTTTATGGTGTCTATTTTCTCAGCTGTTTTATGGTGTCTTTTTTTGATAAAAATTGTAAAAACTGTTTTGTTTTATGTATTGTAACGGATGTGTGTTGCTGCCATTCTTGACCAGGTCTCTCTTGAAAAAGAGATTTTAAATCTCAATGAGATCATCCTGGTTAAATAAAGGTAAATAAAAATAATAAATAAATTATTCACATTCAAAGCTCTACATGGTCTAGCACCCTCTTACATCAACCGATTTACTCCAATTCTACAATCCCACCCGCACTCTTAGGTCTTCCTCAGCCTTCCAGCTTTCTATTCCTTCTGTCCGCCTGTCGACTATGGGTGCGAGGGCTTTTAGCCACTCTGCCCCTTCTCTCTGGAACACCCTCCCAATCCATATCCGTACTATCGATTGTTTCTCTACTTTTAAATCCCAACTTAAAACTCACCTCTTCAAGCTAGCCTACTACTAATCTTTCAAACTTGATTGGTACTACTACCCCAATATTTGTTTAATAGTGATTACATTTGACTGTTTAGAGATTGTATTGATTTTATTGTATTTATCTTTATTGATTTTTCTATTAGATTTTAATGGTTTATTGATGTCTGTTACTTTCTTGCTTTTGTAAGGTGTCCTTGAGTGTTTTGAAAGGCGCCATAAATAAAATGGATTATTATTATTATTATTATTGTAAATGTAACTGAAGTTAATATTACTGACCAAACCCTGAATATATTTTTGTATGTGTGTGTGTCTCTGTCTGTGTATACACAACCTTAAATCAGAAATAGGTGGGACAGCATGGAAAATGCAAAAACACAGAGTTTCTTACATTTACTTTGACTTTTATTTGATTGCAGACAGGATGAACCTGAGATATTTCATGTTTTATCTGCTCAACTTCATTTCATTTATTAATAAACATCCATTCCTGCATTTCAGGCCTGCAACACATTCCAAAAAAGTTGGGACAGTAAAGCATTCACCACTTGGTAATGTTGCCATTCCTTTTCACCACACTTAAAAGACGTTTTGGCACCGAGGATACCAAGTGATTTAGTGTTTCAGCTTTTATTTTGTCTCATTCTTCCTGCAAACACGTCTTAAGATGTGCAACAGTACGGGGTCGTCGTTGTCGCATTTTTACTTTAAAAATTCTCCACACATTCTCTATTGGTGACAGGTCAGAACTGCAGACAGGCCAGTCCAGTACCCGTACCCTCTTCTTCCACAGCCATGCCTTTGTAATGTGTGCAGCATGTGGTTTTGCATTGTCTTGTTGAAAAATGCTGGACGTCCCTGGAAAAGATGACGTCTTGAATGCAGCATGTGTTGCTCTAAGATCTCAATGTACTTAATGTTCTGCATTAATGCTGCCATCACAGAAGTGTAAATGACCTTTGCCAAGGGCACTGACACAGCCCCATACCATGACAGACCCTGGCTTTTGGACTTGTTGCTGATAACAGTCTGGATGGTCCTTTTTGTCTTTGGTCCGGAGCACACAGTGTCTATTTTTTCCAAAAAAAGACCTGGAATGCTGATTCATCTGACCACAATACATGTTTTCACTGTGTGATGGTCCATCCTAGATGCCTCCGAGCCCAGAGAAGTCGACGCCGCTTCTGGACATGGTTAACATAAGGCTTTTTTTATGCACAGTAAAGTTTTAAGTGGCATTTGTGCATGTAACTCTGTATTGTAGTGCTTGACAAAAGTTTGCCAAAGTAATCCCTCACCCATGTGGTTATATCAGCTGTTGTTGAGTGGCGGTTATTGATGCAGTGCCGTCTTTGGGATTGAAGATCACGGGTGTTCAGCTTAAGCTTGCGCCCTTGGCCTTTACGAACTGAAATTCCTCCTGATTCCTTGAATGGTTTAATGATGTTATGCACTGTAGAGGGAGAAATATGCAAATCCCTTCCAATCTTTCTTTGAGATACATTGTTTTTAAACATTTCAATCATTTTCTCACACATTTGTTGACAAACTGGAGATCCTCTGGTCATCTTTGCTCATCAAAGACTCTTTCTTTGACCTGTCCTGGATGCTGCTTTTGTACCAAACCATGATTACAATCACCTGTTGACATCACCTGTTTGGAATCACATCATTATTTAGTTTCTGTCACCTCATTACTAGCCCTAAATTTCCTTCGTTCCAACTTTTTTTGGAATAGGTTGCAGGCCTGAAATGCAGGTATGGAGGTATATTAACAAATGAAATGAAGTTGAGCAGATAAAACATGGAATATCTCAGGTTCAAACTGTCTGCATTCAAATAAAAGTCCAGGTAAATGCAGGGAACAATGTGTTTTTATTTTATTTGCATTTTCCATACTGTCCCAACTTTTTCTGATTTGGGGTTGTACTTTCCAGATAAATGCACTTGTGTTAGTGTGTTGCTTCATTTGCTGGTTAAAGTGGGCATAGCAGATTGGTAAGTTACATTACTAGTTTTATGGGTCAGTTGAAGGAGCTTTGAGTAGTTAAGGAGCCTCACTAAACCAGTACAGACAGTCTAATCTGAACCACAGTGGTAGTGAAATCTCACTGTGCTCTTTAATATTTTGCTTGTAGAAATTTGTAATGTTTTTCATTATTTTTTTTCTATTTATCTTTCGTTGTACATACACACGTGCACATATATGTTGATGTGGCAGAGCAAGTTTTTTTATATACCATATTTTAAAATACCAGGCATAATTAAAAATACATACCGGATGAAAGGACATATGTGACAGGGGTTGTAGTAAATATAAGAGTATAAGTGGTGTAAAATATGGCACATGTACATTAGATAATTAATGTGCATAAACAGCCCTGGTCATTTGGTGTAAAGTATGTTATTGCTCTATCTAGTCGATCAGAATTAACTACCTTTCAAACAGCAAATAACAGAGTCTGTGTTATGTGTGAAAGTACCACAAAGTGACAACCTACAGGGGTTTCATGGCTAAATTGGACCAGTCTGGTGGCCAATCTTCATTAATTGCACATTGCACCAGTAAGAGCAGAGTGTGAAGGTTCAATTAGCAGGGTAAGAGCACAGTTTTGCTCAAAATATTGCAATGCACACAACATTATGGGTGACATACCAGAGTTCAAAAGAGGACAAATTGTTGGTGCACGTCTTGCTGGCGCATCTGTGACCAAGACAGCAAGTCTTTGTGATGTATCAAGAGCCACGGTATCCAGGGTAATGTCAGCATACCACCAAGAAGGACAAACCACATCCAACAGGATTAACTGTGGACGCAAGAGGAAGCTGTCTGAAAGGGATGTTCGGGTGCTAACCCGGATCCAAAAAACATAAAACCACGGCTGCCCAAATCACGGCAGAATTAAATGTGCACCTCAACTCTCCTGTTTCCACCAGAACTGTCCGTCGGGAGCTCCACAGGGTCAATATACATGGCCGGGCTGCTATAGCCAAACCTTTGGTCACTCGTGCCAATGCCAAACGTCGGTTTCAATGGTGCAAGGAGCGCAAATCTTGGGCTGTGGACAATGTGAAACATGTATTGTTCTCTGATGAGTCCACCTTTACTGTTTTCCCCACATCCGGGAGAGTTACGGTGTGGAGAAGCCCCAAAGAAGCGTACCACCCAGACTGTTGCATGCCCAGAGTGAAGCATGGGGGTGGATCAGTGATTGTTTGGGCTGCCATATCATGGCATTCCCTTGGCCCAATACTTGTGCTAGATTGCCGCGTCACTGCCAAGGACTACCGAACCATTCTGGAGGACCATGTGCATCCAATGGCGGTGCCGTGTATCAGGATGACAATGCACCAATACACACAGCAAGACTGGTGAAAGATTGGTTTGATGAACATGAAAGTGAAGTTGAACATCTCCCATGGCCTGCACAGTCACCAGATCTAAATATTATTGAGCCACTTTGGGGTGTTTTGGAGAAGCGAGTCAGGAAACATTTTCCTCCACCAGCATCACGTAGTGACCTGGCCACTATCCTGCAAGAAGAATGGCTTAAAATCCCTCTGACTACTGTGCAGGACTTGTATATGTCATTTCCAAGACGAATTGATGCTGTATTGGCCGCAAAAGGAGGCCCTACACCATACTAATAAATTATTGTGGTCTAAAACCAGGTGTTTCAGTTATTTTGTCCAACCCCTGTACATGACAATGTGTTACAAAAGCTTTACAGTACATAACTGCATCTCTGGGGCTGCACGGTGGCTAAGTGGTTAGCACTGTCGCCTCACAGCAAGAAGGTCTTTGGTTCGATCCCCAGGTGGGGCAGTCCAGGTCCTTTCTGTGTGGAGTTTGCATGTTCTCCCCGTGTCTGCGTGGGTTTACTCCGGGTGCTCCGGTTTCCTCCCACAGTCATAAGACATGCAAGTGAGGTGAATTGGAGATACAAAATTGTCCATGACTGTGTTCGATGTAACCTTGTGTGAACTGATGAACCTTGTGTAATGAGTAACTACCGTTCCTGTCATGAATGTAACCTAAGTTTAAAACATGACGTTAACATCCCAATAAACAAACAAACAAACTGCATCTCTGAAATATACTGTAGTAAACCGAGTAAAAGACAGATAAAATAAAGTTTAGGATAAAAGTCCTAAAAGTAGATAAAGAGAACCCAGTAAAACAAATGACAAAAATATTATACTTGGTCATTTATTTATTGAGGAAAATGATCCACACCGGCTTGGAGGAATTTTAGCCCATTCCTCCGTACAGAACAGCTTCAACTCTGGGATGTTGGTGGGTTTCCTCACATTAACTGCTAGCTTCAGGTTCTTCCACAACATTTCGATTAGATTAAGGTCAGGACTTTGACTTGGCCATTCCAAAACATTAACTTTATTCTTCTTTAACCATTCTTTGTAGAACGACTTGTGTGATTAGGGTCGTTGTCTTGCTGCATGACCCACCTTCTCTTGAGATTCAGTTCATGGACAGATGTCCTGACATTTTCCTTAAGAATTCTCTGATATAATTCAGAATTCATTGTTCCATCAATGATGGCAAGCCGTCCTGGCCCAGATGCAGCAAAACAAGCCCAAACCATGATACTACCACCACCATGTTTCACAGATGGGATAAGGTTCTTATGCTGGAATGCAGTGTTTTTCTTTCTCCAAACATAACGCTTTTCATTTAAACCAAAAAGTTATATTTTGGTCTCATCCGTCCACAAAACATTCTTCCAGTAGCCTTCTGGCTTGTCCACGTGATCTGTAGCAAACTGCAGACGAGCAGCGATGTTCTTTTTGGAGAGCAGTGGCTTTCTCCTTGCAACCCTGCCATGCACACCATTGTTGTTCAGTGTTCTCCTGATGGTGGACTCATGAACATTAACATTAGCCAATGTGAGAGAGGCCTTCAGTTGCTTAGAAGTTACCCTGGGGTCCTTTGTGACCTCACCAACTATTACACGCCTTGCTCTTGGAGTGATCTTTGTTGGTCGACCACTCCTGGGGAGGGTAACAATGGTCTTGAATTTCCTCCATTTGTACACAATCTGTCTGACTGCGGATTGGTGAAGTCCAAACACTTTAGAGATGGTTTTGTAACCTTTTCCAGCCTGATGAGCATCAACAATTCTTTTTCTGAGGTCCTCAGAAACTCCTTTGTTTGTGCCATGATACACTACCACAAACATGTGTTGTGAAGAACAGACTTTGATAGATCCCTGTTCTTTAAATAAAACAGGGTGCCCACTCACACCTGATTGTCATCCCATTGATTGAAAACACCTGACTCTAATTTCACCTTCAAATTAACTGTGAATCCTAGAGGTTCACATACTTTTGCCACTCACAAATATGTAATATTGGATCATTTTCCTCAATAAATAAATGACCAAGTATAATATTTTTGTCTCATTTGTTTAACTGGGTTCTCTTTATCTACTTTTAGGACTTGTGTGAAAATCTGATGATGTTTTCGGTCATATTTATGCAGAAATATAGAAAATTCTAAAGGGTTCACAAACTTTCAAGCGCCACTGTATGTAAGCAAGATATATATGTAAGCAAGATCTGTAAAGACCCACCCTTGAAAGTATTCTCCAGAGCTTTGAGAACTTTCAGAAGAGGGGATGGATGCTGCAGGTTCAGCTACAGCTGCAGAAAGGGCTGCAGACTGAGCTGCTTCCTGGGCTGGAACCGGGATGCCTGGAGGAATGTTGACCACAACAAAACCCCTCTTCTCCAACTCTTGAATCAGGCTAAAAAAAGAGAGAAAATTGAATTGATTTGTCACAGGAAAAAGAAAAAAAGAAAAAGTATACTTGACAATATTATCTAAAGCTGAGAACAAATGACCATATGGCTCAGGTTGCTCAAGTTATTGAGTCTTAAAACTCAATTAAATTTATTAATAACATACAGTTATATCTCAGTGCTAAATTTTAATTGAGACAAAGTTTGGAACTAGGTCTGGGTCATTAATTGGGCCATTAACACTAACTCAATGACATTACCTTGGCCTATTGTCACATTTTTATCACTAAGAAACTATTATCACTTTTTCCATCACCCAGGCAGAAGGGTGAGTTGTCAGACAATATGTGTTTTTATTTTTTTACAAAGAAGTACACAAAGTTTGAAAACACTACTGTCATACCTTTCAACTGGGCTAGGGCTGTCCATAATTCTCCTGATAGGGCCATACTCAATGACACGGCCTCTGTGGAGCAATTCATGGGCCTCTTTCTTTGCAGCTTCAAGCACCCTCTTTCTGTCACTGACTGAGTTGTCCTTCATGCACTTCTGGGTCAGGTGGCCTGAAAGACTGGACTGCACCAACTTGCAGAAAGGGCACAGCAGGTGGGTCTTGTTGCGGGACTGGCTGTAAGGAATACAAGACAAAAAAGGAAATTATCTACAATTTTATATTTACACTATACAGTGTCTCCCAAGGTTTGTAGGAGTGGTCTTAAAAACACCAACTCTGACTGATTCCTTTTTTTAATCTTTATTCAAACCACAATATCAAGGAAATTAGATATTATATACAGTGACATATCATATATGTATAATTCCAATACAAACCCTAACCCTAATAAGAGTTTATGGTTAGGTTAGGGTGGGGTTATGTTATGTTAGGGTTTGGTTCAAATAAATATACCAAGAACAAAGTTGTACTTACACAGGAGAAGCCATCTGAACTCGTAGATTTGAAGAACTTGAAAACTTCAGAGAAGATAAAAAAGAGAACTGACCTTGACAATACAAGGGGCAGTAGTGATGGAGCCCCTTTTGGCTGGTCAATTATATGCTACTGTAAAAGAATGCCACACCCCCCAATAGACCAAGACCCGCCTAGTGTTAATGGTTCTAGAAACCAGTCAGCCAGACCTTAGGCCTAAGATAATGAGTAAAATGATACACAATGAAAAACACTTACATAATATAAGTTAATTATATGCCTTGCAAAAAGCAAGATAAATTCATTTTCAGGATTAGGGTTAGGTTAACAGTTATATGTACTTAAACTACTTACGTATGTAAAGTCCATTTAGTTTTTCTTCATAGAAAGGCTTACTTACTTCAAAATATTAAGTTAATCTGTTATGAAACAACTATTTTGTTGTGCACAATACAAGAAGTCCTTAGCAATGGCTTTAAAATGCTTCAGCATACTTTTCACATAGAACACTTATTTAAAATAAAAATATATTTTTTAAAAGTTATAAAGTTTTATAAAACTTAGAAAATAGAAATAGAAAATAAATTAAATGTTGTTCAATCAACATTAAAGACCTCTGAATGTTTACATGACCTGTTAGGTATTTAAAAGAGCATTTAGTAAAACTTTCAAACTGCACAATTAAAAAAAATACATAATTTTTTTTTATCAAAAGAAATGTTAACATGCATTGGCTTGTCCTGAAAGTTAGGAAACCCTGTAAATAAACAGAAATTGTTGGTATTAAAACAATGATCTAATGTTAGTACAGAAATCGCGTTATCAAGTCTCGTTCATCGTGCATGCATGGATTTAAACGTGATGTGTTTTTTGATTAATATTTACTTATTATTTCTAGGTTTATGGTCAATGACAAAAAAAAAACATTTTAACACTACTAGAATGTTAAGAATAAAATTTATTCACCCCACACAGTTCATTTACTACTTAAATATATTGTGTATATATTTATATTCTAACTTAAAAATGTTTAGTTTTCACTGATATTTAAAACTATAGTGTAAACTTTATGAGAGTTAATTCATTATATATTACTATATCAAAAAGTCAGTTTTTTTCAGTGTGGATGGGTGACTGAGTGTCAGACAGGTGTAAAGTACTGTTGGATGGGTGCTCGTTGCTGGCCTTTTCAAACCTGCAGTAGAACCTGTTAAGGTCATCAGCCAGCTGACGATCTCCATTTAGTCCATTTAGTTTTTCTTCATAGAAAGGCTTACTTCAAAATATTAAGTAAATCTGTTATGAAACAACTACTTAAATAATATATGATACTATAAGATATACAAAATATCTATAAGATATTTTCATTTACTTTGTTGTATAGATTTATATTACTCACTTTATTTACATAAATGTTGCTTTGTTTTTATACATTATACATTATCCATTATACAATATACTTTTACCAAACAAATTACCATGAAAATACAATATATTTCAATTATTATTGTTAAATAATAAAGTATTTAACAGTGCAGATTGGAGCTATATTGTTCAGTTGGGCCTATATTTGATAGCAGGGCATATTCACTTAGGTCAAATAATATACAACTAATATACTCACCAAAAATAAATAGAAAACAAATAGAAAATAGAAAACAATTTAAATGTCGTTCAATCAACATTAAAGACCACTGAATGTTTACATGACCTGTTAGGTATTTAAAAGTGAATTTAGTAAAACTTTCAAAACAATTGCACAATTAAAAAAAATACATCAACAATGTTTTTAAACAAAAGAAATGTTAACATGCACTGGCTTGTCCTGAAAGTTAAGAAACAATTAAAATCCATCATTGTACTATTTTTTACAGGAAATAGTCCTATAATTTCATTAAGTCTCTTACTTTCAACAGATTTTAATTGTTAAAATTGTGTCATACACCTCTAAAAAACAGTAACAGCAGTAACAGAATATGGTATTGATTAATACAGTACCCTTATTAATGACTTATTATTTAAAGTATGTAATGTAAAATTTGGAAAACATTTTGCAATATGAATTAAAAATTACACCAACTCTGGTGTACACCTAATTCCTTTTTTAATCTTTATTCAAACCACAATGACTTGTTAGGTATTTAAAAGTGCATTTAGTAAAAATTATAGTGTAAACTTTATGAGAGTTTTAATTATATATTACTATGCCAAAAAGTCAGTTTTTTTCAGTGTGGATGGGTGACTGAGTGTCAGACAGGAGTAAAGTACTGTTGGATGGGTGCTCGTTAATGGCCTTTTCAAACCTGCAGTAGAACCTGTTAAGGTCATCAGCCAGCTGACGATCTCCATTTAGTCCATTTAGTTTTTCTTCATAGAAAGGCTTACTTACTTCAAAATATTAAGTAAATCTGTTATGAAACAACTACTTAAATAATATATGATACTATAAGATATATAAAATATCTATAAGATATTTTCATTTACCTTGTTGTATAAATGTACAGTGTATCACAAAAGTGAGTACACCCCTCACATTTCTGCAGATATTTAAGTATATCTTTTCATGGGACAACACTGACAAAATGACACTTTGACACAATGAAAAGTAGTCTGTGTGCAGCTTATATAACAGTGTAAATTTATTCTTCCCTCAAAATAACTCAATATACAGCCATTAATGTCTAAACCACCGGCAACAAAAGTGAGTACACCCCTTAGTGAAAGTTCATGAAGTGTCAATATTTTGTGTGGCCACCATTATTTCCCAGAACTGCCTTAACTCTCCTGGGCATGGAGTTTACCAGAGCTTCACAGGTTGCCACTGGAATGCTTTTCCACTCCTCCATGACGACATCACGGAGCTGGCGGATATTCGAGACTTTGCGCTCCTCCACCTTCCGCTTGAGGATGCCCCAAAGATGTTCTATTTGGTTTAGGTCTGGAGACATGCTTGGCCAGTCCATCACCTTTACCCTCAGCCTCTTCAATAAAGCAGTGGTCGTCTTAGAGGTGCGTTTGGGGTCATTATCATGCTGGAACACTGCCCTGCGACCCAGTTTCCGGAGGGAGGGGATCATGCTCTGCTTCAGTATTTCACAGTACATATTGGAGTTCATGTGTCCCTCAATGAAATGTAACTCCCCAACACCTGCTGCACTCATGCAGCCCCAGACCATGGCATTCCCACCACCATGCTTGACTGTAGGCATGACACACTTATCTTTGTACTCCTCACCTGATTGCCGCCACACATGCTTGAGACCATCTGAACCAAACAAATTAATCTTGGTCTCATCAGACCATAGGACATGGTTCCAGTAATCCATGTCCTTTGTTGACATGTCTTCAGCAAACTGTTTGCGGGCTTTCTTGTGTAGAGACTTCAGAAGAGGCTTCCTTCTGGGGTGACAGCCATGCAGACCAATTTGATGTAGTGTGCGGCGTATGGTCTGAGCACTGACAGGCTGACCCCCCACCTTTTCAATCTCTGCAGCAATGCTGACAGCACTCCTGCGCCTATCTTTCAAAGACAGCAGTTTGTCAGGATGTGACGCTGAGCACGTGTACTCAGCTTCTTTGGACGACCAACGGTCTGTTCTGAGTGGACCCTGCTCTTTTAAAACGCTGGATGATCTTGGCCACTGTGCTGCAGCTCAGTTTCAGGGTGTTGGCAATCTTCTTGTAGCCTTGGCCATCTTCATGTAGTGCAACAATTCGTCTTTTAAGATCCTCAGAGAGTTCTTTGCCATGAGGTGCCATGTTGGAATTTTCAGTGACCAGTATGAGAGAGTGTGAGAGCTGTACTACTAAATTGAACACACCTGCTCCCTATGCACACCTGAGACCTAGTAACACTAACAAATCACATGACATTTTGGAGGGAAAATGACAAGCAGTGCTCAATTTGGACATTTAGGGGTGTAGTCTCTTAGGGGTGTACTCACTTTTGTTGCCGGTGGTTTAGACATTAATGGCTGTATATTGAGTTATTTTGAGGGAAGAATAAATTTACACTGTTATATAAGCTGCACACAGACTACTTTTCATTGTGTCAAAGTGTCATTTTGTCAGTGTTGTCCCATGAAAAGATATACTTAAATATCTGCAGAAATGTGAGGGGTGTACTCACTTTTGTGATACACTGTATATTACTCACTATATTTACATAAATGTTGCTTTGTTTTTTATACATTACCAAATGTTATATATACAATATACTTTTACCAAAAAAATCACCATGAAAATACAATATATTTCAATTATTATTGTTAAATAATAAATATTGTTAAATAATAAAGTATTTAGCAGTGCAGATTGGAGCTATATTGTTCAGTTGGGCCTATATTTGATAGCAAGCTATATTCACTTAGGCCAAATAATATACTCACCAAAAATAAATAGAAAACAAATAGAAAATAGAAATAGAAAACAAATTAAATGTTGTTCAATCAACATTAAAGACCACTGAATGTTTACATGACCTGTTAGGTATTTAAAAGTGCATTTAGTAAAACTTTCAAAACTGCACAATTCAAAAAAATACATCAACAATTTTTTTAAACAAAAGAAATGTTAACATGCACTGGCTTGTCCTGAAAGTTAGGAAGCCCTGTAAATAAACAGAAATTGTTGATATTAAAACAATGATCTAATGTTAGTACAGAAATCACGTTATCAAGTCTCGTTCATCGCATTTTTTATACATTAACAAATGTTATATATACAATATACTTTTATTAAAAAAAATCACCATGAAAATACAATATATTTCAATTATTATTGTTCAATAATAAATATTGTTCAATAATAAAGTAAATATAACTTCACATGCTCAGTATTTTAAAATGTCATTAAAACAGTTAATACAGCTAACCCTAATTAATACATTAATGACTAACAATTGGAATAATATGGCAGTCTGACTTGATTGTGAGAAAATGGGGGGTTTGAGGTGTTTATGGTCCTACTGTAAATTGCCCATTAAAATGCCTACAATAGGCCTTAATTAGACCAGCATTATGATATTGTAAATCTGAGAAGAGGGCAACATGATTTAAACCAAAAGTGTGACAGACTGAGTGAACTATATACCTTGCAAAAAACAAGAGAAATTAATTTTTTGGGGTTAGGTTTATGGTTAGGGTTCTAATAATAAGTTATTGTTAGAATTAAGGTTGTCAGTCTGAGAGGTACGCTGTAAAAAAAAGTGTAAAAAAACGGAAATTTTCTGGCAGCAGGGGAGAAAGTTGAAATAAAGTGATGAAAAGCAGCTAAATAAAATTATAATTAATTATGTTTAATGTATTAATTTACAAAAATTTCATTCAAATATTTTATATCTTATCAACAAGAGAGCATCTCTTATAAACCAGTCTCCCCATAATATAAATTAATGAAAATATACAAAGGATACAATATACAAATAATACTATAACAAATAATATACTCACCAAAAATAAATAGAAAACAAATAGAAAATAGAAATATAATAGTATACATTTATATTACTCACTATATTTACATAAATGTTGCTATGTTTTTTTTATACATTACATTTACAGCATTTAGCAGACGCCTTTATCCAAAGCGACTTACAGTAGTACAGTTACAGTATACAGTATGAGCAATTGAGGGTTAAGGGCCTTGCTCAAGGACCCAACAGCAGCAACCTGGCAGTGGTGGGGCTTGAACCAGCAACCCTCTGATCACTGGTCCAGTACCTTAACCACTAGGCTACAGCTATACAGAGTAATAAAAATAACTACATGACCATATTCACTTAGGCCAGGAAAAGCCCAGTCAGTATTGGCCACATAGCTGCGATCGCCAGCCGCTCAAACATTATGAAGTAATGCTCCGGATCATCCGAGTCTTTGAGTTGCGGGAGTCTTGGCCACGCCATCGGCGCTATCAGAGCCGCTACTCCCTCAGTCTTGTAGATTTTCGTGCACGTCGCTGTTTCTGTTGTTGCTGCTGCTGCTGTTGTTGTGATTGGGTATGCTTCCGATTCCTGCTGCGCTGGCCTTTGCCCTCAGCAAACTTCATCCTGTGGCAAGCCGAACTGATGTTGTAGCGCGCGCCACCTTTGATCTTGCCGTGACTCTTCTTTGCTGCCGATCAATAAAGGTCTGGAACATTTGTCGTAGGCTGGCCATCTCAGCTACACTTTCTGTGAGATTTTGCGCTGAGGGTGGTTCGCATACCTCAGCATCTTCTTCGCCGTTATTTACCTGTGTAGATTGGGCAGTTGGAAGTTTCTTCGGAGCCATCGCCAACGTGAGGTAGTTTTCAGAACTGCAGACCTCACGGTCGCTTTATGCTCTTTCTTTTAAGTGGCTTCTTTCCAATGTCCTCCTCCGAGTTCTCCCCGAGACTTGTTGCGACACCGCTGCCACCATTTGTGACGGGGCGAACCCCGTGGGTCTAGTAACCGGAATGAACGTTGAGGACACAGGTGTGCTTCTTTTCCCCGCCTTTTTTATTTACACACAAACACAACGCTATTTACATATATACAAACACGCGCTCACACTTGACGAAAACAAAACGGATAAGTATATAAACATACACTAAACACTACAGACAATGTACATACAACTACTGACTACAAAGTCATTAACGCTGTTGTGCTATTGTTCTCTCCTTCTCGATTGACTCCCCCCTTTCTGTCTACCTACACGCTGCTTTTATCATCATAGCCCCTCCCCCTCGGCTGGGCCGATATTGTTATAGGTAAGCATAGGGTACGGAATACAGATACATTTCAATGCTTTACAATGGTAAATAGAACAATATATTGTCTTATTTAACCCCATGCATGGCCATGGCACTTCAACCAACATACAATTATTTACGTTACATATAAGTGTACACTTTTCTCTTTTACAGGTCTTCCTCCCCCTCTCCTTACCAGAGGATGGATCAACACAGGTAAGTTTAAGGTAAGTACATGCCATAGTCATAGGTAAGCTACACTTACTTCATCACACATCCATGTCGATGTTACTTTGACACGTACCACCTACCTAAGCATTGTTGCAGACCATGTTCACCCTTTCATGGAAACGGTATTCCCTGATGGCTGTGGCCTCTTTCAGCAGGATAATGCGCCCTACCACAAAGCAAAAATGATTCAGGAATGGTTTGAGGAGCACAACAACGAGTTTGAGGTGTTTACTTGGCCTCCAGATTCCCCAGATCTCAATCCAATCGAGCATCTGTGGGATGTGCTTGACAAACAAGTCAGATCCATGGAGGCCCAACCTCACAACTTACAGGAGTTAAAGGATCTGCTGCTAACATCTTTTCAGTGTGTTATTGTTGTGGTATTGATAATGTTTGAGCGATGTATGTTTTGGGCAAATACTCTTTGATAACTGTTGTAGGATAAATAAAATTACCCTAATAGTCTTTAAAACATGGGAATGGGTAATAAACTATGATGAATATGACTGGTAATATTTTTAGATGCATCTACAGTATGTGCCTTATTACAGTCAACCATACAAAAAGCTTTAAAGTATTATGTCAGCATATGTTGGGAGTCAAATGGCAGTTAAATGTAAACATGCTAACAGCTCCCTCCTCTGACCAAACAGGCTTTTTGTACAGCACAGTTTGAGTTCATATCACTGTGGGCCTCATGGCACAGTAGTACAGTGCAGAGTCAGATACTGCAGCAGGGTTGATCTCCAGATCCACTTTCTTATCCTTTTTGTTAAGTCTGATGGACATTCTCGGGTCAGGTGGTTGAGCCGGGGTGACAGTACCTTCATCAATCAGCAGCAGAAACTCTGGTTTTGATCCAGGTTTTTGTTGATACCAGTGGAGACCATTTTCAAATCCTTCATATATACAAGACAGTGTGATGTTTCTTCCTTCAGTTGAAGATACGCTGGTTTGACTGGGTTTAATGCTCTCAGCAGCCTCTGCTAAAATAAATAAATAAATAACATTTATTTTATCTGGATATTGCGAATATGTTTATAGTAGAAAATTAATACATGACCAATAAAACATGATGCTTATTATATAACTTACCATTATCATCAGCAACAATGAAGATGAAGAACAGGAGTAACATAATTGTGCTGAATGTCAGATTCAAATAAAACATAAGGTGTTGTTTCTACTGTATGTAACCACATCTAGCTCCCCACCCCCAATTCAGTTAGTCATGTTAACTCCTCTTTCATCTGATATTGTGAAGGTAGCTGAATAAATCTTATTTATGAATATAAACTAGATGTAGATAATCACGTCTGTAATTTAGGATTAGGGATGTATTTGTTTTGAGATGATTGGTTAATTTAAAGTTTAGGTTTACAGTTTCTTTGTACATTTCTACATTTTTTTATTTGCTTGTACAAAGTTTAGTGGCTTTATTTAGTTAGTTTATTATGAAATAGTATTTAATTAATGTATTGTTTTACTACTGCTTGCTTGTTGTAGTGGTTATTTCCTGTCCTGTTTTTAACCACTATGGTGGTTGAGCAGCTTTGTCTGACTCTCCACCTTCAAAGAAAGTCAAGGTCCACAGCAGAATGTAGTCCAAAAAATAAGGCTTGGTTTATTTGAAATAATACAAAAAAGTGTCACTTGGAGGTCTGAAACTAAAATAAAAATAAGGACTGCAAAGATAAACTTGCTGTAAATTTACAGTAAATATTTCCACAGTAAAATACTATATTTTATCATTTACAGTATTATACTGTATGATATTGGGCGTGCCTTAGTTTACAGTAAAATACAAGAAACTGCAATGCATGATTGGATTTTTATTCTTTAGGTGGGAGTTAGAAGCTTACACCAACACCGTTTTCTTTTAATCAGTGTCAGCAAAACACGGCATTGTTTGATTCTGAATCCAGTTTTAGTATACGTCTATATTCATGTGGTAAACCGCGCTTTAGGAAACAAAAATATTCATTTTTCTATCTGGTCCATTTAAATGTGCCTTGACAGTTGAGGTGGTTGAATCGCAAACTTTTTTTAAAACAAGGTGCATATTGAGGTATAATATTTTTAAAAAGTAAATAATTGACACTTGGTGTACATTTGATCGATGCTTTTTTAAATGCATTTCCTCCCAATTTAGCGCACTAAATTTTGTCTGCCGCTGCTGAGAGATACCAGATTGCATCTGAGGAGAGAACGTCACTGTACACGCCTCTTCCAACACGTGTACAGCCCTCCTCTTTTCGCCCATGCATTCTGCACAGGCGTCTCCTCCGCCAATCAGGGTCCGTACACAACGTATGAAGTCCCACCCACCCACACATACATACATACATACATAGTCCAGCCCCCACTGTGCAGACACGGTTGACAATTAGTATCTGCTGCAGGCACTGCCAATTATAAGTTATTGAGCCGGGGTGACAGTACCTTCATCAATCAGCAGCAGAAACTCTGGTTTTGATCCAGGTTTTTGTTGATACCAGTGGAGACCATTTTCAAATCCTTCATATATACAAGACAGTGTGATGTTTCTTCCTTCAGTTGAAGATACGCTGGTTTGACTGGGTTTAATGCTCTCAGCAGCCTCTGCTAAAATAAATAAATAAATAACATTTATTTTATCTGGATATTGCGAATATGTTTATAGTAGAAAATTAATACATGACCAATAAAACATGATGCTTATTATATAACTTACCATTATCATCAGCAACAATGAAGATGAAGAACAGGAGTAACATTATTGTGCTGAATGTCAGATTCAAATAAAACATAAGGTGTTGTTTCTACTGTATGTAACCACATCTAGCTCCCCACCCCCAATTCAGTTAGTCATGTTAACTCCTCTTTCATCTGATATTGTGAAGGTAGCTGAATAAATCTTATTTATGAATACAAACTAGATGTAGATAATCACGTCTGTAATTTAGGATTAGGGATGTATTTGTTTTGAGATGATTGGTTAATTTAAAGTTTAGTTTTACAGTTTCTTTGTACAAAAATATTCATTTTTCTATCTGGTTGCAGCACAGTGGCCAAGCACAGTGGCCAAGATCATCCAGCGTTTTAAAAGAGCAAGGTCCACTCAGAACAGACCTCGCGTTGGTCGTCCAAAGAAGCTGAGTGCACGTGCTCAGCGTCACATCCAACTGCTGTCTTTGAAAGATAGGCGCAGGAGTGCTGTCAGCATTGCTGCCGAGATTGAAAAGGTGGGGGGTCAGCCTGTCAGTGCTCAGACCATACGCCGCACACTACATCAAATTGGTCTGTGTAGTGTGCGGCGTATTTTCTAACAAGGTGCATATTGAGGTATAATATTTTTAAAAAGTAAATAATTGACACTTGGTGTACATTTGATCGATGCTTTTTTAAATGCATTTCCTCCCAATTTAGCGCACTAAATTTTGTCTGCCGCTGCTGAGAGATACCAGATTGCATCTGAGGAGAGAACGTCACTGTACACGCCTCTTCCAACACGTGTACAGCCCTCCTCTTTTCGCCCATGCATTCTGCACAGGCGTCTCCTCCGCCAATCAGGGTCCGTACACAACGTATGAAGTCCCACCCACCCACACATACATACATACATACATACATACATACATACATAGTCCAGCCCCCACTGTGCAGACACGGTTGACAATTAGTATCTGCTGCAGGCACTGCCAATTATGCCCGCTAGATGGCGCCCAGCCGACTAGAGGCAACACCGAGTTTCGAACCGAGGAGTTCAGAAATTCGGTGTTAGTGTGCAAGCAGAATATCCCACTGCGCCATCTGGGCGCCGATGCTCTTAATCACTGGTAATTTGGTGTTGGTTTCGGGAGCTAAGTTGTTAATAGTGCTGTATAATGGTAGTGGTGTGTTGAGTGGTTCTTTTGATAACGTTACTATACACTTCAACTGATTGTGTTGTTATAATTACTGCTTTTGTTTTAGTATAGTAATAGTAAAAAGATATTTGTCTGCTATTTCTTACCTCCCACAAGCCAGACATTGGTGTGTTTTGAGTTAACAAAATAATATAAGCCCAGACACATGCCAAAGCTTAAAGTTTTGTATGTTTTATAATGTTTTACTGTCAGTTTTGTGATTGTGTGAGTGCAACTAACAAAGAATATTTTCCTCACATACTTTTCTTCTTTTGTATTCTATTTTAAGGACTTTTATTTAAATATGATGTTATTTTAGGTTATTTTTATGCACAAAATTCGAAACGTTCACAAACCCTGGCAACAATTTCGGGGGTTTGTTTGAAGAAGTTGTTGAATATTTATGTCTAAAATTCAAATAAAGTTTAAATAAAAGAGGAAATAAAAAGAGAATTGTAGTGTTTCTTTTGTGTGACATCAAGTTTTGTATAGACATTTACATTACATTACATTTTCAGTATTTAGCAGACACTTTTATCCAAAGCGACTTACAGTACTGTGACAGTATACAATCTAAGCAATTAAAGGTTAAGGGCCTTGCTCAAGGGCCCAACAGTGGCAACCTGTCAGTGGTGGGGCTTGAACCAGCAACCTTTCCATTATTAGTCCAGTACCTTAACTACTAGGCCACAATTGTCCCAGACAACGTAGACAACATCTTAGTACACTAAAAACTATCAATAGCACTAAGGTTTTCACTGCAGTACTGGAACCTATTGTGCAGTTTGTACGGTACTTACGGTAATTAACTGGTAACCTATTGCAGTTCATCACTGTAAATATGCTCCACAGTTAGTTATTGTAGAATGACAGTACATTACTGGCAACTGTGCTGCAAATGTACAGTATATTACTGTAAGCTCACTTTAATTCTATTGTAAAATTATGGTAATTAACTGTTAACACATTACAGTTCTTTATTGTAGAAAAGGCTATATAGTTATTTAAAAAAAAAAAAATATACACATTTTATCTAAAGGAACTAATATATGTAACTTAGGTGTGTGTTTTTGTACAGTATAGTATGATTTCCTGTCACTGTGGGCTGCAGAGCACAGTAGTAGAGAGCAGAATCTGATACTGCAGCAGAGGAGATGTTCAGATCCACTCGATTTTTATCTTCATTTATTTTTACAGAAAACCCAGAAACTGCATCTTCTTTCTTATATTCATTAACCAGAATAATGAACTCTGGTCTGAATGTAGAGAACTGACGATACCACTGCAGGTAATTTGTACCAGATCCTTTGTAATTGCAGGATAAAGTAACAGAGTCTCTCTCCAAGACTGTTTTAGTGATTGAAACTGAATTAATTTCCTGTGCGTGATTAAAACCTGTGGACAGAGAAAGAACAATGTTTATTTATATATAAAGATACGAGTGTAAGAAAAAAAACTGACAAGAATCTAGCAGCAGATACATTGTAACTTCTATTTAAGGTTTGGATAAAGGTTCTTATGTGTTATGTGATGTTATTTCTCACCTAAAACAATGGAAAGAAGACACAGAAATCCAAACAATGCCATGACTGATCTGCAGAATAATGTAGCTCAACACCTGCTATCATATCTTATACATAATTAAACCATTTCCTCTCTTTAACTTCCTTTTCCAGCAGTACAGCCCTGTTACAGAGTTTAGTAACATGTAGATGGAGCCTGCCATCATGTGCACACTTACACTCACTACATCTGTACTGTATAACTGATCGTTTATGCAAATATTATATGTAATATGTTTATTCCTACAGAACTGCTGTCTTTTTTATATTTGATGTTAACACTAACTTAAACTCTTGATTTATGTATTATTATGTATTTAATGTATTGCACTACTGACACATAACTGTTAGTACATTTGGTTAATAATAAGTGAAGTATTTATCATGGTAAGCAATAGGCCAGAAGACACTTGCAAAAAGTGCACTGAAAGACACGTCAAAAATGTGCACACACGCATTTAGAAGGCTTACCATATAATCACAAGAGCACTGTACTTACTGTAAAATATGTACAGGGTGAGTCAAAAGTCTCAGGACACTCTTTTATTTCAGAAACGAAAGGGAAAATGACATATCTGAATACCCCAACAAGTAATGGGTGAGGGGGGCCTATCTTTTAGGCTACGTCTGGAACATGGCCGCCATCTTGAAAGCCGCCATATTTAATCAAGGGCAAGTTTTTCCAATGGGAAGGTGGTCATGTAGCATATCAAAGAAGACCAGAATTTTCTCAGAAATCGATTGCTACAATATATCTCTTGTGTATGGTTCTCGGTACCTCAGATCCAACAACGCAGGTCTGGTCAAAGTGGAAAGAAGTGACTGATGCTGGTGTCCCATATGGTCTAGCGGTCAGGATTCCTGGTTTTCATCCAGGCAGCCTGGGTTTGACTCCCGGTGTGGAAATCTATCTTTATGATAGCACTAGAGCAAAACTTTGCCTATTAGTTCACCTGTGCCATGTTGCTGTAGCTCAAGAGGCTTGTTCTGTTGGAACTATGACTGCAGTCTATCAGGGACCAGTGGACATGAGCTGGATGTGGCTGACCGTTGGAATGCCGTGATCGTATCCGGGTTCGAATCCGGGTCACGGCAGGGTATTTTTGTATGCCGTGCTTCAAAGTTTTCCATTCTCTCATTGGTCAAAAGACAGAAATGAGGCCGGAGCTTCAGGGAAGTCACAAGCTCAGTCTCTCAGGGGCCAGAGGTGCAATGAATAACACGTCTGACTATGGATCAGAAGATTCTAGGTTCGACTCCTGGCTGGCTCAGTTACCTTGTGCTCTTTTTTGTCTTTCTTACTCCTTGTGTATGGTTCTTGGTACCTCAGATCCAACAATGCAGGTCTTGTTAAAGTGGAAAGAAGTGACTGATGCTGGCATCAGCCAATGACACGCTCTTCAGTTTCCCATAAGGTGTAGCAGTCAGGATTTCTGGTTTTCACCCAGGTGGCCCGGGTTCGACTCCCGGTATGGGAATTCGTCTTTATGATAGGAGTCGGGCAAAACTTTGCCTATTAGTTCATCTGCACCATGTTGCTGTAGCTCAAGAAGCTTGTTCTGTTGGAACTATGACTGCAGTCTATCAGTCTATCAGTGGCTGATCGTTGGAATGCCTTGATCGTATAGTGGTTAGTACTCTGCGTTGTGGCCGCAGCAACCCCAGTTCGAATCCGGGTCACGGCAGAAACACATTTTCCTAGGCAGGTTGAGACGAGGTGGCTGTGTGGTTAAGGCGATGGACTGCTAATCTGTTGTGCTCTGCATGCGTGGTTTTGGAAACCAGACCTTTAAACATTGATCAAAAGCCCTTAAATTTCTTGCTTTCAGCTCTGATAATTAAGCTCCACCTTTACAACATATTGGTACTACTCACATAAAATACAACTGTAACACCAGAGAGAAACAGCACATCTTATACAGGAATTTTTTAATGCAGTTGTGTTTTTGGCTTACTTCATGGAGGTAGAGCATGTTCTGACGTGGTAATTAAGGCAATGGACTGCTAATCCATTGTGCTCTGCACGTATGGGTTCGAATACCATCCTCATTGAAAACCAGAATTTTAAGCATTGAACAAAACCCCTGAAACTCTTGCTATCTGCTCTGTGTAAAATATTGGCACTACTCACAAAAAACTCACAACTGTAACACCAAATAGAAACAGCTCATCTTATACAGCCATTCTTTTAATACAATGTTAATGACATACAGATTAGTAACCACTGTTTAATGGTCTCCACTTTGTGGATTTGTGGAGCTGAATTATTGAGCATGCATTAAGAATTTAAAAGGTATTGTTTTCGATGAGGATGGGATTCGAACTCACGCGTGCAGAGCACAATGGATTAGCAGTCCATCGCCTTAACCACTCGGCCACCTCGTCTGGTCAAGCTATGTGGAATGTTATTTCTGGTTGAAGAAAACCTTCTCCAGAGCGCTCTGGACCTCAGACTGCGGTGAAGGTTTATCTTCCAACATGACAACAACCCGAAGCACACAGCCAAGAGAACAAAGGAGTGGCTTCGGAGAAAGTCTGTGAATGTCCTTGAGTGGCTCAACCAGAGCCCAGACCTGAATCCAATCAAACATCTGTGGAAGGAGCTAAAAAAAACATGATGGATATGCCAAAGAGGAATGGGCAGAAATGTCCAGAAGCAAGTGTGCCAAGCTCGTAGCTTCTTTCCCAAGACGCCTTGAAGCTGTAATTGCTGCCAAAGGTGCATCAACCAAGTATTAGGCTGTGTACATAAGTGTGTGTACATACAGTATATGCAACCCCTAAATAACTCATTTTTCTCAGTAAAATAAAATTGCATATTTTCTAAACCCTGTTTTATTTTTGTAATTATTGGTGATTGTGTGTAGATGTTTGAGGGAAAACAAGAACTCAATCTGATATAGAATGAGTCTGTAACATAATAAAACGTGGAGAAGGTGAAAAGGGTGTGCAGACTTTCCGGCTTGACTCTATATTATATAGCTTTCTGCTGCTGCTAGGGCAGAGGTAGCCTAGTGGTTAAGGTACTGGACTAGTAATCAAAAGGTCACTGGTTGAAGCCCCACCACTGCCAGGTTGCAGCTGTTGGGCCCTTGAGCAAGGCCCTTAACCCTCAATTGCTCACAGTGTATACTGTCACTACTGTGAGTCGCTTTGGATAAAGGCATCTGCTAAATGCTGAAAATGTAAATGCTTGCAAGCTCTTTTACTAAAACACAGAAGATATTTGTAGTAGGAGTTCCAACTCATGATTTTGCAGAAGGTTCCATCTTCTAACTGTACAGCTGAAACGATTATAAAATAAACCTGACAGAACTGTGGTTCCAGGAAATTTTGTAACAGCCATCCTCTGTAACACAGATGTACTCTCAGTTTTTGGGCAGCATAAACCTCTCACATGACCTGGAAACTCTGCAGACCTCTTTGTGTAGCTAGAGATACCTTGGAGGTTGTAAAACAGTTGCCTAACATTTACATTTGCACTGGCCATAATTTTCTCAGCTTTTCTGGATAAGATTCTCCACCTGAGGAATCTCTTTACTATCTGAGTAGGCACATGCGTTGTTCCATTAAAAAACCTTTAGGAAATGCTGATGTTGCTCACAGTGGTCCCCAGTTCTGCACACTTTCTGCCAGGTGCATCAACAAATGAACATTAAAAGAAACATTAGCAGCACCATATAGTTAAACACAAATTTGTGAAGAGCTTGTTTTCTACTTGACTCACTTTGATGGCATCCTGGAGAAGAATGTGCAGTGCAAAAACTAATAAAAATAGATGATTCAAATATTTCTTCTTCAAAATGTTGTTCAAGACAGGTATTGCATAAAAAAGCAAAAGTTACCTCCATTCACTTGCTGTCCAATACTGATTGACCTTGGTGCCCTTGTGACCTCTACTGGTGGTTTAATATAAAGCAGTAGCTTGTCTAGAATGCTGGTTTTTGTGCTCAAGTACCAGTCTTTCTCATGGTGCTTACTGTCTAGCCAGAGAGATGCAAGCTGTCTAGTGGGTCATAAGCAGACACTGTCTCTTCAAAATGTATCACAGTGTGCAATTAGAAATCAAAGGTGGCATTAAATTGGTAAACATGTAAAGTCTGTCTAATTACATGTGGTTACAAAGGTACTTTATGAAAACAGCACAAAGCTTTCAAATGCTTCCTAGTCCTGACAGTCGACTAATTAAAAGAAATGTTTACTATTTTGAGCTTTAAATATTTATCATGTTTCAACTATATAAAAAGAGGTTATAACCAGTCTATGTACTGATACTGGAGGTTTTGATAGTTTTGTAATGCAAGCACCGACCACTCTTACCAGCTCAACTAGACAACATAGTTTTGACGGTCAGTCACGCAGATCAAAGTAACACAAAGGTTCTTCTTTCTGCTGGCTCGTTGGTCTAGGGCAGGGGTATTCAATTAAAATTTAAAGAGGTCCAGTTAGAGAAAATTTCTTGAAGCAAATATATATATATATATATATATATTTAACATATATATTGATATATATTATATATAAATAGCCTAGTAGTTGTATCAACATCTGCATGTAATCAATAACTGACTGTCAAATCAGATGTCTGTTTGTTTATTAGGATTTTAACGTCATGTTTTACACTTTGGTTACATCATGACAGGAACGGTAGTTACTCATTACACAAGACTCATCAGGTCACAAGGTTATATCGAACACAGTCATGGACAATTTAGTGTCTCCAATTCACCTCACTTGCATGTCGTTGGACTGTGGGAGGAAACCGGAGCACCGAAGGAAACCCACGCGAACACGGGGAGAACATGCAAACTCCACACAGAGAGGACCCGGACCGTCCCACCTTATCAAACCTTTCTCTTATCAAATTAAGACAAAATAAAAATAAATTGTGCTCCAGTGGGAAGTAAGAACAGAAATGAGTCTCTCCATCACGGATTAAATGCTGTATTTTCGCTGTACACGTTTCTTTTTTGGAGAGCGTCATTTGTCTCCTGTCTCACTCGTCTTTTTCTCAACTTTCTCCTGCACAGTCGTCTGTATCTCTCCCTTCGTTTTTTCTACGTTCGCTATCTTCCTTTTTCTTTTCACCATCTTTCCACATGTAAATCGCCTCTAACTCTCTCATCTGTCTGCACTGTAGAGTCGCAGTGTTTACCGGCTGGAATGCACAGACTTGATTGGCTGAGTTGTGTCACGTGATTGGTCTGTGCGTTTTCTCATCCGCTAAACCGCTACTGTAAAGACTACAAAAGCTGCGCCGGTTAAAATAGAAGCGCCCCGTCAGGTTTCAAATAATAACTTTCTGTTTTGGCTGTAGGTCCGGGTCCGTATGGGACAGCTTCTGGGTCCGGATCCGGACCGCGGTCCGCCTGTTAGTGACCTCTGGTCTAGGGGTATGATTCTCGCTTTGGGTGCGAGAGGTCCTGGGTTCAAATCCCGGACGAGCCCTTGGTTAATGACATGTTTTGTTGAACTATTCAAAAAACTTATCAAGTGTCTCGTTAAAATCTAATGATCAAACAAAAATGACACATGCTGATACACTGGTAGAAGTTGGTAAGCTTATGTGGATGTAAATACCTTCCAGTCAGCTTCAAGTTTTTTTTTCTTCTACAGATTTTAGAATCTTTGGGCAAATTTAAAGAGTTGAAAATGTTTACAAAATTCAAACAGCAAGGAGCATGAAGTCAACACGACAAGATAAAATATCATGGTAATGTAAATGTTACAAAATCTCTTGTATAACTAACCGATTAAAGACAGCGTCACAACGTTTGTATTGTACAGTTTGGGTGGATAAACATGATACATAACGTAAACAGTGTGAAGCATAAAGTCAGTGGGACTGCACACAGCTCCTGTCAAATGCTTCCAAGTCTTTTAATTTTGACAAAGCGAGTCTTTAATGACACCTCATGCTTAAACTGTTAGAAATGCTTTAATGAAGCTCTGCATTGAATTTTGTTTTGTCATGAATAAACTTCCCAGTGCAACCAGTCAACATGGTTTTGACGCTAAGCCACTGAGGTCAAAGAAATGCCCTGGTTTCTGTCCCAGCTGGCTCGTTGATCTAGGGGTATGGTCTCCTCTTAGGGTGCGAGAAGTCCCGGGTTCAAATCCCGCACGAGCCCTTTTTTATTCACGTTTAATTTAACAACAGCCTCTTCAGGTTCCCATGCAGGCCACTTCAGGTCAGTCACGCAAATCAAAGTAACACAATGACTCTTGTTCCTGCTGGCTCGTTGGTCTAGTGGTATGATTCTCGCTTCGGGTGCGAGAGGTCCCAAGTTCAAATCCCGGACGAGCCCTCAACTTGTCAAATGCTTTGTTGAACTATACAAAAAACTTATCAAGTGTTCGTTAAAATGTAAGTACCTAAAGTAAGTACCTAAAAAGCACATAGAGACAAATTTGCATTTGCATTGAGACAAGCATTTAGATAAATTAAATCGATGACAAAAATATAGCTGATTATGTTTGAAAAACTACGGGTTGCCATATGATCCCAAGAACATTATTTTGTAACAGGACGGGTTGTGCCTCACCACTAAGATGCCAAGTGGAGCCCTGCACCTGCAAGAACTGAAAACAAGCCCAATTTGCAGGATTACCAGTCTATGTACTGAAACTGGAGGTTTTGATAGTTTTGTAATGCAAGCACCGACCACACTTACCAGCTCAACCAGAAAATATAGTTTTGAAGGTCAGTCACACAGATCAAGGTAACACAAAGACTCTTGTTCCTGCTGGCTTGTTGGTCTAGGGGTATGATTCTCGCTTTGGGTCCCAGGTTCAATTCCTGGATGAGTCCTCGTTTAGTCGAATGCTTCATTGAACTATACAAACAACTTATCAAGCGTCCCGTTAAAATCTAATGATCAAACAAAAATGACACATGCTGATACACTGGTAGAATTTGGTGAGCTTATGTGGATGTAAATACCCTTCATAACAATTCTTCCAGTCAGCTTAAAGTTTTTTTTTTCTTCTACAGATTTTCAAAGCATTAAAAATGTTACGAAATCCAAACAGCAAGGAGCATGAAGTCAACACGACAAGATAAAATATCATGGTAATGTAAATGCTGCAAAATCTCTTGTATAACTAACCGATTAAAGACAGCATCACAACGTTTGTATTGTACAGTTTGGGTGGATAAACATGATACATAATGTAAACAGTGTGAAGCATAAAGTCAGTGGGACTGCACACAGCTCCTGTCAAATGCTTCCAAGTCTTTTCATTTGACAAAGCGAGTCTTTAATGACACCTCATGCTTAAACTGTTAGAAATGCTTTAATGAAGCTCTGCATTGAATTTTGTTTTGTCATGAATAAACTTCCCATTGCAAGCAGTCAACATGGTTTTGAGATCAAAGAAATGCCCTGGAATTTGTTCTAGCTGGCTCGTTGGTCTAGGGGTATGATTCTTGCTTAGGGTGCGAGAGGTCCCGGGTTCAAATCCCGGACGAGCCCTTGTTTACTCGCGTTTAATATATCAACTGCATCTTCAGGTTCTAATCCCAGTGTGCAAATGGAAATGAAACGGGGTGATTAAATGGCAAAACTTGAACAGCTTTCTATGTGGATGCCAAACCACATTATTAAAATTCTAACCTTTAGCTTAAACTTTGTCCTCGTACAATTAAAACAAACAAAAAAACCTTTATAAAATCATGCTGCCAGAGTTATTTTAAAAGCCATCGAGAGGTTTTGTGAATCCATGTTTAAATGTAAAGCACTGTCATTGTGAAGGAAAGTCAAACAGTGCAGAGTATGAAGTCAACACGACAAGGAAAATCTCATGTCAACATAAATTTCTTTCAATCTTTAGTATTAATAACAGATAATACAAAACATTATAGCGTTTGTTTTATGTAGAAAAAGAAATAAATATTACTAACTTTATTATTAGAATATTAAATGCTGTTTTGTTGCCTCTGAATTAAATTATTAGACAAGATCTGTTTTATGTTTTTATTTGTATGTAAAAAAAAAAAATAATAATTGAACCAACTGATCAATGACATGTAAATTAAAGTTGATTTAATTATTTTAAAAATGTTGTCATAAAGAATTGTAACTTTAGATATTTGGTTACTGTAATATTTGGGTAAATTTAAAGGACTTTTAGTCGTCGTAGGATGGTTTGTCCAAGATTTGTGATTCTTGGGTAAATTTTGGGAGGTGTCTTGTTAAAATCCAAGTCTTTACAGTTGACTAATTAAAACCAGTTTGCCAAAGTGTAGGCTTCAAATATGATCAAAGTAACACAAAGACTCTTATTCCCACTGGCTTGTTGGTCTAGTGGTATGATTCTTGCTTTGGGTGCGATAGGTCCTGCGTTCAAATCCCGGACGAGCCCATGTTTAGTGGAATGCTTCGTTGAACTATACAAAAAACTTATCAAGAGTCCTGTTAAAATCTAATGATCAAACAAAAATGACACATGCTGATGTAACAGTGTTAAATGATGCTCACGTTTATGTCTATAGTTCAGGGCCATCTTTTGGTCATATGCCGCCAGCACCTTTTTCAATTAAGCTAACTGAATGCTGGGAGATCTGCAGCAGATAGAGTGAGCACTGCTGTGGGTAAGTTTGTCTAAGCAAAGCTCCTGAAATAAATTTATCACAAAAAAACCAATTGATAACACAAAGCGAAATTAGTTAATTAGAAAAAGATATTTAATAAACAGTAAATTAAACTGTGTTGAGAGTGAATTTAGAGAAACTTAAACATTACATCACTCACGTCTTAGTAAAAACATTCTTTATTTATACCCACAATCTCCATAGTTCGTCAACAGGTCAAAAAAATGAACAAAACTAGTTTGTTTCCTTTTTTTTCATGTAATGTTCAGGGGTGCGTTTCCCAAAACGTTCGTAACGCTAAGTACTTCGTAACCTCGTACTTACGAACATTCTTAAATTTACGAGTGTTTCCCGAAACCTTTCGCAACTAACATAGTACTTAAAATCGTTAGTAAATTAAGAGTAGTCTGACCCATTCGTAACTCACTAAGTACCTCTTAACTTGAACTTTACGTGCCCAAAACCGATTAATTAAGCCAATTTGCCTTTAAAAAAGCTCACAGATGCACTGGGTCTATACACCGCAACATCACCTTTATAAAAAATATTAACTATCATGAAATATATATATTAAATTATACTTTATACTTGAATTGTGCTTATATATACATACATACATACATACATACACACACACACACACACACTGTTCAGCCATAACATTAAAACCACCTTCTGGTTTCTACACTTACTGTTCATTTCATTACCTCCACTTACCATATATAGAAGCACTTTGTAGTTCTACAATTACTGACTGTAGTCCATCTGTTTCTTTGCATGCTTTGTTAGCCCAACACACCAGCACAACACACACTAACTGGTTTTAATGTTATGGCTGCTCAGTATATATATATATATATATATATATATATATATATATATATATATATATATATATATATATATATATATATATATATATATATATATATATATATACTGTATATATATATATATATATTAGGGCTGTCGAAGTTAACGCGATAATAACGCATTAACGCAATCTCAATTTAACGCGATTTAAAAAAATAGTGCTGTTAACGCAAATTCTATTTGGCCCTGCGAGTCATCCGTAGTTCATGTTGAGACTTGCCACCGTTTTTCATTTGCGGTTTGTTAACATAATGTAATCAAGCGTGTAGTGATGCACTCGCTTAATAAAGAAATAAATACACGGTATATTCACAAGTTGTCGGGAGCAGAACACTTTATTAACTCCTTCTGTTACGGTACCGGACAGCTAGAGTCATCGCGTTAGCCAAGCATGCTATTCCATGAACTATGGAAGCCCCAAAGGGTCAAAACACACTCACTTCGTGTAGAAACGTCCATCAAATGTCACGATACAACCACAGAAAAGTCTGTTACAATAACTACGCCTTATCCCACCTAAAGCACCGCTGATCTACAATGTTTGAAGAAATTCTAACCTACAATCTGACATTTATACGAAGTCAAGGGTCTCTGCTGGATAGTATTACTGCCTAGTATGTGAGTGAATTACAGTTTTCTCTTGTCCCAGCAGTTTTTAACATAAGTACATTTAGCATAAAATGTGTTCACCATTTTAATTGTAACATTTCACTTAAAAATCCTTGTTTTCTTTTTTTTTTTAATGCGATTAATCGCGATTAACTATATGAAATTCTGAGATTAATCGCGATTAAAAATTTTAATCGTTTGACAGCCCCAATATATATATATATATATATATATATATATATATATATATATATATATATATATATATATATATACAGTGTATCACAAAAGTGAGTACACCCCTCACATTTCTGCAAATATTTCATTATATCTTTTCATGGGACAACACTATAGACATGGAACTTGGATATAACTTAGAGTAGTCAGTGTACAGCTTGTATAGCAGTGTAGATTTACTGTCTTCTGAAAATAACTCAACACACAGCCATTAATGTCTAAATAGCTGGCAACATAAGTGAGTACACCCCACAGTGAACATGTCCAAATTGTGCCCAAATGTGTCGTTGTCCCTCCCTGGTGTCATGTGTCAAGGTCCCAGGTGTGAATGGGGAGCCGGGCTGTTAAATTTGGTGTTTTGGGTACAATTCTCTTATACTGGCCACTGGATATTCAACATGGCACCTCATGGCAAAGAACTCTCTGAGGATGTGAGAAATAGAATTGTTGCTCTCCACAAAGATGGCCTGGGCTATAAGAAGATTGCTAACACCCTGAAACTGAGCTACAGCATGGTGGCCAAGGTCATACAGCGGTTTTCCAGGACAGGTTCCACTCGGAACAGGCTTCGCCAGGGTCGACCAAAGAAGTTGAGTCCACGTGTTCGGCGTCATATCCAGAGGTTGGCTTTAAAAAATAGACACATGAGTGCTGCCAGCATTGCTGCAGAGGTTGAAGACGTGGGAGGTCAGCCTGTCAGTGCTCAGACCATACACCGCACACTGCATCAACTCGGTCTGCATGGTCGTCATCCCAGAAGGAAGCTGACGCACAAGAAAGCCCGCAAACAGTTTGCTGAAGACAAGCAGTCCAAGAACATGGATTACTGGAATGCCCTGTGGTCTGACGAGAGCAAGATAAACTTGTTTGGCTCAGATGGTGTCCAGCATGTGTGGCGGCGCCCTGGTGAAAAGTACCAAGACAACTGTATCTTGCCTACAGTCAAGCATGGTGGTGGTAGCATCATGGTCTTGGGCTGCATGAGTGTTGCTGGCACTGGGGAGCTGCAGTTCATTGAGGGAAACATGAATTCCAACATGTACTGTGACATTCTGAAACAGAGCATGATCCCCTCCCTTCGAAAACTGGGCCTCATGGCAGTTTTCCAACAGGATAACGACCCCAAACACAACCTCCAAGATGACAACTGCCTTGCTGAGGAAGCTGAAGGTAAAGGTGATGGACTAAACCCAATTGAGCACCTGTGGCGCATCCTCAAGTGGAAGGTGGAGGAGTTCAAGGTGTCTAACATCCACCAGCTCCGTGATGTCATCATGGAGGAGTGGAAGAGGATTCCAGTAGCAACCTGTGCAGCTCTGGTGAATTCCATGCCCAGGAGGGTTAAGGCAGTGCTGGATAATAATGGTGGTCACACAAAATATTGACACTTTGGGCACAATTTGGACATGTTCACTGTGGGGTGTACTCACTTATGTTGCCAGCCATTTAGACATGAATGGCTGTGTGTTGAGTTATTTTCAGAAGACGGTAAATCTACACTGCTATACAAGTTGTACACTGACTACTCTAAGTTATATCCAAGTTTTATTTCTATAGTGTTGTCCCATGAAAAGATATAATAAAATATTCGCAGAAATGTGAGGGGTGTACTCACTTTTGTGATACACTGTATATATATATATATATATATATATATATATATATGTGCAGGTCATTCATTTAATTTTGACTATAAAATAAGCACTGTTGTATTTCAATGTTTAAATCATTTTATTATTTTTTATAACTAAATCAATAGATGGCATTGGTTAGCTATAATTCTGCTATTGAAAACTGCTTGGCCATGAAGTCCTGTTGATCAGGTAAAGCTATTTGACTGGACTGTGCAGAGGAAGGCCCAGGAGATGACCCAGGACTGCTGCAAAATGAAGGCTGCACAAGAGATGGGGTAGATGGGTAGATGGGAACTTTAAACATACATCTACTCCCCCAGCTATCCCTTCAGTGGCTGCTGGACTTAATATTGTCAGTAATGCTTCCTCTTCCACAGTAAGGCCTGTTGCAGATAACTGACCTACACCTGTCTTGGCTCTCTCTTTCCTGAATTACGCCCCAGTTTGCGCTGTAGACTTGGCATGCTTTTCTGGATTGATGCGCCTATTTATAGCCTTAATATGCGACTGATAGCGATTTCAAATGTAAAGTTTTTATACCAGTAATTTAAAGATCTATTGGTTAGTAGTTTGTAAAAAAGGTTTTCTTGAAGAATTATTTGCTTTTTGTGATGTAATAATGAGAAATTATATGATAATCGGTGATTCAGTTTTCGACTGGTGGTGCCTTTTCAGAGGCGGAGCAAACAAAGAACTACTTACACCTCGTTCGTAGTTTCGGAGACTTACGAGGGCTTTTGGGAAACAGGCGCAAAATTGGCGTTCTTAAAGTTACGTCATTCTTAAAGTTGTTCGTAAATCGCTAAGATCAATCGTTATCGGGAAACGCTCCCCAGTTCGTTAGCTGATGTGCAAAGAATCTCAAACATCTGAAACTTCCATTTGTCTCAAAACCACAAAAAACACTCCACTTTCAGTCTAGTGTCACTTTAATTTGGCCCAGTTCTAGTGCAGAGAGAAAGGTTCATGGCAGGGTGTACTCACGAAGGGAACGAGAGAGAATGGGCATTTCCTCTTTAATGCATGCTACAGAGTGCGAGACAGAGTTTGAGTTGCTGTTCTAAAGTTTTCCAAGATAACACCACTGAATCCACTTGCACGTTATCCAAAACGACTGGAACCAGACTTTTCTGTGACAAAAACAACCACCGACTTGAAACTGATCTAAATTAGCCTCACGTTACTGAAATCTGACTAACGGGACTGTTCCCATTCATCTACGCAACTCACGCCACACTGTTTGTTTACACGGTTCCGGGGAAGATTCTAAGGAGATCCCAAACAAATAAAAAAATTGTCCAACATTTGCAATGCCTCCTCAGAGATAACTAGCTATCAAAATACCAAGTTTTTGCTCTATCTTGTCGATCAGAATTAAGTACTTTTCAAACAGCAAATTACAGAGTCTGTGTTATGTGTAAAAGTACCACGAAGTGACAACCTACTGTACATGACAATTCATGTGTTACAAAAGCTTTACAGTACATGCTACAGTACCTGCATCTTTGATATATGAGTAAACGTTACCAGATAAAATACATCTGTTTAAAAAGCAAACAGCCCCACCTAGTGAGAACAAAACACTTTTCACATGAAGGACTTTTTGTGCAGCATGACTGGAGTTGCTGTTACTGTGGGTTCCATGGCGCAGTAACACAGTGCAGAATCTGTTACAGCAGCAGAGGAGATCTTCAGCTCCACTTTCATATCTTCTGTATTAAGAGTTATGGACAGACGTGGATCAGCTGGTTTAGCATATGTGGCATCTTTTGTGGATCGCATAATCAGCCCCAGAAACTCTGGTTTTGATCCAGGTTTTTGATGATACCAGTGGAGTCTATATGGTGATCCTGTATATGTACAGGACAGTGTGATGCTGCTTCCTTCTGTTAAAGATAAGCTGGTTTGGTCTGGTTCAATGCTGTCAGCAGCCTCTGCTATAAAAACATAATTTACTCAAACCAATATCAAATAAAGTGTATTAAAATAAATAATTAAATTATAATAACAACAATACAAATACTACTACTACTAATAATAGTAATACTAAATGTAATTAACAAAGAGTAAATATATATTTACCAGTGTGAGCAACAACAATAAATGCTAAAACAAGGAGTAACATGGTTGTTCTGTGTGTCAGGTCAAATAAGCAGCTTTAAAGAAAATGCATGTTTGTACATTTTGTTCTCACATCTAGCTCCCCCCACAGTCATAGTGAATCATGAGGAGGGTCTAAATCTAGAAGCAGCTTCCTTAATGCTTTTCTGCCTGTGCTGACTTATAATTCAGCATTTTAGTACACAGTGCTAGGCTACTTACAAAGACTGTGGTTAAATTAGCTTCTTTTTACTTTCCACAGAAGATGGTATGAAACAACATTTGTTTTTTTTCCCAGAAGACAGAAGTCACCCACAAGTCATGCAGTTTGGTAGCATTTTTTATAGATTAAAATTTTATACATTACAAAACATAGTTGAGTACACTTGGTAGTATTAAGATCACTTATTATTGTGCCAGATTGCCAGTACAAAACCAATACAGATTCATTCTTAGTATGTCACTGTACGCCCACAGCAAACATTGAAAAAAATGTACTGCAGATAATTTAAGTTACTTATTATATTAATAATATTAATTTTAAAGAGAGACAAAGAAATATATGAAAGAGTCAAATAAAAATTATACAGATCATCAATACAGAGCAGCTTTCATTGCCATAATACAAAATAAATGAAAAGAAAGAACAGTGCAGATCAGGTCTCTGTGACACTAAAAGCCTCTGTGTGCTCTGGTGCTGCCCCCTATATAAGAGGTGTGCTGGAGCAAAGACCTTGGGAACTATTGTGGCTTGGTTGGACTGCTTTACAGGACTCTGTTCCAATCTGTAGGGTCTGTTATTGCGCATGTTAAGTCATGTTTGTGGCTCTTGCTCATACTAAGTCATGTTTGTAGCCCTTGCTCATACTAAGTCATGTTTGTAGCCCTTGCTCATACTAAGTCATGTTTGTAGCCCTTGCTCGTGCCAAGTCGTGCTGTAGCCCGTGCTCGTGCCAAGTCGTGCTGTAGCCCGTGCTCGTGCCAAGTCGTGCTGTAGCCCGTGCTCGTGCCAAGTGTGTTTAGTTTTGTTTGGTTTTGTATGTTATGGTTTTGTCTTTTGTTATCAATAAATATCCTTTGTTAGCTTATACATCTCTGCGTGTGTGTCCACCCTTATTGTCTTGTCCTAGCCCCCCCGTTACATAATAGTTCCCCAAACTTGGACACAGCAAGATGTTTTTTGTTCAAGAGTTCCCTGACTATGACTCCATGGGTTTCCCTCAGACCTGCACGCTTAGTAGGCCAGCTCCTTATGATGGAAGCAACCTCGGTGTGGAAGGCTTCCTTCATCAGTGCAAGCTCTACTTGCAGTACCTCAGTGACCCTCAGCCCACTGAGAAACAACAAGTGTTGTTCATGATGTCTCGGCTGAGGGGTGAAGCTCGTGAATGGGCTAGGAAGCTATGGTCTGAAGGGGGAGCTGAGCTGAACTGGGTGCAAGTGTTTGAGGGCCTCATGCGAGTTGAATTTAAACCAAGCAACCCCTGCCGGTTTGGTGTGGGGAGGTTTTCCCAACCTCCTGTACCCATTGGTGACGCTCCCAGCAGCAAAGCGCCCACTGCAGCTTATACCCGGCATCCAGTGCCCACTGGGGATGTTAAAATTCCCCCAGTGCCCACTGCTGATGTGGTCCGGGTGCCAGTGCCCGCTATCAAAGCTCGTGACCGTCCCATGTCCATGTTAGGAGCCAGTCAGGTTAGTTTGTCTAGTCATGTTCCTTGTAAAGACCCCAATGGCTCCAGGGGTCCTTCTGTTTTTTCGTCGGCTCCAGTTCCAGGTACTCAAGTTCAGGTCAGTCCTCTGCTGGTTCCATCTGTTTCCTTGACTCCTAGTCAGCCTAAGTCAATGTCTAAGAAAGTCCATGGCCGTAACATGCCAGTTCAGTCCATGTCATGTTTGCCAGTTTCAGGTACTCAGGTTCGGGTGAGTCCTCTGCTGGTTCCGTCTGTTTCCTTGACTCATAATCAGTTTAAGTCTTTGTCTAGGAAAGTTTATGACTGTATCCTGCCAGTTCGGTCATGTTTGCCAGTGTCTAGTTCAGTCCAGTCCATGTCATGTTCGCTAGGTCAGACTCGTCCAGCCACTGCGTTTAGTCCAGTTAATTCTGTTAGTCCGTCGATCTTGTCTGTTTCAAGTCCGTCTGTCCAGTCTTGTCCAAGTCCGTCTGTCCAAGTCTGTCCTGTGTCTAAGTCAGGTTCAGTAAGTTCAAGTTTGTCTGGTCATGCTTGCGCAGTAAGTCAACCTGTCATGCCCTGTCCGTCTGTCCAGGTCCGTCCTGTCCCTTTGTCAGGTTCAGTAAGTCCTGATTTGTCTGGTCAGGCTTGTTCATTCAGTCAGCCTGTCATGTCTTGTCCATCTGTCCAAGTTCATCATGTCTCTAAGTCAGGTTCCATGAGTTCTAGTTTGTCTAGTTATGTTCCATGTTCATCTGTCTCTGTCAGTTCCAAGTGTCAGTCATCAGACCAGGATTTTAAAGAGAAATTGTTTGTAGTCTCGGGTCCTCTAGCCAACCAGTCAGAGTCTACCAAGTCTGAGTTATTTCTAAGTTGCGTTTTTTACCCAAGAAACCTGTTACTGACTCAAGAAGCCTCTTCAAGTTCCAAGCAGCTGATTCAAGAAACCTCTCCAGGTTCCAAGCAGCTGATTCAAGAAACCTCTATAGGTTCCAAGCAGCTGATTCACGAAACCTCTCCAGGTTCCAAGCGGCTGACTCAAGACGAAGCTGTTCCTGTCTTCTGTTTCCTCGTTGGCGCTCCCTGACGTCGCTTCTGTTTCCTCGTTGGCGCTCCCTGACGTCGCTTCTGTTTCCTCGTTGGCGCTCCCTGACGGCGCTTCTGTTTCCAAGTTGACACCCATTGACGGTGCTTCTGAACTCTCGCCGGCGCTCCCCGATGGCGCTTCTGTTCCCGAGTTGGCGCTCCCCGATGGCGCTTCTGTTCCCGAGTTGGCGCTCCCCGAAGGCGCTTCTGTTCCCGAGTTGGCGCTCCCCGATGGCGCTTCTGTTCCCGAGTTGGCGCTCCCCGAAGGCGCTTCTGTTCCCGAGTTGGCGCTCCCCGAAGGCGCTTCTGTTCCCGAGTTGGCGCCCCACGATGGCGCTTCTGTTCCCGAGTTGGCGCCCCACGATGGCGCTTCTGTTCCCGAGTTGGCGCCCCACGATGGCGCTTCTGTTCCCGAGTTGGCGCCCCCCGAAGGCGCTTCTTTTCCCGAGTTGGCGCCCCCCGAAGGCGCTTCTTTTCCCGAGTTGGCGCCCCCCGAAGGCGCTTCTTTTCCCGAGTCGGCACCCCCCGATGGCGCTTCTGTTCCCGAGTCGGCGCCCCCGATGGTGCTTCTGCTCTCAGGCCGGCACCTCCAGAGGGTGCTTCGGAACTCTTGTTGGCGCCACAGATGGCGCTTCTGCTCTCAAGTCGGCGCCCCCGATGGCGCTTCTGCTCTCAAGTCAGCACTTCCAGAGGGTGCTTCTGAACTCACGTTGGTGCCCTCCGACGGCACTTCTGAACTCTCGTCGGCACCCTTAGATGGTGCTCCTGGCTCCTCATCAGCGCCCCACGACGGCGCTTCTTTTTCGTCGTTGGTGCCCCCTGATGGCACTTCTGTTCCCGAGTTGGCGCCCCCCGAGGGCGCTTCTGTTTCAGAGTTGGCGGCCCCCGATGGCGCTCCTGTCAAGTCAGCACCCCGAAAGGGTGCTTCTGAACTCTCGTTGGCTGGTTTTCCGTCAGCAGCCTGTGTTGCAGCGATTTTGTCATGCCTGCCTCAGAACTTTCTCAATGACTTTAAATTTGCCCCGCAGGGCCCAGGACCTCCTTGTGTTTTTTGCTTTCTAGGCCCCTTGGGGGGGCGGGTTATGTAACACTGAAAGCCTCTGTGTGCTCTGGTGCTCCTGATGTGCCACGCCCCCCTCTCCATGAGCACACTCTGTCTCCTACCACGCCCTAGCTCATGATTGGTTCATTCAAACTGATTGGCTCCAGCTGCCCCCTATATAAGAGGTGTGCTGGAGCAAAGACCTTGGGAACTATTGTGGCTTGGTTGGACTGCTTTACAGGACTCTGTTCCAATCTGTAGGGTCTGTTATTGCGCATGTTAAGTCATGTTTGTGGCTCTTGCTCATACTAAGTCATGTTTGTAGCCCTTGCTCATGCTAAGTCATGTTTGTAGCCCTTGCTCATGCTAAGTCATGTTTATAGCCCTTGCTCATGCAAAGTCATATTGTAGCTCTTGCTCATGCAAAGTCAGTTATGTTGTAGCTCTTGCTCATGCGAAGTCATGTTGTAGCTCTTGCTCATGCGAAGTCATGTCGTAGCTCTTGCGAAGTCATGTCGTAGCTCTTGCTCATGCGAAGTCATGTCGTAGCTCTTGCTCATGCGAAGTCATGTCGTAGCTCTTGCTCATGCGAAGTCATGTCGTAGCTCTTTCTCATGCGAAGTCATGTCGTAGCTCTTGCTCATGCGAAGTCATGTCGTAGCTCTTGCTCATGCGAAGTCATGTCGTAGCTCTTGCTCATGCTAAGTCATGTTTGTAGCCCTTGATCATGCTAAGTCTTGTTTCTAGTTTAGTTAGCTGTGTTTCTCCTTGTTTGCCTTGTTAGTCCATGTGTGTTTAGTTTTGTTTGGTTTTGTATGTTATGGTTTTGTCTTTTGTTATCAATAAATATCCTTTGTTAGCTTATACATCTCTGCGTGTGTGTCCACCCTTATTGTCTTGTCCTAGCCCCCCCGTTACAGTCTCATTGTGCAGAAATAGGAAAATTGTACCAATCAATTGATTTATCATATTAATTAAAATGGCAAAAAAAACATTAAGGATTACTTCTGTCAGTCTATGCACACAACAGAGCTAACAAACCCCTAAAAACAAACCCAATTTTCAGAAAAGTTTGGACACTTTTTAAAGTGCAGTAACACAAGAATTTGTGATTCTTTTCATTTTCTTGAACCTTTATTCAAGTGACAAAAAGGACAAGATTTCCAATGTTTTACTGACCAATTCATATGTTGTACACATAAAAACATAAAAAAAATTAATGCCTGCAACCCACTTAAGACAAATGCATGTTTAGCACGGTGTTACATTAGGATTCCAATTATTTTCACTTTTATTTATTTGGGAACTGAGGATACTAATTTATGAAGTTTTGCAATTGACTGATCAACCTCTTCATGATGCAGCATTTATTTACAATAGGAGACTTCTCTGGAAAAGATGTTGCCTTGATGGCAACATTATTATACAATATATTACATGCAGCGTTGAGGGCACATGAATTCCTCCACATTGATAGAGATTTAATTCAGTTTTTAGAATTTATGTTAAAACCTAAAATATTGCAATCTGTTGTTGAAAAATGTGTTCTTACACTGATTAGCAATCCTTTACAAAGTTTGACACAAAGTGGTTGTGTATTAGATAAACTATTTATAATTGGACTGGTTGTTTTAAAATGTTATTTGGGATTATTCAGAAGTTATTTCACAAAGGCCTTTTTAACGTACACAATACATTGACATTATAGACTGGAAATTGTAAATGTAAGTGTAATAGTCAACTCCTTTAAAAATTGCATTTTGTACAGCAAAGTTGGATTTCCTGTCACTGTGGGCTCCAGGGCGCAGTAATACAGCGCAGAGTCAGATACTGCAGCAGAGACGATCTTCAGATCCGTTTTCTTTTCCTTATTGTAGAGTATCATGGACATTCTTTGGTCTGGAGATTGAACTGTAGCAACATCTTTAATACCTTCAACAATCAGCAGCAGAAACTCTGGTGTGGATCCAAGCTTTTGTTGATACCACTGAAGATTACTGACACTGAGATGATTATATGTACAGGACAGTGTGATGTTGCTGCCTTCAGCTGAAGATACGCTGGTTTGGTTTGTTGTAATGCTCTCAGCAGCCTCTGCTATAAAAACATTTAGCAATTTATGACATTTAGTTAATACTAAATAATAATGAAAAAGGTGTGTAATAGTTTAGTTATAGCGAAGAACCAGTTAAACATGATGCTTATTATATAACACTCACCATTATTATCAGCAATGATGAAAATGAAGAAGATGAGTAACATTGTTGTGCCAAGTGTCAGATTCAGATCTACGTAGAATAGAGTTGCTTTCACTGTATGTAACCACATTTAGATCCCCACCCCCAATTCAGTTACATTCATGTCAACTCTGCCTTCATCTGATGTGTTGTTACACAGTTAAACATCATACAGACCTCTAAAGTAATTAAACACAATAAAATTCCACAAATATTTCTATTGGCTCATTTGTTTTTGATTATTGGTTGATTCAAAGGGAAGTTTACAGTAATTGATTGTGCTACAGTATGTTGTAATACAGTACTTAGTGACTCTAGTAAAGGTTGATGTAAAATTTGATAATAATTATATATATATTTTGTTAGTTCAACAGGTGAATACAAGTCTTCATCCTGCATTTTATATGGTGCACCGTCACCTCACATTGATCAAAGCTCCTGGGTTTGATTCCCAGGTCTGGGTTCTTTCTGTATGGAGTTTCCATGCTCTCCCAGACAGTTCTCTCTTTATCTGGTTAAAAGTCAGGTTAATTGGAGCTAAAAAAAATTGCCCTGTGTGTGCCCTGTGATGGACTGGTGACCTGTCCACGGTGTTTCCTACCTTTTTCCCACTGAATCGGACCCATCGCAACCATGAATAGGATAAAGTGGTGGTAAAAGAGACAATGAATGAATGATTTACAAAGTCACCAGTGCACAGACCTTCAACAATTAAAGTATCAATAATATTTCTTATTTATGTTGTATTGTAAATCCTGGTGTAACAGAAACTTTAACATTTAAAACAGCTTAGAATCTTAGATTATTAAACATGTAAAATATAAACAGTTAGCTCCCTCTTTTGACAAAAGCAGGATCTGCCAGTTGCTTTTTCTCCAGTGTTTTGGATTTCCTGTCACTATAGACTGCAGTGCGCAGCTGCATCTTGCAAAGAAAGATACAGCAGTAAATATCCACTGTCTGGCCATTTATGTAAGGTTGGCAGAATTTGGAGGAATTTTAGTGTGTGAAGAGCAAGAGTGCACATCTAGGATGAACACATGTCCAATCTCTCAGGCGACACTGTATCAAGTACTGTTATTCATCAACAGTTCATATACACTTTATGGGCAAGGGATTACTTTGGCAAATCTTTGTCCAGCCCTACAATCCGGAGATACATTTACAAAAGCCACTGATATCAGCAACAAGTTTAAATGGTAGGTTCTATCATGGTATGGGGGTGTATCAGTGCCCTTGGCAAAGGTAATTTACACTTCTGTGTTGGCAGCTTTAATGCAGAAAAGTATAACCACAGCAACATAAGCTGTCTTCAAGATGACATCTTTTCCAGGAACGTCCATGCATTTTCCAACAAGACAATGCAAAACCACATGCTGCACACATTACAAAGGCATGGCTGTGGAAGACGAGGGTACAGGTACTGGACTGGCCTGCCTGCAGTCCTGACCTGTCCCCAATAAAGAATGTGTGAAGTATTTTAAAACAAAAATGTGATGACAACAAGTACAGTAACATATAACGAATCTGTAATTGTTTCTCAGTCAGTTTAGATTAGAATACAATGTGGAACCCTAATTGTGTTTTTGCTCATATGTGTGTATAATAACTACTGCATTGTAATGCACCATGTCACAAACTACAATACATATTGGACTTTTTCTATGAACATAAAATTAAAATATTTAGCTGATTTTGTATTTTTTTTTATAATTCTTTTACAAATAATTTAAATGGTATACATTAATAATAATTAATCAAAGTGTTTACACCATTTATAAGTGCATTAGTTGTTCAGAATTGTTCAGTATTACCACAAAGAATGTATTCCGGATCTATGTATGGCTAAATGCTCACATTAAAAGTACATGCATTCTATTCTATTTTATTCTATTCTATTCTATGAAATAAAAAGAAAAGGAAATGAAAAAAGCAAAGTGCCAAAACTCAGAAGAAAGAGTAAAGCATCTGTGGAAGAAATGTTTTATTTGCTATTTAAGTCAAATTGTGGAACTAAAGTTTAAGCTTGTATTGAAACACAGACAAAAAAAGAATATTCTTTATGAAATTAGTTTAATTCATGTCCATTTATTGGTTTTTGTACAGTATAGAATGATTTCCTGTCACTGTGGGCCGCAGAGCACAGTAGTAGAAAGCAGAATCTGATACTGCAGCAGAGGAGATGTTCAGATCCACTCGATTTTTATCTTCATTTATCTTTACAGATATTCCTGGAACTGGAGGATCAGCTTTTATTTCAGTTTTTAGTTCAGTAATCAAAATAAGGAATTCTGGTCTGGATGTTGAGTTCTGACGATACCACAACAGTCTGTCATTATTTTGACCTGATCTACTGTAATTACAGGATAAAGTAACATAAGTTTTCTCCAGGACAGTTGTAGAAAGTGGCTGAATTTTTGCTGCAGAATTATAACCTGTATAAAAGGGAAAAAAGATTAATCAGATTTATTTCTTTTCTTTATTTCTATCAGATATAAATGTAAAATTAATGTAAAATATTAGTGTGTATTTAAGTGATGTAGAATATAAAAATAAATACGAGCTCATGATGTCTTACCTAAAATAATGTGAAGAACACAGAGATGTATAAGCAGTGTCATGACTGAATTACAGTGTTACATTGTTCATCTTGCAGTTATGTAGGTTTGAACTCTTTACCGTCTTTACTTTGACTTCCTCTTCACATCTGCAGCTGGGTCAGATTATAGTAAAATGTAGATGGATGCTGCCACCTTCTGTTTATTTTCCTATATAATTATTCTGATTAAACAGCTCACTAGCTGGCTGTTTTATTCAATAACAATTAACACACACAACTGATCCAGATCACAAAAAGTATAATATACACTGCCTGGCCAAAAAAAGGGTCACCACCTGAAATAACTAAGCAAAGAGGTAAGAGCCCCCCATTGGTCCCATTGGATAATTACTGCATGGGTGATTATGTTTCAGCTGTTATTTAACCCTAACTGATGCAGTGAGTAGCTTCTCATTTGTTAAACAACCATGTGGAAAGACACATCCTGTGGTCGTGGAAAAGATGTTTCAGAAGGGTCAAATTATTGGCATGCATCAAGCAGAGAAAACATCTAAGGAGAAGCTGAAACTACTAAAATCTGGTTAAGAACTGTCCAACGCATTATTAAAAAGTGGAAGGACAGTGGGGAAACATCATCTTCAAGGAAGGAATGTGGTCGGAAATTTTTTTTTGAATGATCGTGATTGGCGATCACTTAAACGTTTGTTGAAATCAAATGGTAGAAAAACTACAGTAGAACTCAGGGATATGTTTAATAGTGAAAGTAAGAGCATTTCCACACGCACAATGCGAAGGGAACTCAAGGGATTGGGACTAAACAGCTGTGTAGCCTTAAGAAAATGTCAGTGAGGCTAACCGGCAGAAACGGCTTAAATTTGCTAGAGAGCATAAAGATTGGATGAAGGTCATGTGGTCTGATGAGTCCAGATTTACCCTGTTCCAGAGTGATGGGTGCATCAGGGTAAGAAGAGAGGCGGCTGAAGTGATGCACCCATCATGCCTAGTGCCAACCGTACAAGCCTGTGGGGGCAGTGCTATGATCTGGGGTTGCTGCAGTCAGTCAGGTCTAGGTTCAGCAACATTATGTGCCCAAAGAATGAGGTCAGCTGACTACCTGAATATACTGAACCACTGTTATTCCATCAATTGATTTTTTCTTCCCTGATGGCACGGGCATATTCCAAGATGACAATGCCAGGATTCATCGGGCTGAAATTGTGAAAGAGTGGTTCAGGGAGCATGAGACATCATTTTCACACATGGATTGGCCACCACAGAGTCCAGACCTGAACCCCATTGAGAATCTTTGGGATGTGCTGGAGAAGACTTTGTGCAGTGGTCCAAATCTCCCATCATCAATACAAGATCTTGGGGAAAAATTAATGCAACTCTGGACAGAAATAAATCTTGTGACATTGCAGAAGCTTGTGAAAACAATGCCACAGCTAAACGAAATATTAGAGTGTGTGAACTTTTTTTGGCCAGCCAGTATATAAATATATACAGTGTATCACAAAAGTGAGCACATTTCTGCAGATATTTAAGTATATCTTTTCATGGGACAACACTGACAAAATGACACTTTGACACAATGAAAAGTAGTCTGTGTGCAGCTTATATAACAGTGTAAATTCATTCTTCCCTTAAAATAACTCAATGTACAGCCATTAATGTCTAAACCACCGGCAACAAAAGTGAGTACACCCCTTAGTGAAAGTTCCTGAAGTGTCAATATTTTGTGTGGCCACCATTATTTCCCAGAACTGCCTTAACTCTCCTGGGCATGGAGTTTACCAGAGCTTCACAGGTTGCCACTGGAATGCTTTTCCACTCCTCCATGACGACATCACGGAGCTGGCGGATATTCGAGACTTTGCGCTCCTCCACCTTCCACTTGAGGATGCCCCAAAGATGTTCTATTGGGTTTAGGTCTGGAGACATGCTTGGCCAGTCCATCACCTTTACCCTCAGCCTCTTCAATAAAGCAGTGGTCGTCTTAGAGGTGTGTTTGGGGTCATTATCATGCTGGAACACTGCCCTGCGACCCAGTTTCCGGAGGGAGGGGATCATGCTCTGCTTCAGTATTTCACAGTACATATTGGAGTTCATGTGTCCCTCAATGAAATGTAACTCCCCAACACCTGCTGCACTCATGCAGCCCCAGACCATGGCATTCCCACCACCATGCTTGACTGTAGGCATGACACACTTATCTTTGTACTCCTCACCTGATTGCCGCCACACATGCTTGAGACCATCTGAACAAAACAAATTAATCTTGGTCTCATCAGACCATAGGACATGGCTCCAGTAATCCATGTCCTTTGTTGACATGTCTTCAGCAAACTGTTTGCGGGCTTTCTTGTGTAGAGACTTCAGAAGAGGCTTCCTTCTGGGGTGACAGCCATGCAGACCAATTTGATGTAGTGTGCGGCGTATGGTCTGAGCACTGACAGGCTGACCCCCCACTTTTTCAATCTCTGCAGCAATGCTGACAGCACTCCTGCGCCTATCTTTCAAAGACAGCAGTTGGATGTGACGCTGAGCACGTGCACTCAGCTTCTTTGGACGACCAACGCGAGGTCTGTTCTGAGTGGACACTGCTCTTTTAAATCGCTGGATGATCTTGGCCACTGTGCTGCAGCTCAGTTTCAGGGTGTTGGCAATCTTCTTGTAGCCTTGGCCATCTTCATGTAGCGCAACAATTCGTCTTTTAAGATCCTCAGAGAGTTCTTTGCCATGAGGTGCCATGTTGGAACTTTCAGTGACCAGTATGAGAGAGTGTGAGAGCTGTACTACTAAATTGAACACACCTGCTCCCTATGCACACCTGAGACCTAGTAACACTAACGAGTCACATGACATTTTGGAGGGAAAATGACAAGCAGTGCTCAATTTGGACATTTAGGGGTGTAGTCTCTTAGGGGTGTACTCACTTTTGTTGCCAGTGGTTTAGACATTAATGGCTGTATATTGAGTTATTTTGAGGGAAGAATAAATTTACACTGTTATATAAGCTGCACACAGACTACTTTTCATTGTGTCAAAGTGTCATTTTGTCAGTGTTGTCCCATGAAAAGATATACTTAAATATCTGCAGAAATGTGAGGGGTGTACTCGCTTTTGTGATACACTGTATATATATATATATATATATATATATATATATATATATACAGTGTATCACAAAAGTGAGTACACCCCTTACATTTCTGCAAATATTTCATTATATCTTTTCATGGGACAACACTATAGACATGAAACTTGGATATAACTTAGAGTAGTCAGTGTACAGCTTGTATAGCAGTGTAGATTTACTGTCTTCTGAAAATAACTCAACACACAGCCATTAATGTCTAAATAGCTGGCAACATAAGTGAGTACACCCCACAGTGAACATGTCCAAATTGTGCCCAAATGTGTCGTTGTCCCTCCCTGGTGTCATGTGTCAAGGTCCCAGGTGTAAATGGGGAGCAGGGCTGTTAAATTTGGTGTTTTGGGAACAATTCTCTCATACTGGCCACTGGATATTCAACATGGCACCTCATGGCAAAGAACTCTCTGAGGATGTGAGAAATAGAATTGTTGCTCTCCACAAAGATGGCCTGGGCTATAAGAAGATTGCTAACACCCTGAAACTGAGCTACAGCATGGTGGCCAAGGTCATACAGCGGTTTTCCAGGACAGGTTCCACTCGGAACAGGCTTCGCCAGGGTTGACCAAAGAAGTTGAGTCCACGTGTTCGGCGTCATATCCAGAGGTTGGCTTTAAAAAATAGACACATGAGTGCTGCCAGCATTGCTGCAGAGGTTGAAGACGTGGGAGGTCAGCCTGTCAGTGCTCAGACCATACGCCGCACACTGCATCAACTCGGTCTGCATGGTCGTCATCCCAGAAGGAAACTGACGCACAAGAAAGCCCGCAAACAGTTTGCTGAAGACAAGCAGTCCAAGAACATGGATTACTGGAATGCCCTGTGGTCTGACGAGACCAAGATAAACTTGTTTGGCTCAGATGGTGTCCAGCATGTGTGGCGGCGCCCTGGTGAGAAGTACCAAGACAACTGTATCTTGCCTACAGTCAAGCATGGTGGTGGTAGCATCATGGTCTTGGGCTGCATGAGTGTTGCTGGCACTGGGGAGCTGCAGTTCATTGAGGGAAACATGAATTCCAACATGTACTGTGACATTCTGAAACAGAGCATGATCCCCTCCCTTCGAAAACTGGGCCTCATGGCAGTTTTCCAACAGGATAACGACCCCAAACACAACCTCCAAGATGACAACTGCCTTGCTGAGGAAGCTGAAGGTAAAGGTGATGGACTAAACCCAATTGAGCACCTGTGGCGCATCCTCAAGTGGAAGGTGGAGGAGTTCAAGGTGTCTAACATCCACCAGCTCCGTAATGTCATCATGGAGGAGTGAAAGAAGATTCCAGTAGCAACCTGTGCAGCTCTGGTGAATTCCATGCCCAGGAGGGTTAAGGCAGTGCTGGATAATAATGGTGGTCACACAAAATATTGACACTTTGGGCACAATTTGGACATGTTCACTGTGGGGTGTACTCACTTATGTTGCCAGCTATTTAGACATTAATGGCTGTGTGTCGAGTTATTTTCAGAAGACAGTAAATCTACACTGCTATACAAGTTGTACACTGACTACTCTAAGTTATATCCAAGTTTTAGTTCTATAGTGTTGTCCCATGAAAAGATATAATAAAATATTTGCAGAAATGTGAGGGGTGTACTCACTTTTGTGATACACTGTATATATATACAGTGTATCACAAAAGTGAGTACACCCCTCACATTTCTGCAGATATTTAAGTATATCTTTTCATGGGACAACACTGACAAAATGACACTTTGACACAATGAAAAGTAGTCTGTGTGCAGCTTATATAACAGTGTAAATTTATTCTTCCCTCAAAATAACTCGATATACAGCCATTAATGTCTAAACCACCGGCAACAAAAGTGAGTACACCCCTTAGTGAAAGTTCCTGAAGTGTCAATATTTTGTGTGGCCACAATTATTTCCCAGAACTGCCTTAACTTTCCTGGGCATGGAGTTTACCAGAGCTTCACAGGTTGCCACTGGAATGCTTTTCCACTCCTCCATGACGACATCACGGAGCTGGCGGATATTCGAGACTTTGCGCTCCTCCACCTTCCGCTTGAGGATGCCCCAAAGATGTTCTATTGGGTTTAGGTCTGGAGACATGCTTGGCCAGTCCATCACCTTTACCCTCAGCCTCTTCAATAAAGCAGTGGTCGTCTTAGAGGTGTGTTTGGGGTCATTATCATGCTGGAACACTGCCCTGCGACCCAGTTTCCGGAGGGAGGGGATCATGCTCTGCTTCAGTTTTTCACAGTACATATTGGAGTTCATGTGTCCCTCAATGAAATGTAACTCCCCAACACCTGCTGCACCCATGCAGCCCCAGACCATGGCATTCCCACCACCATGCTTGACTGTAGGCATGACACACTTATCTTTGTACTCCTCACCTGATTGCCGCCACACATGCTTGAGACCATCTGAACCAAACAAATTAATCTTGGTCTCATCAGACCATAGGACATGGTTCCAGTAATCCATGTCCTTTGTTGACATGTCTTCAGCAAACTGTTTGCGGGCTTTCTTGTGTAGAGACTTCAGAAGAGGCTTCCTTCTGGGGTGACAGCCATGCAGACGTAGTGTTTGATGTAGTGTGCGGCGTATGGTCTGAGCACTGACAGGCTGACCCCCCACCTTTTCAATCTCTGCAGCAATGCTGACAGCACTCCTGCGCCTATCTTTCAAAGACAGCAGTTGGATGTGACGCTGAGCACGTGCACTCAGCTTCTTTGGACGACCAACGCGAGGTCTGTTCTGAGTGGACCCTGCTCTTTTAAAACGCTGGATGATCTTGGCCACTGTGCTGCAGCTCAGTTTCAGGGTGTTGGCAATCTTCTTGTAGCCTTGGCCATCTTCATGTAGCGCAACAATTCGTCTTTTAAGATCCTCAGAGAGTTCTTTGCCATGAGGTGCCATGTTGGAACTTTCAGTGACCAGTATGAGAGAGTGTGAGAGCTGTACTACTAAATTGAACACACCTGCTCCCTATGCACACCTGAGACCTAGTAACACTAACAAATCACATGACATTTTGGAGGGAAAATGACAAGCAGTGCTCAATTTGGACATTTAGGGGTGTAGTCTCTTAGGGGTGTACTCACTTTTGTTGCCGGTGGTTTAGACATTAATGGCTGTATATTGAGTTATTTTGAGGGAAGAATAAATTTACACTGTTATATAAGCTGCACACAGACTACTTTTCATTGTGTCAAAGTGTCATTTTGTCAGTGTTGTCCCATGAAAAGATATACTTAAATATCTGCAGAAATGTGAGGGGTGTACTCACTTTTGTGATACACTGTATATATGTAGCACACTTTTTGTAATCAATAACAGAAATTATATTTAAATCTAATTACTTTCTCTTCATCTATCTAATTTTTTCTAGTTTTGGACATTTGCAGGTTTCTTTCTCCCAACTGTTTTAAAATCTCTTTGATGTGTGTTTGATGGGTTTCATATTTTCATCGTAAGCAACTTCAGAATGTGTGAGTGTTTTGTCCTTTTTTATTACTTTTTGCTTTAGGTCTTTGTCCTGCTGGTGTGTGTCAAGATTCAAAGTAAGCAAACAGAATCCACATACAAAAACAAAACTAAGATCCAAAGAGAAACCAATCACATTCTGTAATATAATTATAAAAATAATGCATGTTACTCAGTCTGTGATCTGTATACACTGGTTTTTGTATAGCACAGTGGAGTTTCCTGTTACTGTGGGCGTCATGGCACAGTAGTACAGAGCAGAATCTGATACTGCAGCAGAGGAGATCTTCAGATTCACAAGGTTTTCTGATCCATTAATTGTAGCTGATAAACCAGGAATGCTTGAGTTCTCAGAGGACTGATGTGTACCGATATAAACTATAAACTCTGGTGTAGATCCAGGATGCTGACGATACCACTGCAGAACATTTGCACTTTTATATTCACAAGACAGAACAATGCTGTGACCCACTGCTGCATTTAATGTATCATTCAGTGATTTTATTGACTGTGCCAAACTCCTCCCTGCAAATCAGATAAATATGTTATATGTGATGGAATAAATAAATACAGTCATACAGTAAAAGTAAAACACATTGTGTACTGTGACTGCATAAAAATACTGAGATGTACTTACATTGTATAGCTGAGAAGAGTAGAATAGAACACAGGAACATCATGTTTGTATTGTGAGAAGTGAAGGAAGGACGGGGTAATTGTGCATCTTTACAGTTCTATACAAACTCCTCCTATATTTAGTTGATTGAGTGGGGAATAAAAGCAGAGCTTTACATTAGTCACAGCTATATTTAATATTTTAATCAAATACTGTTATATATGCTGCAAATGGGAGTCTACAAATTAAATTTTCTCAATTGTTCCTCTAATGAAGTAACAGGTCCTGATGCATTTTCTGATAGTTTTTAGCTCTAAGTAACCTTATATCCAACCTTATTATAAACGTATTAAACTTATTATACAACCTTATATAAATGTTGAAATAAACACTACACTGTGGTTTCTAAAGTGATTGCTGGTGAGTTAAATAAATTGTCACGCTTTGTTGACTCAGTACCTCCTCTGGTATTAACATCTGCACAAAAACTGCTCCAGGAGTTTTATGGTATGGGATTCCATGGCTGAGCAGCAACATGCAAGCCTTACATCACCAAGCATAATGTCAATTGTCAGATGGAGTGATGTAAAGCACACCACCACTGGACTCCGGAGCAGTGGAAACGTGTTTTGTGGAGTGATGAATCATCCTACTCTATCGAGCATTCTGATGCCAGATACAGGGTTTCACACCTACAGCATACTAAAACATTTGGGACAATTGTATGTTCCACCTTTGTGATAACAGTTTGAGGATTTCCTCTTTCTGGTTCAGCAGGACTGCGCCTCCATAAAGCTATGGTTAAGTGAGTTTGGTGTGTAAGAACTTGACTGGCCCACACAGAGTTCTGACCTTAATCCCATCTAACACCTTTGGAATGAACTAGAACAGAAAATTTGCGCCAGGCCCTCTCGCCCAACATCAGTGTTTGATCTCATTCTTAAAATATGGGCAAAAATCCCCATAAACATACTCCAAAATCTTGTAGAAAGCCTTCCTAGAAGAGAGAACTGAAACTGTTATGACTGCAAGTAAGGGACCAACTCCATATTAATGCCTATGGATTTAGAATAGAATATCATAAAAGCTCCTGGAGGTGTTATGTGTCAATGTCCTAATACTTTTATCCATATAGTGTTTGTGATATAGTAAAATACATCGATGAATATCACTCAGCATACAAACCAAGCAATGCCATATTTGTGCTGTTGAATAACGTAGCAAAAAGACTGTTATCATTCTTATGTTTGTCTGAACCATTTCCTCTCTTCAACCTCCCCAACAGTACAGCTTTGTTACAGTGTTTGGCAAAAGGTAGATGGAGTCTGCCATCAAGTGTGTACTTTCCCTCCCTACATCTGTGTGCAAAAATAAACAAATTGGTAACTGATCATTTATGCCAGGCTGTTTCTGCCTGTATAGCTTTTTTGTATCTTTCTGTGTAACTCTAGACAGTCGTGTTTGTCTAGACCAGTGGTTCTCAAACTGTGGTACGTGTACCACTGGTGGTACGTGAAGCAGCATGAGGTGGTACGCCAGATAATCTCGGAAAAGTAATTACATGGACCGAAAAAATAAATAATTTAATAATTATAAATAAAAAATAATATGAAACAAAATGTGTAAATTACTAATAAAATCTGTTTCAAAGTTCTTATAATTCTGTTTTAATAAAATCAGTTTAATTAAAACAAGTTGTATTTAAACTAATGTGTTTTTAAAAATATTCGGGGCTACGCAGACACCGTACTTCATTAAGTCTATACTTCACGTTCGCAGTTTCCATCTCGAAATTTCCGAAACGTTATCAGTAAAGTTATCAGTAAAGTTATCAGTAGCTCTCTCGCTTTTGTCAGAGCAGATCTGTGTTTGAATCTCACTGATCTCGTTCCTGACATCACCAGGCTGCTCCGCTAAACACGCGCACTCACTCAAATCCGAAAACACTTTCAGTATCGCGGAGAATGAGCGAGCGACACACATGCACGCACACACACACACACACACACACACACACACACACACACACACACACACACACACACACACACACAGAGAGAGAGAGAGAGAGAGAGAGAGAGAGAGAGAGAGAGAGAGAGAGCTAGTAGTATAATGACAAATAATTCAGAAATAAACTATAAACTTGTTTAATTAGGTTAAATCTGATTATTTTATTGTGCTTATGTTTTAAAGCAGAATCAAACTCAGTCACATCTTTGTACAAGAAAGGATTTTTCTAAAACTTAATGAAATGCAACCAAAGTCTGTCTCTTCCCTGTAGTTTTTTGCCTTTTGAAATTAATCTTTCTTATTTAAGTGATGTTTGAATTAGGCCTACATTTAATGCAAATTTTATGTTAATATCGGGGATGTCTTATAGTTTACCTAGCAGCACGAAGATTCACTTTTTGAATGGCTCTTTAAAAGGAACCAAGCCAAAATATCCGGCTCCTGTCAAGAAGCCATAATTCCCATCACTGCCTATATATATATATATATATATATATATATATATATATATATATATACAGTATATACTGTATATACACACACACACCTAATTAATGTGTGCTATATGTGGTTCTGTGATGAGAGACATAGGTGGTACTTGGAAGTTTTGGTTTGACAATGGGTGGTACTCGGTCTAAAAAGTTTGAGAACCACTGGTCTAGACAGTTTCTGACATGCATAATTCAGCCCATCCAGCACCAACAACCATGTCAAAGTCAATCAGATAACTTTAATAACATCTCAGATAAAATGTTATTTTCATGTTGGATATGAGGAGTAACTGAATCTTCACCCAGGTCTGTATGATCTCATGCACTGCACTCATGCTGCATTACTGACTAACTTAATTATTATATTATTCTCAAAGTGTTCCTAATAAAATGGACAGTATACCTCCTCTAATAAAGTGTATATATCTCTGTCAGTATATCTGGTTTGATCATTTGAAAGTAAAAGGGTTATATTGTTAAGCAACATGCAGTTAAAATTTTTGTGTTAAATTAAAATATAATAATTTTAAATATATTTCAATTTTTTTTTAATTCTAATAGGAAATATAAATGAATCATATTAAAGAACATATTCAGGTACTGTTTTAATACTATGTTATGCATTTTTACTTTACATGGAATTAATGGATTTCACATGATGCTGTAATTATACTTGCAAGAATTCACTACATAAATATTCATTCAGTTTACTTACAGAGTTCAAATAGTAACCTGTATAAACTTCATTAGATAAATGCTTTTAAAAATACAAATAATTAGGTGTCACTCTGTGTTTCACCCAATGAGCTCTGGATTAAACTTTAGCACCCCCACCATGACCCTAAATCTGCTAAGAATCTGATGAATAAATGAGTTACAATATACATTTCAAGTGTATTCTCAAGTGACTAGAGCTCAAAATAATGCTAAACAGTTTATTTAACATCATATCATCAGTATTACAGATCAATTTGACTTACTAATTAAAGCAGATTTTATTAACATGTAAAAACATTCACTTCAACAACAAGCTGGTTTAAATATTTTAATTTCTAAATGTCATATGGGACTCTTAACCCTGTAGCATTGTTAGTCCCTTTCAACATAATTTGGCAGAGGAATAACATACATTTTGTCTTGTGACATAACCATTACACATTCTCTTTTGAATGAGTGAGGATGCACTGCAAATACATTATTGGTGTCAGTTACTACAATGATAAATGTAGAGGATGTATTTAGTACAATATATCTGCATGGCTTTCTACTGCTTGAAAGCTCTTACACTTAAACACAGGAGATATTTGTAGTAGAAGTTTCCATCTTCTGATTTGAAAGCCAACAAACTCATGATTTTGCAGAAGGTTCCATTTTTTAACTGTACATCTGAAATAAACCTGACAGAACTGTGGTTCCAAGAGATTGTTTAATAGCCATCCTCTGTAACACAGATGGAAACTCTGCAGACCTCTTTGTGTGGCTAGAGATATCTTGGAGGTTATCAAACAGTTGCCTTACATTCACATTTGCATTGCCCATAGATTTCTCAGCTTTTCTGGATAAGCTTCTCCACCTGAGGAATCTCTTTACTATCTGAGTAGGCACATGGGTTGTTCCATTAAAAAATCTTAGAAGGGTTCCATTAACCCTTAAGAGATCCTTTAATAAACTGACGCATTTGTCCCTAAGGACAAAAAATGGCCTCTTCCCAAAAACTGCTGTAAAAATATCATACATTAATATTTTTTTCCACTTTAAACGAGTCAGACTTTTAGATTTACTTCTGCCTGAAACATACATATGAAATATTAATGATATTTTTGGAATTTTTAACCCTTTACATGCCAGTTTGTTTACATAGCACCACTATAAAAAAAAAACTAAAAACTAAAATAATTTTCATAAAATGCATTTCAAGGAGCATTTGATTCTTATTGTTATTAGGCCCTGAGGTGGGTCATTGATTGGCAGTAACATTGATTTTGGTGCATTTTTATTTTTTTTGCAGTGTCAGATTTAAAGAAAAACTCACACTCATGGTCCTAAGGACAAAAAATGGCCTCTTCCCAAAAACTGCTGTAAAAATATCATACATTAATATTTTTTTCCACTTTAAACGAGTCAGACTTTTAGATTTACTTCTGCCTGAAACATACATATGAAATATTAATGATATTTTTGGAATTTTTAACCCTTTACATGCCAGTTTGTTTACATAGCACCACTATAAAAAAAAAACTAAAAACTAAAATAATTTTCATAAAATGCATTTCAAGGAGCATTTGATTCTTATTGTTATTAGGCCCTGAGGTGGGTCATTGATTGGCAGTAACATTGATTTTGGTGCATTTTTATTTTTTTTGCAGTGTCAGATTTAAAGAAAAACTCACACTCATGGTCCTAAGGACAAAAAATGGCCTCTTCCCAAAAACTGCTGTAAAAATATCATACATTAATATTTTTTTCCACTTTAAATGAGTCAAACTTTTAAATCTACTTCTGCCTGAAACATACATACCAAATATTAATGATATTTTTGTATTTTTTAACCCTTTACAGGCCAGTTTGTTTACATAGCACCACTGTTTTTTTATAAAAAAAAACAAAAACTAAAATAATTTCCATAAAATGCATTTCAGGGAGCATTTGATTCTTATTATTATTAGGCCCTGAGGTGGGTCATTGATTGGCAGTAACATTGATTTTGGTGCATTTTTATTTTTTTGCAGTGTCAGATTTAAAGAAAAACTCACACTCGTGGTCCTAAGAACAAAAAAATGGCCTCTTCCCAAAAAACGCTGTAAAAATATATATTTTTTAATTTAAATAAGTAAACCAAAAAAGGGGAGAGGGCAAAAGAGAGAGAGAGAGAGCAAGTAAGAGAAAGGGGGAGAGACAGAGAGGGCAAGAGAGAGAGAGACAGACAGACATACAGAGAGTATGTCTGAGTGTGAAAGTCCAGCTCAGGTGGCGCCGAGGCTGCAAACGGACAGAATGTGGTCCTTGCATGTAAATATTACACAGTAATACACAGTAAAGTGTACAGCAGGTGCTCCCAACTCTTTTATTTCTGTCTGTGCAGAAGTCAAACTGCCTCCTGCCCTTATATTTATGAATGAAAGAGGGGCCTGCAGCAGCACCCTGCATATCTGCACCTATCCCTGCAGCAGCTGATGAGCGGGGAAAACCCCCTGTCTTTTTGTTGTGTGGGGCATTCCTCCCACCTTGTGCGGTGTTCGTGTTTAGGAGCAGCACATTCCTGCCCCGTCAAGGAATGTAAGAGACCAACGTGTGGGTCTTCGTAAAAGTAAAGGTGGAGGAGAATAGCGCTCTCGCTCTTGCCTGGTGCAATTGAGGGGAAGCTCAGGCTTGTGTCGGCAATTTGTGCCAACCAGGGCCAGTTTCCTTCTGAGCAGCTCCTCTACCAGTGCGAAAATTGTCACAGGTAATGATGTGTCCCTGGAGTCCCTCTGTCATCTCCAGGACCACCCTCACCCCCTGGTTGACTTTAGTTGGATTGCCAGATGCTAAGGGTGGATTTATTTTTTGACCTGTAAACACCGGCCTAAATGAGCAGCCCTACATAAGCCTACAGTTCCTCTGTGTCCACATCTCGCCAGTCTGTGATTAAACATCTCCAATGAAGGTGTGTCATGGCCACAATATGCTGCAGGATTTCATTCGTCAGCAACAGTAAAAAGCTGGACGTCGAGTCACTGATCCAGGCAGCGGCATAGTGTGTGGGTCCCAGGATCAAACCTGGCTTCGGGGATGTAATGGAGCGCCTCAGTGTTGGACTGCTGTCATCTTTAGATAGCTGGTCATTTTCTACCTCCGAGGCCTCCTCCCCATCCAACTCAGAGTCCTCGGACGAGGTTGAGGAGCCATTATCGCACTCCGAGTGCATGATCAATCCCAGCGCCTCCTGGGTGCTGTAATAACTTGCCATCTCCAAAATGACCACTCCGGCACTACTGCTAATACTTAAACCCATGGCTGCAGTACACCTACATAAAAAACCTGAGTGAGAGCCCAAACAAAGTCCTATTTTGTTTTGGTTCTCTCTACTCATGGTTTTTATTATTGAATTAGTTTATAATGCAGAGTGTGGTCTTCAAAGAGAAAAGATTTATGAAGTTGGACACACACCCACACACACACACCGTTATCTAACATCAATAGTGATACACACCTATCAAGGCACCCTTAAAAAAAACAGTAAAAATTGTGAAATTTTGCTGCATGCTTTAAAAGGGAAAAAGTAATGCCAACCGTTAGAAAAATATAGAAATTAAAAGTTGAAAGCCAGTAGTTTAAAATGATATCTTAACCTAAACGAAAGCATTAGTTTATGTTCAGATAAAGATGGGTTAAAAAAATGTGTTTTCAATGGGACATTTTTTGTCCTTAGGAACAAATGTGTCAGTTTTTGTGTAGCTTAGCCATTTTAGGCTAATTTAAGAAATTGACATAAAAATTTTAAAATTTGTTAAAAATGAATATCCTCTGGCAAATATGAGGTATATTTATTCAACACAGCCAAAATGGTTTGAAAAATAAAAATGAAATGGCACGAAATGTCCCCAGGATCTTTTAAGGGTTAAATGATTCAAATGGAAATGTTGATGTTGCCCACATTTCTGCACACTTTCTGCCAGGTGCATCAACAAATGAACATTAAAAGAAACATTAGCAGCACCATATAGTTACACACAAACTTACGAAGTGTTTGTTATGTCATATCTACTTGACTCACTTTGATGGCATCCTGGAGAAGAATGTGCAGTGCAAACACTAATAAAAATAGATGTTTCCAATATTTCTTCTCAAAGTAACACAAAGACTCTCATTCCCGCTGGCTTGTTGGTCTAGGGGTATGATTCTCGCTTCGGGTGCGAGAGGGCCCGGGTTCAAATCCTGGACGAGCCCTCATTTAGTGGAATGCTTCGTTGAACTAAACAAAAAACTTATCAAGTGTCCCGTTAAAATCTAATGATCAAACAAAAATGACACATGCTGATACACTGGTAGAAGTTGGTGAGCTTATGTGGATGTAAATACCTTTCATAATTCTTCCAGTCAGCTTCAAGTTTTTTTTCTTCAATAGATTTTAGAATCTTTGGGCAAATTCAAAGCATGTTACGAAATCCAAACAGCAAGAAGCATGAAGTCAACATGACAAGATAAAATATCATGGTAAAGTAAATGTTGCAAAATCTCTTGTATAACTAACCGATTAAAGACAGCGTCACAATGTTTGTATTGTAAAGTTTGGGTGGATAAACATGATACATAACGTAAACAGTGTGAATCTTAAAATCAGTGGGACTGCACACAGCTCCTGTCAAATGCTTCCATGTCTTTTAATTTTGACAAAGCGAGTCTTTAATGACACCTCATGCTTAAACTGTTAGAAATGCTTTAATGAAGCTCTGCATTGAATTTTGTTTTGTCATGAATAAACTTCCCAGTGCAACCAGTCAACATGGTTTTGACGCTAAGCCACGGAGGTCAAAGAAATGCCCTGGCCTTTGTCCAGGCTGGCTTGTTGGTCTAGGGGTATGATTCTCGCTTAGGGTGCGAGAGGTCCCGGGTTCAAATCCCGGACGAGCCCTTGTTTACCCATGTTTAATTTATTAACTGCCCCTTCAGGTTCTAATCCCAGTGTGCAAATGGAAATGAAACGGAGAGATTAAATGGCAAAACTTAAACAGCTTTCTGTGTGGATGCCAGGTTACATTATTAAAATTCTAACCTTTAGCTTAAACTTTGTCCTCATACAATTAAAACAAACAAAATAAACTTATAAAATCATGCTGCCAGAGTTATTCTAAAAGCCATCGAGAGGTTTTGTGAATCCATGTTTAAATGTAAAGCACTGTCATTGTGAAGGAAAGTCAAACAGTGCAGAGTATGAAGTCAACACGACAAGAAAAATCTCATGTCAATGTAAATTTCTTTCAATCTTTAGTATTAATAACCGATAACACAAAATATCATAACGTTTGTTTTAAGTAGAAAAAGAAATAAATATTACTAACTTTATTATAAGAATATTAAATGCTGATTTTATTTGCCACTGAACTAAATTGTTAGACAAGATCTGTTTTATTTTTTGATTTGTATTTAAAAAACAACACAAATTGAACCAACTGATCAATGACATGTAAATTAAAGTAGATTTAATTAGCACCTTTTTAATTAAGCTAATTAAGCTAGTGAGCACTGCTATGGGTAAATTCGTCTAAGCAAAGCTCCTGAAATACTCTTAAATACAGTGGGGCCAAAAAGTATTTAGTCAGCCACTGATTGTGCAGGTTCTCCTACTTAGAAAGATGAGAGAGGTCTGTAATTTTCATCATATGTACACTTCAACTATGAGAGACAAAATGAGAAAAAAAAAAAAAGGAAATCACATTGTAGGATTTTTAAAGAATTTATTTGTAAATTATGGTGGAAAATAAGTATTTGGTCAATAACAAAAGTTCAACTCAATACTTTGTAACATAACCTTTGTTGGCAATGACAAAGGTCAAACGTTTCCTGTAAGTCTTCACCAGGTTTGCACACACTGTAGCTGGTATTTTGGCCCATTCCTCCATGCAGATCTCCTTTAGAGCAGTGATGTTTTGGGGCTGTCGCTGGGCAATACAGACTTTCAACTCCCTCCACAAATTTTCTATGGGGTTGATGTCTGGAGACTGGCTAGGCCACTCCAGGACCTTGAAATGCTTTTTACGGAGCCAGTCCTTCGTTGCCCGAGCGGTGTGTTTGGGATCATTGTCATGCTGGAAGACCCAGCCACGTTCCATCTTCAATGCTCTCACTGATGGAAGGAGGTTTTGGCTTAAAATCTCACGATACATGGCCCCGTTCATTCTTCCCTTAACACGGATCAGTCGTCCTGTCCCCTTTGCAGAAAAACAGCCCCAAAGCATGATGTTTCCACCCCCATGCTTCACAGTAGGTATGGTGTTCTTGGGATGCAACTCAGCATTCTTCTTCCTCCAAACACGACGAGTTGAGTTTTTACCAAAAAGTTCCATTTTGGTTTCATCTGACCACATGATATTCTCCCAATCCTCTTCTGGATCATCCATATGCTCTCTGGCAAACTTCAGATGGGCCTGGACATGTACTGGCTTAAACAGGGGGACACGCCTGGCACTGCATGATTTGAGTCCCTCTCGGCGTAGTGTGTTACTGATGGTAGCCTTTGTTACTTTGGTCCCAGCTCTCTGCAGGTCATTCATCAGGTCCCTCCGTGTAGTTCTGGGATTTTTGCTCACCGTTCTCATGATCATTTTGACCTCACGGGATGAGATCTTGCGTGGGGCCCCAGATTGAGGGAGATTATCAATGGTCTTGTATGTGTTCCATTTTCTTACAATTGCTCCCACAGTTGATTTATTCACACCAACCTGCTTGCCTATTGTAGATTCACTCTTCCCAGCCTGGTGCAGGTCTACAATTTTCTTCCTGGTGTCCTTCGACAGCTCTTTGGTCTTGGCCATGGTTGAGTTTGGAGTCTGACTGTTTGAGGCTGTGGACAGGTGTCTTTTATACAGATAACGAGGTCAAACAGGTGCCATTAATACAGGTAACGAGTGGAGGACAGAAGAGCTTCTTAAAGAAGTTACAGGTTTGTGAGAGCCAGAAATCTTGCTTGTTTGTGGGTGACCAAATACTTATTTTCCACCATAATTTACAAATAAATTCTTTAAAAATCCTACAATGTGATTTCCTGGATTTTTTTTTTCTCATTTTGTCTCTCATAGTTGAAGTGTACCTATGATGAAAATTACAGACCTCTCTCATCTTTCTAAGTAGGAGAACCCGCACAATCAGTGGTTGACTAAATACTTTTTGGCCCCACTGTATGTGATGTTATGGGGGTGCATCTGTACCCATAGCATTGTGCTTTCATACCACCCATTGAGTGGTGTACCACTGATACAAAGGTGTATACTGACATTTTACAGAGACATGTGCTGCCATCAAGGTGACATAATTTCCCAGCAAGTTCATGGTTATTCCAGCAAGATTCATTCTCATTCTAAATGTGCTACAACAGTGGAGCTTTGTAGACTCAAATTATTATAAAGTGTAATAAAGCGTATACAATGTATAATGTGTCACATTTTTTTACATTTTTTATTATTTTTATACCTGGTCAGTAAAAACATCTTTGTATTCTTGTTTTCTTGAAATCTACAAAAAGTCCAAACTTAATTAAATTGGGTTTATATTTAATGTAAATAATATGACTTTATGAGTCTGTTGTGAATCTAAAAAAACTAAACCATGTGATACTCAGTCTGTGATCTGTATACACTGGTTTTTGTACAGTGTAGAGGAGTTTCCTGTTACTGTGGGCTCCATGGCACATTAGTACAAAGCAGAATCTGATACTGCAGCAGAGGAGATCTTCAGATTCACAAGGTTTTCTGATCCATTAACTGTAGCTGATAAACCAGGAATGCTGGAACTCTTGAAGGGTTCATATACACCCATAGAAACTATAAACTCAGGTGTAGATCCAGGATACTGACGATACCACTGCAGATAATTTACACTGATATTTACAAGAGAGAACAATGCTGTGACCCACTGCTGCATTTAATGTATCATTCAGTGGTGTTATTGACTGTGCCAAACTCTTCCCTGCAAATCAGATAAATATGTTATGTGATGTAATAAATAAATACACTCATACAGTAAAATTAAAACACATTGTGTACTGTGACTGCTTAAAATATAATGAGATGTACTTACATTGTATAGTTGAGAAGAGAAGAAGAGAACACAGGAACATCATGTTTGTATTGTCAGAAGCGAATAAAGGACGGGGTGATTGTACTACTTTACAGTTCTATACAATGTCCTCCTTGAATTAAGTGGGGGATGAAAGCAGAGTTTTACATTAATCAGTCACAGCCATACTGAATATTTTAATCAAATACTCTGTTTTCAATTTTACTCACTTACCTACTCTACCTTCATTCACAGGTCACTGATACTGTAGTAGTTTTTATGTGCACTGATGCATTTTCTCTGGTTTGTCATTAACAGTAATACACTGCTGCTGATTTTAATCTGTATTGTTTTGTTAAAAGCTGAAATAAAACACTATGCTAAAATAAATGGTCAATAATATATTTAAGTCACCCAACACTTTGCTGACTCAGTATCTCCTCTGGTATTAATATCAGCACAAAAACTGCTCCAGGAGTTTTATGGTATGGGATTCCATGGCTGAGCAGCTGCATGCCAGCCTTACATCACCAAGCATAATGCCAGCTGTAAGCTGAGTGGTGTAAAGCACACCACCACTGGACTCTGGGCAACCTAAAGGCTGAATTGAAAGAAGTAAGATTATCATACATGCATTTGTTAGTTGTCTTGTTAAAAAGTAGCTGTTTATTATTAAAGTTCAGTAACATGGTTTCATGGTTATTGATGCAACTGCGTGAGCAAATAGTCCAACAGTTTAAGAACAACGTTTCTCAACGTGCAATTGCAAGGAATTTAGGGATTTCATCATCTACAGTCCATAATATCATCAAAAGATTCAGAGAATTTGGAGAAATCTGTGCAAGTAAGCGGCAAACCCGAAAACCAACATTGAATACCCATGACCTTCGATCCCTCAGGCGGCACTGCATTAAAAACCGACATCATTCTGTAACAGATATTACCACATGGGCTCAGGAATATGGCGCCACATCAATGTCAAAACTAGCGCACGCAACTTTTAACATTTCGCGCGTGTAAATATCCCTCTCGCGAGCACAAAAAGAGGAATCGCGTGCGCACTGATCATAAAATCGCTCTCGAATGTTGTTTTTCTGCTCGATTTCATTGTTGTGTGCGCGCACGAAAGCAAATTGGGTTTGGCTGCACGCGCGAAAGCAAATTGTGCTCGGCTGCTCTTTCTGCGCGACAGCAGTTTTTGCGCTCCAGTTTTGAAAGGGGTGGTTTTGACAGTTTGGGGGCGGAGTCAGGGCCAGCTCTATCAGCGAATGCTATTGGCTGATGTGTCTCCTGGTTTTGGGACTGACCGCCTACAACGAAAAGCCTTCTCCGGAAAACAAAGATGGAGGACGAAGAAGAACGCCGACAGGTGAGTTAGGCTAAAAGCCAAACCTTGAGTTTATCGAAATCATAATTATTATTATCGAAATAATAATTTAACAGTGAAGCTGAACACTTTTTATGAGGACGCATTCACTGATTTCACTTTCACTGATTAAACTATCAAATTTAATTGATAGAATACAGAATGCAGCGAGTGCAATGTTAGTTTACCTAGGGACTCGGTAAAACGCTGAATCCGGCCTGAGTAAACAATGAATTAACGTTTTGAATTAAGCTAAGTCATGAATATTTAGAGCTGCTCATTGTCTGTGTTTTTATTATTTACTCACGAAAACACTGAAAGGGTTCTGTTTTACACTTTCTTGTGTAAACAACTCTCAAGATTGGTAAGGCTATTGCATGAAATCAGCGTTTGCAGCGTATTAGCCACCTTGAAGAAAGTTCATTGTTGTAACGTAACGCTGAGGTATCCTGTTTGTTGTCTGTTTTTAGAAAGTTCTCTTTGACTTTGCTTTTCTTTTGACACACTGTTAACTGATCCATTGTTTACTCTCGCCGGATTCCGCGTTTTACAGAGTCCCTTATCAGTTCGGTTTGGGTCAGTTAGCCCGTTAACCAAATTAACTATAACGACAGATCAGAGAGAAACACGTTTTTTAAACAATATCAAATGTAGTGTTCATTGATGTCTGACGTTTGGATAATAGTCAACACAAAATGCAATTTTTGTCTTATTTAATAATGGTTTTGGCCAACTTCCATTTACTGTATATTGCCACCAGTGGTCTTTTTGCAAACACTTTGGGCGTCCCTTGTTTATTGCTTAATTTTCACCACTTCAATATTCATACCATGGCTACAGGTAATCTAACTTAACAATAGAAATCTTTAAACTAACACAGCTGGCATCTCCTAAGTAAATATTTTGTGAATCAATGTGTTTTTATTTAATCATTAGTTTTCCTTATGTAGTTTTCCTCTGTCTTTACAGGACACTCTGAGAAGACACATGCTCTCGAGGCTGCTCTCTAAATTGGAACTTGGGCTCACAAGAGAACCTATTGATTTAGATTACATGGACTTTACATGCAGGCAGGAGTTGTATCTTTTAGAATAGAATAGAATAGAACTTTATTGTCACTTGTAATTGCAACAGGTACAGTTACAGTGAAATTAGCCATCAACCCGTCCAGAACATTCAATATGACAATGGGGGCAGGGGAGACAGAACGGGAAGACAGGATAAGAAACAAGAAATGATAACACATTGGGAGAGTAGGAGATAAAAAAACCAGCAACCAGATTGTGCTCCCTGAGGAGCACACTATGGTAACACGAAAAAAAAAGCCCCTTACAGCACACAAGCACATGTGAACATAAGAACATAACATAGTCACACAACAAGCCACGGGTTAGGGATGTGGGGATAGGAAAAGTAACCAACTACGACAAGCAGCCATCCGGCGATTCGCAGCCATATACCGGCGTGCGCTGCAGACCCGTCCTGCCGTATTGGTGGTATTAAGCTAAGGGTGGAGACGTTGGGTTGTGGGTTCTGTCAGCTCTTCATTCCTGTAAGCAAAAAAGTCTGTACAAAGTTCGCGATAAGATGGCGTTGTACAGCAGTTGCTACCCAGAATGAAAAACAGTCAGAGAGCAGGGGAGGGTAGGTATGAGATGACCCATAGCAACAGATCCTCTGGAGGAATTTCCTTATCAGCGAGGCCGATGCTGATAACAGGGGAAGCCAAAGAGCAGAAATGACTTGTTTTTTTAATCTGTGCACGAGTACAATTTCTTTAACACATGCTCTCAGATTGAGTCAGCCTCTGGTTCACACCGTTTTGCAAAGCCGTTAGTTTCTCCAAGATGGAATCCATATTGCAATTTATAGTCACAGTCTGAGTTCCAATGGCTCTGCCCATCATATCAATCAAATTGGGCAGTTTCTGGGGACCTTTGACAACTGACCCAACTCTTTTAATTTCCCGATATAGCAGGGTAAAGCCTAATCCAATCAGCAAAAACCCCACAATCAAAGTTCCGAATAGGTAAACATCCTCTATGTCCTCTAACGAAAGAGGTGCCAGGCACATGACCCTCCACTTCTCCCACGAGTCCATCGCGTATCCCGCCATCTGCGTTCCACCAGGGCATGTGGGTTCCCCCGAACCCGAACTTCTCGATGAGAAGATGGTGTCAATAGCATTCAGAGACCATTTAACCAATTCCATAATTTGTTCTTTGAAGAGCAGTGCTAAGAGAATCCCTTTAGAGTAGAGTAGACGAGACAAGACGATACAGGAGAAGCCAAGCAGGAAAGATAAGGGAGGAGAGAGAAGTGCGACCACCTTCCACGAGAGCACGAGAGAGAATGCACTGTCCCGACACATTGATGCGCCCTCAGAGATATTACATGCACTGCAGGAGCTTTTTAGGCTTGTGACTGAGAACATTGAATGGATCAGTGGCAGAAATACACAAGTTGACACAGTACCTGGAGAGACAGGACGTCCCAGATTAGACATTGAGAGAGAGAGCTTGGAAGAGCTCCTGGAAATTGACCTGCCTGTGCCCTGCATCTCAAAGATGCTGGGTGTCTCAACAAGTACAGTGTTTACACGGATGCAGGAGTTTGGCCTTTCTGCTAGACGGTACAGCGACATGAGTGACGAGGAGCTGGACACTGTTATACAGAATATAAAAAATGAAATGCCTACTGCTGGCTACCGCATGGTGAAGGGGAGGCTGCGATCATTGGGGATCCATGTCCAGTGGAGGAGGGTGGCCACATCGTTGCACCGTGTGGACTTGCTGGATTAGGCTGCATCCTACGCAGGACCCCTTTCACTTTGGCATGTGGACACAAACCACAAACTAATCAGGTTGGTGCTTTTAATTGATAAAATGAAAAACATAAGTATGCTGTCATTTTACTTGTACAGTAAGTAATTACATTTATTTACTGGACTCCTAAAACTTTCTCACTAGATACAACATTGTACTGTTTGGCGCAGTGGATGGGTATTCCAGGAAGGTAAGTCTACATTTCATGCTATGTTTTGTCTATAACTTCTTGTAGAAAGTATAGTATACCATAATTTATATACTAAAAACACTACAAAAAGTTTGTTAAAAGTACCACGCATCTTAATTTCATAATATAGGTGATGTGCCTGAGTGTTGCTACCAACAACCTTGCATCGACTGCATTTGCTGCCTTCAAGAAGGCAACAGAAAGGCATGGCATACCATCAAGGTAAAATTTTTGCAATTTGAAAAGATGTGACACATTGCTACACATGCATGAGGAGATCCATTGCATTTTAAAGGTCAGATAGTTACAGATAACTTTCAAATTTGCATTATGGAATAATAACAGTTTTGTTAGCAGTTTTACTCATTAGCAGTTTGGAATATCATGCTGGGTTGAAGGATAAACTGGAGAATTCATAGTCAGCAGTGCATTGTAGTGTCACTGTGTGCCATGCTCCTATTAGTAAAAGAAGCTGGATTTTGATGTGTTAATATGTACTTTGGCAAATTTACTGCATCGCAATGTACCTGTGTGTGTGTGCGCGCGCTTGTGCATTACAGGGTCAGAGCTTAGCAAGGGGTCGAAAATGTTGAAATTGCCAGATTCATGTTCAGTGTTCGTGGAACAGACAGGGGAAGCTTTATGTCTGGAAAAAGCATTCATAATCAAAGGTTTGTGTTACTAGGCCTATTTTGTGCAAAACCACGTACTTTTTTTTATTTCTGTCTTGTTTTAAACACTGACACCCATGCTTTAACTACAGATGTAGACATTTCTGATGTGACTGTGCTTAGTGGTTGTCATTCACTAATGGGTGTCAGCATTAAAGTGATTCTGATTAAAACTATTTTACAAAATCCTAGGATTGAACGTTTGTGGCGTGATGTCAAAACCTGTGTAACCTCAAAGTACTACAACATGCTTCAGAGTCTGGAAAGGGATCAGCTTCTCAGTGTTTCCTCCACAGGTTGGGAATGGCAATCGCTCTAACTTGTAAGAAAAAAGTTTGGTTATGAGATACTTACACTGATCAGCCATACAATTAACACCACCTCCTTGATTCTACACTATTTGATCAGCTCCACTGACCATATAGAAGCACTTTGTAGTTCTATAATTACAGACTGTAGTCCATCTGTTTCTCTGCATGCTTTGTTACCCCCTTTCATGCTGTTCTTCAATGTTCAGGACCCCCACAGAGCAGGTATTATCTGGGTGGTGGATCATTCTCAGCACTGCAGTGACACTGATGTGTTAGTGTGTGTTGCGCTGGTACGAGTGGATCAGACATAGCAGTGCTGCTGGAGTGTTTAAACACTGTGTCCACTCTGTTAGACACTCCTACCTAGTTGGTCCACCTTGTAGATGTAAAGTCAGAGATAGAAGCTCATCTGTTGCTGCACAGTTTGTGTTGGTCATCATCTAGTCCATCAGTGCTCACAGGACGCTACTGACAGGACGCTGCCCACAGGACACTGTTGGCTGGAAGTTTTTGGTTGGTGGACTATTCTCAGTCCAGCAGTGACACTGGTGTTTAAACACTCCAGCAGCATTGCTGTGTCTGATCCACTCATATCAGCGCAACACACACTAACACACCACCACCATGTCAGTTTCACGGCAGTACTGAGAATGATCCACCACCTAAATAATACCTGCTCTGTGGGGGTCCTGGCCATTGATGAACAGGGTGAAGGAAGGCTAACAAAGTATGCAGAGAAACAGTTGGACTACAGTCTGGAATTTTAGAACTACAAAGTGCTCCTATATGGTCAGTGGAGCTAATAAAATGGTGTAGAAACAAGGAGGTGGTGTTAGTTATGGCAGATCAGTGTATATTAGCCTATCAAGGAACATGAACATGCATAAAAGGTAATTAGATTGTTAGCTTAAGCATGGTTATGGAAATTTCATTGTTCCTTTCATTTTGAATTACATATGGTATGTTATTTTGACTATGGACACATTCTGTCTTAAGTGGCAATTTACGTGAAATACTTTGACTACCTATAGTGGCTAAAACCTGAGCAATGACTTGTTTTGCTTAAATAAAAAATCAGTAAACTGGTAAGCATTACTTGTGAATATTTAACCCCTACCTCTTATGTACTCAACAGAAGACCTTTTTGCTGTCCACGCTGTGTTCCTCCCAAAACTGAAGAAAGACCTTGAGAGTTTTGTAGAAGGTTGGAACAATCATCCAATCCGGACTGAAAACAACCTGACTCCTGAGCAGTTATGGTACATGGGTATGAGGAAAACCAATATTGACCAACCAGAGAATGTTGAGGTACTTTTTTTCTCTTTTAAAACTCCTATTGGTACAGTTTAAACCTTTGTAATTTTTAAGTACTGACAATAGCTTGTGGCCAACTGTGTAGTATGTAAGTTCATACATAGTTTGGTGGAATATTGCCTTTAAATCACCCACAGGCATGTATACAATTAGTGATTTAACCAGAAATGAAGGAGATAAACCATAATTAGGTTGCAGCAACATGAAACTATGGTATTAGGGAAAAATTGTTTTATGAAAACAAAACATCATTACTCAACCATCCATGACACAAAAACAATACTCCTCCATTTGATTGCAACCAAACCAGCAGACAAAATAATGTATCCCTATTGCAGTCAGTCTCCTGAATGTTTTAGAGGTTACCTCACACATTTAAAATTTGTCATTATATTATACAAGTTTTATGTGTGTTATTTTTGTCATCCAATGTAGTGTGTATGTTTAGGAAAAACCAGTGACAAGTGCCATTGCTACCATACTCTGTTTTGCTGTGCTAGGATACTGAGGAGCCAGACATTAACTGGGACATTGCCACAAACCATGATGGTGAGATGGAAGGGGAGATTGTGGTTCCTCAAATTGAGTCGCATTTGAATGAAGAACAAAGACAAATAGTTCAGTCCCTCATTGAACAGAGTGATCCAGACATGCCAGCAAGGGACCTGTATTTAACATGTCGTGAATATATGTTTGCCACTGGCTGAGAATTGTATGTTTTTAAATAAAGATAGCTCTGGATTTATCAAAGTTTGTTTATTGTGTACTGGGGAAAATATTAGAATACTGTAAAGTTATTTATTAAAAAAAAAAAAAAAACTGTTGCTGGGCAGTTCCAAATAACTGTTGCTGGGCAGGCCTAGCGTAAGACACACAGAAGCAAAAGGGGGGGACAGAAGCAAAAAATGGTGTTTTTAGTAATACTGGAAATGGTGAGGACTACTAGGTTAGTTGAATACAGTTACTGTTTGAAAACTTACCTGTTTAGACTAGGCCAAACCCAGTCTCCACAGATAGAAGACAGACCATAAGATCAGCCTTGAGCTCTTCAAACCTTTTGTAGTGGTTTGGCAAACGCAGACGTTCCGAACACGTTGCTGCAGTTGGAAGGTGTTTGGGTCCTCTGGACTGAACGACTTCCAGCCTCAGGCGTCGAGGTGGCACCTCCCAGCCGACCCAGAACCTCATAAGCATCTTTAAACTGTGAGAGGATGCTAAACCAAACAAGGTAGCAATAAATTGTCAGCAAATTATTTGCTATGTAACCATCAATTAAGGTCCGAGTACCCTGTTCGACAAATCTTCTGAAAAATGCAGAGAGAAGAGTAAGTGTCTCTTCGGGCATGTCATCGTCTTCACTATCATCGTGAGCAGATCTTGCATCAGGCCATATGATGGATTGCCGAACCAGCTTCAGTGTTGTGTAGAGAAAGACATAGATTGGAAAGGTTCACATATGCCAGAATAATAAACCCATACACCATGAACATATTTCGGGTGGGGGGGTGGAACCTACCTGTGGAGTTAACTGAACATCTGTTTCTGTGGGGAACAGCAAGGGTACTACATCAGGTCTGTGTTCGATTAGTGGCCAAATGCCTGTGTCTTTTATCCCTTTTCTGAGCTGCTTAATCTGGCCAGTCACTCTACCAAGCACCTGTGGAGGGAGGGGGTAGCACAGACAAGGTAGTTTCAAGTGTTGTTTAGAGCTTCATAAACATTTCTGAGACATATCAAATCATGTATGTACAGTGGAATAAGAAACTTGTGATTAAATTGACCTCTTGACCTTGGTTATTGCTTATTTAGGACAACAACTAGCAGATAGCTAGTAAGGGGGACCTAACCATAAATTTTTCTTGCTATTTCTATAACTCTTATGGCTGCTCTTGCCACATCCATTCATGTTAAAATAACAAAAAGGTAATTACGCACTGTCATGTATCATATACATTGCTAGGAAAGTAACAGAAATAATTGTAATTATATGACATGATTAATGTGGCAGCAAATATTAAGAAATATACATACAGCATGGGAGAGGAGCTGCTGAAATATCAGCAGCTTGTTTGTGTCTTTTGTAGGCACTGTGCAGTACCAATCCAAGCAGTGATTAGTTATTCTTGAGGATTCTTCCTCAGTCAACTCTTCTTTTAGCAGCTTTAAAACATTAAGATATCATTGTCAAATGATAATTCCTTATGAATATCCCAAGAAAGCACAATTCAAAATCCACGGGTTAGACATAAAAGGTCTGTGTTTAATGCATGTCTATGTTTAGTGGTACTCACAAGACCAATGGTGTTCCTTTCTATATCAGAGCAGTCTTCTAGGCAGAGCTTTGATTTTGTCATTTCATTTTGGCCACTTGTTAAGGCACTGACCACAGCCTGACTCAACCCAGGCAGGGTAGGACCACCATTAATCACTGAGTGACCAAGGATCCTACCCGCCATGCGGAAAAGATCGCTCTCCAGTAGCACTGGAGATGCAGCAGGGACCAGGTGCTCAGGTTCTCCTTCAAACAAGAGTGTCTCTGCTGCATTGCCTGGATTAAGATCAATTTAGGTAGTCAAAGGGAATGCAACAATGCCTTCGCATGGCTAGTTAAACCATAAAAGAAGTGGCTAAAATACACTTGCATGCAGCATGCAACAGGTTAACAAATCAACACATGATCAGGTATTATGTTTGTTTTCAATGCTCAGTGCTTTGAAACTGAGAAGAGGCATTTAACAGTACACATACCAAAATTTAGGTTAAAACCATGTTCTAAGGATAGCACATGTCTTGTCACACCCACTCCAATTGCAGCATCCCCTACAATGACACAATGTACATATTAAAACGGATCATTCTTGGAGAGAAATTCTGTTTCGGGTTTGTACAGTACAACAGGTTAACAAGTACAATGTATTTCTGTATTAATGAATTCTATAATGTCAAGTCAAAACTGCTTAAAGGGAAATGTATGGGAAATTACATAAAGCAGTTACAAGTTACTTGTTTTGTGTTAGTACACTGCACCATTTTAAACATCATTGTATGGTTTACATAATGTATTTCATTAATTTGTCACTACATACCTTTAATGCTGCAGCGGAAAGGAGCTGCCCATTGCCTTTTTTCACGGTCTTCTTTGTAAAATTTGATGAGAGAACCATCCCTTTGTTCGTCATTATCTGTTGAATCCAGGGACAGAAGAAGTGATGGTTGACTTCCCCCCTCTTGCTTAAGTTGCTCCAGGAAGAGTTGTAGAGCCTTTCGTGGATCTTGTACTGATTTCCATTCTTAATGAAAGACAAAAAAGCAATTAAAAAAAAGCTGTTCATATTTAAACTGCAGGAAATAGGGGGAAAAGGCTTACAATTACAACTGGACACAAATGTACAGCAAACAAAAATACAAATGCCTAACGTAAGATGACAATGTTGCTAAATGAACAAATGTTTTCACTACTTTGTCAACTGTCTACCTGTGTTTTCCCCCTGACAAATGTGTAGATTTTATCCCCAAAGAGAGCCCCCAATCTTTCCCAGGGTGTTTTATTACCGGGAGTAAAGCACTTGAAAAAGAAAATTATATTAGTGCACTGCACATGCACTAGTCCTTACATGAATTGGTAGTAGTACTTTGCAAAAACATTACAGCTGGATCTATTGCTCTCACCTTTCACCACAAAAGCTTGTATGTAAAGGCAGATCTTTAACAGGGTATGGCACCTCACAGATGGGGCAAATCTGCAAAACACAGAAACTGTAATGCCTTTCAACTAGGTGAAATCCCAGGCTGAAACTATCAGTAATTTTTTAATTACCTCAGATGGATCATTGGTAATTTCACAATCTGTGTCAGTGTCCTGTTGGGGCGGGAAAAAAGGCCAACACCACCACAATTACAAATAGCTTTAAACCATTAAATACTCTTAACAAGTATGTAATTATAGTAACAAAGGTACTGCATTTAGTACATACATTGACAGTTTGCTGACAATCTTGAATGTGAAGTGACAGCAGCTGTACAGGTACATGGATCTGGCAGTTGATGCACTTTGCCTTAGGCATCCTAGAAAACTCTTTGGCTGAGAAGGGCAGAGGGCTTGTGTCCAAGCTATCCTGGATGGGCATTATATAATAGCAGCCCTTTCCTGTATAACCGGTAATCAAATGGGCTCCAGAATAGCCCTCCGCCTCAGGTGATACAACATTAAGCTTTCGCGGCCCTGAGCCCCCTGTTTAATTGAAAAAGAAGTAATTATATTTTTATAGTTGTTAGGAGACATGTCACTGAACTTTGTACACCTATACAAGCTGTAAACGTAGATTAACCAAGTGTTTTGTGTAGACAAAAACTGGCTCTTTTTTTGTGCTTTTGGTATGCATTAGACAACAAACTTAAGTATTAGCATTATCCTTGATCTCAGCACTGCACAGAAACGCTTTATGATTCATTCCTATTTATGTGTACTGTAGTGTGTTGTACATTTGCACATAGAAATCCCTTGTGAAATTTGTCACTGCATATTCAGTTTCTTACCAGCTGCTTTGTACAGCAACCAGGCCCCATCCAAAGTAGCCATTTTTGGGAAGGATTCTATGAGGAGTGCTGAAATTTATGGAATGTGAAGACAAGTTAAGTTTTATGATAGAGCATGTGGATGGAGCACTTCTGGGGTCTATGGTTAAAATTTTACAATAAATAGGTACATGATGATGACACATTAAAACATGGCAACGCACTGCGGATTTGCATGGTTTTGATCAGGGCATCAGGCCATGCGTTACCCTTTTTAATACATACCTTGTCATGTGTATAACATTTAACTTTTTTTTTTGGATAGAGATGTACTCACTTCCCCTTGTCAACAAATTTAAATGTTATGTATCTTTTTAAGATATTTTTCACACTCAGTTAAGTACTAATTACTTTATTAAGGAAAGAAAATGGTTCCAATTCTTGAGTTAATGACAACAAGAATACATACTAAGGGAAATTCTAGCAATACTAACAGTGAAGCATATCTCTGAAATCCAAATTTTAGACTTACCTCAGAGTGGTCAGCATCCTCAGAAATATCAATGGTCCTACGGCCCAGCCCAGACTGGAGAAGTACCATCTCTTCACTAGTCTTGGGGGTACGCTCAGTCACTTTGTCCAACAGAAAAACCTAAATATGTTTAGACTTCACTGCCCTTTTTCGAGGTCTGGCATAGTTTGTTTTCCTCTTAAAGAGACCAGGAAAAGCTCTGGAAAAGGGGGAAACATATGGCTTCTGGAGGACAATCACTATAGATACACTTTTGTATATAATTTAAAATGATAAAGACAACATTAAAAACTTGTCTGTGACTTTCAATTTTCTTTAAAATTCAGACCTGGCCATATTCTCATCCAGCTTGTTGCGTGAGCTGCCTGAAGCAGCAGACACGGTTGGTTGGACCTGCCTCGTGACTGCTTCTGTTCTTTGGCCTGTCTGCTGCCTTGACCCTAGGGGTGCCTGCTCCCCTGATGCCTGGCCTCTCTGAACCGGAGCTCCATCTACATTATCAGCTTAACAAGTCATTCATCCTAATATGTAAACGATTAGCTTAAACTAACTGGTTGACATTAGCACTACCTGACCTGATGTATCACCTGACACCTGATGTATACCTGACACCGTGAAGACAACTTCATCTGTCCTGAGTGAACTTGAACTAAATTGTAAATGAATTCCCAAAAGCTCATCACGATGCGCGAGCACAACAATGAAATCGAGCAGAAAAACAACATTCGAGAGTGAAAAAGACAGTTTAAGAGCGATTTTATGATCAGTGCGCACGCAATTCCTTTTTCTGTGCTCACTAGTTTTACATTTGCACTTGCGAGAGGGATATTTAAACACGCAAAATGTTAAAAGTTGCGCCCCCTAGTTTTGACATTGATGTGGCGCCATACTATGACTGCAGTCTATCAGGGAGCACTCAATGCGAGTTGGAAGTGGCTGACCATTGGAATGCCGTGATCATATCAGAATCAGAATCAGAATCGGGCTTTATTGGCCAAGTATGCTCACACATACAAGGAATTTGTTTTTGGTTACACAGATGCTTGCAGTGCACGAAAAAATACAGTAGAGACAATCTTCTTCCCACAGCTCACACTCTCCTTACACACACATTCATACCCGTAAACATAGAAAACATTGTAAACATTTAGCATGTGCAATTTACATTGTAATTTTAAAAAGGTGCAGTTTTGTGCAATATAAAAACTATAGAAAATATAAAAATATATAAATATGAAATGGAAGTAAAGGTGAAAATCCTGTGTATGCCATTACATAAATGAAATAGGTAGTTTTTGATGTGCAAGTGTCCCGAGTATTAACAGTACAGTAGTGTTCACCAGTCACTTCTTTCCACTTTGACAAGACCTGCATTATTGCATTGCTGCATTGTTTGCCATATAGTGGTTAGTACTCTGCGTTGTGGCCGCAGCAACCCCAGTTCGAATCCAGGTCACGGCAGTGTGTTTTTGTATGCCGTGCTTCAAAGTTTTCCATTCTCTCCTTGGTCAAAAGACAGAAATGAGGCCGGAGCTTCAGGGAAGTCACAAGCATAGTCCATCAGGGGCCAGTGGCGCAATGGATAACGTGTCTGACTACGGATCAGAAGATTCTAGGTTCGACTCCTGGCTGGCTCGGTTACCTTGTGCCTTTTTTGTCTTTCTAACTCCTTGTGTATGGTTCTTGCTACCTCAGATCCAACAATGCAGGTCTTGTCAAAGTGGAAAGAAGTGACTGATGCTGGCGTCAGCTGATGGCGAGATCTTCAGTATAACATATGGTCTAGCTGTCAGGATTCCTGGTTTTTACCCAGGTGGCCCGGGTTCGACTCCCGGTATGGGAATTCGTCTTTTGAATCCGGGTCACGGCAGGGTGTTTTTGTATGCCGTGCTTCAAAGTTTTCCATTCTCTCCTTGGTCAAAAGACAGAAATGAGGCCGGAGCTTCAGGAAAGTCACAAGCACAGTCTGAGGGCCAGTGGTGCAATGGATAATGCGTCTAACTACGAATCAGAAGATTCTAGGTTCGACTCCTGGCTGGCTCGGTTACCTTGTGCCTTTTTTGTCTTTCTAACTCCTTGTGTATGGTTCTTGCTACCTCAGATCCAACAATGCAGGTCTTGTCAAAGTGGAAAGAAGTGACTGATGCTGGCGTCAGCCGATGGCAAGATCTTCAGTATAACATATGGTCTAGCTGTCAGGATTCCTGGTTTTTACCCAGGTGGCCCGGGTTCGACTCCCGGTATAGGAATTCGTCTTTTGAATCCAGGTCACGGCAGGGTGTTTTTGTATGCCGTGCTTCAAAGTTTTCCATTCTCTCCTTGGTCAAAAGACAGAAATGAGGCCGGAGCTTCAGGAAAGTCACAAGCGCAGTCTGAGGGCCAGTGGTGCAATGGATAATGTGTCTGACTACGAATCAGAAGATTCTAGGTTCGACTCCTGGCTGGCTCAGTTACCTTGTGCCTTTTTTGTCTTTCTAACTCCTTGTGTATGGTTCTCGGTACCTCAGATCCAACAATGCAGGTCTTGTCAAAGTGGAAAGAAGTGACTGGTGCTGGCGTCAGCCGATGGCGAAATCTTCAGTTTCCCATATGGTCTAGTGGTCAGGATTCCTGGTTTTCACCCAGGCGGCCCGGGTTCGACTCCCGGTATGGGAATTCGTCTTTATGATAGGACTCGAGCAAAACTTTGCCAATTACTTCCTCTGCACCATGTTGCTGTAGCTCAAGAGGCTTGTTCTGTTGGAACTATGACTGCAGTCTGTCAGGGAGCAGCAGACGTGAGCTGGACGTGGCTGAACGCTGGAATGCCGTGATCGTATAGTGGTTAGTACTCTGCGTTGTGGCCGCAGCAACCATGATTCGAATCCGGGTCACGGCAGGGCGTTTTTGTATGCTGTGCTTTAAAGTTTTCCATTCTCTCCTTGGTCAAAAGACAGAAATGAGGCCGGAGCTTTAGGAAAGTCACAGGCGCATTCCCTCAGGGGCCAGTGGCGCAATGGATAACGCATCTGACTACAGGTCAGAAAATTCTAGGTTCAACTCCTGGCTGGCTCAGATACTTTGTGCTTTTTTTGTTCTTCTAACTCCTTGTGTATGGTTCTCGGTACCTCAGATCCGACAATGCAGGTCTTGTCAAAGTGGAAGGAAGTGACTGATGCTGGCGTCAGCGGATGAGAAGTTCTTCAGTTTCCCATATGGTCTAGTGGTCAGGATTCCTGGTTTTCGCCCAGGTTTGACTCCTGGTATGAGAATTCGTCTGTATGATAGGACTCGAGCAAAACTTTTCCTATTAGTTCCTCTGCACCATGTTGCTGTAGCTCAAGAGGCTTGTTCTGTTGGAACTATGACTGCAGTCTATCAGGGAGCACTCAACACGAGTTGGATATGGCTGAAAGTTGGAATGCCATGATCGTATATTGGTTAGTACTCTGCGTTGTGAACGCAGCAACCCCGGTTTGAATCCGGGTCACGGCAGTGTGGTTTTTGTATGCCGTGCTTCAAAGTTTTCTATTCTCTCCTTGGTCAAAAGACAGAAATGAGGCCGGAGCTTCAGGGAAGTCACAAGCATAGTCCATCAGGGGCCAGTGGCGCAATGGATAACGTGTCTGACTACGGATCAGAAGATTCTAGGTTCGACTCCTGGCTGGCTCGGTTACCTTGTGCCTTTTTTGTCTTTCTAACTCCTTGTGTATGGTTCTTGCTACCTCAGATCCAACAATGCAGGTCTTGTCAAAGTGGAAAGAAGTGACTGATGCTGGCGTCAGCTGATGGCGAGATCTTCAGTATAACATATGGTCTAGCTGTCAGGATTCCTGGTTTTTACCCAGGTGGCCCGGGTTCGACTCCCGGTATGGGAATTCGTCTTTTGAATCCGGGTCACGGCAGGGTGTTTTTGTATGCCGTGCTTCAAAGTTTTCCATTCTCTCCTTGGTCAAAAGACAGAAATGAGGCCGGAGCTTCAGGAAAGTCACAAGCACAGTCTGAGGGCCAGTGGTGCAATGGATAATGCGTCTAACTACGAATCAGAAGATTCTAGGTTCGACTCCTGGCTGGCTCGGTTACCTTGTGCCTTTTTTGTCTTTCTAACTCCTTGTGTATGGTTCTTGCTACCTCAGATCCAACAATGCAGGTCTTGTCAAAGTGGAAAGAAGTGACTGATGCTGGCGTCAGCTGATGGCGAGATCTTCAGTATAACATATGGTCTAGCTGTCAGGATTCCTGGTTTTTACCCAGGTGGCCCGGGTTCGACTCCCGGTATGGGAATTCGTCTTTTGAATCCGGGTCACGGCAGGGTGTTTTTGTATGCCGTGCTTCAAAGTTTTCCATTCTCTCCTTGGTCAAAAGACAGAAATGAGGCCGGAGCTTCAGGAAAGTCACAAGCACAGTCTGAGGGCCAGTGGTGCAATGGATAATGCGTCTGACTACGAATCAGAAGATTCTAGGTTCGACTCCTGGCTGGCTCAGTTACCTTGTGCCTTTTTTGTCTTTCTAACTCCTTGTGTATGGTTCTCGGTACCTCAGATCCAACAATGCAGGTCTTGTCAAAGTGGAAAGAAGTGACTGGTGCTGGCGTCAGCCGATGGCGAAATCTTCAGTTTCCCATATGGTCTAGTGGTCAGGATTCCTGGTTTTCACCCAGGCGGCCCGGGTTCGACTCCCGGTATGGGAATTCGTCTTTATGATAGGACTCGAGCAAAACTTTGCCAATTACTTCCTCTGCACCATGTTGCTGTAGCTCAAGAGGCTTGTTCTGTTGGAACTATGACTGCAGTCTGTCAGGGAGCAGCAGACGTGAGCTGGACGTGGCTGAACGCTGGAATGCCGTGATCGTATAGTGGTTAGTACTCTGCGTTGTGGCCGCAGCAACCATGATTCGAATCCGGGTCACGGCAGGGCGTTTTTGTATGCTGTGCTTTAAAGTTTTCCATTCTCTCCTTGGTCAAAAGACAGAAATGAGGCCGGAGCTTTAGGAAAGTCACAGGCGCATTCCCTCAGGGGCCAGTGGCGGAATGGATAACGCATCTGACTACAGGTCAGAAAATTCTAGGTTCAACTCCTGGCTGGCTCAGATACTTTGTGCTTTTTTTGTTCTTCTAACTCCTTGTGTATGGTTCTCGGTACCTCAGATCCGACAATGCAGGTCTTGTCAAAGTGGAAGGAAGTGACTGATGCTGGCGTCAGCGGATGAGAAGTTCTTCAGTTTCCCATATGGTCTAGTGGTCAGGATTCCTGGTTTTCGCCCAGGTTTGACTCCTGGTATGAGAATTCGTCTGTATGATAGGACTCGAGCAAAACTTTTCCTATTAGTTCCTCTGCACCATGTTGCTGTAGCTCAAGAGGCTTGTTCTGTTGGAACTATGACTGCAGTCTATCAGGGAGCACTCAACACGAGTTGGATAAGGCTGAAAGTTGGAATGCCATGATCGTATAGTGGTTAGTACTCTGCGTTGTGAACGCAGCAACCCCGGTTTGAATCCGGGTCACGGCAGTGTGGTTTTTGTATGCCGTGCTTCAAAGTTTTCTATTCTCTCCTTGGTCAAAAGACAGAAATGAGGCCGGAGCTTCAGGGAAGTCACAAGCACTGTCCCACAGGGGCCAGTGGCGCAATGGATAATGCGTCTGACTACGGATCAGAAGATTCTAGGTTCGACTCCTGGCTGGCTCGGTTACCTTGTGCCCTTTTTGTCCTTCTAACTCCACAAAGTGGAGACCTTTAAACAACGTGTGGTTACTAATCTGTATGTCATTAACACACATATATACAGTGTATCACAAAAGTGAGTACACCCCTCACATTTCTGCAGATATTTAAGTATATCTTTTCATGGGACAACACTGACAAAATGACACTTTGACACAATGAAAAATAGTCTGTGTGCAGCTTATATAACAGTGTAAATTTATTCTTCCCTCAAAATAACTCAATATACAGCCATTAATGTCTAAACCACCGGCAACAAAAGTGAGTACACCCCTTAGTAAAAAGTCCTGAAGTGTCAATATTTTGTGTGGCCACCATTATTTCCCAGAACTGCCTTAACTCTCCTGGGCATGGAGTTTACCAGAGCTTCACAGGTTGCCACTGGAATGCTTTTCCACTCCTCCATGACGACATCACGGAGCTGGCAGATATTCGAGACTTTGCGCTCCTCCACCTTCCGCTTGAGGATGCCCCAAAGATGTTCTATTGGGTTTAGGTCTGGAAACATGCTTGGCCAGTCCATCACCTTTACCCTCAGCCTCTTCAATAAAGCAGTGGTCGTCTTAGAGGTGTGTTTGGGGTCATTATCATGCTGGAACACTGCCCTGCGACCCAGTTTCCGGAGGGAGGGGATCATGCTCTGCTTCAGTATTTCACAGTACATATTGGAGTTCATGTGTCCCTCAATGAAATGTAACTCCCCAACACCTGCTGCACTCATGCAGCCCCAGACCATGGCATTCCCACCACCATGCTTGACTGTAGGCATGACACACTTATCTTTGTACTCCTCACCTGATTGCCGCCACTCATGCTTGAGACCATCTGAACCAAACAAATTAATCTTGGTCTCATCAGACCATAGGACATGGTTCCAGTAATCCATGTCCTTTGTTGACATGTCTTCAGCAAACTGTTTGCGGGCTTTCTTGTGTAGAGACTTCAGAAAAGGCTTCCTTCTGGGGTGACAGCAATGCAGACCAATTTGATGTAGTGTGCGGCGTATGGTCTGAGCACTGACAGGCTGACCCCCCACCTTTTCAATCTCTGCAGCAATGCTGACAGCACTCCTGCGCCTATCTTTCAAAGACAGCAGTTGGATGTGACGCTGAGCACGTGCACTCGGCTTCTTTGGATGACCAACGCGAGGTCTGTTCTGAGTGGACCCTGCTCTTTTAAAACGCTGGATGATCTTGGCCACTGTGCTGCAGCTCAGTTTCAGGGTGTTGGCAATCTTCTTGTAGCCTTGGCCATCTTCATGTAGTGCAACAATTCGTCTTTTAAGATCCTCAGAGAGTTCTTTGCCATGAGGTGCCATGTTGGAACTTTCAGTGAGAGAGTATGAGAGTATGAGAGAGTGTGAGAGCTGTACTACTAAATTGAACACACCTGCTCCCTATGCACACCTGAGACCTAGTAACACTAACAAATCACATGACATTTTGGAGGGAAAATGACAAGCAGTGCTCAATTTGGACATTTAGGGGTGTAGTCTCTTAGGGGTGTACTCACTTTTGTTGCCGGTGGTTTAGACATTAATGGCTGTATATTGAGTTATTTTGAGGGAAGAATAAATTTACACTGTTATATAAGCTGCACACAGACTACTTTTCATTGTGTCAAAGTGTCATTTTGTCAGTGTTGTCCCATGAAAAGATATACTTAAATATCTGCAGAAATGTGAGGGGTGTACTCACTTTTGTGATACACTGTATATATATATATATATATATATATATATATATATATATATATATATATATATATATATATATATATATATATATATATTAAAAGAACGGCTGTATAAGATGAACTGCTTGTATTTGGTGTTACAGTTGTGATTTTTTTTGTGAGCAGCACCAGATCTGAAAGCAAGAGTTTCAGAGGTTTTGTTCAATGGTCTGGTTTTCAAACCCACATGTGCAGAGAACAATGGATTAGCCGTCCATCACCTTAACCATTCGGCCACCTTGTCTTGCTTTACCTGCTTGTTTCTGGTCTGATTAGCCTGATTGATCAATGTAGCTTTTGTAGATTTGTAAAAGACTGAAGAGCAGAAAGCTCATTTTATTTTAGTTCTCTTTAAAACTGACTGTTAACAAATAATGCACTAATGCAGTGTGCGTGCACATTCTGGTAAACACCCAGATATTATCTTAAAAGGCAATGTAGCTGTTCAAGCCGTCTGGGTTGATCAATCAGACCAATCGGCCCAGAAACACATTTTCCTTGGCAGGTCGAGACGAGGTGGCTGAGTGGTTAAGGCGATGGGCTGCTAATCCGTTGTGCTCTGCATGTGTGATTTTGGAAACCAGACCTTTAAACATTGATCAAAACCCCTGAAATTCTTGCTTTCAGCTCTGATAATTAAGCTCTCACCCTTACAACATAGTGGTACTACTCACATAAAATTCAACTGTAACACCAGAGAGAAACAGCACATCTTATACAGGCATTTTTTTATGCAATTGTGTTTTTGGCTTACTTCATGGAGGTAGAGCATGTTCTGACGTGGTGGTTAAGGCGATGGACTGCTAATCCATTGTGCTCTGCACGTATGGGTTCGAATCCCATCCTCATTGAAAACCAAGCATTTAAACATTGAACAATGTTAATGACATACAGATAGTAACCACACATTGTTTAATGGTCTTCACTTGTGGATTTGGATTATTGAGTATGCATTAAGAGTTTTCGACGAGGATGGGATTCGAACCCACGCGTGCAGAGCACAGTGGCTTAGCAGTCCATCGCCTTAACCACTCGGCCACCTCGTCTGGTCAAGCTAAGAGAAATGCTTCTGGTCTGATTGCAGCTGTGTCATTTGTAATCAAGTGTGGCAGGAGGAGCTTCAGAGGGCTGGATTGGCCTGAAAACGGGTGGAAAGGGTACTACTCTTATGTCAGTTTGCTTTTCCACATATGGTCAATAGGCTGCAATGTTTTCAAAGCAGACTGAGGTCATTTGAGAGAGTTTTTAAAAGTACTTTACCTCCACGAGGATGGGATTTGCCTGCACTTTTAAAAGCTCTCTTGAATTACTTTGGTCTGCTTTGAAAACATTGCCGCCTATTGACCATATAAGGAAGAACAAACAGACGTAGGAGTAGCAATTCAGTACATCAGTGTTACTTATTTCCAATGTTTTCAAAGAAGACTGAGGTTATTTAAGAGGGCTTTTAAAAGTGTGTTTACTTCAACAAGGATGGGATTCAAACCCACGTGTAACGATACAGATTGAGTCGAGACGCTCGCGGTAAAAATAAATGGAAGCTTTAATATGAATCGCTAATCCAAAAACAGTAGTCAAAAACCATGCGTGGGTCAAAACCATGTAATCAATAAACCAGGGCATCGAATCCAAAACACAGTCCAAAAGAGAAGTCAGGAGTCAGAAGAGATCGATAACCAAGTGCAATAGCCAGATAAACACGGTACAAAAGGGCAATCCAAAAACCAGGGTGGAAATACAAGAAACGGGTCAAAACACGATATACACAATCAAAAAGAACGCTCGGTACGCTGCTGAAAACAGAGGCAATACTTCGCAACACATAATACAAACAGACTGGTATTTATACAGGAAGTAAACCTAGAACACAGGTGAATCGGATCTGGTAATCACATTGGGATTGGCTGACGAAGTCACGGGATTGGTAGATGCATTCTGGGAGTTAGAGTTCGTTGTGATAGAAGAGTCAGTAGAGTGAGCGGCACGCATGACACCACGTGTGCAGAGCACAATGAATTATCAATCCTTTGCCTTGTTCATCCAGTTGTAGACTTTCCAATTCTTTGTAGTTCATAGCCAAATTTATCAGCCATGCATGATCTCTGTTACTTAAATTGTAACCATCAACCAGTAGGCGTCAAAACTTTTATGTTTTGAGGTCGTTTGGAGACTTTTAGCAGATGCAAAATTCAAACACATGATTTTGACATGTCAGTTGCTACGTCTTAGCATGTTTTACTGCTGCACCACCGAAGCACCATAATCACACATGTAATAACACCTACCCTATGGAGCTTTTGTATTGTTTTTGTACAGTTAGAGTATAATTAACACTCTTTAAGTGTATTGATCACTAGTGTCACTCAAGTGCACTTGTAGCATATTGAAGATTAGTATACTTAAGTCTACTTTATAGCTTTATGAAAAATACACTTAAGTAAACCTTTGTATATGGTAAACTGAGCGATCGGGGAAGACGGGCCTTGGCCAGGGAGGTTGGCAGGCACCCAAGGTCACTCTGACAGAGCTCCAGCGTATCCTTGTGGAAATGGGAGAACCAGCCATCCAGGCAGAACTCCACAGATCACGCCAGATGGAAGCCACCGCCACTTAACAATAGCTGATATAAGCACATGGGTGAGGGATTACTTTGGCAAACCTTTGTCAAGCACTACAATACAGAGTTACATGCACAAATGCCACTTAAAACTTTACTGTGAAAAAAAGAAGCCTTATGTTAACCATGTCCAGAAGCGGTATCAACTTCTCTGGGCTCAGGGGTATTTAAGACCACTGAGCTAAAACACTGATTGTGTATTAGATAAAAAGACCTGGGATACAAGAAGCAGCAAGTGATAAAATGTAAAAAACATGCTAATAGCTCCGTCCTCTGATAACAGGTTTTTGTACAGTATAGCTGTATTTCCTGTCACTGTGGGCTCCAGAGCGCAGTAGTACAGTGCAGAATCAGATACTGCAGCAGAGACGATCTCCAGTTCCATTGTTTTTTTCGTTTTTGTTTTGTAGCGTTTCATTGAGATTCTTCTGTCAGACGCTTGAGCTGTTTCATCATCTTCACCATCTCCACTAATCAGCACTAAAAACTCTGGTTTTGATCCAAGTTTTTGTTGATACCAGTGAAGACTATAAACTGATCCATCATATGTACAGGACAGTGTGATGCTGCTTCCTTCAGTTGAAGATGAGCTGTTTTGATCTGGTTTAATGCTCTCAGCAGCTTCTGATATAAAACATTATAACAATTTATAACATTTAGTTAATACTATATTAAACACATTTTATTTCTAAATATAGAATTTATGCTTCTAATAGTAGAAAATACATACAAAAATATTTAAATATGATGCCTCTTATATATCACTTACCATTATCATCAACAATAATGAAAATGAAGAAGAGGAGTAACATCATTGTGCTGAGTGTCTGATTCAGATCTGGCATCCAGAGTTGAAAGTGTCTCTGCTGTATGTAACCACATCTGGCTCCCCACCCCCAATCCAGTTACATCCATGTCAACTCATGTCAACCTTTATCTGATATTGTGAAGATAGACTAACAAACCATTGTATATAAATAAAAACAAAACCTTTATGTAGAAAATTAAGTATAGCTGCAGTTTATGATGTGTTTGTTGCTACACTTCAACAACATACAGATGATACTAATATTTCTATTGGCACATTACTGAAACACTATATACTGTGTATTAATTGCACTTTACACATATCACTATCAATCCATCCATCCATCTGTTAGTTTTATATTATTGAAAGATTTTGAATCTTTGGATGACTGTTTAAGGTGTATGTTTACTGGTGAGTTTAATGGTATATTGTGTTACAGATTTATTCATAACAATGCTGATGATTAATTAAATCATCATTTATTTACCTACCCCAGTTTATAGACCATAACTAACTCAGGTAAAATGTCAATAGATATTAATAGGGGCAGTAGTACTTTAATTGTTAAGATGCTGGACTAGTAATTTGAGGTAATTGAAGGAGTTTAAACATCTGACTTGTCTTGCAATTTCAAACAATCAACTATTTTATCTTTGCTCGAAATAAAACGCTGCTTGTCAAAATACACACAAATCCAGCCAATACATAAACACTACACAGCAGTTATTACACACTACATAAAACAATACATAAACACTACACAACAGTCATTACACTACATAAAACAATACAAAACGCTGTGCCTTTATTATAGCAAAACCAAACATCTTTATTCAGGAATTTTTTTTTGTATACATGAAAACATATTTACACTGATGTGTTTATATATTTATATACTAGAGAACCAACAAAGAAATACAGTTTATGAACTGTAGTATATTTATTTATTGTATATACAGTTTGCAAAATCATTTGTTTATTCTGCTTCAGGATCATGTCTCTGGCTGGGTCAAGGCACAGGACTTCATCTACATGACAGGCAATATTCTGCCTATCTAGACAGTGGGAAAAAATTAGTCATGCAGAATCCAGGCTTGAAAAGAATTCACTCTAATGTCATCACATGCTGCATCCATGCTGCATTGACTGCAGTAGATATGGGTATGCTGAGAAGAATTTTGCATTAAAGTGCACTATCATGCAGAATGTTTGTTTGTCAGTGAGAATGTGTTTAGAGTTTTGCAAAAAGGTTGAATCAGATATGAAAACTGTCTAGGATAATATAGTTTAAGGTTTTGTGAAAAGAGTAATTAATTCAATAGACAAGTTGAGAAAAACTGTAAAAGAAAGGCAAATAGCTCCCTCTTCTGAGAAAAGCAGAGTGAGTCTTAGTGGCTTTTTGTACAGCGTAGTTCCTGTTTAAACTGTGCAGATGTTTCAGTGGTTTGTAAGATGTAGATGGATTCTGCCATCTGGTGTATAATTTCTCTTGTGACAACACTGTAAAAACTATAAAAACACTGGAAAACACTTTACTTCACTACTACTTGTAGTTTGTGTTGGCATGCAAGTCCTTACGTTTATTTTTAACGCACAACCTCTGTTTTAACAATAGTTTAACTGGTGCAGTTTAACAAATGGAATTTTTGCCCAATGAGCTTGGGTCCAAAGATTGTTACTGCATAAAACTGATGTGAGTTTAATTCATCATTTCTTAATGCAGTGGTTGGCTGTGTTAAGTGGCACAATACCCCGATCAGGCATAACATAAGTGTTGCTCCACTATTAAATGTTATAGATAAACATGTGATGTTATGGGGGTGCATCTGTACCAGTGATGGCATAGTTACCTTGAAAAAGTAATCTGATTACTGATTACTGATTACTCCTTTAAAAAGTAACTTAGTTACTTTATGGATTACTTGATTTTAAAAGTAACTAAGTTAGATTACAAGTTACTTTATTAGTTATATAATGCGGAATATTTCAAAGATATTCCTTTGCAATACTTTATCATTTGGCTGCCAACTTGTGTGTACTGATGAGACTCAATTGAATCCCAGAACATGCTAGTGTGAATGCATGGAAAACAAATTTTAATTTTCTTTCAAGAATATGATACAGACTGACCAACACTATTATGCTAAATCAGCATTGAAAATTGACTTTACTTTTAATAGCCTTCTACAATGCTGGAGCTTCTTAAAACGGAAGATTTTCTTTTAAATAGAAGTGTTATTTACCTGCTATTAAATTGTTTTCCAACAAAATCCGCCCAATTTGGCGGATAATCGCCCAATCTGGCAACACTGGAATGCGCAGAGCCAGCTGGCGCTTTTACTCGTAGCGCGCCTCGAATAATACTAAATAGTAGTACTTCTGTAATGGTGTTGGTGGTTGACATTTATGTTGAGCCAGGGGGGTGGCCGAAGATTACTTTATGGTGGCCATGGCAACCACTGGCCACCCCCTGGCTCCGCCCCTGCCAAGAAGAAAGCAAAAATATATTTTCACTATTCAAGGAAAATGACAAAAATAGTAACGCACAGTAACTTGGATAAGTAACTTTAATCTGATTACTGGATTGGAAATAGTAACGCGTTAGATTACTCGTTACTGAAAAATGTGGTCAGATTAGAGTAACGCGTTACTAAGTAACGCGTTACTGACCATCAGTGATCTGTACCCATAGCATTGTGCTTTCATACCACACATTGAGTGGTGTGCCACTGATGCATAAGTGTATGTTGAGGTTTTAGAGAGACACGTGCTGCCATCAAGGTAATATCATTTCCCAGCAGGTTCATGGTTATTTCACTAAGACAATCCCAGGCCTCATTCTGTATGTGCTACAACAGTGTAGGTTTGTAGACTCTGAGTGCTTGTGTTTGACTGGCCAGCTTTTATTCCAGATGAAGCTTTTATATCAAGCAAAAATGGGCAAAAATTAATTTGCAAAACTGCAACAATTAGTATTTTCAGTTTCCTAATTATTATAATGTGTAATAAAGTGTATAAAATGTATAAAGTGTCCCATTTTTTGATGCAGAATTTTATTATTTTTATACTTTATACTTTATGCTATAAAGTTTGTCAGTATCTTTGTATTTAATATAAATAATATGACTTTATAAGTCTGTTGTGAATCTAAAAAACGAAACCATGTGATTCTCAGTCTGTGATCTGTATACACTGGTTTTTGTACAGCATTGTGGAGTTTCCTGTTACTGTGGGCTGCATGGCACAGTAGTACAGAGCAGAATCTGATACTGCAGCAGAGGAGATCTCCAGATTTACAAGGTTTTTTGTTCCATCAACTGTAGCTGATAAACCAGGCATGCTAGAACTCTGCTGTGATCCAAATGCACCGATAAGAACAATAAACTCTGGTGTAGATCCAGGATACTGACGATACCACTGCAGATTATTTGCACTCTGATATTTACAAGAGAGAACAATGCTGTGACCCACTGCTGCATTTAATGTATCATTCAGTGATGTTATTGACTGTGCCAAACTCTTCCCTGCAAATCAGATAAATATGTTTTATGTGATGTAATAAATAAACAGTCAAACAGCAAAACTAAAACACATTGTGTACTGTGACATTAATAATGAGATGTACTTACATTGTATAGTTGAGAAGAGAAGAAGAGAACACAGGAACATCATGTTTGTATTGTGAGAAGTGAAGGAAGGACGGAGTGATTGTATTACTTTACAGTTCTATACAAACTCCTCCTATTTTCTATTGATATGAGTGAGGAATAAAAGCAGAACTCTACATTAATCACTCACAGCCATATTGAATATTTTAATAAAATACACTGTATTTTTTCACATAGATAAAAACATTCTATCTAATTACATTATATACATTTTTGTTTGCAACATAATTACACAATGTAGATTAATTAATGATCTTTTGACTGGTACTGTATACATACACACATCTGTTTAGCATTAGCATTTTTTATCAGAGAAGATCAGAAGTGTAAGTGGAAGAATCTAGTCCAAATTCATATGTGGAAAAATACTTAAATGATATATGATTGTACAATTACTTTACCATTATCTTAATGTAACCCAAGTTCAGTGCAAGGTGTCATGCTGCCCCCTATCGGTGGTATCTTTCCTCTGAGTTATGTTATTTTTTCATGCAGAAACAGAAATAAGTATTTTTGTTCAATTTTGTACTAATTGCTAATTGTGAATTGCTTCTAAACTTTCTCTGCTGTGTTTTGATCCATGACAATGTAACTCATTTCTATGGTTAGTAAATGCACATGTACCCATCATCTTGGGATCACAAAGCCCTTCCATGGGGGCACCAAGGAATCTGTTTGTGAGGCTCAGCAGCAGGAGCCTGATGTAGTGGCCCCCTTGAAACTATATTCATGCCCACTACAGTGCATTGGATTCATGTGTTCCCTGTTGTGAGACACCCAGCCAGTTAATGACAGATAAACTTTTGCTGTTAAAAATGTAAAAAGCGCTCAGGTGGTGCTCAGTGGTGTTACTGACTGTGCCAAACTCTTCCCTGCAAATCAGATAAACAGGATGTTTTATGTAAGATAAATAAAAAGAAGTTATGCACACAGTCTTACACAACATGAACACATGTTCTGTGATTTTATGAAATATAATGAGATGGACTTACATTGTATAGCTGAGAGGAGTAGAAGAGAATACAGGAGCGTGATTACAAAAAAAGAGAAAACAATCACTTTTTACAAGGTTGTTATGGGTGTTAAATATCATGTTTTGTTAAATAATACAAGATACTAACAATCAATCAGAGAGAGCAGGTGCTATTTATATTGTACTGTGTGTGTGTGTGTGTGTGTGTGTGTGTGTGTGTGGTTAACTGATTACAAGCTGTGGGAATAAATAACTTTGATGTTCTGAACTTCATATATGTGAGTTTTTGTACAGCATCTCAATAGCTTTGTATCACTGGGTGTCTCTAAGAGCACAGTGATAGAGAGCAGAATCTGTCAGCTTTAGATTGCTGATGGTGAGTTCAGTAGATGTACTGGTTGTTTCAGACGTGAATCGAGGGTCATCAGGAGTGCTCTCAGCTGAACTGCCTTTTGCACCTTTATACAGTAAAAACTGTGGTGTGCTGTTAGGATTTTGTTTGTACCAGTAAAGCCAAACACTGCCGCTTGACTGATATGAACATTTTAGAGTAACAGTCTCTGTTTCCTTTCTGATAATGTTGGAATCTGTTGGCTCAATTTTATCTGCAAAACCACCTGTTGTGAAGAAAAAAGAAAAAAATGTGTAATTTATTACAGAAATTGTCAGTGAAACAAACTGTTTTAACTCCTAATAATATGAGCATAAATTAGCATGTTTTTTCTACCAAACATAAATAAATATTGTATTATTACCTGACGTTACAGTGAGAATCAGTGTTATGTATCTCCCGATATGGAATAAGTTACATAGTTGAGCCATTTCTGAACACAGTCTACTGAGGACTGTATAATAGTTCAGTATGAAACTCATGACGTCTCTAAGAAACCACATACAGGATGTGCAGATGTTACAACATCACTACACACATCAATTTAGAGTAATAAAAAGTGTCTCTATTGTGCTGAATGAACTGGAGCATGATACAGCAAGTTTGGGAAATTTTACCTAAATGTTTGGCAGGTGGCACCAGCAGAAGAGTAAGAGGGGGGTACAGACTTAAGTGCTTCCTGATACATTAGGAACAAATGTGAGTGATGGCGTGTGAGAGGCCAAATGAGAGCAAGTTTTGAGTTTCATTTTTCAACTTGGAGTGGGTTTAATTTACCTTAAAACAATGGGCACAAGGCGAGAGTATAATTATCACTGTTTGAAACACTGAAACTCCATCAAAGTTCAAAATCATTTAGATGTCATTATCTCCCATTTGCCACTTTGTTTCAGGTTTTTATAAACTGCTCCACATTGTATGTAAAAAATAATGCTTGTTGGTCACTCTGTTTTATTTACATTTATCTGGCTTGACAGACTAAGTACAAGAAAATAAGAACCAACTCTAAGATTATAGTCAGCGTCAAATGTAGATTTACAAAAAAGAACATACTGTTGGAGCTGTCCCCCTGGGTCCTATGTTACTTTCACATTTAATACAATAAAAATGTGGCACATAGTGGCCAAACTGTCCGTAGGCTTTATCAAAAAGATACAGGGTAACTGGAAAGCCTGGAAAATGTTCATTAAAAATGTCAAGAAGATGCTGAAGAGCTACACCAGTAGCACCAGGTTGTGTGTCAATACATATGACATGAGCAACAGCAGACTCTGTCCTTTTGTGAGAGATGCACCAGGGTACACTGGGTAATCGCCATGTTGTATCTGTAATAGCAGACAAATTGCTTACTTTCATACATCAAGACAACTAAAATAATTTAAAGATCCATAAAGCATTCGATCCATAAACCAATTTATAGTCATGACAGGGAGAAGAGAAGTAGACTGAGCACACAGCCCTGGGACACATCTGTATTCAGGATGAGGGTGGAGGAGGTAAGATGGATGAACTTAACAGACTGTGGTTTGTTAGTAAGAAAGTCCAAAGTCCAGTTACAGAGTGAGAAACTGATGCCCAGATCTAGGAGCTTTTCAACAAGTTTGGAAAGTCTAACTGCTTCCAGCACTGTGTGCTGCAGCTGATGTTGTAGGGAGGCATCAGCCCTCTCGAGTCATACTTTCATAGTCCTTACAATGGGTTTCACACGACAGATGATGGGGGAGGAGAAACATAGAAAAGTGGTTTAATTGTCAAATGTGGGGGAGGGAAATTCATTTTTATGCAACAGCAATGCTGGTGTACACACAATCACGGTTGGATCTGAGGATGTTTGGCATGTACTCCATAAGCCACACCTTGGGTTAGTATAAAAATGTTGTAAAGGATAATAATGTAAGTTAAGCTTGTGTAGGTACCTGATAAAATCAGGGTGGATCCCTTCTTTAACCCCCTGCTCTTTCACTAAAGAATGTTGACTTATCAAAATGTCTCTTCAAAATGTATCACAGTGTGCAATCAGAAATCAAAGGTGGCATTAAAATGGTAAACATGTAAAGCCTGTCTAATTACATGGGGTTACAAAGGTACTTTATGAAAACAGCACAAAGCTTTCAAATGCTTCCTAGTCCTGACAGTTGACTAATTAAAATAATTTTTTACTGTTTGGAGCCTTTAAATATTTTTCATGTTTTAACTCTTTAAAAAGAGGTTATAACCAGTCTATGTACTGATACTGGAGGTTTTGATAGTTTTGTAATGCAAGCACCGACCACACTTACCAGCTCAACCAGACAACATAGTTCTGACGGTCAGTCATGCAGATCAAAGTAACACAAAGACTCTTGTTCCTGCTGGCTCGTTGGTCTAGGGGTATGATTCTCGGTTCGGGTGCGAGAGGTTCAAATCCCGGACGAGTACTTGTTTAGTGGAATGCTTTGTTGAACTATACAAAAAACTTATCAAGTGTCCCGTTAAAATCTAATGATCAAACAAAGATGACACATGCTGATACACTGGTAGAAGTTGGTGAGCTTATGAGGATGTAAATACCTTTCATAACAATTCTTCCAGTCAGCTTCAAGGTTTTTTTTCTTCTACAGATTTTAGAATCTTTGGGCAAATTCAAAGCATTGAAAATGTTACGAAATCCAAACAGCAAGGAGCATGAAGTCAAAACCACAAGATAAAATATCATGGTAATGTAAATGTAGCAAAATCTCTTGTATAACTAACCGATTAAAGACAGCGTCACAACGTTTGTATTGTAAAGTTTGGGTGGATAAACATGATACATAACATAAACAGTGTGAAGCATAAAGTCAGTGGGACTGCACACAGCTCCTGTCAAATGCTTCCAAGTCTTTTAATTTGACAAAGCGAGTCTTTAATGACACCTCATGCTTAAACTGTTAGAAATGCTTTAATGAAGCTCTGCATTGAATTTTGTTTTGTCATGAATAAACTTCCCAGTGCAACCAGTCAACATGGTTTTGACGCTAAGCAACTGAGGTCAAAGAAATGCCCTGGCGACTAGCCAAGCTAGCTCGTTGGTCTAGGGGTATGATTCTCGCTTAGGGTGCGAGAGGTCCTGGGTTCAAATCCCAGACGAGCCCTTGTTTACCCATGTTTAAATCATCAACTGCCTTTTCAGGTTCTAATTCCAGTGTGCAGATGGAAATGAAACAGGGCGATTAAATGGCAAAACTTAAACAGCTTTCTACATGGATGCCAGGCCACATTATTAACATTCTAACCTTTAGCTTAAACTTTGTCCTCATACAATTAAAACAAACAAAAAACTTTATAAAATCATGCTGCCAGAGTTATTCTAAAAGGTAGGTTGTTAAAATCCGGGTCTTTATAGTTGACAAATAAAACCAATTTTTACTATTTCAAGCCTTTAAATATGTTTCATGTTTTACTCTGAAGATTTTTAATCATTCTATGTATTGAGTTTTGTCATGCAAGCACTGAATTCACTTCCTAGCTCAACTCCGGCTCGATTGTCCACGCCTTCCTCAGACGCCCCGGAGATGGATGTTACTGCTTTAAAATCAGAGATTCTTCTCTCACTGAAAGCTGACATCTCCGCAGTGATAAAAGAAGAAAAGAAAAGTGCACTCGCTGACATTTCAGCTGCCTTAAAACTGAGCTACAAACAGTTAAAATGGAAATCATGAACAACATGGCGGCGATTCATTCTGAGTTTGACCAGATGAGGACCACCATTAAGGAGGTGGAAGGTGGACTATCTTCCTGGTCAGATGAATTCACAACTCTACAGGTAACAGTGGCTGACTTAAAAACATGTGTTGTGTGTTGACATTGAGGGAAGGATGAGGAGGCGTAATATCAGGATTCTGGGAGTTCCTGAGACCAATGGCTCGAGCTCAACTGCATGGGTCTCAAAGTTGCTAAGAGAGGTGCTGCAGTTAGATAAAGACGTGCTTGTGGATCGCTCGCACAGAAGCCTGGCTCCAAGAAGACCAGACTGAAAGCCTCGCGCTATCATAGCTAACCTACACTATTATCAAGACTGTGTTGAAGTGTTATCGCTTCAGATGAATGGAGACACGATTGCTATCGTCCCTGATTACACTGCGAGCGTCGTGAAGGCCAGGCCTGCATTCACTGAGGTTCTGAGCTGAGATGTTGCGCAATCACCAGGGGATTCGGTATGGCTTATTGTTTCCAGCTCGTCTCCACATCACCCACAATAGAGAAGAAAAGGAATTTACAGATGTGGATAAAGCTTTGAGCTGGTTTATGAGTGCTTTGTTACACTTCTCATATTCCAATGTTAACAAACACTGTGTATTTATAAAAAGAAAATAACATTTGTAGTTATTATTACTAATAATAATACATCTTACACATCTTACATTTTACATAATATGTTTTTATTACATCTTACATGAATCTAATTAATTAATTTAAAAAAAAACAGTTTCTTACATTGACTTTTATTTGATTGCAGACAGGATGAACCTGAGATATTTCATGTTTTATCTGCTCAACTTCATTTCATTTATTAGTAAACCATTAGTAATCCATTCCTGCATTTTAGGTCTGTAACACATTCCCAAAAAAAATAGGACAGTAAAGTATTTACCATTTTGCAATGTTACTATTCCTTTTCACCACACTTAAAAGACGTTTTGGCACCAAGAGACCGAGTGATTTAGTGTTTCAGCTTTTATTTTGTCTCATTCTACCTGCAAACACGTCTTAAGATGTGCTACAGTACGGGGTCGTCGTTGTCACATTTTTCCTTTCAAAATTCTTTATTGGGGACAGGTCAGGACTGCAGGCAAGCCAGTCCAGTACCCATACCGTGTACTGTGCATTGCCCCCCACCCCCGATTTTCTCACTGCCCCCCCAAACAAAGGTGTCTATTAGCAAACGTTTTGGGTTGCCAAATTTCTGTTAACAAGTTAAAGCGAGACGCATCTCCTCAACAGAAACGTAAAAATACAGATTTATGGACAGGGTGTTGTGTAACAATTTACTAATGAGTCAGGTTGTGAGTGTAGGTTTCCTGATAAAATCCGGGTGGATCCCTTCTTTAATCCCCTGCTCTTTCACTGAAGAATGTTGACTTATCAAAATGTCTCTTCAAAATGTATCACAGTGTGCAATTAGAAATCAAAGGTGGCATTAAATTGGTAAACATGTAAAGCCTGTCTAATTACATAGGGTTACAAAAGTACTTTATGAAAACAGCACAAAGCTTTCAAATGCTTCCTAGTCCTGACAGTTGACTAATTAAAAGAAATGTTTACTATTTGGAGCCTTTAAATATTGTTAATATTTTAACTCTTTAAAAAGAGGTTATAACCAGTCTATGTACTGATACTGGAGGTTTTGATAGTTTTGTAATGCAAGCACCGACCACACTTACCAGCTCAACCAGACAACATAGTTTTGAAGGTCAGTCACACAGATCAAAGTAAGACAAAGACTCTTGTTCCTGCTGGCTTGTTGGTCTAGGGGTATGATTCTCGCTTTGGGTGCGAGAGGTCCCGGGTTCAAATCCCGGACGAGCCCTTGTTTAGTGGAATGCTTTGTTGAACTATACAAAAAACTTATCAAGTGTCCCGTTAAAGTCTAATGATCAAACAAAAATGACACATGCTGATACACTGGTAGAAGTTGGTAAGCTTATGTGGATGTAAATACCTTTCATAACAATTCTTGCAGTCAGCTTCAAGGTTTTTTTTCTTCTACAGATTTTAGAATCTTTGGGCAAATTCAAAGCATCGAAATCCAAACAGCAAGGAGCATGAAGTCAACACGACAAGATAAAATATCATGGCAATGTAAATGTTACAAAATCTCTTGTATAACTAACCGATTAAAGACAGCATTACAACATTTGTATTGTAAAGTTTGGGTGGATAAACATGATACATAACGTAAACAGTGTGAAGCATAAAGTCAGTGGGACTGCACACAGCTCCTGTCAAATGCTTCCAAGTCTTTTAATCTGACAAAGCGACACCTTTTATGACACCTCATGCTTAAACTGTTAGAAATGCTTTAATGAAGCTCTGCAGTGAATGTTGTTTTGTCATGAATAAACTTCCCAGTGCAACCAGTCAACATGGTTTTGACACTAAGCCACAGAGGTCAAAGAAATGCCCTGGTCTTCATACGGGCTGGCTCGTTGGTCTAGGGGTATGATTCTCGCTTAGGGTGCGAGAGGTCCCGGGTTCAAATCCCGGACGAGCCCTTGTTTACCCACGTTTTATTTACCAACTGCCTCTTCCAGGAGAACACAAAAGAAATTAAGGGAGAACGCGAAAATATTAAGGAAAACACAACAACATTAAAGGTAAAAACGCAAATTAATTAAGGACAACACAAAAACATTAAGGGAGAACAAGAATATATTAAGAGACAACACAAATACTTTAAGGTAAAACGCAATTACATTAAGGGAGAACGCAACCAAATTAAGGAAAATGCTCCCAGTCACTAGGGGGCACCTTTATCATTTTTTATCTTTATGTACATTGCAGCAAAAGAAGCAGAAAACACGAGCTAAAGATGAGCAGCTTAGTGTAGAGAATCTGGCTTTGGTTTAACTTTAACGTTCAGTTCTGTAATTCTAAACAAAAGTGAGCTTGATACATTAACCAAACCATTTTTATACAAACAAATCAATGTTCCTCACCTACTACAAACTATTTTTTATACTAATTTTAAATAAAGATCAATAAATCTGTGATAATTTTATATTGGAGATGAATTAATCTATGAACATCTAGTATAATTTCATTTATTAATACAAACATCAATGTTTCCCATTTACTAAAAACCTTTTTTTTTAGTTATTTCATTTGAATTTATAGTTCAAGATCAATAAATACTGTATATGGTTATGTTATATAGGATAATTGTAAATTATAGAATTATTTTATATGATTAGATTTATTAATGTAAAAACTATTTTTATATATAAACATACATGCCCCTCACCTACTACAAACTTTTTTTACATTTTTTAATTATTTATTTTATTTTAATTTCTAGTTAAATTCAATAATTGTATAATAATTGTATTTTACATGTGTGTCCATGTGTCTATATAAAACAGTTTGACATTATAATCTAATCATATGATACAATATTTAAATAGATGTATTTATTTATTTGCACAATAACTTTATTATAAATGATATTTTTGTATTGTTTTGTACAACCCCAATTCCAATGAAGTTGGGACGTTGTGTAAAACATAAATAAAAACAGAATACGATGATTTGCAAATCCTTTTCAACCCATATTCAGTTGAATACACTACAAAGACAATATATTTAATGTTCAAACGGATAAACTTCATTGTTTTTTTGCAAATATTCACTCATTTTAAATTTGATGCCTGCAACACGTTTCAAAGAAGTTGGGACAGGGGCAACAAAAGACTGGGAAAGTTGAGGAATGCTCAAAAAACACCTGTTTGGAACATTCCACAGGTGAACAGGTTAATTGGAAACAGGTAAATGTCATGATTGGGTATAAAGGGAGCATCCCCAAAAGGCTCAGTCGTTCACAAGCAAGGTTCACCACTTTGTAAACAACTGCGTGAGCAAATAGTCCAACAGTTTAAGAACAACGTTTCTCAAAGTGTAATTGCAAGGAATTTAGGGATTTCATCATCTACAGTCCATAATATAATCAAAAGATTCAGAGAATCTGGAGAAATCTGTGCAAGTAAGCGGCAAAGCCGAAAACCAACATGGAATGCCTGTGACCTTCGATCCCTCAGGCGGCACTGCATTAAAAACCGACATCATTCTGTAACGGATATTACCACATGGACTCAGGAACACTTCAGAAAACCATTGTCAGTAAACACAGTTCGTCGCTCCATCTACAAGTGCAAGTTAAAACTCTACCATGCAAAGCGAAAGCCATATATCAACAACACCCAGAAACGCCGCTGGCTTCTCTGGACCCGAGCTCATCTGAGATGGACTGACGCAAAGTGGAAAAGTGTCCTGTGGTCTGACGAGTCCACATTTCAAATTGTTTTTGGAAATCATGGACGTCGTGTCATCCGGGCCAAAGAGGAAAAGGACTGTCCGGATTGTTATCAGCGGAAAGTTCAAAAACCAGCATCTCTGATAGTATGGGGGTGTGTTAGTGCCCATGGCATGGGTAACTTGCACATCTGTGAAGGCACCATTAATGCTGAAAGGTACATACAGGTTTTGGAGCAACATATGCTGCCATCCAAGCAACGTCTTTTTCAGAGACGTCCCTGCTTATTTCAGCAAGACAATGCCAAGCCACTTTCTGCACGTGATACAACAGCGTGGCTTTGTAGTAAAAGAGTGCGGGTACTAGACTGGCCTGCCTTGTCTTTGTAGTGTATTCAATTGAATATGGGTTGAAATGGATTTGCAAATCATCGTATTCTGTTTTTATTTATGTTTTACACAACGTCCCAACTTCATTGGAATTGGGGTTGTAGATACAAGCTAAAGGACGTCACAGCACAGTAAAAACCACATCAGTATTTAAATAAACATTTATTCCAAGGTACATCAGAAGCTTCATTTCACTGAGTACATCCAAATTAACCAAAGTGTTAGAATGGTCAGCATGTTTAATCTGCTGCTTTAATTTAAGTGCAATAACTTTATTGAAATATGTGCAATACCTGCTGTACTTTGTACTCTGTGTAATACATTGTAAAACTGTGCAATATTTGCTTAACATTTTTTAACGGCTGCTTATATTTTGCAGGTTTTTTTTTACATATCCTTACTTTTCTACTTTTTAATATGTGTATATATTTGTAAACACTTTGTATTTTTATATTCTTGAAAGCTGCTGTAACACTGCACATGCATATCTATGTTTTTTTTTTTTAAGTATATTTACAACTGTTTGTTATGTTTAGTTTATTTTTTACTCATTCTTTACTTCCAAAGTTTGTTGTTTTACATAAAATTGAGCTCCTAGTGTGCAGAAAATTTTTTTATTTACAGTTTACATTCTTCATTACATTATTAAAATGTTACAAAATATTATATATATATTTTTTAGTGTAATATACTTCTTGTTTAAATAAAGTTTGCATGCAGGTCTAGTTTATTGTTAACTTTCTCCTTATATATATATAGTATAATATTATTTATCACTATTATAATATGATTCTGATTATTATTGGGTTGTTTGAATGAGTGTATTGAATGAGATGTGCAGCATATTAGAGATAAAGTGCTGCTGCTGCTGCTGCTGCTGTTGTTGTTTTGATTTAAATGCTGGAAGGTTCGAACAGAATCATCGTCAGTCTGTAGAGAGAATTTTGACTTCAGTCGTCGACGGAGCTTCACCAGAGACGGACGTGTTCAGCTTTGCTCTCAGCAATCATCGCTTTTCTCACACACAACATGGCTTTTCTGTTTCAAACTTCACATTTGGTTTGTGTTGGTGGTCTCACAGCCGCAGCACTCACCTCTTATCTTCTCCTCCGCAGGTTTCAGCAAAAAAAGCCTCCGAGTCCGGAGCGAGCAGTTCAGGTGGCCGCTGCCCGAACTGAGCTCGAAGCTTATCGGGGGTCGGTACCGCCATCTAGCGCCGCTAACCGCTAATGTCAAATAAAGCCATTTAACTCCCCCTCACTGCTGAAAAGAGAGAGAAATATTAGTGCTAACATTAACTGTTTCAATATCCAAACATTCACAGTGCTTTTAAACTAAACAGTGTGTAGAATTAGTACCTATTTTATGTACTAGTACTATCAGTATGCATACTATTCACTACAGTAGTGTGTGTGATTCTAATACAGCATGTTTAAACAGGATCATCTCACTGAACTCACTACAGTATAGTCACAAGCACACATTCATTACATGTTTTTGTAAACATTACATTCTTAATATTTAAACAATGTATGATTAAGTTTAAAGTAAGTTCAGTATCTCTTAGCATAATTGACTCTTTATTTTCTCACACCTTTATGTGTTATTTATTTCTTCTTTGTTCTGCTTCTCAGAATTACCCACAGGACATCGAGCGTGCAAACAGGATGTTAGCTAACACTTTCTCCCAGAACTTCTTTAATGATCAGCAGGTTTTGATCTGTTCTGTCTGTACTCTTATATAAATTTCCTCAACATTATAATTGATCACCTCTTCTTCTTTTCTTCATTTTTAAATGCAATGAGTTTTACAGACTCTACCCAGGGGTAAGTATTGGAGAAGTAGATGAATCAATTACTGCTAACCCATCAAGTTTGTTAATTCCAGCTAAATGCATGAAAAAATGGTGGGTGTGCAGTGATGACATTTGTTACATTTAAATTATTGATGCATAACTATATATTATAAAAATCACATTTGCTTGGTAAAAGTTGATAAAAAGCAGCATGTGTGCTGTTAAAACATGTTTATTTTTAATACATTTTGAACAAAAGTTGCTTTATTTTGTTTGTTTTGTAGCTTCCTCCCTTGCATGAAGGCACGGTCAGAGCTGAGACCTGCATTAAAGTAAGGCTGATTATTTTAGCAATTGGACACATTTGTTAAATTTCTTGAGTGGCTTTTTAGTTGAACTGTGAGATAAACAAAACCTCTGCTGTTAAAGCGGGTTGGACACCACATCTCTGAGGTGTATGTCAACCTCAGAACTGAGAGGACCCCGCCCATAGAGGTGCAGGGAGGCTTTTGGGTAAGAGTTTCTCTGAAGTGTCTTTTGATCTCTAATGAAATGTTCTTTCTTAATATCTGATCCTGCTTCATCCTGGTCTAAGCATTTTTATTTATAATTCTGGATGTGTTACAGCAAAGAACAGTGAGCCAGACCTACAAAGGCGTGGCAGTTGGATAAGATGGTCGCTGGCATTCTCCAGAGTCCAGTGACATCTACATTCATTAGATGCCGCTGATAACTCCAGCATTCACCAGACCACCAGGCCCACCTCCAGGCTTTTATCAAATCATTTTATTCTTTATATTTGAAAAATAATATAAAAATATTAAAAACATAAAAAATATTAAAAAAAATAATATACTTTATATTTCATTTTACTTCATTTTAAAATAACCTGTTTAACAATCTTTTTTTCAGGGGTGAAGAGGACTTCATTAGGAGTATTTTGACATTTAAATTTATTAACTACTCTTACTTCTAAATTCTAATAATTCGTCTACCCAACTTACTATCAGTTCATTTGTTTTTAATCCATTAATTCATCCTTTCTTACAACTATTAATTAGGGCTGGACAATATTTGGTAAAAGCAATAATTAGCTTTTGCACTGCTAACATTGTAGAAGCCTAAAATATTGGCAGATGTGGAGTCTTTAAAAATATTAAATCAAAAGAGTAAAAGCTTTATTCTGTTTTTAATCTTACCAAACTCACAGTTCCCAAATAAATGTAGTTCAAATTAATGTAGGCCAGAATTCAAATTATTTAAAGCATTTAAATTATCAAGTTCAGTAGTTTTAAAATATTGTGGTTGTTCGTGTAGTATTAAATTTACAATGTGCTATTTTTATTTAGATTGTGCCACCCTTCTATCCAAACATCCATTCAACCATCCAGCCGTTCGTCCATCCTTCTTTTCCCTTCGTCCTTTCTTTACTCTTCTACCTCCATCTATTTTACCATTCTATCTTCAGTCCTTTCTATCAGCCAGTAGAAAGGATCCATCTATATATATCAGCCAAGAGATGAAGATAGAAGAGTAAGAAAGGATGAAGGGCAAAGAGGGTTGGATGGACAAATGGATGGACAAATGGATGTCTGGATAGAAGAGCTGCACAATATAAATAAAAACAGCAAATAATAATTATTACTACACGATGGAGCAACTGTCATATTTCTACCTCCATCTATCCTATATTCCATTCTTTCTATCAGCCAATAGAAAGGATCCATCTACATCTGTCTCCTTCATCAGCCAATAGATGGGGTAAAAAAGTAAGTAAGCAAGAGGGGCAAACAGGGACAGACAAACGGATGGACGGACGAATGTATGTTTGGATAGAGTTTATTTCATTATTTGTCATAAAAATTGATATAGAATTATAAGTTTCCTTTTTATGATAAACATTTATATAGAATTATAAGTTTCCTTTTTATGATAATCATTTATATAGAATTATAAGTTTCCTTTTTGTAATGACCATTTATATAGTTATAAGTTTCCTTTTTATGATAATCATTTATATAGAATTATAAGTTTCCTTTTTGTGATGATCATTTATATAGAGTTATAAGTTTCCTTTTTATGATAATCATTTATATAGAATTATAAGTTTCCTTTTTGTGATGATCATTTATATAGAATTATAAGTTTTCTTTTTATGATAATCATTTATATAGAATTATAAGTTTCCTTTTTGTAATGACCATTTATATAGTTATAAGTTTCCTTTTTATGATAATCATTTACATAGAATTATAAGTTTCCTTTTTGTGATAATCATTTATATAGAATTATAAGTTTCCTTTTTGTGATGATCATATATATAGTTATAAGTTTCCTTTTTGTGATAATCATTTATATAGAATTATAAGTTTCCTTTGTGATAATGATTTATATAGAATTATAAGTTTCCTTTTTGTGATAATCATTTATATAGAGTTATAAGTTTCCTTTTTGTGATGATCATTTATATAGTTATAAGTTTCCTTTTTGTGATAATCATTTATATAGAATTATAAGTTTCCTTTTTGTGATAATCATTTATATAGAATTATAAGTTTCCTTTTTGTGATAAACATTTATATAGAATTATAAGTTTCCTTTTTGTGATAATCATTTATATAGAATTATAAGTTTCCTTTTTGTGATAAACATTTATATAGAATTATAAGTTTCCATTTTGTGATAAACATTTATATAGAATTATAAGTTTCCTTTTTGTGATGATCATTTATATAGAATTATAAGTTTCCTTTTTGTGATAATCATTTATATAGAATTATAAGTTTCCTTTTTGTAATGATTATTTATATAGAATTATAAGTTTCCTTTTTGTGATGATCATTTATATAGAATTATAAGTTTCCTTTTTGTGATGATCATTTATATAGTTATGTTTCCTTTTTGTGATAAACATTTATATAGAATTATAAGTTTTCTTTTTGTGATAAACATTTATATAGAATTATAAGTTTCCTTTTTGTGATGATCATTTATATAGAATTATAAGTTTCCTTTTTGTGATGATCATTTATATAGAATTATAAGTTTCCTTTTTGTGATGATCATTTATATAGAATTATAAGTTTCCTTTTTGTGATGATTATTTGTATAGAATTATAAGTTTCCTTTTTGTGATGATTATTTATACAGAATTATAAGTTTCCTTTTTGTGATGATCATTTATATAGAATTATAAGTTTCCTTTTTGTGATGATTATTTATACAGAATTATAAGTTTCCTTTTTGTGATGATCATTTATATAGTTATAAGTTTCCTTTTTGTGATAAACATTTATATAGAATTATAAGTTTCCTTTTTGTGATGATCATTTATATAGAATTATAAGTTTCCTTTTTGTGATGATTATTTATACAGAATTATAAGTTTCCTTTTTGTGATGATCATTTATATAGAATTATAAGTTTCCTTTTTGTGATGATTATTTATACAGAATTATAAGTTTCCTTTTTGTGATAATCATTTATATAGAATTATAAGTTTCCTTTTTGTGATGATCATTTATATAGAATTATAAGTTTCCTTTTTGTGATGATTATTTATACAGAATTATAAGTTTCCTTTTTGTGATGATCATTTATATAGTTATAAGTTTCCTTTTTGTGATAAACATTTATATAGAATTATAAGTTTCCTTTTTGTGATAATCATTTATATAGAATTATAAGTTTCCTTTTTGTGATAAACATTTATATAGAATTATAAGTTTCCTTTTTGTGATAAACATTTATATAGACTTATAAGTTTCCTTTTTGTGATGATCATTTATATAGAATTATAAGTTTCCTTTTTGTGATGATCATTTATATAGAATTATAAGTTTCCCGTTTGTGATAATCATTTATATAGAATTATAAGTTTCCTTTTTGTGATAAACATTTATATAGACTTATAAGTTTCCTTTTTGTGATGATCATTTATATAGAATTATAAGTTTCCTTTTTGTGATGATCATTTATATAGAATTATAAGTTTCCTTTTTGTGATGATCATTTATATAGAATTATAAGTTTCATTTTTGTGATGATCATTTATATAGAATTATAAGTTTCCTTTTTGTGATGATCATTTATATAGAATTATAAGTTTCCTTTTTGTGATGATCATTTATATAGTTATAAGTTTCCTTTTTGTGATGATCATTTATATAGAATTATAAGTTTCCTTTTTGTGATGATCATTTATATAGAATTATAAGTTTCCTTTTTGTGATGATCATTTATATAGAATTATAAGTTTCCTTTTTGTGATGATCAATTATATAGAATTATAAGTTTCCTTTTTGTGATGAACATTTATATAGAATTATAAGTTTCCTTTTTGTGATAAACATTTATATAGAATTATAAGTTTCCTTTTTGTGATGAACATTTATATAGAATTATAAGTTTCCTTTTTGTGATGAACATTTATATAGAATTACAAGTTTCCTTTTTGTGATGAACATTTATATAGAATTATAAGTTTCCTTTTTGTGATGATCAATTATATAGAATTATAAGTTTCCTTTTTGTGATGAACATTTATATAGAATTATAAGTTTCCTTTTTGTGATGAACATTTATATAGAATTATAAGTTTCCTTTTTGTGATGAACATTTATATAGAATTATAAGTTTCCTTTTTGTGATGAACATTTATATAGAATTATAAGTTTCCTTTTTGTGATAAACATTTATATAGAATTATAAGTTTCCTTTTTGTGATAAACATTTATATAGAATTATAAGTTTCCTTTTTGTGATAATCATTTATATAGAATTATAAGTTTCCTTTTTAAGTAATAATAAGTTATGTAAGTTTCCTTTATTAAATAAAAATAGAAAAAGTATCCGACTGTCATTTCTTATTTTATTCAGTTTTTATTCAGAGAGTAATTCAGTATTTTTATCACATTTGAAAATGTTGTTGAATGTCATTAGGGAGTCCTGGTCTTCATAGAAGATTTCATTTGAACAAAGTGGAATCTGATCACTGATAAACTGGGCAGCATCTTTAAACCCATTTACCACAATAATGTTTTTTTTTATTATTATTTATTCATTATTTATTCACACACATTATATAACCAATCCATTACAGAGCAACAAATACTTATAAGAAGAAAACTAGTGGAAGCATGGGGAGAATATACCAAACTCACATTGTGTCCCATGAGATCTTAAGACTTACATTAAATTCCCTGGGGCTTCAGTGAAAATAAATTCTAAAAGCTTTACTGAAAGGTCAAAAGTATACAGACATCCCTTTTAACACACACTTTAAGATGTATACAATTAAGCATACACACCGGTTAATTGGGCGTCATCTGGCGGGTATAATTGGCAGTGCCTGCAGCAGATACTAATTGGCCTCTGAATCTGCAGTGTGTGGACCGGACTATGTGTGGGTGGGATCTTCATACGCTGTGTAAGGACCCTGATTGGCGGAAGGAATGCCTGTGCAGAGGCGAGAAGAGGAGGGCTGTGCATGTGTCAGAAGAGGCGTGTCCCTCAGCATCGAGTATCCCTCAGCAGTGGAAGACATATTAAGTGCACTAAATTGGGAGGAAAATGGGGAGAAAATGCATAAAAATATTAAGCATATAGTTCTACAATACCTATAGACAAACATGGGCAGTAGAATGGATTGCACTGAATAAGCTGAGAAGCAGTAGGTGACATAAGCTCAGAGAACAGGACCATCAAGTTCTGAAGAAGTTTGTCTTAAATCAACATCAGTACAAAAATAGCCAAGCAGACACAAGTCTCACCCACACACCATCTCAAGGCTGTGTCCTGTTCCCACTGCTTTTTCCCTATACACAAACAACTGCTCCTCCAGTCAGTCAAGCTCTTGAAGTTTGGAGACAACACCACCCACTTTGGGCTGATCTCTAATGGTGATGAGTTTGCTCACAAGTGAAAGATTAACCATTTGGTGTTATGGGCACCCAATCAGTTATTTATTTGTAGATTTATATAGCAGTTTCAATTATTTTGTAAGTAGACATATTAGATATTAAGTTGCATTTCATTAGTTTGTCTTGGTGTTTATATAAAGACTTTAGATGGACGTCGTCAGATCTGTAAAACTCGACCACTGCTTACAACCCATTCACCACTAGGCCCCAGCCAGAATAGAATAATGACCAGAGAGTATACCGGCAGAACAACGTGTCAGTTTTACCTCAATGACACCTAGAGGTAACTTTAAGTAGCCAATCTCCCTACAGGTATGTTTTGAAAGGTAGAAAAACAGTTCAAGGGGAAACATTCTGATTATTTTTTTGCTTATGGTGTCACAGCAGTCTAATATGCTAGTCCTCCAATGCCCAGACAAACACAACTGTCTGGGGAAGGGAATAGTTTGCATTCCTATAGTACAGGGTGAGTCAAAAGTCACAGGACACTCTTTTATTTCCGAAACGAAAGGGAAAATGACATATCTAAATACCCCAGCAAGTAATGGGTGAGGGGGCCTATCTTTTAGGCTATGTCCGGAACATGGCCGCCATCTTGAAAGACGCCATATTGGATCAAGGGCAAGTTTTTCCAATGAGAAAGTGGTCATGAAGCATATCAAAGAAGACCAGAATTTTCTCAGAAATCGATTGCCGCAATCAGATTTGCAATATCTCTTGTGGTTCAACTTTTGTTGTTCGTTACAGGTAACTGAAGATGGAATTGATGAAAGAAGAGAGGATTGAGGTGATTCTGATGTCCGGGGAACGCAGCTGCCGTATCATAGCCGCAGACTTCAACAATCGACACCCGGAAAGACCACCAATTTCACACAGCACTGTTGCATCCCTCATAGCCAAATTCCGAGAAACCGGGACTGTGGACAACAAGCCACGTATTGGTCATCCGAAGACTGACGAAAAAAACCTCAACAATGGTTTTGGCAGCCTTTGCGAAAAGTCCACGACGCAGCACGCGACGTCTCGCAGCAGAATGTGTGTCGTCGCAGCCAGTCATCCCTTATACGGATTCTTCATACCAATAAATGGCACCCCATCAAGATCCAGCTGCAGCAGAAACTATCAGAGGATGACCCTGATAGACGTGTCGAGTTCTGCACCTGGGCGTTAGACCAACATCAACAGGATCCCGCATTCGCACAGGGCATTCTGTTCAGTGACGAGGCCAATTTCTGTCAACCGCCAGAACGTGAGGTACTGGAGTGACGAAAACCCCATACTGGACGGCAGACACCAAAGTCGTTGGTGATGTGAAGGTTATGGTGTGGTGTGGAATATGGGGCACCCGTGTAATCGAACCCATTTTCATCGACCAGACCCTAAATGCTCAGCGCTACCTGACAATGCTACAGGAAACACTCACCCTGTATTTTACAAGCATAGCTGAAGCTTTTGGGCTTTGTAGTCTTGTTGGGACTACAGACAGAAAATGCATGCTTCCTGCCGAGAGAGACTTTATTCTAGTTTATATTTAAATGTATAGAATGTGGCTTTATAAGTGTGTCATAAATCCTAAAAGATAAAGCAAGTGTTACTCAGTCTGTGTCTGAATACACTGGTTTTTGTACAGCATAGTGGAGTTTCCTGTTACTGTGGGCTGCATGGCACAGTAGTACAGAGCAGAATCTGATACTGCAGCAGAGGAGATCTTCAGATTCACAAGGTTTTCTGATCCATTAATTGTTGCTAATAAACCAGGAATGTTTGAGTTCTCAGAGGACTGATGTGTACCAATAGAAACAATAAACTCTGGTGTAGATCCAGGATACTGACGATACCACTGTAGATAATCAGTACTCTTATATTCACAAGAGAGAACAATGCTGTGACCCACTGCTGCATTTAATACTTCATTCAGTGGTCTTACTGACTGTGCCAAACTCTTCCCTGCTAATCAGATAAATATGTTTTATGTAGATACATTAAAAGAAGTTATGCACACACTCTTACACAACATCAACACATGCACATTGTGTACTGAGACTGCATGAGATGAACTTACATTGTATAGCTGAGAGGAGTAGAAGAGAATACAGGAACATCATGTTTGTATTGTGAGAAGTGAAGGAAGGAGAGATGAATGTTCTGCTGTACAGTTCTACACAAACTCCTCCTATTATCATGAGATCTGAATGGGGAATGAATACAGAGCTCTACATTAATCGGTCACAATCACATTTACATTTTCAGCATTTAGCAGACGCTTTTATCCAAAGCGACTTACAGTACTGTGACACTATACAATCTAAGCAATTGAGGGTTAAGGGCCTTGCTCAAGGGCCCAACAGCAACCTGGCAGTGGTGAGGTTTGAACCGGCAACCTTCGGATTACTGGACCAGCACCTTAACCACTAGGCTACAGCTGCCCATTTATAATGTTTTTCTTTGTAGTCCAGAAATTAAATGTGCACTCAAATGTGGAGCATAATTGACTCTTTAGGTAAGTGGCTATTACCTGAATACATTTCTAAAAATTATTCTGTTCATCTGTGTACAAGGTTATAATGCAATAATTGTAGTTCTTAAATGCACTTTAATATACCTGGTTTATGTTTTACCAACAATTACTCTCACTATAATTAGGGATCGAAGCAATTATTATTATTTATTTTTTTTCTGTGATAAAACACACAGACCAAGTCGTAATTCATACAGACAGGAGACTTGGTCAACAGGTAGTAGTCTTTCCTGCTACTCATGTGCTCAACCTCAGCCCGATTTGTCTGATGGTGGCACTGTAGTGTAGCATTAAACTTCAAGGTCTATATCTCCTACCCTGTATAACACAGAGAAAAAATTCTTCTTCCCACAATTAATTGTCTCATGACCTACAAAAACCTACAAAAACATATAGCCCCTCCCACTTACAGCTAATTTGGATAATTTGCAAAATCACACAAATTTTTTGAAAATAGTCTCTGAATTTTCACCCCACAAACACAAATGTGGTATCAAAGAAACCCTGAGAACTTTTATAAGTATCAAACAATATTGGAATTTCTATATGGCGTTGTTGTCAGTTGCCGGTCAAAAACATGTGTGGAGCAAACCAAGTATAAAACACACATATACTGCTCTAACCCAGAAAGCATTGCACCAATTGTCACAAAGTCAAATACCATAGGGGATTTTTAGACTATGTGAAAAAAAAATATGGATGGCTTACAAAAAATTATTGCTGGACAATAATCAGATCCTACCCTCACAACTCACAGTAAACACATGAGTGAGCGCTTGTGCTTTCCCACTTATGTGCTGAAAAGTGGTAATCTAGTGGCATCTGCTGGTAGGTTTTTTTTTCAGGGGGTGTGAAAACTGTTACACCGACTGCAGTTCCTCCTCCCGGCCACCAGACATCACACTGATTTGATTTAGGAAGCCATTTTGTACACTATATAAACAGTGATTTCGGTAATACTAGTTGCGAAGTCATATTTTGCCTAGCGTGTTTGGATTTGTTTGCCCTGATTTCTCTGTTTTCCCGTTGCCGACTTAATTAAATTTGGTGTACTGTACTACTGGGGGAAAGATTTCATTGATAGTATAGTGGGGACTCTATTATTCTGAGTCTGAAGCACTGCTGGTGACTACTGGAACAGTGCTGGTGCATAACTAAGCACTAGAATTTGCAAAATTTAAGCATAAAACACAGAGAAAAAGGCGAGAACAAAGTGAGACTCCTGACAAAATAAAGCCTATCACTCACATAAACAGAGACGTGCACTGGCTAGTGGACAATTACTAAACTACTGGTCTTGGTACGCTTCTCACAGGAATTTTAAACAATCAGACAATTGAAATCTGTTAAATGGAGGTCTGTTAAATCGAGGTTCCACTGTACTAAAAACTGAAATGAAAGAATAGGGCATTCCCAGATAATGTTTTGTTATTTAATTTTAGGTTAAAAACAGAAAACTTGTCTTTATTCTAATACAGAGAGATAATAAAGGACAGTAATATTCATGTTTTAAACATTTAAACATTTTCCTCTTCATAAAACAGCAGAACAGATTAAATGTAGGTGTTTGGTTTTTGTACAGTATGTTATGAGTTCCTGTCACTGTGGGCCGCAGAGCACAGTAGTAGAGAGCAGAATCTGATACTGCAGCAGAGGAGATGTTCAGATCCACTCGATTTTTATCTTCATTTATCTTTACAGATATTCCTGGAACTGGAGGATCAGCTTTTCTTTCAAAATTACTCTCACTAATCAAAATGATGAATTCTGGTCTGGATGTTGAGTACTGACGATACCACAGTAGTTCATCATTAGTACTAACACTACTGTAATTACAGGACAGAGCAACAGATGTTTTCTCCACGACAGTTTTAGTTGTAGAGAGGGATTGAATATCTGCTGCAGAATTATAACCTGTTAGAGAGAGAAATATATATCAATGTAATCTTTATTTCTTTCTCTTATTGTTTCAGTCTGAATTATAGTGTAAAAATGATGCAGAAAAAAGAATGACAGGTTAAATTTACGTCTTACCTAACAGAAAATAAAAAAGGCAAAGATGAGCAAACAGTGTCATGGTTGAAGTGCAGTATGACTTTGCTCAGCCTGCAATCATTTCTTATGTATTTGAACCATTTTGCTTGACTTCCTGTTTAAACTGTGCAGCTGTTTCAGTGTTGTGTAAGATGTAGATGATTCTGCCCTCTTGTGTATAATTTAGTAAACAACGTTGCTGTGTGGCTAACTAAAGCTAGGAAGAGAGTGGTGACACTAGGTGGTACTGTGACCATGGCCAGCGTATTAGCTACTCGATCCATCAACTACGACTCATGATTGGAATTCTTATGCTTCCCTTACGGCCTTGCTTCAAAAAAATGAATGAGGAATCGGATAAACAATCGATTCTTTTGTGAAGGCTTTGAATTAAATGGAAAGCATGATCAAAAAGATGCTTTGGCACATCAATGTAGATTAAACCTTTAAAGCCGGCCCATTCAAATTTCGAAACAATAATTTCGATGGCTTAAAGCCTTGTATCTCCGCCGTCCAATCACTGATTGTAAATCTGAAAACTGCCCCAGGTAGCTGACAACCCAGGCTAAAAGGCAATATCATTGGTCAAGCAGTTTGTGTCGTGGCTGGTTTGCATATTTAATGAGAAGGCTGATAATTTATTTTTTTCATTTGCCCCGCCCTCACACGGACGCTGCTGAGAGAGTGGACCACCATTACAACACAGAAAGAGATATTCTGTCAGTGAAATAAGGTAAGATTTATTTTAAAACTGTTTATTAGTGTTATTACTTTTCATTTCTACTCAGAAAACTTGGCTTTAATGGTAAAACTGTAATATTATTAGTGCTTTACGCTTTGGAAAAGCTGAGGTGATTTTCAGTCATTTGCACAGTTTAGTCAGTCAGCTCCACAACTCTCCTTTCTGAATCGATTGTAATGTTTTTTATGTCCATCTAGATGGAAATAAATACGTGTGGAGAGTTTATCAGATACCTTTTTAGTCTTGTTTGTTTAGTAGTTTGTAAAGTATGCAGCAGTTTTACACAAATAAGGGAATAGCAGTGAGCTAAGCTAAGCTACCGGAGCTGTGTGTTGCATCCTGCAGCCATGTGGTTTGAACAGGTTGCTCTCAAACTAGATTTTATGCATGTAATCTTGAAATCAGTTATAGCTTACTTGTTTTACTTCAATACTGTCTAAAGTCTGCTTAGAAATCACCTTAGCTTTGCTCATAATAGCATTACATTTTGCATTACATGCATTTAGCATGACTGGCTAAAGTAATTTAGTTGAGGCAGAAAGCATAAAGGTGGATTACATGTCAGTCTGGGCAATTTATAACCTTTATTTCCATGGTATATTTTATCTGTGGTAATTTGTACTTATAACAGAGAAATATTATTTTATCTATAAAATATTTCTGTGAAATTTGCATCATTTTCTAAAAAATTGCTGCATTTATTTAGTATGCTATGCTACCATATAGGTGCATATAGGTAGATAACATGTCAGTCTGGGCAATTTATAACTTTTTTTTTACCATAATATTTTTTTTCTGTGGTAATTCTTACTTGTATCAGTGAAATATAGTTTTATCTATAAAATATTTCTGTCAGATTTGCATAATTTTCTAATGTATTGCAAGAGATATTTGAAAGGGACTAAAATATGGTATCAAACTTTTTTGAAAGCTTTTTTTTGAAAGCATACAGGTGCATAACATTTCAGTCTGTGACTATTTACAACATTTTTAAATATAACCATAGCATCAAGTTTTGTCTTGTAATTATTGCTCCTCTTAGATAATTATTGTTTTATGTGTAAACCATGTGCCAGATTTGAGAAACCTTTGTCATATGTATTGGTTCAGTGTACTTGAGTTTACTTCAAAACATGAGCCTGTGGACATTAGCGTCTCTGACAAAAACATATAGAGTATTTGTGATTGAATTCTACATGTTTGTAATAATTTTTAAAATATCACTGTCACCACCTTTATTCATTGTAATCTCTTTTCTTTATTATTCTGGTTGGATGGAGACAAGGCTCAATATGCACGCCTTATGGAGTCTCTGAAGAGGAGACAGCAGCTAGGCCCTGACGAGCTTAGGCTTATTGCTGAACATGACAGCGATGAAGATCATGAAGGCATGACCATTGAAGAGGAGGACTTCATGGACATGGAGCTCCTGGATGAAGGGGAAGAAGAGGATGAAGAAGAGCAAGATGAGCAGAGGGATCAACCAACAACCTCCTATCGGTAAATACATGTATTCCAAGTGTGTGTATTTGTAAATGTGTCTCTGTCCTGGCGTTAATCCCGCAGTGCAGGGTCCGCTCTTGTGCACAGTCTTCTCCATTTGGCGTGATCTAAGATGTCTTCTGGGGCTGCGTTGACAATCTTCATGTCTACATTGATACAATCCAGCCACCGCATCTTTGGTCGCCCCCTTGGGCGGCGCCCTTGAGAGTTCAGTTGCAGGGCTGTTCGGGCCACTGAATCTGCATTGCTCCGCATGACGTGTCCATACCAGCGCAGCCTCGCCTCTCTCATCTTTTCTTGGATAGGGGCAATGCTCAGATGTTTCCGGACGTCCTCGTTGGTGATGTGATCCCGCCGTGTTAGCCCCAGACTCCACCTAAGCATCCGCATCTCCATGACATGGAGGGCTTGCTCGTGTTTTACCGATGCCGGCCAGCACTCGGTGCCGTAGAGGGCCACTGGGCGGACGACGGTCTTATATATTTTGGCTTTTAGATGGTCATGCATATGGCGGTCGCAAAGCACTCCTGTGACTTGGCGCCACTTCAGCCATGCCGCGTTGACCCGGGCTCGGGCATCGGGAAGGGTGTTGCCATCGCTACTGATGATGGAGCCAAGGTATTTAAATTTTGTAGTCTTCTCCAGGTCTTCGTCGCCGATGCTGATGGTCCCATTGGTCTGGGTGCCGCATTCCATGTATTCTGTCTTCTTGGTGTTGAGACGCATGCCATAATCATCCAGACGGGTCTTCCATTGCTGGATTTGACATTGCACATCCTCACGGGTCTCACTTGCAAGGAAGACATCGTCAGCATAGAGGAGTGACCATGGGTGGGGTGCTTGCAGATCGGCGGTGACCGTGTCCATACAAAGGATAAACAGGAGTGGCGAGAGGGCAGAGCCTTGGTGAACACCGACAGTGGTGGGGAAGGGCGGTGAGGTTCCAGCTGGACAGCGTACAGAGCTGGTGGTATCGGTATAGAGGAGCTTGATCCAAGCCACGTAGGCCTCAGGTATACCATGTGACCGGAGGGCATGCCAAATGAGGTTGTGGGGCACCCTGTCGAAGGCCTTCTCCAGGTCAAGGAACGCCATGTGCACCGGCTTGTTCTTCTCACGATGCTTCTCCAAGAGAAGACGGGTGGCATGGATTGCATCCGTGGTGCCACAGCCTTGCACAAAACCACACTGGTTAGGTGACACAGAGGCGATGCTCCGGAGCCGTGCGTCGATAACTCGCTCAAAGATCTTCATGGTGTGGCAGAGGAGGCGGATTGGGCGGTAGTTGGAGCAGTCGGCCACATCGCCCTTACCCTTCCAGATGGGCACGGTGGTGCTTGTTAGCCAAGCGCGTGGGACCTCACCTTCGCTGGTGATGCGGTTAAAGAGGTCCGTAAGGATGGTGATGCCTCGGCTGCCAAGCAGCTTCCATACCTCAACTGGGATTTCGTCGGGGCCAGTCGCCTTCCCATTCTTCATCTCCTTGATGGCTGCAGCTACCTTGTTGGTGGTGATGGACGGGATGGGTCCTTGCACAGGGTCTGCACTTTGGATTGGTGGGTGGGGGAATTCATGGTTGCAGATCCCTGAGAAGTATTCACTCCAGCGCCTAAGGATGGCAGGCGGGTGTCGCAGGACCTGGTGGTTGTCGTTCTTAATGCATCTGACCTGGCAAAAATCTTGTGTGGAGCGATGACGTGCATTGGCGATGCGGTAGATCTTGTTGCCACCTGCGGGTGTCTCAAGTTCGGCATACAGCTGTTCATAATGGGCAGCTTTTGCCTCTGCCACTGCTCGTTTTGCTGCCGACTTGCAGGTCTGGTACTGCTGGTAGTCTGCATCCGCATTTGTTTTGCGCCACTGTTTAAAAGCCATCTTTTTCTCCTTGACAATTTGTTGCACTCCTTCATTCCACCACCATGTTTGCTTGCTGATGTAGCATGTCCCTGGTGTTGTTTGTCCAAGGATCTCACATGCTGCCTCCTGGAACTGGAGAACTACGCAGCGCCATACTGCATCCAGTGTTTGGCTGGGGTCCATCACCACTTGTTCTAAGGCCGTCCTAAACTGGTTTTCATGTTCTGGCAATTGCCACCATTTGATACGCGCTGGCCCGGTGGTCCGTACTTGTCGATGTTGCCCAAGGTCTAGTCGCATGTCCATGACAAGAGTGCGGTGTTGTGGGGCGACATTGTCAGAGGGGATTACCTTGACATTAGTCACCAGCTTCAGGTCGCGTCTTCTCAGCAGCAAGTAGTCAATCTGGGAGGCTTGGCCACCGCTGGCATAGGTGATCAGGTGCGAGGGCCTCTTCTTGAAAAACGTGTTGGCCACAGCAAGGTCATGCGCCTCTGCGCAGTCCAATATACGGCAGCCGTCGTTGTTCCGGGTGCCATACCCCTGGCCACCATGTTGGTTTTCGTATCCATCCCGCGAGGTGCCAACGTGCCCATTCAGGTCGCCGCCAACTACAAGGTGTTCTTCAGAGCTCACTGCTCGCAGGTGGTCCTCCAGGTGGTCCTCCAGCTGGTCCCAGAATTCTGCCTTGACATCGTCGGGACAGCCGGATTGTGGGGCGTAGCAGGAGACAACTTGAAGGATGGACTCGCCAGTATCGATCTTGATGGACATGAGGCGATCAGAGATGCGGTTTACCTCAATGACCCTGTCGCATAGCTTGCTGCTGAGCACGATGCCTACACCGTTCTTACTTGCTTGGATGCCATTATAGTAAAGCTTGTATCCTTCGCCAATGTTTTTGGCCTTTGCTCCTTTCCACTTGGTTTCTTGGATGCACGCAATATTAATGCGGCGGGTTTTAAGGGCAGTGGCGAGTTCAAGGCTTCGTCCAGTCATCGTGCCGATGTTTATGGTGCCAAGTCGTAGGTGGACTTGCTTCTTTAGCCTGCCCCGTCCAGGGGTGAGTAGCCCTTGCCCACTTCTCGTGCCGTTCGGGCAAGGACGACGCGCGTCGCCTGTGGGGGACGCCCTAGCACGTCGAGACATTTTGCACATCATGAATACGACCATACAATACATCGACCGGCGCGTTGCTCCGCCTGACGTCGACGACCTTCACCGTTAGTTTGAATCCAGCCGGCACCACGTGGAGGTGGTGATAGGGTTTGCCGGCCGTATTTGTAAATGTGTGTGTGTACATATATGCTGACAATAAATGTCAGCATTTGCACCCACACACACAATCAGGGCTGCCAACAAAATATAAAAAACAAAAGAGTACAAACTCAGATTATGATTTTTACTAATGTTTGCTTTCTTTTATGGGTTTGGTTAGTCTTTCTTGTCCCATGTCAGGTAGGAGGCGGAAACGCTTCCCTGACTCTGTATCCTTTCCTTCCTATGCTGATGTAGACACAGAAGCACCAGAGCCCATACCATTTAATCCTTCTCGTCCAGTAGGCATAGATCTGGGAAGTGTGCACAGGGCTGTACGGTCAGCCACAAGTACCTTGCGTGAAATAGACTTCAAGTTGTTTTTCACGTACACCATTGTTGCTGAGATTTGCCAGTTTACAAACTCTAAGGGGTGGGAGCTTGTACTGAATAGGCCGTCTTATGCGAACCATCATGGGACATGGGAAGAAGTGACCCCAGATGAATTCTACCGGTTTATTGGGCTCCTCATTTACATGGGTTTCACGTCCCTCCACAGCATTCACAGATATTGGGGAACCAGATCTCTTCAGGGTTCATGGGCCAAGTTATTCATGTCCCGTGACCGTTTCAAGGAATTGATGGCAGCCCTCCATGTTGTCGATCCTGCCACAGAAAATAATCTTGATCGTCTTAGGAAGTTGCGTTACCTGATGGACCACCTCAGAACCAAGTGTCAGCAGCTTTTCCAGGCTGATGAAAATCTGAGCGTAGACGAGAGAATGGTAAAATCAAAAGGTCGATCAGGATTCAAGCAGTATATGAAGGGCAAACCTACTCGCTGGGGTTTCAAATTGTGGGTCATTGCAACTTCAGATTCGGGATATACCTTAGACTTTGATGTATACACAGGCAGTCTTGATGGGCGCATAACTGATTTGGCTATAAAAGTGATCGAAGACCTTGTGCAGCCATTTAAAAATCAAGGTCACACAGTTTGGTTTGACAACTTCTATACATCACCAACTGTTATGGTCCGACTTAAGGAGTGGGAAATCAATGCTTGTGGGACATGTAGTATTAATCGTAAGAAATTCCCAGTGGATTTCAAAGATGTAAAGAAACCGTGGTGATATGAGGTGGTGTAGAATTGACGGAAATGTCTTAGTTGTTCAGTGGAAGGACACGCGAGCAGTTACATGCCTCTCTAATTTCCACAATGCTAATGATTCATCAGAGGTTTCTAGGATGGTAAAGAATGGTGCCACGTGGGACAGAAAAGTAGTCCGTCAACCAGCTGTAGTAAAGGACTACAATAAACACATGGGAGGTGTTGACAGATCTGATCAAATGTTAAACACATACAGTCTGCTTCAGAAAACTCAAAAGTGGTGGAAAACACTTTTCTTCCATTTTGTGGACATAGCCGTCGTTAATAGTTTCATTTTGTTTCAGGACTGGCATCATTCCAATCCAGCATCACGTTATGGGTTTAGTTCAGCAGGCTACAGCCAGATAAACTTTAGGGAAAATCTGTCGCACCAGCTTGCAGACATTGCCGTCGATTCAATTTTGCCATCTCAGCTTTCAGTAGCTCCAACCACTTCCTCATCGTTTTACGTTACCCACATTCCTCAGATGGAGCAAGTATCAAGAAATTGCTGGCTTTGCTACAAAAAATTCAAAAAAGAAAATAAAACAAAGATTGCATGCATGGCTCCTGAGTGCCAAGGTAGAAGATTTTGTTTAGTTGGCAATAGAAACTGTTTTCAGTCTTGGCATTCTAGCGAAGGAGATGAGTTTCGCAGTTAGACCTACACAGGGCTTCTGTCTTCTACTGTCAGCCCCTCTCATCCTTCCTCAACCCCTGTGTTTGTGTATATGTTCTTTGTTTCTCTTTCTCTTCACAGGTCAAAGTTCAGTGTGCATTGTTCATTGGAAGGAGGTAATTTGAGGTAATTATACATTGTGCATTGTCTGTTAAATATTTTGTAGTGAATTTTTGGCAAAATGGCTTAGATGAGATTAGATATCCTGTTGCCTCAAAACTGTTTACTGAATTGTTCAATGATTATCCTGAACAAATAATTGCTTTTTCTTGTATTGTTGAATTGGATTATTTGAGAGTTTGTTTTATGGAGTGATGCATTGTTCATTGTTCTTCAATAGTGCTGAACTATATTGTATTGTTGTTTTGAAATTATTTATAGAATGAGAAGTGTATATAATTCTAATAAAAATCTTTAATGTTTTTGAACTATACACTGTTGTTAGAGTGCTTATTTTGTCAAATACATTTTATCTGCTGTCTTATTTCAAAAATATGGATGTTGACAATTTAGTAATAATTAAGAAAAAAGTACACTTTCATTGGTTTATAGTGTATGCTGACTGGTAAAAAGTGAGGTAAAAAAGGAGCTACACGAACATTCTAAATTGCTAAATGACACCTTCTGCTAAATTGATCATAACTTTTGAATAGAAGATGATAGATTCAAAATTATTTTCTTGACAAATGGCTCACAAAATTGCAAACATTTCATATGTTCTATATTTTTCTCTATATTGCACAGAAATGTGTTAAAAATGTAAGTATGAAATTAATAAAAAACGAGATATTTGTTTAGGTTGATTTTGAAGGTTTTTTGTAAACATTTATTATATTACACTTGAAAAACATTGTGTTTCATATAATTTTAAAGAACTGATTCTCCTGGTTATAATGGTGTGTGTATATTCAGCGTTCTTTTTCATAAAAGTACACTTTCATTGGTGTATAGTGTATGCTGACTGGTAAAAAGTGAGGTAAAAAAGGAGCTACACGAACATTCTAAATTGCTAAATGACACCGTCTGCTAAATTGGTCATAACTTTTGAATAGATGATAAATGATAGATTCAAAATTATTTTCTTGACAAATGGCTCACAAAATTGCAAACATTTCATATACTCTATATTTTTCTCTATATTGCACAGAAATGTGTTAAAAATGTAAGTATTTATGTATGAAATAAAAATTGAGAGGTTTTTTAGGTTGATTTTGAAGGATTTTTGTATAGATTTGGTTATATTACACTTAAATAACCATACTGAGTTTTATATCATTTTAAAGAACTGATTCTTCTGGTTATAATGGTGTGTATATATAGTCTATGCTATGTACGGTATTTACACAATAAGGTTTTTTCTATGACCATGTTACATAGTGTCCGAAAATGGAATGTTCCACTCAGGCATGAAAGGGTTAAATGGGAGATATTTTATCTATTTTACCAACATAGCTGAAGCTTTTGGGCTTTTGGGCTTTTTGTAGTCTTGTTGGGACTACAGCCAGAAAATGTATGCTTCCTGCCGAGAGAGGAAGTGGGTGAAGTTACCTGTTACAGGTGGAATGCTTTTTGGAACTCTCTTTGGACTGTTTGCTTTAACAGTGATCTGCTTGGGGTTTGACCTTGGTCTGTTTGTTGTATATGTCCAAACAAAGTAGCAGCAAAAGTACAAGATCTTTAATGTATAACTACTATTAGCATGTCAGGTGGTGGTGGGTTGGAATCCTCTGAATAAATAAAGCTGCACACTGGAAAAATGTGAACGTTTTCTTATACAGTGTTCCATATGTTATCCAGCTTTCTGCACTGGCAGCATCTGCATTTCACTAACAGACTAACATATCCTCTGTTTGGGACAGAGTTTTGAGATATTTTTGACTAGGCAAGAATTACAGACACCTTGGAAGTAGGGGTGGAAACGGTTATGTCCAGGTGTGTGAGTCCTGACAACAAACTGCAACTCTGCACACATTTCTCTTACCTTCTGTTCCCAGGTGAGAATCATTATGATGTTGGGAACAGGGGGTGAACAGTAGGCTGGAAGAGGATTCAATGGTGGTACACAGTACAGGAAAGAGAGGAGAGCACCTGCCTGCCCAAACCCACATTCAAAACCAGTCACGGTCACCATTTCAGCAAGAAAACCCATCTGCTAAAGTCATGTCATTATCAGTTACTTCTGAGTCTTTGTGAACTGTCTGTGCTGTGTTTTGATCCGTGACAATGTAACTCATTTCTATAGTACGTGAATGCACATGTACGTCTTTATTTACCTCCTACACAGTACCTGTGAATGTGTAAGTTTGATTTACTGTTCTGAGACGTTCGATTTTTTCACAGCCAGACCACAAACTTTATTAATGTTGTTTCCACCAGGACAGGACAAATAATAAACAATAAAATAGTGTTTGTATTTATTATTAAAGGTTGCACCTTAATTATTTCAATTATTTTGCTATACACTACATCAGTTGTTTCTAATTTCTTTTTACTCTATACATGTATTAAAAATTTGAACACTATGTAGTGATGAAGGTTGTAGTATTGAGTAAGTGAGTTATAAGAATGATAAATGCCTGAACCACTGTCAGGCTTTATTCTTTAATTGATTCAGCTTTTCTTTCATCAATTTTATCATATCAAGCTTGATGCTCTGTCTAAATATTAATACCCTCACCAGCAAACCCATCATCTTGGGATCACAAAGCCCTTCCATGGGGGCGCCATGGAATCTGTTTGTGAGGCTCAGCAGCAGGAGCCTGTTATCAGTAGTGCCCCCTTGAAACTATATTCATGCCCACCACAGTGTATTGGGTTCATGTGTTCCCTTTTGTGAGACACCCAGACAGTTAATGATGGATAAAACTTTTGCTGTTAAATATTTAATTATCATTTAAATATATATTTTGAGCTGCTCAGGTGGCGCTCAGTGGTGTTATTGACTGTGCCAAACGTTTCCCAGCAAATAAGATAAACAGGGTGTTTTATGTAAGATAAGTTATTCACACACACTTACACAACATTAACACATTCTGTGATTGCATGAAATATAATGAGATGGACTTACATTGTATAGCTGAGAAGAGTAGAAGAGAATATAGGGGCAAAACTATCACTTTTTACAAGGATGTTATGGGTGTTAAATATAATGTTTTGTTAAATAATACAAGATACTAACAATCAATCAGAGAGAGCAGGTGCTGTATATATTGTACTGTGTGTGTGTGTGTGTGTGTGTGTGTGTGTGTGGTTAACTGATAAGCTGTGGGAATAAATAACTTTGATCTTCTGAACTTCATATATGTGAGTTTTTGTACAGCATCTCAATAGTTTTGTATCACTGGGCTTCTCTAAGAGCACAGTGATAGAGAGCAGAATCTGTCAGCTTTAGATTGTTGATGGTCAGTACAGTGGAGTCTCCGGTTGTTTCTGTCTTTAATCGAGGATCATCTGGAGTGCTCTGAGTTGAACCAACTTTATACAGTAAAAACTGTGGTGCGCTGTTAGGATTTTGTTTGTACCAGTAAAGCCAAATTACACTGCTGCTTGACTCATATGAACATTTTAGTGTAACAGTCTCTGTTTCTTTTGTAATAACGTTGGAATTTATTGGCCAGATTTTATCTGCAAAACCACCTGTAAAAATAACAGAGAAAATAATATAAAAATGTTGTAATATTAAACTAAGATTTTACATCTTAATAACAGAGGCTTTATTTAGAATGTTAATAAATTACCTGATGCTACAGTAAGAATCAGTGCTGTGTATCTCCCAATGTGCAGTAAGTTACATAGTGGAGCCATTTCTGATCACAGCTTTGTGAGGACTCTGTATAATAGTGCTGAACTCATCACATGAGGAAACAAGTCTCTAGGAAGCCACACACAGGAAATGCAGGTGCTGCAGCAACTTTATACACATCATTATTGTAAAGTATCTATTCTTTATCAAAACACTGCTGGAGACTTTTAAAGTTACTGTGCTGTTATTAGTCAATACTTAAATAATTGTACATGATACAATATTTCTTTGGGTCATTCAGTAGATGCATAATAAACAACACAGTGAATATTAGTTTTATGTTTCTCTTCATTTATCTTTGCAGAAAACTTAGAACCTGAAGCTTCTTTTTGATATTCAACAACCAGAATTATGAACTCTGGTCTGAATGTGGAGTACTGACGATACCACAGCAGATCATCACCTCCTGATCCACTGTAATTACAGGATAAGTTTCCCTCCAAGACATTTTCAGTAGTTGAAACTGGTGTAATAGTCTGTGCAGAGGTATAAACTTTAAAAAAAGGAAAGGAAATGTTCAGTTAATTATAAAAAACAATAAAAAACATTAGATTATTAAAAATACATTAGATATAATATTATTTCTCACCTAAAATGACTGAAAGAAGGCAAACAAATCCAAACAATACCATGACTGAACTGCAGACTAGTGCAGCTTAAAGCCTGTTATCGTTCTTATACATGTTTGAATTACTTCCTTTCTTCAGCTTCTCTTTCCAACAGTGCAGCTCTGTTACAGTGTTTAGTAAAATGTAGATGGAGTCTACCATCATGTGTTTCCTTTCCTTCCTACATCTGTGTGCAGAAATTTTTTTTTTTTTCTCGATCCCTTCTTTAATCCCCCGCTCTTTCACTAAAGAATGTTGACTTATCAAAATGTCTCTTCATAATGTAATCACAGTGTGCAATTAGAAATCAAAGGTGGCATTAAATTGGTAAACATGTAAAGCAGTGGCGATTTCTCTAAGATTGCAAGTGAAGCTCAGCTTCCCCTAAAATGTCAAAAATTAAATGGTCAAATATGTACAGTTGTGTTAACATTTCATTGACTACAAATGCGTTAGAACACGATCATCTCGAAGACTCGATTTTGTTAACTTCTCATACATTCCCGGAGCGTCAATGCATTTGCCTGCAGAAGTTGAGCGTCTATTCACTTCAATGGGACTGCATGGAACTTTTTTTTTCATTGCTTCGAAACTCGCCTGTCATTGGATAAATGCCACGATTTTGTCCCACCCCCGGACGCTGAGCGTCTCTGGGGGTGAATGGAGCTGTGGGCGGGTCTGGACGCTGAGCTTCTGCAAGATGATTGGAGGATCAGTCGAAAGGCTGAATCCCGTTTTGATTGACAGCTATTTTGAGATCTACACGTCACTTATTCACTGGGAGCTTCAGTCCCATCGCGGATTTTGCGAGTGAAGTCGAAAGACAAACTGCAACCCATTTCTTGGTATTTGCTTGGTGAAATTACTTGACCATTTTCATTGTGTAAATAAAACACACTCATAATTTGTTTCAGGACACTGGTCAAGTCCCTGGAAAAGACGCCTACTTGGTACGATAGGATCACAGGCCATTTTCTTGAAAAGGAACGGAGGGCAGAATTTATGTATAAATAAATTGACAAATTTTATGATGTAAGCCGACAATGAGCTTCCCCTCTTTGGAAGACCAGCAGCCGCCACTGATGTAAAGCCTGTCTAATTACATGGGGTTACAAAGACACTTTATGAAAACAGCACAAAGCTTTCAAATGCTTTCTAGTCCTGACAGTTGACTAATTAAAATAAGTTTTTACTATTTGGAGCCTTTAAATATTTTTCATGTTTTAACTCTTTAAAAAGAGGTTATAACCAGTCTATGTACTGATACTGGAGGTTTTGATAGTTTTGTAATGCAAGCACCGACCACACTTACCAGCTCAACCAGACAACATAGTTTTGGTCTAGGGGTATGATTCTTGCTTTGGGTGCGAGAGGTCCCGGGTTCAAATCCCGGACGAGCCCTTGTTTAGTTGAATGCTTCGTTGAACTATACAAAAAACTTATCAAGTGTCCCGTTACAATCTAATGATCAAACAAAAAATGACACATGCTGATACACTGGTAGAAGTTGGTGAGCTTATGTGTATGTAAATATCTTTCATAACAATTCTTCCAGTCAGCTTCAAGTTTTTTTTTTCTTCTACAGATTTTAGAATCTTTGGGCAAATTCAAAGCATTGAAAATGTTTACAAAATCCAAACAGCAAGGAGCATGAAGTCAACACGACAAGATAAAATATCATGGTAATGTAAATGTTGCAAAATCTCTTGTATAACTAACCGATTGAAGACAGCGTCACAACGTTTGTATTGTACAGTTTGGGTGGATAAACATGATACATAACGTAAACACTGTGAAGCATAAAGTCAGTGGGACTGCACACAGCTCCTGTCAAATGCTTCCAAGTCTTTTAATTTGACAAAGCGAGTCTTTAATGACACCTCATGCTTAAACTGTTAGAAATGCTTTAATGAAGCTCTGCATTGAATTTTGTTTTGTCATGAATACACTTCCCAGTGCAACCAGTCAGCATGATTTTGACGCTAAGCCATGGAGGTCAAAGAAATGCCCTGGAATTTGTGCAGGCTGGCTCGTTGGTCTAGGGGTATAATTCTCGCTTAGGGTGGAGAGGTCTGGAGTTCAAATCCCAGATGAGCCTTTGTTTACCCATGTTTAAATAATCAACTGCCTTTTCAGGTTCTAATCCCAGTGTGCAGTTGGAAATGAAACGGGGCGATTAAATGGCAAAACTTGAACAGCTTTCTACGTGGATACCAAACCACATTATTAAAATTCTAACCTTTAGCTTAAACTTTGTCCTCGTACAATTAAAACAAACAAAAAACTTTATAAAATCATGCTGCCAGAGTTACTCTAAAAGGTGGGTTGTTAAAATCCGGGTCTTTATAGTTGACTAATAAAACCAGTTTTTACTATTTCAAGCCTTTAAATATGTTTCATGTTTTAACTCTGAAGATTTTTAATCATTCTATGTATTGAGTTTTATCATGCAAGCACTGAATACACTTCCTAGGTCAACTCCAGCTTGATCGGTCACGCCTTCCTCAGACGCCCCGGAGATGGATGCTACTGCTTTAAAATCAGAGATTCTTCTCTCACTGAAAGCCGACATCTCAGCGGAAATAAAAAGTGCACTCGCTGACATTTCAGCTGCTTTAAAACTGAGCTACAAGTAGTTCAAATGAAAATGATGAACAACATGGCGGCGATTCATTCTGAGTTTGACCAGGTGAGGACCACTATTAAGGAGGTGGAAGGTGGACTTGTGGATCACTCGCACAGAAGCCTGGCTCCAAGAAGACCAGACAGGAAGCCTCGCGCTATCATAGGTTCATTTGTTCTATGTTGCACCCTGGTCCTGGAGGAACGTTGTTTCATTTTAATATGTACTTGTATATAGCTGAAATTACAATAAAGCCTCTCTTGACTTGACTCTATTTTTTAATGGGCATGCTCTAATAAGATGCCCAGGTCTGCCACACGCAAGACATTTAATTGTGTCAGTAGTAGCAACTAGTGTATAATCCACATGGACAGGTTCAATTCTGTATTATTATCATTAAGAACTATGTACACACCATGTCTAAATGAAAGTACATGTTTTAAAAGTAGAGATTTGCTCCCAATCATGATCTTTTTCACTGGGGAAACCATAGTTCATTCTGGACCCAGATATAACACAGTCATGTCCAACAACTTCTGACGCCACCTTAACTGTGTGACGCCACGTGAAGAAACTAAAATCATCTGCACCTGCTGCCATTGCCACTCCGCTCACTTGCTCCCAGTATGCACTCCGACAGAGAGAGAGAGAGAGAGAGAAACAATAAAAATCGTGTCTGTGGGCATGTGGTTTTCATGTGAGTGAATGCTGTTAACTGACAAGGTGTCACAATAAATTACTTTGATCTTCTGAGCTTTGAGGAACTTCAAATATTTGAGTTTTTGTACAGCATCTCAATAGTTTTGTATCACCGGGCTTCTTCTCTAAGAGCACAGTGATAGAGAGCAGAATCTGTCAGCTTTAGATTGTTGATGATCAGTACAGTAGAGTCCCCAGTTGTTCCTGTTTTTAATCGAGGGTCATTAGGAGTGCTCTGACCTGTAACACTTCTTGCACCTTTATGCAGTAAATACTGTGGTGCACTGTTAGGATTTTGTTTGTACCAGTAAAGCCGAATGTTGCTGCTGCTTGACTTATTTGAACATTTTAGAGTAACAAAATCTGTTTCCTTTGAAACAATGTTAGAATCTTTGTCTGTTGGACCAATTACAGCTGCAAAACCACCTGTTATAAAGACAAAAATATTTTTTTTTATATATTTAAAAACACTGTAAGAAAACTAAAGTAAGATCTTAATTTTTAATAAGAAACATGGGTGTGAATTAGAATGTTAATAAATTACCTGATGCTACAGTAAGAATCACTGCTGTGTATCTCACAATGTACAGGAAGTTACATAGTGGAGCCATTTCTGATCACAGCTTTGTGAGGACTCATCACATGAAGAATCAAGTTTCTAGGAGGCCACATACGGGAAGTGAAGGTGCTGCTGCAACTTTATACAGTTTAGTAATTTCAAAGTATTTATTCTTTACTAAAAACTGGTAGAGAATTTTATGTATAAAGTTTATGTGCCTTGTTATTAGTCAGTATTTAAATATCTGTGTATATTAAACTCTCTATGTTTAGGTTATAAATTTGTTGCACTGCAATAAATAATACAGTTAATATTAGTTTTATTTGTGTAATGCTTTTAACAATAGACATTGTGAATTATCTTTATTGAGATTGGTGTCAAGATCCTAACTGCACAAACTCGAAATCTTGATAGTAACCAAGCTCACAAGAGGAACCCAAACCTCCTCTGACACTGACACTGGACTAGACCTATCGATACCAAATTTTGCAGTATCGCACACCACTAGTGTGTAGATGTTTTACACTGATCAGCCATAACATTAAAACCACCTCCTTGTTTCTACAATCACTGTCCATTTTATCAGCTCCACTTACCATATAGAAGCACTTTGTAGTTCTACAATTACTGACTGTAGTCCATCTGTTTCTCTAAATACTTTGTTAGCCCCCTTTCACAATGTTCTTCAATGGTCAGGACCCCCACAGGACCACTGCAGAGCAGGTATTATTTGGGTGGTGGATCAATCTCAGCACTGCAGTGACACTGACATGGTGGTGGTGTGTTAGTGTGTGTTGTGCTGGTATGAGTGGATAAGAAACAGCAATGCTGAGCTAGGTAGGAGTGTGTAATAGAGGGGACAGTGAGTGGACACGGCGTTTGAAAACTCCATCAGCATTGCTGTGTCCGATCCACTCATACCAGCACAACACACACTAACACACCACCACCATGTCATTGTCACTGCAGTGCTGAGAATGATCCACCACCTAAATAATACCTACTCTGTGGTGGTCCTGTCCATTGAAGAACAGCATGAAAGGGGGCTAACAAAGCATGAAAAGAAACATTTACATTTACATTTTCAGCATTTAGCAGACGCTCTTATCCAGAGCGACTTACAGAAGTGCTTCCATAGTGAACATTTCATTCCTTAAGTTTAGATAGACAACAGTCGAAGAACACAACTCTGCTAAAACCTGTTAGAACCAAAGTGCCTTTTTTTTTTTTTTTTTTTTTTTTTTTTAAATGGAAAAGATTGGAATAAAGTGTTAGTAAATAAGTACAAATCAGCCTAAGTGTTTAGTGAAAAGGTGTGTTTTTAATCGTTTTTTAAAGACAGCAAGAGACTCAGCTGTTCGGACAGACAGAGGAAGTTCGTTCCACCATTTGGGCGCTAGAACAGAGAACAGCCTTGATGCTTGTCTTCCTTTAGTCCTGGATGGAGGCTCAAGTCGAGCTAGACTAGAGGCTCGGAGGTTGCGTGGTACAGAGCGGGGTTTGATTAGACCCCGAAGGTAGCTTGGGGCTGGTCCATTTTTGGCTTTGTAGGCGAGCGTCAGTGTTTTAAACTGAATGCGTGCAGCTACAGGAAGCCAGTGAAGAGAACGCAGCAGTGGGGTGATGTGGCAGTGTTTAGGTTGGTTAAAGACCAGACGGGCAGCTGCATTTTGAATGAGCTGTAAGGGTTTAATAGTGGCCATGGGAGCTCCTGCCAGGAGGGAGTTGCAGTAGTCCAACCGAGAGATTACAAGTGATTGCACCAGAATCTGGGTAGCTTCTCTGGAGAGAAATGGCCGAATCTTCCTGATGTTGTACAGGAGGAACCGGCACGATCTCGTCATGTTGGCAATATAAGGAGAGAAGGTCAGCTGGTTATCCAGGACAACACCAAGACTTCTTACCTTATCAGATGGTCTAATCTGGAAGTCATCCAGAGAAATGACTAGGTCCTGGGTTGGAGACAGATCTCCAGGAATGAGCAACATCTCTGTCTTGCTGGGATTAAGTTTTAGATGATGAGCTGACATCCATTGTGAGATATCTCGCAGACATGCTGAGATGCGAGCTGAGACTTGCATGTCTGAAGAAGGAAATGACAGAACAAGCTGAGTGTCATCTGCATAGGAGTGGTAGGAGAAGCCATGGGAGGCTATGACCTTACCCAGAGAGCAGGTGTAGATAGAGAAGAGAAGTGGGCCAAGTACAGAGCCCTGAGGAACACCGGTTGAGAGAGTGCATGGGGTAGATATGGATCCCCTCCATGACACTTGGTAGGAGCGCCCTTCCAGGTAGGAGGCCATCCATTGCCATGCTGAACCTGTTACTCCAAGGTTGGAGAGAGTGGTCAGGAGAATGCCGTGATTCACTGTGTCGAAGGCTGCAGAAAGGTCAAGAAGAATAAGAACAGATGACAGTTTGGCTGCTTTGGCTGCATGAAGCTTCTCAGTAACAGCTACAAGTGCTGTTTCTGTAGAATGTGCTGCCTTGAAGCCAGACTGGTACGGATCGTGGAGGTCATTCTGAGTGAGAAAGGCAGATAGTTGGTTATAGACAGCACGTTCAAGAATTTTGGATAGAAAAGAGAGGAGTGAGACAGGTCTGTAGTTGTTAATGTCTATAGTGTCTAGTGTAGGTTTCTTAAGAAGGGGAATGACCTGAGCCTTCTTAAAAGCAGTAGGGACAACACCTGATGTCAGGGAGTTGTTGATGATGGGTGTGATGAAGGGGATTAGGTCCTGCGAGAGGTCTTTGAGGATGGTGGATGGTATAGGGTCAAGTGTGCATGTAGTGGGATTGCTGGATGAGAGGAGCTGTGTAACCTCATCCATGGTGAGTGGGGTGAAGCTGGTGAGTGTGTTGGTGGGTTGAGGGTCAGTTGAAAGTGGGTCAGTCGGAGAGAAGGATTGATTGATTTTGTCAATCTTGTCCTGGAAGAATGTTGCAAAGTCAGTAGCAGTGAGAGAGGCAGAAGGGGGAGGAGGAGGAGGAGGGTTCAGAAGAGAGGAAAAGATAGCATGAAGCTTACGTGGGTCAGCAGCAGATTGTTCAAGCTTGGCTTTGTAAAAAGATGTTTTTGCAGCAGTCACATCAGATGAGAATCTGGACAGCAGATCATGGTAGGAGTGGAGATCAACACCAAGCTTAGATTTCCTCCACTTTCTCTCAGCTGCCCTTAATTCTCTTCTGTTGCTGCGCAGTGCATCTGAAAGCCAAGGAGCAGGGTGAGAAGGTTTTCCTCGTTTGAGGGTAGGAGGACAGAGCTGATCAAGGGATGTTGAAAGAGAAGAAAGTAGAGTATTAGTTGCAGAGTTAAGTGGAAGGGTAGCAAGAGTGTCAGGGTTAGGTAGTGAAGTTAGGATGGTGGAGATCAACAGGGAGGAAGATAAAGAGTGAAGATTGGGGCGTGTTGTAAGGGTGAAAGTGTGGTTGGAGGTAGGAAGAGTTGGGAGACAGAGAGAGAAGGACACAAAGTGATGGTCAGAGAGGTGCAGTGGGGTGACAGTGAGGTCCAGAACAGAAGCTGGACGGCTGAAGACCAGGTCCAGAAGATTGCCTCCTTTGTGTGTCAGAGGGCTGTGATTAAAGAGGAGGTCGAAAGATGAAAGAAGAGGAAGAAGACAGGAGGACTGAACTGAAGGGAGATTAAAGTCACCAAGAACAGTCAGAGGAGTTCCATCTGAAGGGAAGAAACTCAGAAGAACATCCAGCTCTCCTATGAAGTCTCCCAGTGCGCCAGGTGGTCTGTAAATAACAATGACATGAAGAGTAATCGGAAAAGTAACAGTAATAGCATGAAATTCAAAAGATGAGATGTTAAGGTGAGAAACATTCACAGTAGTGAATTGCCATTTCTTGGTCAGGAGCAAACCTGTACCACCACCCCTGCCAGATCCTCTCGGTGTATGAGAGAAGGTGTAGGCAGAGGATAAGGCTGCTGGTGTTGCTGAGTTCTCGGTGGTGATCCACGTCTCAGTCAGTGCCAGGAAGTCAAGGCTGTGAGAAAGTGCATAAGCTGAGATGAAGTCAGCTTTTTGGACAGCTGATTGACAATTCCAGACCCCACCTACCACCACTGTTTGAGACTGTTGCAACAGTTGGGGGTAGATGAGGTTGCTGGCGTTGCTGTTTCTGTAATGTGCCCTCTGATGTCTGCAGGGTCTGTGAGATATAAGCACAGGAATGTTTGAGTAGCACATGCTGAGAAAAGTAGATAGTTTAGACAATGTCAGAGACTGATAGTACTTACCCAAGTTAGTTTAGATTAGTAGTAAAAAAGATAGATAGGTTAAACAATTCAGACAGATATTAAAACCTAGTGATAGAGAAGACCAGCCGAGCTTTAATTTTATACTAAACAGATGGACTACAGTCAGTAATTGTGGAACTACAAAGTGATTCTATATGGTAAGTGGAGCTGATAAAATGGACAGTAAGTGTAGAAACAAGGAGGTGGTTTTAATAGCTGATCGGTGTATATCCACTGTATATTGCTATGCCTGCATGTAACTAGACTTGTTTTTGTACAGTATAGAATGATTTCCTGTCACTGTGGGCTGCAGAGCACAGTAGTAGAGAGCAGAATCTGATACTGCAGCAGAGGAGATGTTCAGATCCATTCGATTTTTAGCTTCATTTATTTTTGCAGAAAACCCAGAATCTTCAGCTTTATTATATTCATTAACCAAAATAATAAACTCTGGTCTGAATGTGGAGTACTGACGATACCACAGCAGGTTATTAGTTCCACCATATCCACTGTAATTGCAGGATAAAGTGACAGAGTTTCCCTCCAGTACATGTTCAGTGGTAGAAACTTGTGTAATTGTCTGTGCTGAGATATAACCTGTTAAAAAAAGAGAGAAATGTTAATAATTGTTAATGTAATTAAGTGTTTACATTGTGGACATGTTTAGTTTGTAAAGATCAGATCAAACCATAAGATATTATTTTAAAGTTTAGATTGATTAAGTAATGTTCTGCTAACAAATATGTATAAACAAATAGAGTTTAAAAAATAGTAAATGTGATGTTATTTCTTACCTGTAAGAACGGACAGAAGGTAAACAACTCCAAGCAGTGACATGGCTGAACTACAGAACCATGAAGCTCAAAGCCTGCTGTAATACATGAACCGTTTCCTCTCTATAACTTTCCTTTCTAACAATACAGCAGTTACAGTGTTTAGTAAAATGTAGATGGAGTCATGGAGCCATCATGTGTTTACTTTCTCCCTCTACATCTGTGTGCATTTGAACAACTGATCATTTATGCAGTTATTTACTTCTTTCTGTCTGCAGAACTGCTTTATAAGCTCAATGTTTTGTATATTTCTGTATAAACTCTTATGACCGACAGCTGTGTGTGTGAATTCTAGATCAGCAGTTTTTGACATGCTTAATTACACATCCAGGCACCAGCAACCATGCCAACAATGCCACTGGACATTTTTATCACATTTTATAAACATTTATGTTTGACGTGAACATTAACTGAAGCTCTTCATCCAAGTCTTTATGATTTCATGCATAAAAGAGGTTAAAAGTAGTTAAGGTACTGGACTAGTAATCAGAGAGTTGCAGGTTCAAGCCTTACACTGCCAAGTTGCCACTGTTGGGCTCCTGAGCAAGGAAGGCCCTTAACCCTTAATTGTTCAAATTGCATTCGTTTTGAATAAAAGCATCTGCAAATGTAAATGTCATGCACTGCGCTTATACCACAGTAAATATTGTGTATGAATAAAACCCTGTCTGTACATTTGGATTGATGATCTAAATAAATAAAACCCAGTAATGGTAATAAATGGTAATAATGGTAATATTGAGATACCATTAAAATGCTTAAAATCAATAATTCTCACAATTCGATTCGATTCACGATTCTGATTTTTTTTTTAAGTGTAAACAATGCAAAACAATGCACATTTTCTTGTACATTTTTTAGCAAAAAAAAAAACTTCAGTCCCCTGCAATTTAAAGGTAATTACCAAGCTGAGTCATTAAACAGATTTTTTTTTTTTGTTTAAACTAATTTATTACCAAATTACATGTAAAATGAATTACTAATGTAAAAAACATTTTAAATGTTAAATGTTTATTATTTAAATGGCTTTATTTATATACTTAACGTGGAACAGAGTGCTACAACAATAAATTATAAAATACAAAAAAGACCCATCTCAATTAGACAAAAAGGTCTGATTGTGTATATTATTTGTAAATTTGCATCTACAGTGGAACAACACATCAACAAAATATAAATGAAAATGTGCAAAAGAAAAAGCAGCATCCAGGTGACAGTATTTGTAAGTATTTAGTGAAGATTAGCATTCAGAAAAACCAAGGAGCTCATCTCTGAGGGGTTGATCTTGTTTCTCCTTTCTGTTATGATCTGCCCTGTTAAAATAGATTCTCTCTGAGGGGACAGATGTTGCTACAGTACACGGTGACATGTATAAGATGTGGGTAGACTGAACACTTGGTCTCCCATCAGCTCAGTGGGTCTGAACTGTTTCATGTCACTCATTTTTCTCACCTTTCCAGCATGTAATGTCTGGCTATGTAAAGCGCTCTGTAAAACTTTTTTCTGTAAAACTACGCTCTGTAAATCAAGTTCTCTCTCACTCTCACTCCCTCCTGTTCGTGTGCTCGCTGTCCGTGTGTGTGTATGTGTAACCCCTCCCCTCCTGCTCAGTGTAAATCAATCACGTGCGGCTTTAAAAAAAAAAAACACGGAAAAAAACACGAATCGGCTCCCAATGAGGAGCCGGATCCCGTCGTTCACTTTAAGAGCCGACTCTTAGAGCCAGATTATTCGCGACCGACCCATCACTAATAAGTTACAGAACGCACATGCAATCGCGAAGATGTCCACGATGCACATCGCTACATTTTTGCATCGCGATGCATCGTGAAACGTTACACCCCTACCAACCATAGTACTAAAACTGCATTAATTAAAATAGTAAATTATCTTTAATATTAACTGTTTTCCTGATGTTTATGCTGAAGATGAGATGTTTTTCAGGGCTGGTAGATATTCATCCTGGCTGTGTATGATTAGCTAAAGTAGCTTACCAAGTTAAATACTGAGTCATTAATAAAACAGTTTCCAGTGCATTTGAACAGGGTGCAGGGTTATACATTATAATAATACGTGATCATACAGTGTAAGAGATATTTAATTACAGAGACAAAGAACAGACATATGCTTTTGTTCTGCACGTGTGTGTCTGTGTGGTTAACTGATAACAAGGTGTAAAAAGAATAAACTTTGATCTTCTGTGTTTTGAGGAACTTCAAATATGTGAGTTTTTGTACAGCATCTCAATAGCTTTGTATCACTGGGCTACTTTACATTGTTGATAGTGAGTTCAGTAGATGTATCGTCTGTGTTTGACTTTAATCGAGAGTCATCAGGAGTGCTCTTATAGCTACTGTAATCTTTTGCGCCTTTATACAGTAAATACTGTGGTGCACTGTTGGGATTTTGTTTGTACCAGTAAAGATAAATGTAGCTGCTGCTGGACTGATAGAAACATTTTAGAGTAACAGTCTCTGCTTTTTTTGCAACAATGTTGGCATCTATTGGCCCGATTTTATCTGCAAAACCACCTGTTGTAAAGAAAAAGAAAATTATGTGTATTTTAAACAAACAATGTAGTAAATCAATAACTTTTATTTATTAATAAATATGTTTATTATTACCTGATGCTACAGTGAGAATCAGTGTTATGTATCTCCAAATGTGCAGCAAGTTGCATAGTTGAGACATTTCTGAACACAGCTTTGTGAGTATAACAGTTCTGTATGAAACTCAACACTTATATCTCCAGGAAGCCACACACAGGAAGGAACCCAATAGTGTACTTACCAAAACTCACACCTACAAAAATAAATAAACAAATATATAAATAAATAAACCCTAAAAGTTTTGATATGTATCCCATGTAGTGGAAAAAAAGTACACTTAAGAATACTAATCTTTAATATGCACTATAAAGTGCACTATAGTTTACAACTATAGTTAAAATGGAACAACTATTTTTGTATGTAGTTGTATATAGCAATATATACTTTACTTAGCAATAATAACTGTACTTGAATTAAGTATATTTAATTCAATTTTAAATATATTACTAAATATTTATTTAACTTCATGTTTTAAACACATGTAATTATACTCCGATTATGCTATTATGCTCCGAGTACATTAGAAATATTACAAATATCAACATCAAATATATTTAGTTTAAAATACTCTGTTAGTTAAAGTACACTTCTAGTTTCTTTCTTTCTAGTCCCGATTATTTGTAGTACCTAGAAAGGTTTTTATGAGTCTCACACTGATCTCCATTTTTACCTCAGTTACCTCAGTAATCCCAGATTCAGTCTCACGAGTTCAAGATGTCAGTGTTCGTGTGCTTGTGTGTTTTACTGCTGCGCCATCTGAACGCTGCAAGCATGTTTATTAATACCTACAAAGACTTATACCATCTTGTTGTTGAAGTGAATGTTTTTACATGTTATTAAAATCTGATTTAATCAGTAAGTTAAATTGATCTGTAATACTGATGGTATGTTAAATAAACTGTTTAGCATTATTGTGAGCAGTGCTTCAGACTCAGTAATAGAGTAACAGAGTCCCCACTATACGATCACGACAAAAAATCATCTCCCTCACCACACAAGGTAAATGAAACTTCTCCCCAGTAGTACAGTACACCAGTTATAATATTCATTTACAGGTGTTTACATCTATTTAGTACTTTCTTGGACCTCAGTGGTGTGTTTGCATATTTTCGCACCCCCTGAAAAAAAGCCTTGCTGTAATCGCCAAAGTCCGTTAAATCAAGGTTCCACTGTAATTTATTTTCACTCTTTAGTTTATTAATTAAAGAATATAAAATATATTTTAAATTATTGTATTTTAATAAAACTACAATTTTACGTTTTACCATTGTACCAATAAGTCACTTTTTCTTTTAGAAAATACACTTAACCTTTGTATAATGTGTTAATTGTGTGCTTTAAGTGAATTACTACAGCAGTTGTTTAACACAGAGGTGGAAAGTAACAAATTACGTTTACTCGCGTTACTGTAATTGAGTAGTTTTTATGTGTACTTGTACTTTTTAAAGTAGATTTTACAACCAGTAATTTTACTTTTACTTAAGTATGTTTTGTATTGAGAATTGTAATTCGCTACATTTTAAATAACATCCGTTACTGAGTAAAAAAAAAAAAATGGAAAACTGCTGCAGTGAATTCTGGGATGGATAAACTAACTGGCGGTGAAATCTTAGGAAGATGGCAACAGACATGTCAGACACCTGTGCGAGCCCTTCTGAATCCGAAGTTGAACTCGAAGCAAGTGAAGCGAACCCCTGGCCAAACCTGAGGGACCACTTTGGCTTCAAGCACAATAAAGGCAACAGCTTTATTATGCAGTGTAAGCTGTGTTTGCCCAGAGAGACTAAGCTAGCAGCTTATAAAAACTCCACATCAAACCTGCGCAAACATGTAGAGGTAAGTTAGATAATACTTGTACCGTTGCAGTCGTAGTTAAAATTGGTAGTATTCATAGTTTAGTAGCTCAAATTAGCCATAAGAAATTGATGCCTTCCATTGCTAAGACATTGCTAATGTTAGTTGGCACTATTGACCTGGACTAAGTTAGTTAGCGTCCATATAATAAATAATGCTAACGTTAAACAGCGATTTATTGAGGATAAACAGAAATAATTTCATTTTGAATTGATAACAACAGTTGCAGTCTGTTAGGTGTGTAGAGTGGCTAAATCCACACATTAACTGCTAATATGCACTGCATGGCTGGTGAGCATTGTGTAGTCTGCTGTATCATTCATCTATTAACTTCTGTTGGAAAATAATGTCCCAATAAAATTATCACCTTTTTGAATGCATATGAAGTCATATCCCTATTTTCAGTTGCATCAAAATTAATTGTGTCATAATTTAGTTGGGGCAGCACGGTTGCGTAGCACTTACAGCAAGAAGGTCCTGAGTTTAATCCCTAGGTGGGGCAACCTGGGTCCTTTCTATGTGGAGTTTGCATGTTCTCCCCATGTTCACGTGGGTTTCCTCTGGGTACTCCGGTTTCCTCCCACATCACAAAGACTTGGATAAGCGGAATAGATGATGAATGAATGAATAGTTCAGTTGTTTTGAAGTTGGGTTGTATGAGAGAGAGAGAGCGACACTGCTGAACACACCACCACGACAAGTGAGACTTCTTTTAGGAGGATATAAAAGCCTTGAAATGTCCCTTTAATAGGAATATGACTAACTATAGTGTAGGCATTACTTTTACTATTCTTAATAGTCATGTAAAATAGTCATAGCTTTAGCCATCTGTGTGAGAAAGAATTGTGCATTATGAAATGTAAAAGACAAAACATTATTGTGTATTGTAGAAAACCTTATAAATGCAAATATTTAAAATTCTGTGTGTTTAAATGTACACGACGTTGATTCACATAATGATAAACGATGTTGTTCACAGAGTAAAAGCTGAAGGCCTTTAGTGACCTTGTGGCAACACGGAAGCGAACCCAGGAACCACCAGACACCCCATGCAAGCAAGCATAAATAAATGATGTGATGGCAGTGGGTGCAAACAGACGCGTGCCACAGGCAAAGGTTGACAGGCTCATTATTAACTTCATTTGTGAGGGTCTTCATCCATTTTCTGTGGTTGAACAACCTGCTTTTAAATAACTTATATTGACACTGAACCCGCAATGCAAGGTCAATTCCAGACCCACTGTCCGCACCAGAATAGAGGAAGCTGCCCATCGGATGAGGCAGACTTTGATGTTACACCTCACACCAGTAAAGTCAGCTATGTCGCCATCACTACGGATTGTTGGACAGCACACCAGCAAAGTTACATAGGGGTCACAACTCACTGGATAGATGAGGAAACCTTGGAGAGGAGATCTGCTGTACTTGCTTGCAAGAGGTTGAAAGGGTCCCACACATTTGATGTCTTAGCAAGTGCCCTTGATGACATTCATTCCAATACAAAATAAGGGGAAAAGTGGTAAAAACAAAAGACAGCGGCTCAAAGCATTCAGTGTGTTTGGTGAGCAAAGCCAACCTGAGGAAGCAGAGTCAGACCAAGTGTTTGAATCATGGTTTTAAATGATGGTTTTTCCCCCGTGTGGAATGATACCATTTCTTTAGCAAGATATTTTGTCACCGCTGATGTACACGCCATCCATCATACACTGTCCTTTCTGTATTTTGTGGATTCGGCGAAAGCTTCAATTAAAGTTTGTTGTGACAATCGGGTCGAGCCTTTTCCAGCAGTGGCCACATGGCTCTTTGAGGTCGACGACGTCTGTGCCACGATTGAAGGGTGCTTAGTTTATATATGAGATTGCATGTTCGATGTGTTTCCATCTTTGGCTAATACTGTTTTTAGGCAGATCTTGCATATTGGATCATCAAGGTTTGCTGGCTCTCCCTTTTCATTTGGAAAGAATGCCAAACTGCAGCAGTGGCATTTTTCTTCAAAAATAGTTTGCCTACCTCACAGCTAACGCTAGCCATTGTGGCTTTTGTGGCTTGTCTCTCTGTGTTATCATCTCAAACAGTTAGCACCCCCACAACTAATCAGTGAGCTCCAACTGCCTACCACTCCCACCCCTCCCTTACTGTGGATGCGCAAAGTCTTAAAGTCTCAGTTTTCAAGGTAGACCTGAAGCAGAAATTCGGCACTTCACATTTTTAAAATACCGTCACCATTTTAAAATACCGTCAACATTTTTAAATACTGTGGTATGCCCAACCCTATTGTGGTATTACATTTTGCTATAAAGAAAAGCCAGCTGTACTTTATTATGTCTCCAAAAATCTTGTATCTCCAAGAATGTAACTTTACAGGACAAAGAAAAGCATTCTTAAGTTAATAGACATTAATGAAGAAATTCTTTGTTCTAAGTACTTTTGAATCATTTTTGTTTTGTCCATTAATTAAATGTGATGCAACAGAAGGTGTAACTAGATTTTTCAAATTGTGTCAAAACTTAAAATGAGCAAAAATAAAGAAAAATATTTTAACAGTAATGATATACAACAGTGCTGCTTCACAGTGCTCTCTTAGTGTAAAGAAAATATGGTTCATTTGTTGATATGCTAGTTATAAAGGCAACTATTATGTAAAAACAGCAAATGTACCTTTATATTACAATGTGCATTTGGAAAAAAGTATATTGTTTACCTTTAAATTGAAGAGTTACTAACCTCAGTATGATCAGCATTGTGAGAAATGTTTATACTTCTTTTGTCTAAACCTGGTCACAATACCAATGTTTCATCTATAGGACTTCTGTCTGTGTTTTCTTCTTGTAAGCAGAACTGCAGTATTAAGAACTTTGTCACTCTTGGAGGTTCAGGTACCTTTAATTTAGTTCTAGATTGCTGGAAAAATAAGTACATAAACACTAAATTCATTCTGCACCTTCTGTTAGTACTAATACTATGTTTTACTGGAATGATTTTACTACATCAAAAATACTGAGCAAAATCAGATTTGTGACTGCAAATTATACACCTACAGTTATACATGTCTGTGAAATCCTTACCTTTGGACTGTGTGTGTTCTAGCTGGCTGAATCTTTGAAACTTACCTTCATCTATTTGCTTCTGTATTTGACTTACTACCTTTAAACCCCAGCTCATAACCTATCTTGTCTCAGTTTACTTTAACTAAATCACAGGTGGTAATATAAAATGACAAAGTTTCATTTATGTGTTTGGTTTTTGTACAGTATAGAATTATTTCCTGTCACTGTGGGCCGCAGAGCACAGTAGTAGAGAGCAGAATCTGATACTGCAGCAGAGGAGATGTTCAGATCCACTCGATTTTTAGCTTCATTTATCTTTACAGATATTCCTGGAACTGGAGGATCAGCTTTTCTTTCAATATTACTCTCAGTAATCAAAATGAGGAATTCTGGTCTGGATGTTGAGTACTGACGATACCAGAACAGATAATCATCATCACCAACACCACTGTAATTACAGGATAAAGTAACAGAAGTTTTCTCCAGGACATTTTCAGTTGTAGAAAGTGGCTGAATTTTTGCTGCAGAATTATAACCTGTATAAAAGGGAAAAAGATAAATCAGATTTCTTTCTTTTCTTTATTCCTATCAGATATAAATGTAAAATTAATGTAAAATATTAGTGTGTATTTAGCTGATGTGGAATATAAACATAAATAAAAATATTTAACTAGAGCTCATGATGTCTTACCTAAAATAATGTGAAGAACACAGAGATGTGTAAGCAGTGTCATGACTGAATTACAGTGTTACATTGTTCATTTTGCAGTTATGTAGGTTTGAACTCTTTACCGTCTTTACTTCGACTTCCTCTTCACATCTGCAGCTGGATCAGATTATAGTAAAATGTAGATGGATGCTGCCACCTTCTGTTTATTTTCTTATATAATTATTCTGATTGAACAGCTCACTAGCTGACTGTTTTATTCAATACTAATTAACACACACAACTGATCCAGATCACAAAAAGTATAATATATGTCTGGATGTATTTGATTAAAAACTTCATAGTTTTAAAACAGAATGTCACTGATACAATATAGAATGACATGATGGTGTAGCTGATAGATTAAATGCTGCACAGCAAAAGGAGTCCTGGAGATCTACATCAAAGTTTTACCTCTGGTCAGTGTTTATAAGGATTTCAGCATTATTCCCTGTGTCCAGTGTTACATTGTGAACAGAACAGATGTGTTTCATAACATTTTAACAGTTAATCAGATTGTAGTATTGACCTGTGAAAATTCTTCTAATTGCAGCAACCAGAAGTCCTGTCATAGTGTCAACCAATCAGATATGGTTATTCCAAAAGTCTCAGTTTCCATATTTACTTTAATGAATACAGTATGAAACGTGGATGTAAGAGATAAAGAACATTTTCAACAACCTGTGCATTATTTTAATCATCATTATGTTACTCTTGTGTTTAAATGTTTTGGATTATAACAGAGAAAACTGAAAACTGCAACCACTCAGAAATGTTGCATATAGAAGTTTTCCAGACTCAAAAAATGGTTTACAAACAAAAGTGTTACAAAAAACCGAGCAAAACATTTGGTGATTTAAATGGTGATTCGCAAAATCCATCCAAAGTTAGAGAGGTCTTGTGAATGATGGAGACTCTCACACCCTGACCAGCTTCATCACATGTGCATGCAATAATCTTTATATCAGAAGTCCTACATAATCACACACACATTCGTAAATTAGGCATTACACCCATGTTATGTTTTCTTACTGAACATCATTTTCTTCAGTATAACCACTCAGGAGTCTTTTTACTACAGTAACAGATTTTATTTTAGCTGTTATTCATTATTGTTGTTGCTGTGCTGATGCTTTAAATGCAGAAAAACAGAAAGTGAACATCAAAAAGAAGGAACTGATCATTATTGTTGGGTATCTAAAAGCTGATCATGTTTGGAGTGAAAAACAGTGATTAGTTGTTAGTTTACCAATAATGCTTTTAAATGTGTCACCCATACTATGAGCACTGATGAACCCCCCCATACCATGACAGATGTTGGCTTTTGTACCTTTTGCTGACAGCACTGTGTATGGTCTTTTGCCAAGGAGAACTGGATGTCCACCTTTGAAAACAAGATGAAACAAGATGAACCTCAGCTGACCAAAGAAAACGTTTCCACTGTCATTCAGTCAATCTGAGATGAGATTCTGACCTTAGATGATACTAGAGACACCTGCAGTTTTATAGCTGTTTTTCTAACATCTTTTGTGATTTACTGGACTAGTTTTTGTGAGATAATAATTGTTGATAATAACTCAGTAGTTCCATGAAGTTCCAGTCTTATTTACAAAGCTTTTTTTGAACCATTTATTTATTTATTAATATTTTTATTTTACAGGTCTAGGGGACACTGAGCTTGGTTGTGTATAATTAGCTAAAGTAGCATACTAATTTAAATACAGGTTAATTAACAGAATAGTTACCAATCACTTTTTACAAGGTTGGTATGGGTGTTAAATATCATGTTTTGTTAAATAATACAAGATACTAACCATCAATCAGAAAAAGCAGGTGCTATTTATATTGTACTTGTTATTTATTTATTCATATTGTGTGTGTGTGTGTGTGTGTGTGTGGTTAACTGATAACAAGCTGTGGGAATAAATAACTTTGATGTTCTGAACTTCAGCATCTCAATAGTTTTATATCACTGGGCTTCTCTAAGCAGTGATAGAGCGCAGAATCTGTCAGCTTTAGATTGTTGATGGTGAGTTCAGTAGATGTACTGGTTGTTTCAGACGTGAATCGAGGGTCATCAGGAGTGCTCTGACCTGTACGGCCTTTTGCACCTTTATACAGTAAAAACTGTGGTGCACTGTGTGGATTTTGTTTGTACCAGTAAAGCCAAACACTGCCGCTTGACTGATATGAACATTTTAGAGTAACAGTCTCTGTTTCTTTCCTGATAATGTTGGTATCTGTTGGCTCAATTTTATCAGCAAAACCACCTGTTGTAAAGAAAAAAGAAAATAATGTGTCATTTATTACAGATAAAAATTGTCAGTGAAACAAACTGTTTTAACTCCTAATAATATGAGCATAAATTAGCATGTTTTTTGCCAAATATAACTAAATATAGTATTATTACCTGATGTTACAGTAAGAATCAGTGTTACGTATCTCCCGATATGGAGTAAGTTGCATAGTTGAGCCATTTCTGAACACAGTCTATTGAGGACTGTATAATAGTTCAGTATGAAACTCATGACGTCTCTAAGAAACCACATACAGGATGTGCAGATGTTACAACATCACTACACACATCAATTTAGAGTAATAAAAAGTGTTTCTATTGTGCTGTATGAACTGGAGCATGATACAGCAAGTTTGGGTAATTTTACCTGAATGTTTGGCAGGTGGCACCAGCAGTAGAGTAAGAGGGGGGTACAGACTTAAGTGCTTCCTGAAACATTAGGAACAAATGTGAGTGAAGGTGTGTGAGTGGCCAGATGAGAGCAAGTTTTGAGTTTTATTTTTCAACTTTGAGTGGGTTCAATTTACCTTAAATCAATGAGCACAAGGTGAGAGTACACTCCTGACAGGGCGCCAAGCCATCACCAGGCTTTGGCCACTTCATCAGATATAGCCAATCATGTTTGTGTATATATCTGACCGGCTTGTTTGCAAAGCTTAGAACTGACATGTCTAACTCGTGCGTTTGAATCTCACGTCTGCTACTGGCTTATAACCTCCTTAAAACTAATGTAATAGTGACCCCTGCTGGTTGGTTGGTGGTGCCTTCATGCAAAACTCGAAAAGCAGAGATCAGTGCGTGGCTCATAAATTTATTGCTATGTACTACAAAGAATCAGGTCTAGAAAGACAGGAAGTGGAAGTTTATTTTTACTCTGAAGTAAATATACAGTATATAAAGTCCATTTTTAAAATGCACTTGGAATACTGATTAAATTGGATTTAATTTCACTTTAAGTGTATGTGAAACATGGAGGTAAATACACATGCTGTAGTAAACTTAAGTTTAAGTAAATATACTTTAAATAGTCTCAATTTAGTACACTGACTCACTCACTCACTTTCTTAACCGCTTATCCAATTACGGGCAGGGGTTGGTGCTGGAGCCTATCCCAGATTTTCAATGGGCACAAGGCACACAGTAAGACATACACATACACAACCTGACTGCATGTTTTTGGACTGTGGGAGCAAACCGGAGCTCCCGGAGGAAACCCATGCAGACACGAGAAGAACTTGCAAACTCTGCACAGAAAGGACCCGGACCGCCCCACCTGGATTGAACCCAGGACCTTCTTGCTGTCAGGCGACAGTGCTACCCACCAAGCCACCGTTCTGCCCCAGTATAGTGCACTTTACACAATTAAAGTTGAGCTTTTGTATTATTTTTGTACAATTAAAGTATATTAAGTACAAAAATAGTTGTTCAGTTTTAGCACTCTTTAAGTGTATTGATCATTAGTGTGACATTAATACACTTTAGTGCACTATAGTATATTAAAGATTAGTATAATTAAGTATACTCTTTTCACCAGGGCATCATCACCTGTTTGGTGTAATTGGTTATTCATACACCAGACTATAATCCTACAAAATCCCTGACTTTGTGCAAGTGTACCTAGAAGAATTGATGCTGTTTTGGCAAAGGGTAATCACACCAAATGGTGCTTTGATTTACATATATTTTTTGTTAATTGACAAAAAAAACTATTAACACTTCTTTTTACACCTGCGAAATAAAAATAATAATCATTTTTTAATCTTTTTGCTTGGGACTAGTTTAAAATTGACAGCAGAAAGATCGTGCTTAAGCTTATTTGAGATCATAGACTAAGAACTGAGAAAGCAAATGTTAAAAAATGTAAACATGCTTATAGCTCCTCCTCTGAGAGAAGGTTTTTGTACAGTGTAGCTGAATTTCCTGCTACTGTGGGCTGCAGAGCACAATAGTACAGAGCAGAGTCAGATACTGCAGCAGAGACGATCTTCAGTTCTACTTTCTTGTTCTCTTTAGTTTTGATGGACATTCTTGGGTCTGGTGGTTGAGCCTTGGTGACAGTACCCTCATTAGTCAGCAGCAGAAACTCTGGTGTTGATCCAGGTTTTTGTCGATACCAGTGGAGTCTATTAACTGATGATTCATATGTGCAGGATAGTGTGATGTTGCTGCCTTCATCTGATGTTAAACTGGGTTTATCTGCTGTAATACTCTCAGCAGCTTCTGCTATAAAACATGTTAACAATACATAACATTTATTTCATTTTAAATTAAAAACATGTAACTAAAATTGTTATCATGTTTGTTATAGTGGATTTAATACAAACCCAATGAAATATGATACCTATTGTATAACACTTACCATTTTCATCATTAATGAGTAAAATGAAGAGAAGGAGTAACATCATTGTGCTGAGTGTCAGATTTACATCTGGTATACCAAAAGTTGTCTATACTGTATAAAAGAACATAACCCCGCCCCACCCCCAATTCATGTGCATTCATGTTAACCCTGCCTTCATAGGTCATGCATCTAGATGCATCTGTTTTCAACATCTTAAGTAATCCATGCCACGAACTTTTGGAAACCAATGTAATGAATCATTAGTGTTTCAGATGCAGATGCTGCACTTTCTTGTTTTATAGCTGTATTTACATCACAACCTAATGCAGGGACAAGTATGTTGACTTCTGACAAATGACTGTCATGCTGCTATTACTTCACATAATTGTGTTATTTACAATTCATTAAAAAGTCATTAAAAACGTTTATCCTGCAAAAGTGAAGGTTGTGTAGGTTTCCTGATCAAATCCGGGTGGATCCCTTCTTTAATCCCCTGCTCTTTCACTAAAGAATGTTGACTTATCAAAATGTCTCTTTAAAATGTAATCACAGTGTGCAATTAGAAATCAAAGGTGGCATTAAATTGATAAACATGTAAATTCTGTCTAATTACATGGGGTTACAAAAGTACTTCATGAAAACAGCACAGAGCTTTCAAATGCTTCCTAGTCCTGACAGTTGACTAATTAAAAGAAGTTTTTACTATTTGGAGCCTTTAAATATTTGTCACGTTTTAACTCTTTAAAAAGAGGTTATAACCAGTCTATGTACTGATACTGGAGGTTTTGATAGTTTTGCAATGCAAGCACCGACCACACTTACCAGCTCAACCAGACAACATAGTTTTGACGGTCAGTCACGCAGATCAAAGTAACACAAAGACTCTTATTCCTGCTGGCTCGTTGGTCTAGGGGTATGATTCTCGCTTCGGGTGTGAGAGGTCCCGGGTTCAAATCCTGGACGAGCCCTTGTTTAGTTGAATGCTTCGTTGAACTTTACAAAAAACTTATCAAGTGTCCCGTTAAAATCTAATGATCGAACAAAAATGACACATGCTGATACACTGGTAGAAGTTGGTGAGCTTATGTGGATGTAAATACCTTTCATTACAATTCTTCCAGTCAGCTTCAAGTTTTTTTTTTCTACCGATTTTAGAATCTTTGGGCAAATTCAAAGCATTGAAAATGTTACGAAATCCAAACAGCAAGGAGCATGAAGTCAACACGACAAGATAAAATATCATGGTAATGCAAATGTTACAAAATCTCTTGTATAACTAACCGATTAAAGACAGCGTCACAACGTTTGTATTGTACAGTTTGGGAAAATCTCTTGTATAACTAACCGATTAAAGACAGCGTCACAACGTTTGTATTGTACAGTTTGGGTGGATAAACATACATAATGTAAACAGTGTGAAGCATAAAGTCAGTGGGACTGCACACAGCTCCTGTCAAATGCTTCCAAGTCTTTTAATCTGACAAAGCGAGTCTTTAATGACACCTCATGCTTAAACTGTTAGAAATGCTTTAATGAAGCTCTGCATTGAATTTTGTTTTGTCATGAATAAACTTCCCAGTGCAACCAGTCAACATGGTTTTGATGCTAAGCCATGGAGGTCAAAGAAATGCCCTGACCTTCTTCCAGGCTGGCTCATAGGTCTAGGGGTATGATTCTTGCTTTGGGTGCGAGAGGTCCCGGGTTCAAATCCCAAACAAGCCCTTGTTTACCCATGTTTAATTCATCAACTGCCTCTTCAGGTTCTAATCCCAGTGTGCAAATGGAAATAAAACGGGGTGATTAAATGGCAAAACTTGAACAGCTGTCACAGAATCAGTTTCTTCCGTTCAAATCTCTCGACCACCATGGGCAAGACCAAAGAGCTATCAAAGGACATCAGGGACAAGATTGTAGACCTGCACAAGGCTGGAATGGGCTACAAGACCATCAGCAAGAAGCTTGGTGAGAAAGAGACCACTGTTGGCACGATAATTTGAAAATGGAAGAAATACAAGATCACAGTCAATCACCCTCACTCTGGAGCTCCATGCAAGATCTCACCTCGTGGGGTAAGAATGATTCTGAGAAAGGTGAGGTCATCCCAGAATTACACGGGAGGAGCTTGTCAATTACTTGATGGGCTGATGCTAAATGGAAAATGTTGTTATGTATTATGCTTACAGGAAACCGGGTGGAGTCCTGAGCATGTAAGTAGTATATGTGCAGAATGGGATGGGTTTGTGTTTGCTTCTCAGTCAAGTGGGAGGGGGAAGGGAGTTGCTATTTTGATACGAAGAGGAGCAGTAGATAAAGCAGTAGAGGTATGGGGGGATGAAAGGGGGAAGGCATTGGCGGTGCAGGTGGAGTTGGAGGGATGGGAATGCACATTTTGTACCATTCATGCCCCGAATAATGATGTTGAAAAGGGTGACTTTTTTAACAAGGTGGGAGACAGATTGAATGGGTGGAGGCATGTATACCTCATTGGAGATTTTAATACGGTGTTGGGGAGAGATGATGTGGTAAGTGGTATGGTTTATAGATCAGATGTGGGAAGGGATGTACTGGTTCACCTAATGAGAAAAGAAGGGTTGATAGATATATGGAGGAGGGGACGAAAAGGAGTGCAGGTGTACTCACGTAAACAATGGGTGGAAGGTTAATTTAAACAGAGTCGGATAGATTTTGTCCTCTGTCATCATGCAGACTACGCTGACGTAGCACACATGTCCTATATAGACACGGGACTAAGTGACCATTCCATCATGCTGCTTAGGCTGTGTGCGGGTGGGATTCAAAGAGGGCCAGGGGTGTGGGCATTAAATGTAGAATATTTAGAACATGAACTGTATCAGCATGGTGTCAAAGGGATCATATCGAGCCGGTTTTGTTGTCCAATGAATGAATCTGACATTGATTTGTGGTGGGATAATTTGAAGTGGGACATAAAATGTTACTCCAGGCGTTACGGGGCGGCTTAAAAGAGGTGGAGGGTACAGGAGGAGCAGATTTTACGTAAGTGGATTGATACATTAAAGGAGAGAAGTGAGGTGAACGAGCTTCTGCTCAAAGAGTTATTGAGTGATCTGATGGAGATAGAGGAGTTGAAATGTCAAGGTGCGAGGGTGAGGAGTAGAGTGCGGGAGGTGGTGGAGGGGGAGTGGTGCACGGCCTTCTTTTTTCAAGCAGAACACGTGCGTCAGCGAGCAGGGCTGCTTCGAGAGGTTCTGAATGCAGATGGACTGCGTGTAGGAGGGTCTGAGGAGATCCTGAAGGAAGTAAGTCAATACTTTAAAGATTTCTTTAATGAAAAAGGGGTTACTTGACCTTATCTCAGCCAAGGTTTCTGAGCGTGAAAGGGAGGACTGCGATGCTGCTGTCACCTTGTCTGAGATAGAGACGGCGATCGAGGCATTACATACGAGGAAGGCGCCGGGAGGGGATGGTCTGCCTGTTGAGTTTTATCGAGTCTTTAAAGATGATTTGATGTCGATTCTATGCAAGGTGTATTATCGGTGTTTTGTAGAGGGGGAGTCTGTGCCCCTCAATGCGCATGGGCCTGATAAAACTAATATATAAGCGCCAGGGTAATAGAGCAGTCTTGGGGAATTACAGACCCCTGTCCATGTTAAATGTTGATTATAAGATCCTAGCGCGGGTGCTCGCGTAAAATATATGAAAGCGAAAGGGGTGGGAGGATATATCCTACGCCTAGACATAGAGAAGGCCTTTGATAGCGTAGAACACACGTTTCTGTTTGGGGTTCTGCGCTCCTTCGGTTTTGGTGAGGGGTTTCTGCGATGGATATCTGTCTTATACAGTGGGGTTGCTGCACGAGTTAAGTGCAATGTTTTTTTATCAGATGCCTTTTTAATAAAGCGTTCAGTTAGGCAAGGCTGCCCTCTCTCAGCAGCCCTTTACTCTCTGGTAGCTGAGCCGCTGGGGCTGGCAGTAATGAGGGCGGCAGGGACAGAGGGAGGAATCAGTTTGGGACGAGGTTTTGCGCCCACTGTTTTTCAATATGCAGATGATGTAACAATTATAGTGCGTGATCCAGGAAGCGTAGAAAGGGTAATGGAGATGGTGGCACAGTTTGGAGCAGCATCTGGGGCAAAAGTGAATTGGGATAAGTCCCAGATGCTCAGGTTAGGCTCTGTTGAAACTCTGTCACCTGAAATAACTGTCCCTGAAGTAAAAGATTATGTTGTGGTATTGGGTATTACAGTGGGACAAGATGAGAGAGAGACTGAAAAGGTAACATGGGACGGAGTCCTTGAAGGAATGGAGCGAAAGTTGACATTTTGGAGGAGAAGGGCATTGTGTTTGAGGGGACGAGACCTTGTCGGTCTGCCACATGCCCTTGTGGGCGTATAAAAGACTTAAAAGGTCTATTTTAACATTTTTATGAAAGGGGAAGAATCCAAGAGTTGCATATGATACAGTGATAGGTGTGGTAGGAAAGGGTGGGCTGGGTCTCCTAGACCCTCTTGTGCGAATGAAGGCTCTGCGTGTGAAGGTAGTGTGCCGCTTTCTCCTAGGGTTGGGAGAGAAGAGCTGGGCGGATATTTTTAAACATTTTTTGAACAAGGTGGGAGGGTTGAATTTGGGAAGCGATGCCCTCTGGATGGTCCCTACAGGGGTAATGCTGAAAGACCTCCCAGCATATTATCATGAACTGTTTACTGCTTGGGGGGAATTGCTTCCAAGGCTGCAGTGCGAGTGGGGAGATTGTGCCGCCATATTAAATCAGCCTCTGTTCCTCAACCCAAGTGTGACTCGGGAAAGGAGGCTGATGTACTATCCATCATGGGTAGAAGTAGTGATAGTGCGATACAGAGACATACTATACAAAGGTGTTTCTGGATTCTTGCCTGTGCAGGCAGTAATTGATGCATTACAGTCGAGAGGGACAGATATCAGGTGGGATGTAGTGGAGCGGCAGTATGGGGCTTTGAGGGCGGCTCTCCCTGGGCGATGGGTGGAGGAGGCCGAGAGGAGTGGATGGGAAGGTAAGAAGGGAGGGAAGATAGAGGTGCATGTGCCAGGGGGGGAGAGTTTCATATCTCTGGAAATGTGTTCCTTGCGTTCTCTTTATTCTGTTTTCAGAGACATCGCGTTTATTCCGCCAAGGTCCGAGCTCTTTTGGGCTAGAATGCTTGGGGAGGAGGCGGTACTTAGAATGTGGAAGAACATCAGATTGCCTTGTGTTGCGGCAAAGGTTGAACAGCTGGATTACCTGTTGCAACATAGGGCACGCCGTCTGTGCACAATGGGATTGTGCGTGGATGCAGGATGCAGGGTGTGTGAGATAGAGGAGGAGGGCATTCTGCACTTATTTGTGCATTGCCATGCACTGGAGCCTTTTATGGTCCGTATGCGTCGTCTGGCGAGGGTTTTATTGGGACATGCTGGGTTTGTAGAGCAAGAAGAGAAAATAGCGTGGGAGGGGATGTTTTTATTTGGTGTGATGGTCAAAGGGGCACATGGATACACACTAAACTTGCTGCTGGCCATGGCCAGGTGGACGGTGTGGGCTCGCCGGAATGTGGTGCGTGGGGGAGGAGAAGTCTTCTCCTTATGGACTCTTTTCACGGCGAAAACTAAAAGACTGATGAGACAAATAGGGGAATACTACACCTCCATGAACAAACAAAAAGATTTCTGGAGATTGTTTGGAAGATGTAATCCATGTGTGTGCATGCAGGGAGGGAAGGCTAAATTGAACTTGGATTTTTAAATGGTTATGAAGATATACTATTTTGTGTTACTTTTTGTAAAAGAGATGTATAATATGTGAATGGGTAGAAATGAGTAAAAGTGTGTATGAAATGTGTGTATGAGAGTGCATGAGTGTTTGTGTCTGTGGGTGTACGAGTGAGTGAATGTATGTGTAAAAAATGCAGGTACAAGGTTTAAAATATGAGTAGTTAAAATGACCTTAAAATGTTTTTTTTTTTCCTCTCTTTTCTGTGTGTTGTAGAGTCGCAGGAGAGGGCTGTCGCACCCCTGGAGAACCTTAGAGTCTGCGAGTTGGGTGATGATCCAGGGGCAGATGGCTCTCTTAGGCGGCTCCAAAAAACGGTTTGATTGTATTCTTGGGTTCGATGTGAATAATGAATGTAATCTTATCAATTTGAAAAATGGTTGTTGTATGATTGTGAAATTAATTAAAAAAAAAAAAAATAAAAAAAAAAAGAACGCCTGATCTCGTCCGATCTCAGAAGCTAAGCAAGGTTGGGCTCAGTCAGTACCTAGATGGGAGACCGCCTGGGAATACTGAGTGCTGTAAGCTTTTCATTTTTTCTTTAGCCCTATTCATTCAGTGTCATTTAGCTTTTTGCTAGAATGATGAAGCTACCTACCTACCTACCTACCTACCTACCTACCTACCTACCTACCTACCTACCTACCTACCTACCTACCTACCTACCTACCTACCTACCTACCTACCTACCTACCTACCTACCTACCTACCTACCTACCTACCTACCTACCTACCTACCTACCTACCTACCTACCTACCTACCTACCTACCTACCTACCTACCTATGAAAGGCCTTCCTCTTAGTTCCAGCACAGACAGCTAGCTAGCACTCAGTTAGCTGGCTAGCAAGCTAGAACAGGCCTTTCAATCCAGCCTCTTTCAGTTCCAGCACAGACAGCTAGCTAGCTAGCACTCAGTTAGCTGGCTAGCAAGCTAGAACAGGCCTTTCAATCCAGCCTCTTTCAGTTCCAGCACAGACAGCTAGCTAGCTAGCACTCAGTTAGCTGGCTAGCAAGCTAGAACAGGCCTTTCAATCCAGCCTCTTTCAGTTCCAGCACAGACAGCTAGCTAGCTAGCACTCAGTTAGCTGGCTAGCAAGCTAGAACAGGCCTTTAAATCCAGTCTCTTTCAGTTCCAGCACAGACAGATAGCTAGCTAGCACTCAGTTCGCTGGCTAGCAAGCTAGAACAGGTCTTTAAATCCAGCCTCTTGCGCTTATGGCCACACCACTTTGAGAACGCCTGATCTCGAGCGCCTCCTAGTGGTGACAGGAAGTGAACTCTGAACTTTGCAGTTTGGGAGGGAAAGGCTCTCCCAGTGTGTTTGAAAGTTTTTGTTTAATGTTTTAGTGAAAATTATAATTTACTGCACTGAGTTAAAAGTTTGTTTTGAGTATAGCTCCCCAGCAGAGTTGCTGCTTGGGGAGCAGTTTATTTTGCCTATTTTTTCAAAATGGAGGATATACCCGACACAGACAACGGAAATGAACAAAGACAAGAAACAATGGACACTAACTTAACTGGAATTGAGAATATGGAGAACAACAATGAAGGAGAAAAAAACAATGAACAAAGAAGAGAACAAAAGGAGTCAGGAAAGTACGTCAAAGAACAAACGGTGATCCTGGAAACTGGAAACCTGGAGAATATCAGCTTGACGGATATAATGAAAGAAATTGTCAATAAAATAGGACATGGAAAACTACTGGCTTTTAGACCAAGACAGAATATGAACTAACACTGGTGGACAAAGAAACAACGGATGGAATTTTAGAAGGAATACAGATCAACGGAAAAGTGTGTGAGGTGAGACAGCTAGTAACAACTGACATACAGGGGTTGGACAAAATAACTGAAACACCTGGTTTTAGACCACAATAATTTATTAGTATGGTGTAGGGCCTCCTTTTGCGGCCAATACAGCGTCAATTCGTCCTGGAAATGACATATACAAGTCCTGCACAGTGGTCAGAGGGATTTTAAGCCATTCTTCTTGCAGGATAGTGGCCAGGTCACTACGTGATGCTGGTGGAGGAAAACGTTTCCTGACTCGCTTCTCCAAAACACCCCAAAGTGGCTCAATAATATTTAGATCTGGTGACTGTGCAGGCCATGGGAGATGTTCAACTTCACTTTAATGTTCATCAAACCAATCTTTCACCAGTCTTGCTGTGTGTATTGGTGCATTGTCATCCTGATACACGGCACCGCCATTGGATGCACATGGTCCTCCAGAATGGTTCGGTAGTCCTTGGCAGTGACGCGCCCATCTAGCACAAGTATTGGGCCAAGGGAATGCCATGATATGGCAGCCCAAACCATCACTGATCCACCCCCATGCTTCACTCTGGGCATGCAACAGTCTGGGTGGTACGCTTCTTTGGGGCTTCTCCACACCGTAATTCTCCCGGATGTGGGGAAAACAGTAAAGGTGGACTCATCAGAGAACAATACATGTTTCACATTGTCCACAGCCCAAGATTTGCGCTCCTTGCACCATTGAAACCGACGTTTGGCATTGGCACGAGTGACCAAAGGTTTGGCTATAGCAGCCCGGCCGTGTATATTGACCCTGTGGAGCTCCCGACGGACAGTTCTGGTGGAAACAGGAGAGTTGAGGTGCACATTTAATTCTGCCGTGATTTGGGCAGCCGTGGTTTTATGTTTTTTGGATACAATCCGGGTTAGCACCCGAACATCCCTTTCAGACAGCTTCCTCTTGCGTCCACAGTTAATCCTGTTGGATGTGGTTTGTCCTTCTTGGTGGTATGCTGACATTGCCCTGGATACCGTGGCTCTTGATACATCACAAAGACTTGCTGTCTTGGTCACAGATGCGCCAGCAAGACGTGCACCAACAACTTGTCCTCTTTTGAACTCTGGTATGTCACCCATAATGTTGTGTGCATTGCAATATTTTGAGCAAAACTGTGCTCTTACCCTGCTAATTGAACCTTCACACTCTGCTCTTACTGGTGCAATGTGCAATTAATGAAGATTGGCCACCAGACTGGTCCAATTTAGCCATGAAACCTCCCACACTAAAATGACAGGTGTTTCAGTTATTTTGTCCAACCCCTGTAGTTGTCTCATTCTTACATTTACCAGCCTATATTACGGATGAGGAAATTATGAACAAACTAAGACTGTGGCGAGTCATGCCATTACAACAAATAAGAAGACGTGTATATCCCGGAACAGATATAGCGGACGGGACTAGGATCGTTAAGGTCCGGTTTCCCAAGGACGTCGCGTCACTGCCGTACAGTACAAGATTTGATACAGCAGAAAACCCTAAATACTTTAGGGTCTTACACAGTCGGCAGGTAAAGACATGCAGGATATGTATGAGTCCAGATCACGTGATGAGGACATGTCCGGAGTTTGTGTGCAGACAGTGCATGCAGCAGGGACATTATGCACATCAGTGCAGAGTTGAAAGATGCCCGGACTGTAGGAGTCTAATAACTGTCTGCAGATGCCAAAAAGAGACTGATCAAGGACAAACTGAAAGCCAAAACTTGAACGAAGAGGAACCAGAGACACAAACACAGGAAGAAGAGGATACAGGAAGACACCAAGAAGAAAAGACTGAAAAAATGGAAGAAGAACAAAGTTTCGAGGAAAAACGAAAAGAACAAACAGACTGATTTGAGCGTCAAGTTCAGTAATAGCAGTGTGGAGATGGAAAGAAGGACCAAAGACAAAGCAGAAGCAAGGACATCGGAGCAACAACAACCACAACAAGAAGAAATGGAGCTAGAAGAGGAAGAAGAGAAAAAAAAGAACAGTAAACATGAGGTAATAAGAAATAAAATAGAAAGTATAAGAAAAAGAAAAATGGGAATAAAACCCAATATAACAAGAAGGGGAGAAAAGGGTATCATTACAAGGATGGGTAAATTTGAGATATTAGATGAAGAATTACTGAAATAAAAATGAAATGTTATACAATTTCCTTTCAACTTTTTCCACTGTTTCCACTTGCGACTACAGTGGTATGCTTAAATGCAAGAGGATTAAACAAAAATGAAAAATTCCAAATGATATTAGCCAATAACAAGAATGCTGACATTGTTTTCAAGAGACATGTTGGGATGAAGAAAGTGTCAAAAAATATAAACCACAATGGGATGGGAATATTTTTTATAATAATGGACAAGAAAAACAGAAAGGGGTGGCAATTTTAATTAGAAGAAACACATATGAAAAAGAAAAGGTTATTTTTAGTGATGGAATAGGAAAAAGCATAGCTGTACAATTTGAAAAAGATGGAAGGAAATTAATATTATATAATATACATGCACCGAATGAAGAAAGAGAAAAAACTGAATTTTTTAAAACAATAATGGTTAATATAACTGGATGGGAAAATGTCTTAATATTAGGAGATTTTAACACTGCATTAAGTAAACTTGAGGTTAACAGTGGGATGGTTTTTAGACCAGATAAAGGTAGGGAACAATTAAAGATGCTAATGGAAAAATATGAATTAATAGATATATGGAGATGGAGAAATGAAAAGAAAATGGAATACTCAAGAGAGCAAAATGTTCAAGGGACTTTAAAACAAAGTAGAATAGACCTGCTTTTATGTACAAAAGAGATGGCAGAGAAAATAAGAGGGATTTATTATAAAAAAACAACCTTTAGTGATCATAATTATTTAATTTGGGTAATGGACTTTACAGAGGTTAAAAGAGGCCCAGGAGTATGGATGCTAAATGAAGAAATTCTAAAAGATAAATTATACAACATACAAGTGAAGGACATGATCATGTGGAATAAAAGGGACAAATTGTATAATATTGATAAAAGAATATGGTGGGACAATTTAAAATTCGATATTAAAAAACTGACAATTAAACATTGTAAATTAATGCAGAAAATTAAAAAGCTAAAAGAAACAGGAGTGCAAAGAGAACTGGAAATAGAGCTTAGGAACCTTGAGAGAAACAGAAATGAAGGAAGCATGGAAAGGCTACTAGCAGTACAGGATAAAATAAAAACTGTTAAAGAAGAAAAATGCAGAGGGTTAATACTTAGGAGTAAAGTCAGATATGCAGTTGAAGGTGAAAGAAGCACTAAATTCTTTTTTGAATTAGAGAAAAGTAAACAAACTACATCCATAATAAAGGAAGTATTAAACTCTAAAGGAGAAAATAAAAAAGGAACAAAGGAAGTACTAAAAGTTATTAAAGAATTTTATGAGGACCTGTTTAGAAGTAGGGGTGTAGATAGAACAGCAGAAGAGAAACTACTAGAGCAAATTAAAACAAAAGTCTCGGAGGAAGACCAGGAAGAGTGTGATAGTGAAATAACAGAGGAAGAAATATTAACTGCAATTGAACAATTAAAGCCAAAAAAAAGTCCTGGGTTGGATGGATTAACAAATGAATTTTATAAAAATTTTACAATCATTCTAGTTCCAATTCTAAAAGAAATATATGATGGAATTTTTAACAAAGCCGAATCGAGTGAGAGCATGAAAATAGGAATGATTAAATTAATATTTAAGAAAAAAGGAAGTGTTAATGAACTACAAAATTATAGACCAATAACAATGCTAAATACAGACGTCAAAATACTAGCAAAAATAATTGCAAACAGATTAAAAAAAGTTATACCAATGATTGTTAAAACAACTCAGGCATATGGGGTGGAAGGAAGGGATATTGCAGATACGGTAGGTAGCTTAAGGGACATAATAATATACATAAAAGAAAAAAACTTAAAAGGATACTTGATAAATATAGACATTGAAAAGGCTTTCGATAGAGTGGAACACCAATTTTTATTTAACGTTATAAAGATATTTGGTTTTGGGGAAAAGTTTTTAAAATAAATAAAAAAAATTTTTATTATGGAATTGTAACATGTGTTAAGTGTAATGGTTTTATAACGGATTGCTTCAATGTCACAAGGTCAATAAGACAAGGATGCCCACTCTCGGCCCTCCTATATACAATGGTTGCTGAACCATTAGGGTTAATGATAAAAGAGATTAAAGGAATTACAATTGAAGGAAATAACAGGTGATGCAATATTTTTTAACCAAGTGTGGAGATAGTAATTTAGGATGCAATATTTTGTGGATGAAAACAAAAAACTACATGAGGGATTCAATTCCATGTTTTTATAGAGAAGTACTAGAATCTTGGGGAGAGTTTCTGAATCAAATAGAGATTGTACCGAAAGGTAGGAATCAATTGTTGGAGTTTCCACTCTTTTTAAATAATAATGTCCTAATAATAATAATGTACATAATAATGAGACGATTTATTAAAAAAAATGGTGGGAAGGGGGGATTAAGCAAATAAAAGACATTTTATATGAGGTTAAAGAAGGACTTCTACCAGTACAAGCAATTATAGATGCAATAGAGTCAATAGGAGAGGAATATAAGTAAGAGACAATAATGAAACAATACGAGAACCTCAAAAAGGCCGTATCAAAAGAATGGATACAATCAATAAACAGAAACGAGGTCAATGAAAAAATGATCCCTGAAATATATAGGAATGTGAACAACAGTATGAACAGATTTGAGATGGAAACAACAAAAACGATTTATGTAGCTTTTAGAGACAGGACTTTTATTAAACCAGCAGCAAACCGATATTGGAAAGAAAAATATGAAAAGATTGAAGAAAAACATTTATGGAAGAATATAAGACAGAAATACATTGAGCCAAGGGTAGAAAATTTTATTTTTTTATTGAGGCACAACACTATTTTAACAGAAATGAGACTATGTAAAATGGGAATAGAACAGAATGCATTGTGCAAAGTGTGTATGCAGGAAGACGAGGGATTAAAACACTTATTCTTTTATTGTAAGGAACTAAAAGACTTTATGGAAAAATTTAAAAGAATGATGAGAGAGATTCTTATGGATGACTATGATGAGAAAATGACACAGAGTGAATGGGAATCTTTACTCATGTTTGGTGTAAAAGCAAAAAGGTCTAACAAATATATGACTAATATATGTGTGACAGTAGCAAAATATGTTATATGGATACGAAGAATGAAAAAAGAAAACTCAATGTATGGAAAATGTTTCAATATAAAATGGAACAAGTGGTAGAAGCAATATATGTGTACTGTGAAATGAATGATAAAATGGAAGATTTTAACAAAACGGTATTAGAAAAAAATTATTTTATAATAAAAACAGAGAAAATAGAGTGGAAGTGGGAAGAAGTGTAAAGATGACTAAAAAATAATGAAGTGTAAATGCAGTGTAAATGTAGATATTTAGTGTGATATTAATGCATTCATTATTTTATGTATGTACAGATGTATATGAAGTATTTGTATGTTTGTGTTTGTAAGAAAATTTTATCTAGATAAAAAAAAAAAAAAAAGAACGCCTGATCTCGTCCGATCTCAGAAGCTAAGCAAGGTTGGGCTCAGTCAGTACCTAGATGGGAGACCGCCTGGGAATACTGAGTGCTGTAACCTTTTCATTTTTTCTTTAGCCCCATTCATTCAGTGTCATTTAGCTTTTTGCTAGAATGATGAACCCTACCTACCTACCTACCTACCTACCTACCTACCTACCTACCTACCTACCTACCTACCTACCTACCTACCTACCTACCTACCTACCTACCTACCTACCTACCTACCTACCTACCTACCCACCCACCCACCTACCTACCTACCCACCCACCCACCCACCTACCTACCTACCTACCTACCTACCTACCTACCTACCTACCTACCTACCTACCTAAGGACCACAGTATTTCAGGGTATTACATGACAGACAAATAAAGATGTGCCGAATGTGTATGAGCCCTGATCACATCATGAGAGACTGTCTGAATTTCATATGTCGAGAATGCATGGAGCAGGGGCACTATGCAAGATACTGCGGAGCAACAAAGTGCCCAGAGTGCAACCACGCGCTGATAAGCTGCATATGTACAGGCACTGAAACATCAGAAAGAGAGACTGAAACGGAAGAAAAAAGAAACCAAGAACAGACAAACTTAGAAGAAGAAACAGAACAGGAAAACACAGACAAACGAGAAAATAACATCTGAAGATCTGACGGAGAGTGTTGGGGGTACCCCAAAAGAAGAAACAACAGAAATGGAACAAGAAACAGACAACAAAGAGGAAGAAGAGGAAACAATGGACACAGACAACATAACAGAGACAGACAGCAAAGGAATGGACAATGTTTTTAAAACAGAGCAAACGGCAAGGAAAACTGAAGGGACAAAAAGAAAGACTAAACCGCAACCAAACATAATAAAAGCTTTGGAAAAACAGGAAAAGAAGAGAAACAGCAAAGGAGAAAAGAATAGAAAAAATGGGTATGTTTGACGTTTTAAGCGAGGTACAGTTAGAATAATGGCGAGTTTTAGGTGTGTCACTCTTTTAATGAGTGCTTTTATTTTAACATCAATCAATGTAAGGGGGATTAGCGATTTTATGCATTTTAAAAGATTGACACACCTAACAAATAAAACTGATATTTTATGTTTACAAGAAACGTTTTGGAATAATGAAATAGCAGAAAACTTAAGTAAAGAGTGGGAGGGGGAATTAATACATAATAGTAGATAAAATAAAAGAGGAGGAGTAGCAATTTTAATTAAAAAAGATATTTTTGAAAAGATAGAAAAAATTTACACAGACAAAAATGGACGTATTTTAACAGTTAAATTAACAAACAATAACAAAAGTGTAACTATATGCACAATACATGCGCCAAATAATGTAAAAGAAAAAGAAACCTTTTTTAAAGACTTGTGTGTTTTAATGGAAAAATGGGATGAGACTATTTTAATAGGAGATTTTAATACTGCTTTTAGTAAAATAGATATTAACGATAAAATGAATTTTAGAACAGACACAGGAAGAGAACAATTAAAAATTTTAATGAATAAACACAATATAGTAGATGTATGGAGACAGAATAACCCTGAAAAAAGAATTTATTCGAGGGAAGATATAAATCAAAACAAACGCAAGCAAAGCAGGATAGACTTTTTACTAAGCTCAGAAAAAATAAAAGCAAACATGGAAAAAATAGAATACAAAAAATACCATTTTAGTGATCATAATTTTATAACGGCGAAATTGGATTTTAACGAAGCAGTGCGAGGGCCAAGAGTGTGGGCTTTTAACTCAGAACACTTACAAGATGAAATATTTAAAACAGAAATTAAAAACATAGTTGAAAACAGTAAAAAAGACATTTTATACAAACAAGAAATAGGAGTATGGTGGGATAACCTAAAATATGACGTAAGGAAGCATGCAATAAAATATGGAATAAAAATGAGACGAATCAAAAGAAGCATAGCGATCGGCAGAACTGAAGAACTAGAAAATGAACTAAAAAAGTTAGAAAAGAACAACGGAGATGTAGGGAAAATCTTAATATTAGAAGAAAAACTAAAAGAACTAGAAGAAGAAAGTTTCAGAGGGGCAATGATCAGGAGCAAAGCACAGTATATGTATGGAAGTAAATCTGTCTCATCAGATTTTGAAATTTAAAAGCCTTTGAATTTTGATTACTGAACTTTAAGCCTTTGAATTTTGATTACTGAACTTTTTTTGCCTTAGAATTCAACCCACACATTTTACAATAACTCATTTTCACTTTCATTTTTCGATGTTAACAAATTCAAAATCAAAAATTCAAGTTTATAAAATTCAAATAATATATTCAGGTTGCTCAAATTCGATAGGTCAAATTCAGATCACAAAATTCAGATTAAAAAATTCAGACTAAACATCCGGGACACGCAAGATGAGCAATCGATTCCAGAGCCGTAGAGAGAACAGAGCAGCGACACTCCCATAGAGAGCCGCTGTGTATTTCTCTGCACAGCTCCGGGTGGAGCTCTGTTCATTTCCACTACTGAGCAGCTTTTTCAGCTGTATGTTGCTTTGTTTTAAAAAAATAATGAATTTGATGTCATTAATATACTTAATCCTGTTATTGTTTAGCATTTGCTCAGCACTAAATGTTACATGTTTATCTTAATTAATAGGTATAACTGAATTTAGCTTAGTCAGTTAAGCTAAATTAATGACACTAGAGTCTTTTCACCTTAAATGAGTTGATTAATCAAGAGTCTTGTTACAGAAATGATCATAAAACATCAGAGCCATAATAAATCATTATATTTTTACTTTCATACTTAAGTACATTTGAAGGTAAATACTTTAGTACTTGTACTCAGTGAAGTGGAGGTAAAGAGTATTTTACTTTTACTACTACTTTTACTGGAGTAATATTTTACCTTGGCTATCTCTACTTTAACTGACCTACATGGTTTGTGTACTTTGTCCACCACTTACATTAGACAAAATGAACTTGTGCATATTCATAATGAATTCATTAATGTATTACATGTAGGAATTAATTATTAATCACTCATGAAATAAGACATGAATGAAGCTATGTCATGTACCTGCACTATAATGTTAAAGATACGGTAGTGTGTTTATCAATCTGTTCATTCAGTGCAGGTAAACCTTATGAATCCAGCCACATGGCTTAGTGTTTAACCAAAATGATTATTATTATTATGAATCCTCAGGAAAGTGAAGGGAGATTATAGTTTATGCAAAAAAAATAAATAAATAAATAAAATCTCTGTACTGTATATTGTCTCTACTACTTAATGATATCGCATTATGTAATGTATGCTAATATAATGTACTGTGTTAACAAGAACGACCTAATAACACGTCATTATACATCAATCTTCCACTTCATATACCAAACTGACATTAAAGCAGATGCAGTAAATGTAAAGGTACTTGAAAATACCCAGAAATTGTACAAATGTTTATTATTTAGCGTTTAATATTTCATTCACTGCTGCTTGTCCCATCCCAGCTAGCCTTGTAATTGTGGCCCACTTCCGGCGCAGCTGGGCCAGAATTGCCCCCAAAACACTACGATACCATTTATTTCCCGTTTTCTTCTCCTTTCACATCCTCATAGATAAAATAATACATTTATTCTACAGATTAACTTCAGATTGTGCAGCAGAAAGTATTTTATTAAGATAATTGCAGCAAGTATAAAAATAATAATAATAATCAGAATATTAAAAATAAGACAAATTATAAAAGTGAAACAAAATTACAACTATATTAATATTATATATAGAAAATAACATATAATTGCATCTGTTCTCTCTACGGCTCTGGAATCGATTGCTCATCCTGCGTGTCCCGGATGTTTAGTCTGAATTTTTTAATCTGAATTTTGTGATCTGAATTTGACCTATCGAATTTGAGCAACCTGAATATATTATTTGAATTTTATAAACTGGAATTTTTGATTTTGAATTTGTTAACATCGAAAAATGAAAGTGAAAATGAGTTATTGTAAAATGTGTGGGTTGAATTCTAAGGCAAAAAAAGTTCAGTAATCAAAATTCAAAGGCTTAAAGTTCAGTAATCAAAATTCAAAGGCTTTTAAATTTCAAAATCTGATGAGACAGATTTACTTCCATATATATGCTCCAGGGAGAAAAATGCACCAAATATTTCTTAGATTTAGAAAAAACAAAACAAAAAGCGGATGAAATAAAAGCAATCAAAATAGATGGGGGAAGAGAGGTTAAAACAATAGAAGGAATTTTAAAAGAGGTGCACAGCTTTTACTCTAATTTGTTCACAAAAACAGAAATAGAAGAAGAAAAAAAGAATTTTTTATTAACACATATTAACACGAAACTTAAAGATGAGGATAGAGAACTGTGTGATAAAGCGATAGAGGAAGAGGATATAGAGGAAGTAATAGACATTCTAAAAAATAAGAAAAGTCCGGGAATAGATGGTTTTACAGCAGAATTTTATAAAGCTTTTAAAACCACTTTTATCCCAATTTTAGCTAAATTATTTAATGAAATTTTTAAACAAGGAGAAGTCACACAACAAATGAAAAAATAAATGATTAAACTGATTTTTAAGAATAAAGGAGAAAAGTCTGATCTAAAACAATATAGACCGTTAAGCATGTTAAACACCGACTACGAAATTTTAGCAAAGGTTTTAGCAAATCGTTTAAAAAAGATTTTACCGTACATCATAAAAACTAATCAAGCTTACGGAGTTTTAAATAGAGATATTACAGACACAGTAAGTAACATAAGAGATACCATATGGTATATGAAAACAAAAAAGATAAAAGGTTATTTAATTAGTGTAGACTTCAAAAAAGCATTTGATAAAGTGGATCATAAATACCTATTTGATGTTTTAACAGCTTTCGGGTTCAGGGAAAGTTTCAAACGGGGGTTAAAATGCCTATATTCTGACACCTACAGCTGCGTAAAGGTAAATGGTTTTTTAACTGATTTTATCCCAGTAACAAGATCAATACGCCAAGGCTGTCCTCTGTCCGCACTATTGTACACGCTAGTGGCAGAACCACTTGGTTTGGCCATAGGTGCGAACGAGGATATTCGAGGAATTCCAATAGAAGGTTTCAAAAAACAAGGGAAAAATTTTCAATATGCTGATGACACAACATTGATTTTAAAAGATATTGAAAGTATAAATAAAGCAATGAACATCTTAGATAAATATTGTAAAGGATCAGGAGCCTATGTAAACAAAGAAAAAACACAATACATGAGACTATGTAATGCTGAGATTTTACCGAAAGAAATTAATTTTAACGAAGCAAAAGAAAAGATAAAAATTTTAGGGATTTATATAGGGGAAAATGAAAACGAAATAAGAGACATTATATGGGAAGAAACATTAAACAAGATGCAGAAAAAATTGAATAATTGGAGAAGAAGGAATTTATTTTTAAAAGGGAGGGTCCTAGTAATAAATGCTTTGTTTTTATCGAAAATGTGGTATGCGGCAGGGGTGGTAAGCATGCCGATGTGGGTGATTAAACATGTAAAAAGGACAGTACTGAATTTTTTATGGGAGGGAAAACCGCCAAAAATAGCATATGATACTTTAATAGGGAAAAAGAAAGATGGCGGATTAGGACTACTAGATATTTTTATAAGAAAACAAAGTCTAAGGGTAAAAGTAATTAAAAAATATCTGAACGAGGAAGAACATATTTGGAAAAAGATTTTTAATTTTTATATGAATATCTGCGTAGGACGAGACATGAACACAAATGTTATATACATGAAAATAAAACAGAACATGTATCAGGATGTGCCGGATTTTTATAAAGAGGTTTTTAGAGCTTGGGGTGATTTTATGGAAAATATCAATTTTAAAGTGGAGGGGAGAAAACATCTTTTAGATCAACCCATTTTTTTAAATAAACAGATCCTTTTTAATGAGCGAACAATGTTTTTTAAAGAATGGTTTGAAGCAGGTTTTAAACAGATAAAAGATGTTTTATATGAATTTCACCCAGGGTACCTACCCACGCAGGCAATTATAGACGATATAGAAGAGAACGAAGAAATAGAAAACAAAAATGTCATTGAAAAACAATATGTAATGTTAAAACAAGCAATAGAAGTGAGATTTGAAAAAGATGTAATACCGATAAATAACTGTGTTTTAAAAAATTTTAATGACTTATTTGTAGCCAAACATGGATAGAACCCAGGGCGAGATTATATTGGAACAAAATATACCCTGAACTAGAAATTAAGAGCATATGGGAACCCTATAAAGGACCAAAAGTGCTAATTTTAGAAAGCTTCGACTTCTATATAAAACATAACTGTATCTATAATGAACAGAGACTCCACAAATTTAATATGAGCGATAATCCAAACTGCAAAATGTGTAATGAAAATAAAGTGGAGGATATAAGACATGTTCTTTGTGTTATAAATGGGGTTTGAGAGAACCCATAAAGTGGGGAACCCAAGTATGGATACACAAAAGGGGACAAGAACTCAAATGACAATGAATATTTATTGAGATTCAGATAACAACAGGGAAAATGGTGATAGGTCCAAACAGAGGACACTGAAGCGGCTGGAGCAGTACTGTGGGTTAAGAGGAGCTATGATCTGAGTCCAGGTACAAGAGGGGTTGGTGTCCAACACCGTCCAGGGCTTAGGCAGAACAAGCAGGGGCAGTGGGAGAAGAACCAGGGTCACAGGAGCAAGGAGCCAAGTTCAAGAACCAACAGAAGCGCAGGGGTGGTAGTGGAAGATGAACCAGGATCACAGGAGCTAGGAGCCAAGTCCAGGAACCAACAGGGAAGCCAGATGATGAATGGATCGCTGGGCTAGAATCAACAGGAAAGAAAAAACAACAACGTTGAAAAATAGTTTGAACAGCAACAAGATAATGTCCTTCACAAAAGATTAGCTCAGGAGTCAGATGTCACTGTACCGCGGTGACAAGCAGACAATCTGGCAACGGGTGGTGAAAAAGCCGGCGTTTATAAGCAGTAGCTGATTAGATGGAAAATGAGGCACAGGTGAGTGAGGTCCGCCCTCCAGCGATCCATTGGCTGGCTTCCACTGCAATCTCTGGGAACAGTACCGCTCCAAGCCGCTGGGGGGAGAAGGAAGCCGGGCAGGCAAAAACACACGCACAGATCTAACTAGAACAAAAAAGCGAAAGTCCAAAATAAACTTTAACGAAAACAAAATAAAACGGAGGATAACAGAACTAACAAGGTACACAAGTGGAAAATACAAATGAAAAATAACCAGAGAAAACGAAAGTAACAAGGCAAGAGCGGATCTTATCACTTTGAGTGCAAAGAAGTTACGTGTTGTATACTGAAATTAAAAAGAATAATTAGAGAATTAATGGGAGATAAGATAGATGATTTTAATTGGGAAACTTTGTTTTTATTTGGTTTCAATAGTAAATGCGAGAATACACTGATTTTAAACACTATTTTAGCGGTTGCAAGATACACAATATATCTAACATGAAACATAAGAAAATATAAGCAACTGTATATCAAGATGTGTGTAATATATGAAAAGAAACTGGAGTATTGTTTAAGGCTGTTTTATGAGCATTATAAAATGAATGGAAAGAAGGAAGTATTTGAAAACCTCTTTGTAAAAACAAATCCTTTTATTGAACTAACGTGGAGCGGATGTGAAGTAAATTTACCGACATGTTCATGTTTGAATGTATGTACCGATTTAAATTTTTTAAATGTACTCTTTTAATGTAAAGTATTTATTTGTTCATTTAAGTGCTTAATTTATGGAGTTTAAAAGGTTTTTTTGTAATGTCATTTGAACGGTTAATAAAGAAAAGAACTTGAGAACGCCTGATCTCGTCCGATCTCAGAAGCTAAGCAAGGTTGGGCTCAGTTAGTACCTAGATGGGAGACCGCCTGGGAATACTGAGTGCTGTAAGTTTTTCATTTTTTCTTTAGCCCCATTCATTTAGTATCATTTAGCTTTTTGCTAGAATGATGAAGCTAGCGTCCATCCATCCATCCATCCATCCATCCATCCATCCATCCATCCATCCATCCATCCATCCATCCATCCATCCATCCATCCATCCATCCATCCATCCATCCATCCATCCATCCATCCATCCATCCATGAAAGGCCTTCCTCTTAGTTCCAGCACAGACAGCTAGCTAGCACTCAGTTAGCTGGCTAGCAAGCTACAACAGGCCTTTCAATCCAGCCTCTTTCAGTTCCAGCACAGACAGCTTGCTAGCACTCAGTTAGCTGGCTAGCAAGCTACAACAGGCCTTTAAATCCAGCCTCTTTCAGTTCCAGCACAGACAGCTAGCTAGCACTCAGTTAGCTGGCTAGCAAGCTAGAACAGGCCTTTAAATCCAGCCTCTTTCAGTTCCAGCACAGACAGCTAGCTAGCACTCAGTTAGCTGGCTAGCAAGCTAGAACAGGCCTTTAAATCCAGCCTCTTTCAGTTCCAGCACAGACAGCTAGCTAGCTAGCACTCAGTTAGCTGGCTAGCAAGCTAGAACAGGCCTTTAAATGCAGCCTCTTTCAGTTCCAGCACAGACAGCTAGCTAGCACTCAGTTAGCTGGCTAGCAAGCTAGAACAGGCCTTTCAATCCAGCCTCTTTCGCTTACGACCACATCACTTTGAGAACGCCTGACCACGCCCACGAGGTAATCAGGAAGTACAAGGTGCAGACGGGAGAGAAAGGCTCTCCCACTTGTTTGTATAGTTTATACTTATTATTTGAAAACAAGTTATTTTTGGTTAGAACTAGTTACATTTTTTTGTATCATTTAAAGCCCCCCGGAGCCGGGGCTTTTTAGCACATTTCATTGGCTCCACCAGCAGTGAAGGAGGAGGGCTTAGTTGAGTTTAAAACAACCGCGCGCTCAGACGCAGGGGCTCTTTCTTTGGCTGTTGTTTTTCTAGATTGCAGGAGAAAGGAGCGCCGATCGGCTTAGCTCTGACTTATATTCACAGATAATTTCCTACACTTAATAAAGTGTTTTTGAAGAGTACTTTCAGGATTCACCGACTGCTTCTTCAGGGCCTCTCGAGAAAAAGATTCGTCGTAACAGATGGTAGCAGAGGACGGTTCAAGAGGCCAGAAATAGCAGCAAAATTGATTCAGCTGATTGAGCTAAGACAGAGATTTCAAGGATCTTTTGTACTCAGTACAAGGCGCGCCTACAAGGTAAACAGATGTTCTCTGTATATATTAGCTGCATTTATTATTTAGCGTATTGAGTGTGAAATTGAATCTCGGAATCCGTAAGTGTCTGATTAAATTACTAAAGTATCATTAGATAGTTTAAAACTGTGAATATATGCTGGAGCTAAAATGTGTGTTTCCTGATTGCTGAGTTCGAACCAGACCGGTCTAAATAAACTGTGAAGGGCGCCATTGTGTTCGGCTGGGCCGGGCCCGGGAACACCATTGGAGTGAGGAGAGCCTGTCTGTTTAGGTAGCGGGGCGAACCTAATTCGAGTGTAATAAATTCTAACGAATTTGTCTGTTTTGGTAGCGGAATTCGTTCAATTCGAGTGTTGGAAATCTTGAAAGAATCTGTCGGTTCTGGGAACGGGATTCGATCAATAAGATTATCCTAAATACGGGCTTGTCTGTTTCGGTAGCGGAGTGCCGTTTAATCTTGAAAGAATCTGTCGGTTCTGGGAACGGGATTCGATCTATAAGATTATGCTAAATTCTGACTTGTCTGTTTTGGGAGCGGAGTCCGTTTGATTAGATTACTCTAAATTCTAAATTCGGTTCGTAAATAGTACATCAGGAGTTTGTTTGTCAGTGTTTCTGTGTGTATTTGTCTGCGAACCGCGGGTGAAACCGTGGGTGAGCAATTTACTTTGTCCGTAACCTTTTGTTTGTCCGCCATCTTGCCCACGTGTGGCTTTCTGTCTGCCTTAACGTCATTCTCTGTATGTCGAACTGTATCTTCTGTCCATTTTGCTCTGAATCCAGCGTGTTATCTCTGTCTGTCGGCCATTTTGACTCTGGGAGTGCAGCGTGTGTCCTTTTGTTCGTCGGCGCCATTTTGGCTCTAGAAGCGCTGCGCTGCTTGCCGTATCATCCATTTTGTCTTCGCATGCCTGGGGTGTGTAAGTTGTTGCAGATAATTTCATAATTTTATTTAATTTTATAAGCTTAAGATAACTATGAGTTAAGACGAAGTACATGATATGGTACCTTATTAAGTGTGTTTTAATGTGGGTAGCGTCTGGAAGAATCCATTGACTTGCAAGCCCTGGTGAATTGTATCCGAACAATAGGTTTTAATTTTAAACTAGGAAGGAGAGCACTTAGAGTAGAATTTATCCATGTGTGAAAAGTATTATCCCTCTCAACTGAGAGGAGTAAGACATTTTCACAAGTAGTTAAGGAAAATCTCCTTAATCAGAGTTGTTATAGTGAATAAGATTAAAATTATGTGAGTAACACAGCGCTTGTTAATCGTGATAGGAGATTTGCTGGGTGTATTGGTGCATGTATTGTTGAGAGATTGTTATATTGTTTCTATGTTTAATGTGTGGGGTAGTGCTGGACAGTGATTCAATGTCGATGTATATCGCGATGGAAAATGTTTCAATAACGGTGATATGATTTTTGGGCAAATTCGATCGGTGCGCATGCGTCGGTGCATGATGACGTACGCCGCATACACGAAGCCAGTGCTCAGTGTTAAGGCTCTGTTTACACTGATTACTGTAACAAAGTAGTTTTTAAAGCACATTTCACAGACTGTAATTTTGCTTTTGCTTAAGTATGTTTTGTATTAGTAATTGCTACATTTTGAATGGCATATGCTACTGAGTAAAATAAAAACGCTAAAGAGGTCGCGGCTGGGAAACTGCTACGGAGGGGGGTTTTGCGACGGGCAGTCGAGTCTTTTGTCTCAGTTCCTTTTAGGGAGCCGTATATTTACATAATGACTCCTGGAAGAGTCGGTTCCTTTGTTTCGGTTAGAAGAGCCGTCTCATAGATTCGAATCATTTTACGACACATCGCTAGTGGTTATACAGTTTGAAAGAGTTTTATGCCATTTGAAATGACATTACACATCCCTAACTGTTTTAATTGTTGCATCAACATGTTTCTTCTATTGCATTTGAGTTAAGGACAACATTTCTTCTATTGCATTTGAGTTAAGGACAACTGTTGTGAGATTTGTATCCACTCCTGCTTGCATTACACCGAAGAAACCCCCCCCCCCCCCCTGCTGTTTGCTCTGAGTACGTTTTAAATGAGTTACTTTCTACTTTTTACTTGAGTAGATTTTTAGAGTAGTAACTTTACTTGTAATTAAGTAAAGATTCATTAAAGTAATAGTACTTTTACTTGTATACAATTTTTGGTACTCTTTCCACCTCTGATTAAGACATATGTTAATGTATTAGATTATATATTGTCAAAGCTTATGTTTATTTGAGAATGATGTCGTGTTTTTCTCGGTATACAAATACTGAATACAAGTAAAAGGTAAAAGCTAATGTATTATTATTATTTCTAGAATATTGTGTAGTTGTAAAGGGTGAGATTTCACAGACTGTTGCAGGGTTCAGAGGTTTACAAGTGAGGCCTTTCAGTGTTGATGTTTTTGGCGGTTTTTCTGAAATTTGTATTATTCATATCGAGATTGGGAGTTATATCGTGTCGACCGAGATTGGGAGTTATATCGTGATATAAATTCTAGCCATATCGTCCAGCCCTAGTGTGGGGGTTGTGAAGCTAGGAAACACGTGTCTACGTGATCCAAAAAGTTTAAGGCCTCCATTGCAAATGTTGAAGATAAACTTTAGAAATACTGTATGTGGTCCCTATTTGCAGTAAGTAGTGAATTGGAGGAGTCCCACCAGGAGGCCCTGGACGACCCTCAAGGCGGAGCTAAAGTGACGTCACGAGTGACTAACATTATCTGCGACTTCCTATCTCTGAGTCGTGACATTTTCTCAGAACCAATCGTCACCTGTGGTGTAGGTGGTGAGCAGTTTGACTTTTTGATTGACACTGGAGCTACAGCTTCGGTCATCACTGGTAAGCCCAATTGGATTCCTCCGCTTACGTCAAACACAATCACCACCGTTGGATACTCGGGAACAGCGCAGACCCAATATTTCACCACCCCAATGGTTCTGGAAATTGGAAAACTACGACTAACCCATTCTTTTTTATATTCCCCAAATTGTCCTATTTGTCTGTTGGGTAGAGATGTATTGTGCAAGTTGTCGGCCACTGTCTATTGTACCCCACAAGGTACAAAGTTAGTTTTACCAGGCCAGGAGCCTCCTCCAGAGGCCAGAATTTGTGTAATGCAGCCTGTTTCTGAGCCAAAACCTCAGTCCTGCGACATCTATTGGGCTAGATTGACCGCACCCGACAAACAAGGTAACACATCCAATTTAATGTATGTATTTAACATGTGGAAACCTTGGTTGATGGCACAAGCCTGCTTGGTTCCGCCCCAAGACACATACCATTGTACCTTGCACTACACCAGAGACCCTGATGACCTCTATGATGACTTATGGAAACAAAACATGGAAGGATTAAATAACCAATTGTGTAGTGTAGTCATTTTCTTAGGACCAGAGAGAGTAGCAGCAGCGGTGCAGCTAAACCAGGAGCAGAAAGAATACTTCAGAATGGATCCGGACATCTCTCAGGCACCACATGTCTCCTTGCTGTTGGCTAAAGGTTCTGAAGCTAGATCCCTTGGTCCTATGGTATGTCTTGCACAGACCCTGACATATGCACCGACGGACGTTCCATATCTGTCACGAACTCAGGACAGTAAGTATTGGAAAATTGACTGTAAGAGTGTGGACAATGTACTTTATGAACAGGTTTCCCTCCCACATCACCATGGACGAGAACACACAGATCACCACCTGGCTGATCAGATGCTAAAGACTGTCCCTACTTCTTTATGGACCACCTCCAAGATAGACGTAGGGCATGTAGAACATCATGTCGCCCCTATTTCTCTGAAACCTGAGGCGGAGGTCGTGTATAAAAGGCAATACCCACTCTCTGCTGAGGCAGAGACTGGCATTGCCCCCACTATACAAGGCCTATTGGATACTGGGGTCTTAGTCCCGACCCAATCAAATTGGAACACACCCATACTTCCAGTCAAAAAGCCGGACAAGGACGAATACAGGATGGTACATGACTTGAGACTGATCAATCAGGTGACGGTCACTGAAAACATATCGGTCCCAGACCCCTACAGATCACTACAGAACTTGACCCCTGAACACAAGTTCTTCACAGTTATTGACTTAGCCAATGCTTTCTTCTGCATACCAATACCATCGCATTTGGCAAATATTTTTGCTTTCTCATATCGTGGACAACAATACACCTACACTAGATTACCACAAGGTTACAAGGACAGTCCCGGTATTTTTAACAAGTGTCTGAAACAAGATCTTTCCCAGCTGCTGACTGACCAATTGCTGGACACTGACACAGCACTAATTCAGTACGTAGACGACCTACTTATTGCCTGCACTGACTCACGCACCTGCCTGACAGACACCCAGACGGTCCTTTGTAGGCTAGCACAAACAGGATATAAAGTCAACAAATCCAAATTACAGGTTTGCCGACCCGTTGTCACCTTCTTAGGTCGTTGCATTTCTCCAAAGGAACACACATTGACTTTGAAAGCTGTACAAACGATCCGAGCCTTCCCTAAACCTAAAACAGTCAGCCAGATGTTATCTTTTTTAGGTCCGACAGGCTATAGTAGAAATTACATCCCAAATTACACTGGCCTAACCTCATCACTGAGGTCTGAAGTGACCAGATTGGGTCAACGTAACCTCACTGCTCTAATTGAGTGAAATACCAACCTGGAAGCCAGTTTTGTAGAAGTAAAACAGGCACTCGCAGAGCATCTGCAGTCCCCTGACTACACTAAACCTTTTTATCTGGGTGTCTCTGAAAAAGAGGGCATTGTAAATGCTGTTCTTTTTCAGAAAGGGAGGAGTATAATGGCAGGAATGAGATTTTATGTTTAAATATGGCAGGAATAAGAGTTTATGTTTAATATTACTTAGTTAAGTAATATGCTGCTTTGTGTATTAAATCCTGTGATACATTGTGCTGGGACAGCTGGACTGGCAGACCTACGGATATGCAGGCAGATTCAGGGACGCCTGGTGAAAGTAATCTTCAGCCTTACCTCCTGTTTAGAGAAAAGGGAGTTGTAGCAATCTGTAGTATCTCTCAGCGCTGCTGCTTGCATGGACTCAGGTGAGATTAACCTTTTGCGACCCTGCGGTCACATATGAGGACATTACATTTTGGTTTTGTTATGCCTTATTCCTTGACCTGCTAAACTTCGACCGATTGTCCCCATTAGTGGACACTTTTGTCTGCCATCTAGTGGTAGCAAAAGTACTAGAACACTAATAAAGTTTGTTTGTTTCTTTATTAAGATTTTGACATTATGTTTTGCACTTTGGTTACATTTATGACAGAAACGGTGGTTGCTCATTGCACAAGATTCAGGTTATATCAGGCACAGACATGGACGGTTCAGTGTCTCCAGTTCGCCTCGCTTGCATGTCTTTGGACTGTGGAAGGAAACCGGAGCACCCAGGGGAAACCCGCACGACAACATGCGGGGGGGGGGACTGGCTGCCCCATCTGGGGATCGGGCCCGGGACCTTCTTGCTGTGACAGTGTGCGACGGTGCTACCCACTGAGCCACCGTGCCGCCCAACTAATAAGGTTAAAAAACAAAAGGAATAGGAAAAATGCATTGAAAAAAATCAAAGCTCGGGTCTCAGGAGATTAAATATAATTGCTTGCACGGACTCCGGTAAGATTCAATTTAATTGGTAATATTTTTGGATATTGGTAATTGTTAATATTTGATGTTTGTGCTAATGTTTTAGTATTCTTTATTGTTGGCTGGGAACTTAAGAACTTACACAGTGAGGTGTAAGTTGAATTTACATAGAGAGTTGTAAATCGGGAGAATAAACAAGAGGTTTATTCAAAATAAACAGGTGGTTTATTCCAGGAAGAAAATTGGGCATTTCGAGGTTTTAACCGAGGTTTTAGCGTAAGAAACCTGGTGTGGACAGATGTGTTTGTAATATTGTGAATAGTGCACTAGCCTCTCAGAAGGAGAGGACAAGTTGCATCCAACTAATAAACAATACAAAAACCAACTGTACATAGATATATAAAAATTGGGGATTGGTGACTGGATTGAAGAATATACAACTGTACATAGATATATAAAAATTGGGGATTGGTGACTGGATTGAAGAATATATTGGATCTATGTTTAGTATGTGTCTATGTGTTGTATGAGATAACGTATGTGTTTGTTGAAATAAGAAGGGGGTGTAAGGTATTGTTTGTGTTGTACTTGTGTGTCTTTGTTCTAAGTGTTACACAAACAATTTTTAATAATCTGTCCAGGTGAACTTAAGCAGTACAATGGGTAAAGGTAAGGGAAAGTTTGCTAAAAAACAAGTGCATGTTAAAATTGAAATTATATGTACATACATTAGTGTTATATTTATTCTGAAAACTATGGCAAAAATGCTGTTTTACATTTTGCAATGTAGGTAGAGAAGAGTGGGTTTTAAGAAAAAAAGATGGTTTCAGTAAAAGACAACTGAAAGAAGTAAAAAGTAAGTTAGAATGGATAGTAAAAGTAAGTTAGAATGGATAGTAAAAAGTGAGTTAGAATGGAAGTAAAAAGTAAGTTAGAATGGAAGTAAAAAGTAAGTTAGAATGGAAGGAATTGTGTAAAGTGGAATTGAGTTGTCTTAAGGGACAAAGTAGTTTGGCAGTTCGACAATACGACTGCAGCAGGTTGGAACAAGTCCACACAATATTGTTATACTGTGGGGATTGATGGCAGTGTTATGTTTAGAAAATAAAGAAATGACCAAGACGGGGACAAGGAGATCGTCTGAAGATAAGGAAAAGGTGATGGTAATAGTCAAATCAGAGATGACATGGAGGGACCAATTGGCTATAGAAGCAGGTTATGATGACACAAACACCTGGTTGGAATGGGTCAAGTACTCAGTATCTTCAGTGAAGATAGATAACTGCTTTGGATGCGCAGCTGCAAAACCTAATTTGGCCACACATCCAGTAATTTCAGGAAATTGGACATGCCCACTCTCATTGTTCAATGAGATTGAGCCAGTAGGGTGTGAGAACTTATCCATGTCCCACCCATTAACTCAGGAACCAACTCCAACTAACATCAAAGCCTATAAAGGCAATTACACCTGTTTCAGGAGCAACAAACCAGGACCGATAAACAGGGGACATTTTTCAGAAGGATGGTGTAAGGAAACCATTATCCTGGATAGTGATGGGAATTATACAGGCAGCCAGCTGAATGCACAAAAATTCAGTAGGGCGGATTTAGTATGGTTGTGTGGAGATATGAGAATCCGGCGAAGGTTGCATGGGAATTGGTCTGGGGAGTGTGCGTTGGTCTTTCTGATTATGCCTTTTAGAATTTACAAGCAACACGGAGTGGAGGATGCCGCGGACGTCCTGACCAATCACCACAGCCATCGAAGAGACACCTGAGAGGTCAAACCTGGCGGATCCTTCGAGGGAGTTATTACGAGTTTGGTGATGTCAGTTTGCGTGGGATTGGCAATTTTAGTGGCATGTTGTTGTGGTGTCCCGTGTATCAGGGTATTAATAGAAACATTTGTAGTAGAAGTAGTGAGTAGAGGAAGCAGAGGGGGCCAGGATCCACCAGTTATCCAGATGGTGCTGGCCGATTTGTCTAAATATCATATAGATGATGAGGTGGAGGATACCCTTGAAGGTGGGCCGGAAGACCCACTTCAAGCGGCATAAGTGCTACTAACTCTGCTTAATTAAAGATAAAACCGACCAGACAAGATGAGGAGAGAGGACCAGCACTACTGATCATACACCGTGATGAAGGAAGGAGACTTGGAAGGACTGGCAGAGGCAGACTCCGTGGGAACTGGAAGACCCACTCCAAGGGACAGAAGTGCCACCAACTGGACCAACCTACAGGGAACAAACCACAACAGAAAAGCCCAGCGAAGCCGACTATGTGGAAGAAGAGTCCAGTGGAGCCAACAGAACAAAACAAGAAGAGGAGGAAGGATTTAGTTAGACTAGGAGGAAAAAACATAAACATATAGTTCGCAGACACTTAGATCATCTTTGAAAACACTAGTTAAGTGCAACACACATAGTTTAGCTACAAAACGCAAGGGGTTAGTTCAGGATTGTTTACGATGTATATATGTTTGACACCCAGCTATTTTTATGAAGGACATTCTCTGTGTTTCATTGTTTAAATGTTTGTGCTGCTGCAGAAACAGGTAAGACCGACAGGGGAGAATCCATGAGACAGTAAGAGCCATGCAGAGAAACAGGAGCTATGGGCCCCTTCTGAATATCTGCAGCTCCGTCCGGTGGAGGACAACCTGAACGGACTTCCTGTGGAAGCTATGCACCCATTGTTTTTATTTTATTATTTTTTCTTCTTTTTTGATTTCCTATTTTTTAAATTACTTTATTTTGGTTTCCTGTTTTATTATTTTTGTTTGTTTGTTTGTTTTAGGGTTAGGAGCTGTTGCGATAGGTACGGTTCCTTTAGTCTAACTGGTAGCCTTTTTATTTTTAGATACCTTTTATTGTAAAAATTCAGCCCAGTGGCCATGTAGTCAGAAGGGGTTAAATTGGGGGTTGCTGACGGCTATCCTTTTCTCCTGGAATCTAGAAACACCTAACTTAAAGTTAAAAGTTAATGTGAAAGCATCAAGATGCTTTCAAGGGGGGCTGTTAGGATTTTTGGAACATAACATCATTATTAAACGTAAATTCAATGTGAGAAGTGTTACGGCATTTCCCCACGTGGCTCTTTGTCCAAAATGGCACATACCATGCTCCCTTTGTTCAAAATGGCGCCTACCATGATCTCTTGGTAGGGTCCCTCCAGACTCCTGCCGAGGGGGGGGGGGGAGGCGGAGCCGGGGCTTTTTAGCACATTTCATTGGCTCCACCAGCAGTGAAGGAGGAGGGCTTAGTTGAGTTTAAAACAACCGTGCGCTCAGATGCAGGCTCTCTTTCTTTGGCTGTTGTTTTTCTAGATTGCAGGAAAAAGGAGCGCTGATCGGCTTAGCTCTGACATATATTCACAGACCATTTCCTACACTTAATAAAGTGTTTTTGAAGAGTACTTTCTGGATTCACCGACTGCTTCTTCAGGGCCTCTCGAGAAAAAGATTCGTCGTAACAGAGTGAAGTGGGGGAAAACAGAGTGAGAGTGAAGTGGGAGATGGAAAACAGAGTGAGAGTGAAGTGGGGGATGGGAAACAGAGTGAGAGTGAAATGGGGGAAAACAGACTGAGAGTGAAGTGGGAGATGGAAAACAGAGTGAGAGTGAAGTGGGGGATGGGAAACAGAGTGAGAGCGAAATGGGGGAAAACAGACTGAGAGTGAAGTGGGGGATGGGAAACAGAGTTAGAGTGAAGTGAGGGAAAACAGAGTGAGGGTGAAGTGGGAGATGGAAAACAGAGTGAGAGTGAAGTGGGGGATGGGAAACAGAGTGAGAGTGAAATGGGGGATGGGAAACAGAGTGAGAGTGAAGTGAGGGAAAACAGAGTGAGAGTGAAGTGGGAGATGGAAAACAGAGTGAGAGTGAAGTGGGGGATGGGAAACAGAGTGAGAGTGAAATGGGGGAAAACAGAGTGAGGGTGAAGTGGGAGATGGAAAACAGAGTGAGAGTGAAGTGGGGGATGGGAAACAGAGTGAGAGTGAAATGGGGGAAAACAGACTGAGAGTGAAGTGGGGGATGGGAAACAGAGTTAGAGTGAAGTGAGGGAAAACAGAGTGAGGGTGAAGTGGGAGATGGAAAACAGAGTGAGAGTGAAATGGGGGATGGGAAACAGAGTTAGAGTGAAGTGAGGGAAAACAGAGTGAGGGTGAAGTGGGGAGAAACAGAGTGAGAGTGAGGTGGGGGAGGGGAAACAGAGCTTGTCTGCATCAGGAGTGTGGAAGCTAATAACCCAGACACTTGTGGACAGTTAATTTAAGGCTCTTTTTTAAAATTTAATAAAATTTAAGATCAATTGAGAGCCTAACTGCAGACCTTTTTTATTAAACTAAAAAATATTTTTTATTTTTTTTAAACCTTTTTGTTATGCAACAGGCCTACACTATGTAAAATTTGTATGTTTACAAATAGTATTATAAATGTGTTTATTATTTTTTACATTTATTTATTACATTATATATATAATGTTATATAATCATTTATATATTATTTATTTATATTTAACTAAATGTATTATTTATACATTTTTTTAAATATTAAATTTTTTGAAGTATTTCTGTCATACTATTTTAGCCTTTTCTCTTACTCATGGGCAATCATTTAACTGTTTTCTTTTTTAATAAAAGTAACATTTAAAGCAAATCATGCAATTTTTATGTAAAAAAAAGAACATTTTTAAAAATCTAAATAATTCATGCATGAAAGGGTTAAACTAATAAAAACATGTTTTAAAAGTCACCATCATTACTCAATATCACTTTAACTAACACTGCTGTAGTATTTACCAATGTGAAAATGGTTAGACAAAATATCTACACCAACTGAGCAGTGAACTAGCTAGCTAGGTTAGCTAATTAGCATTAGAGAGAAACTGCACTCACCTGTGTGGATGGCTGTGTGAGATCTCTGTGCTGCTGCTGAGCGGGGTGGGGGCTAGAGGAAGTTCGATTCATTTTACTGAACCGGTTCTTTCGAACTGTGCTGTTCAACTGATGCAACACCCGATTCATCCGAAATAGTCCAGTAGTTTTGAAAGCAGTTCAAAAGAATCGGTTCGGTGAGAACAATACTGCTCCAAATGTGTACCATTTTCACTAAGCTTGTATATTTAAACATGGGCTACTATCATAAAACAACAAGTTCTTGGTATTTAATAATTTGACAAAAAGAAAAGCTGAACATTTCTGACTTTGATTAAACTTCATTGTGTATTGTACTTTATTGTTTTATGACTGTAGCCTATTTAAGCAATAGAACACGAGAGGGAGTGTGTTATCACCAATAACATCACGGCTGTGATTTGGTCGCAGGCACGAGCCGAAGGCGAGTGTCGTAGCATAACACGAGCATAACACGACCTCAAGTGTTCTATTGCTTTTATACAACAGTTTTTACAAAATAAAGAAAGAAAATAAATCAAAGAAGCCCTAAATTTCATATTAAATATGCTTTAATATTGACAATACCTTCCGCCAAAAAGTAGTTCCACAACGAATATAAAGTTTAACACTACAAAGCAGACAAAGTTGCAAAAACTCATTTCAGGGAGGTAAGAAGAACAAGAAGAAGAAGGCAAGAACCTCCAAAGGGAAAAAAAAGAAATAAAAAAACCTCTTGCACACACCAAAGGATATGGGTGATAACAAAACTTTTAGGAGCTGCTAACTGGGCTATTAACTGTTCGCGTTACAAACACATTTATGTTCCCTACATAGTGCACTAGATTGTGTATCAGATCACGGATTTATGTTCCCTACATAGTGCACTAGATAGTGTATTACATAATTAATTATGTTCCCTACACAGTGCACTAGATTGTATATAAGATAACGCATTCATGTTCACTACTTAGTGCAGTAGACAATATATTAGACAATTGATTTATGTTCCCTACACAGTCCACTAGATTGTATATCAGATAACGGATTTAAAACGCGATCGGGGAAAAAAGTCTGTGTCGCCTGGTGCGCGTTTGTGTGCATGAAGCTTGTCGTTACTGGCAACGTGTCAGCGGAGTAATACAGTTGTGGTGTGAAAAGGCCGTGCTGTTGTCACAAATATCAGCACGGTTAGAACACTTCTCAACCAATCAGATTGTAAGGTCGGAACTAACTGTTGTATAAGTTCAAATATATAATATATAATATATAAAAATAGCTGAATTTTTAAAGATTTTTTGATAAATAATATTTTTCTTCTAACTTTTAAGCTTGTGCCACAGTCACCCATGTCTAGACATACTTTGATACTTTGTGTGTGAGGAGGAGGGGTGTAGGTAAAGAGTTCAAACGTGATTGGAGAGAATATGTAAATCCTCATTATATTTAGGATTAAGGTTGAGCAAAGGCTTTACAAAAAGTCAGAGATCTGCCCCTGTCTTATAAACACGAGATGAAACCTGAGATGTCCAACATGCCTGCTGGAAAAAAACCTAAGCAAATACCCAGGTGCTCCAGATGCCTAAACCATGGCATTGAAATACCTGTAAAATGGCATAAACGGTATTGCCAGTGGCCATGAATGTAAGCTGACAGAAAAGAGGCAGAAGATGGTCGCAGCTAAAAAGGTTCTCCAGTACCAACAGGCCTTGGAAAAGAACGCTGAAAACTCTGTTTCAGTTTCAGTCCAGTCGCCCATGGGAGCTGATATTGACACCATGGGGTTGAAATCATCCTTGTTTGCTACCTCGTCTGCAACCATATCCCAGGTTACTTCAGTGAATTGCTCCACTATGTCTCTGGACCTTATTCCTACAAGTGGACAATACTGTGTGGACAATGTGATGCCTGATGTCTCCTATTACAACCCTATCGACCAGCCCTCGTTCGACCCAGATAACTCCAGCAAGTATGAAGACCAGCAGTACATGGCACCAAGCTCTTACTCCTATGAGGCCCCTGACCTGAGCCAGGGCCTCTGCAATGAGGCTTGGACCTTTCTAAACTTCACCCTGAAGAATGAACTGGAAGCACCAGTTTTGTCCTCCGATGCTGCCCTGGACTCCAGCCTGATTAGTATGCCAGTCATCTCTCTGACCGATCCTGAGCCCAAGGCAGAGACTGTGACTACTTCGAACTCTAAGTTTCGAACCTTCACTGTTCACTGGAAGTAATTACCTTGACAAAAACATGGCCAGTTGTAACTTTTAGTGAAACTAGGTAAAGTTAGAAATGTCCAAAACCTTATTCAATCTTTAACAGCCAAAATTCTGTTCAATGTTTGTCTTTGTTATGTTTCTGGGAAGTTGTTAAGCAATTCAGATAGTTAATAGAGTGATAACTACAGGTATAGTATTCCAAGTTGTGGCATAAGTATTCCTAGAGTATTTGTAGAAACAAATTGTGAAGTTTTGTGAAACTTTTGCATGCCATAAGTTTGTAACGATATTTTCTTTTTGTAAACTCGTTCTCATATTTTGACAGCAGGGTATCATCCACCAAGAGTGCTTTACCTCAGTTTACTAAACATAACATATGAAAAACACAAAATCACAATCCCAAATACACAATATAAAGCTTATTCATTGTATATAAGTCTTTGAAGAGTTCATTGAGTCTTTCAGTCCATGAGAGAAACTAGTGATTAGATAGATCTCACCGGGACTTTGAAGGTATACTTAATTCCAGCAAGAGTCTATAGAAGTCCTTGATTAGGTCCAATACAAGATGAAAGCTTTTCCAGTCAGTTTATGAAGCTGGGCTTGTTCCCCACAGTCCATCCAACCAGCAAGTTGTTGATACAAGCCACATACATTTACACAATTGAATTGAGACAAACTGAGAATCTTCCAGACAAGAATGAGAAAAAAAAAACATTGAGCTTAAGAACAAGCAAGTTCCTCAATAAGGTTCATTAGCACAGCACAATACAATGTGGTGCTTTTTTCAAACCATCTCCACTACCACATGGTTCCCCTTTTAGATTGTAAATTTCCCTTCTAAAACGATTACTGCCACTTAGTGGTCGGGGTTGGGAATTGGGAGTAACAACTGTTAGAAGTTTCTACAGGATTTTTTTTCCAAAATAAAATGAAAACATATAAATGCATCACTTATATGCATCTTATATGTAAATAATACATTGGGTATATGAACAGAATCAACCTGGTGGTAAGCTGCCCCTCGCTTTATGCCCAGCCAGTACAATACAAGAGCATGTACATTTGATTATCTCTTAGACACATGATACACACTACAGTACATTGACATTTACATTTTTGGCATTTGGCAGACGCTCTTATCCAGAGCGACTTACAGTAGTGCTTCCATAGTAAACATTTTATTACTCTAGTTTAAGTAGACATCAGTCCAAGAACACAAATCTGCTCAAACCTGTTAGAACCAAAGTGTGTTTTTTTTTTTTTTATGGAAAAGTGTGTTAGTAAGTAAGTACAAATCAGCTTAAGTGCTTAGTAAAAAGGTGATGAAGGTTTTTAATAGTTTTTTTAAAGATTGCAAGAGACTCTGATGTTCAGACAGACAGAGGAAGTTTGTTCCACCATTTGGGTGCCAGTACAGAGAAGAGCCTTGATGCTTGTCTTCCTCTAGTCCTGGGTGGAGGATCAAGTCGAGCAAGACTAGTGGCTCGGGGGTTGCGTGGTACAGAGCGGGGTTTGATTAGACCACGAAGGTAGCTTGGGGCTGGTCCATTTTTGGCTTTGTAGGCGAGCATCAGTGTTTTAAAGTAAATGCGTACAGCTACAGGAAGCCAGTGAAGAGAACGCAGCAGTGGGGTGATGTGGCAGTATTTAGATTGGGTAAAAACCAGGTGAGCAGCTGCATTTTGAATGAGCTGCAAGTGTTTAGTAGATCTTGTCATGTTGGCTACGTGAGGAGAGAAGGTAAGCTGGTTATCCAGGACGACACCAAGGCTTCTTACCTTATCAGATGGTCTGATCTGGGTGTCATCAAGAGAGATGACTAGGTCCTGGGTTGGAGATTGATCTCCAGGAGTAAGCAAGAGCTCTGTCTTGCTGTGATTGAGTTTTAGATGATGAGCTGACATCCATTGTGAGATATCTTGCAGACATGCTGAAATGCGAGCTGTGACTTGTGTGTTTGAAGGAGGAAATGACAGAATGAGCTGAGTATCATCTGCATATGAGTGGGTGAGGTCATAGCCTCCCAAGGCTTTTCTTACCAGAGAGCGGGTGTAGATAGAGAAAAGAAGTGGGCCAAGTACAGAGCCCTGAGGAACACCGGTTGAGAGAGTGCATGGGGGAGATATGGATCCCCTCCATGACACTTGGTAGGAGTGCCCTTCCAGGTAGGAGGCCATCCATTGCCATGCTGAACCTGTTACTCCAAGGTTGGAGAGAGTGGACAAGAGAATGCTGTGATTCACTGTGTCGAAGGCTGCAGAGAGGTCAAGAAGAATAAGGACAGATGGCAGTTTGGCTGCTTTGGCTGCATGAAGCTTCTCAGTAACAGCTACAAGAGCTGTTTCAGTGGAATGCGCTGCCTTGAAAACAGACTGGTATGGATCGTGGAGGTCATTCTGAGTAAGAAAGGCAGATAGCTGGTTATAGACAGCACGTTCAAGAATTTTTGATAGAAAAGAGAGGAGTAAGACAGGTCTGTAGTTGTTAATGTCTGTAGTGTCTAGTGTAGGTTTCTTAAGAAGGGGAATGACCTGAGCCTTCTTAAAAGCAGTAGGGACGACACCTGATGTCAGGGAGTTGTTGATGATGGGTGTGATGTAGGGGATTAGGTCCTGTGAGATGTCTTTGAGGATGGTGGATGGTATAGGGTTGAGTGTGCATGTAGTGGGATTGCTGGATGAGAGGAGCTATGTAACCTCATCCATGGTGAGTGGGGTGATGCTGGTGAGTGTGTTGGTGGGTTGAGGGTCAGTTGAAAGTGGGTCAGTCGGAGAGAAGGATTGATTGATTTTGTCAATCTTGTCCTGAAAGAATGTTGCAAAGTCAGTAGCAGTGAGAGAGGCAGATGGGGGAGGAGGAGGAGGGTTCAGAAGAGAGGAAAAGATAGCATGATGCTTACAGGGGTCAGCAGCAGATTGTTCAAGCATGGCTTTGTAAAAAGATGTTTTTGCAGCAGTCACGTCGGATGAGAACCTGGACAGCAGATCGTGGTAGGAGTGGAGATCAACACCGAGCTTAGATTTCCTCCACTTTCTCTCAGCTGCCCTTAATTCTCTTCTGTTGCTGCGCAATGCATCTGAAAGCCAAGGAGCAGGGTGAGAAGGTTTTCCTCGTTTGAGGGTAAGAGGACAGAGCTGATCGAAAGATGTTGAAAGAGAAGAGAGTAGAGTATTAGTTTCGGAGTTGAGTGGAAGGGTAGCAAGCATGTCAGGGTTAGGTAGTGAAGTTAGGATGTTGGAGATCAGCAGGGAGGAAGATAAAGAGTGAAGATTGGGGCGTGTTTTAAGGGTGTTAGTGTGGTTGGAGGTAGAGAGAGTTGGGAGATAGAGAGAGAAGGACACAAAGTGATGGTCGGAGAAGTGAAGTGGGGTGACGGTGAGGTCCAGAACAGAAGCTGGAAGGCTGAAGACCAGGTCCAGAAGATTGCCTCCTTTGTGTGTCGGAGGGCTGTGATTAAAGAGGAGGTCGAAAGATGAAAGAAGAGGAAGAAGACAGGAGGACTGAAGTGTAGGGAGATTAAAGTCACCAAGAAGAGTCAGAGGAGTTCCATCTGAAGGGAAGAAACTCAGAAGAACATCCAGCTCTTCTATAAAGTCTCCCAATGAGCCAGGTGGTCTGTAGATACAATGATATGAAGAGTAATTGGAAAAGTAACAGTAATAGCATGAAATTCAAAGGATGAAATGTTAAGGTGAGAAAAATTCACAGGAGTGAAGTGCCATTTCTTGGTCAAGAGCAAACCTGTACCACCACCCCGACCAGATCCTCTTGGTGTATGAGAGAAGGTGTAGGGAGAGGAAACGGCTGCTGGTGTAGCCGAGTTCTCGGTGGTGATCCACGTCTCAGTCAGTGCCAGGAAGTCAAGGCTGTGAGAAAGTGCAAAAGCTGAGATGAAGTCAGCTTTTTGGACGGCTGATTGACAGTTCCAGACCCCACCTACCACCGTTTGAGACTGTTGCAACAGTTGGGGGTAGATGAGGTTGCTGGCATTGCTGTTCCTGTAATGTGACTTGTGATGTCTGCAGGGTCTGTGAGATATGAGCACAGGAATGATTGAGTAGCACATGCTGAGATAAGTTTGGTAAATGAAACAATGTCAGAGACTGATAGTACTTACCCAAAGTTAGTTTAGTTTAGATTAGTAGTAAAAGTTAGGCAGATTACACAATCCAGACAGACATTAAAATCTAGTAATGAGATTTAATTTTATACTAAGCTTAGCCCTGCCCCGCAATTCACAGCTAGGCCTAACAATAGACACCTGAAACCACTTAACCAATCAGCAAAACACAGATTAATGCAGCAACAGACTAGATTTAGTTTCTTACAAATAGTTAAATTCTAGCACAGTTAAGCAAGTTAATATTTAAAGTTACAAAGATAGATTCTAAAACAAGTTACAGCAAATAATATACTTCAACCAGAAGCCTACCTTACCCAGGAATACAAATGAACACAATGGAAGTTACAAGCACTAGTTACATTTTTCTTCAAAAGTTCACTCTTCGCAGAGAAAACTACTAATGTAAAGAAAGAAGATTGCACACTATGACACAAAACATTTACTTGCACCAATTTGTATTTATTTTTTGCTGCAAGACTTCAGAAAAAAAGTCTGATAACTGTTTGAAGGATTGATATAATTTTTGTCCTTACACTGTGATACTTTTACAGTTTGTTTTACATTTACAACTTTTACTTTTGTGTAGCAAGTGAGACTTTACAAACACGATTGTTTGAAAGATGTTTTGTCCTCTGAGCTGTGGCAGCAAAACAATAGAAAAAGTTTGTCAATTAATGTTATATTTAAAGAACCCTAAGATCTGGGCGGCCATGCTTTGTGATTATAACAAAGCATCTTTCCCAGCTTTTCAAAACAAACTACAACCAGATCCATTTACAGATTAAAAGAGACTTGGGAGAATTGGTCCACTTTACCACTAGATTTTAGTTCTAGAATTGAAATAATTGAAATAATGAATGTCGTTCCTAGACTTTTATATCTATTTCAATCTCTTCTAATTCAAATACCACAAGAAAGGTTCAACATTTGGAATAAAATGATCTCCAGATTTATTTGTAATGGCAGAAGGCACCACCCAAATAATGCTTACCCATACATGTCATACTAGCCTTAGATGAAAGGGCTGGATGACAGACAAACTGTCAAACCAATTATGCAGAGAAACAGATGGATTACAATCTGCAATAAAATATGTGCAAAATCCATGTATACTAAACTTACCGCTGTATTGTGCCATTCATTCTTTCCACTAACCCATTAGTTTGTGGATGGTATGGTGAACAAAGGCTGCTTCTTTGTTGATCTGAAAAAAATATATATTTATTGTCATAATAAAATGATAAGAACAATGACAGCAACAACTATATGAAGAAAGTAAACTGTTAAGTAAATGCAAATGCAAACCTGATTAACAAACTCCCTGCCTTGGTCTGTGAGTATCCTTTTTGGTGCCCCAAAACGATAAAATGTTTTTACAATGTACATTGTAAACTTCCTCTGCTGTTTTGGAGGCAAGTGGATAAGCCTTTACACACTTTGTGGAGTAATCAATGAGGACGCAAATGTACTGATTTCCAGTGGAGGTCATTAACAACTTGCCAATCAGATCCATGCCTATTAACTCCCATGGTTAATTTACCTACACAAACAATTCAGGCAATTAATTCATTGGAACACATTTGTAAAATATACTACAACTACTACTACTACTACTACTAATAATAATAATAGAAAAAACACACTATTATTGGAGTGTACTGTTCCTGGAGTTTGACGGGTCTACTCGCCTGGCATGCAGAGCACTGTTTAATCTGCAAAAAGGTAGAAAAAAAGTTTTATTCATTCTTAATACCTGTTATGGAACCTGCACTGTTATAAATGGAACTTGCACTGTTATAAATATTTAAAGTAACAATGTATCAGTAAACTCACCCAGTTTTCAATGTCAATTGTCATTCCAGGCCAATAATATCTGATAGAAATGGCATGTGCTGTCTTCTCTTTGCCACTATGCCCACCTGCCTCGCCGGCATGAAATTCTTTAAAGATTCTGTCAGCTTTTTCAGCACCTCTGACCACCTAACATAAAACAGTACTCCATCTATAATAAGGTATAACTACTGCTGACAATAATTTGTATGGTATGTTGGGTTTGACAGGAATTCACAATTTATATTAGCACCAAAATATTTTTAATTAATGCTGAAAACTGGACATATACCTGCAACCCTAACATAAATGTTTTTACTTTGATAGGCTATATGCTAATATATGAAGCCCCTGAAGTCCTAAAAGGTGACTTTTTCATCTTGTGAACACATTATTTCTCGAGATAACTTATAATAATATAAATATTTGTGCTAATATAAATTATTGTGCATCTTATGGTGTATCTTAGCTGCTCTTTTATATTGCAAAATAATAGGAAAGTTTAACAAATTTAAAATCAGCAGGCACTTTAAATGAACATAATAGAATTGTATTTTAAATGCAGTTTAACAGTATTTTTCTTTATACTGTAACCTGAACAAAGACTTTAACTCAGTATAGATTAAATGATTTAATATTTAGGTTTGTGGTTTATTATATTGTGACTGTGTTATTTGAATATTTACAAACATGAATATATAGTAAATTATCTTGTGCGCAAAAGATAACTATTGCCTTATATTGCCTATGTAAAAGAAAATATTACCTTACGGGGCTTTAGGGGCTCCATTCTAATACGTCGGATACATATTGTCGGATATATACAAACTACAAATAAGTTACACAGCAAGTCTTACCCTGAACAACATACTGATGTGCATGTCACCGAATGACGTACTTTTCAGCTTTTGTTAGACACTCTGGGTATTTTCCAGTACTTTTGTAGATTAATAACACTTGCTATTGAGTCGGATTCATACTGATATATAAAAGAAAGAAAAAAACAATTGTAATCTCATTTAAAGTGTTAATACTTCTATTTAACAGTTACCTACACACTCAGAAAAGTTGTCAGCATTTAACCTATGGTACGTCTGATTTAAGCCAAAAGTTTACATGACATGATAAAATATTCACAGTAGAGTGGCAATAATCATGTTTAACTCATGATTAATAAGTGTCATTTAAATATTTTTAACAAACAACACCAGAACAACAGCAAAACTTACCTCAGAACACTTCGCGAACATTCAGGCAAAACGAGTGATCTAAATTGGGGGGAACCATTTTCCCCAGGCCTCCAGGTAAATCTGTTCCCCCCGTGTTGTTAGTGTAATGGACTGATCTATAGGTTAAACTTGTTCTACATAATGACAACAGTTAAATACATCACCAGCATCACTGTAGTGTTTTATGAATACATACACAGTAATATACATGTGGGGAACCATATTCCCCAGGCCTCCAGATAAATCTGTTCCCCCTTGTGTTTTTAGTGTAATGGACTGATCTAAAGGTTAAACTTTTTTCTGCATACTGTTTGTTAATTTTAAATTACACATATTCCAAATAAACCAATGCTCAACGAAGCGACAGAAAAAAAAAGTCATGATTTTTGCACATGCGTGTTAAAGGGGAAACAGCGAGAGAAAAAAAAAGTCATGATTTTTGCACATGCGCGTTAAAGGGGAAACAGGGGGAACTTAATTCTCTGTAACACCAGCAGAAATCCGATTGACCAGGCATGACGCCACATAGAAGCACAAAGTCACGCACCAGCGTGACCAAGTTAGTCTCCACCGAGACTCACAATGAACGTGTTTGAAACACTAAATCACTTGGTATCCTCTGTGCCAAAACATCTTTTAAGTGTGGTGAAAAGGAATAGCAACATTACAAAGTGGTAAATGCTTTACTGTCCCAACTTTTTTTGGAATGTGTTGCAGGCCTGAAATGCAGGAATGGATGTTTATTAATAAACACAATGAAGCTTACCATGCAATGAAATAAAAGACAAAGTAGAAACTATGTGTTTTTTTATTTATTTGCATTTTTCATGCTGTCACAACTTTTTCTGATTTGGAGTTGTCAGGCTTAATTTCTTGGATTTCTGGCCAGTAACCTGATTATTCAAATCATGTATTTGGGTAATTGACTTGCTATGGGATTTATATGTTTGTGCATGTGGAACTGAAGAGGTGATTTATTGGATCACTGGGTCCAAAAGTTACAGTTTGTTCAGTTAACGCTCAACTTATTACTTGGGTGAAATTATAGACCAATCAGTGAAAGGCGGCATTTTACGTTTATGCCATTTAGAAGATGCTTTTATCTGAAGTGACGTACACTTGTTACTGAATCTTGCATCAGCTAAGAACGTTACAGCTGCCCCAGGAGCTATAATAATATAATAATAAAATACACTGTCATCACAAAGTCAATGTCATCACCATGTTCATTACAGTGTGGTGCAGCTCAGCCACCAAGCGCGACACTCACAGACTGCAGAACATTATCAGGTCTGCAGAGAAGAACATTAGTCTTAAGTTGCCCACACTGCTGGAGTAAATCATTACTGACCCATCACACCCTGCCCAGCGCTTTAGCCAAATAGGAAACAAGACGACCTAAAATTGTGTTGGTCCCCCTTTTGCTGCCAAAACAGCCCTGACCCGTCAAGGCATGGACTCCATCAAGATGTTGGCAGCAGATCCTTTAACTCCTGTAAGTTGTGAGGTGGGGCCTCCATCGATCTGACTTGTTTGTCCAGCACATCCCACAGATGATCGATTTGTCAAACTTGCTCAAATCCTCAAGCTTGCCCATTTTTCCTGCTTCTAACACAACAACTTTGAGGATAAAATGTTAATTTGCTGCCTAATACATATATTCCACCCACTAACAGGTGCCGTGATGAAGAGATAATCAGTGTTATTCACTTCACCTGTCAGTGTTTATACCTAAACACCCCATGTGTGTGTGTGTGTGTGTGTGTGTGTGTGTGTGTGTGTGTGGTTAACTGATAAGGTGTGAAAATAACTTTGATCTTCTAACTTCATATAAGTGATCCACAAAGTTAAATCAGTTCATCTGGACACAAGTTTGTTGTAGAGATACGTTTCGTCACTCAATCCGAATGACTTCTTCAGTCTGAGCTGGTGTTGAAAAACCCCAACCTTATATGCAGTTGATTTGCATAACGACCGATCACCGCCCATTGCATAACAATGGAACTGGTGATCAGGTCTATATGAAATTCACAATGACCATTAATTACAATGGCCATGTGTGTCTTTCACACATGATTGGGGTAACGCTCCAATGACGGCGTTGTATGATGGTGAGAGATGTACTCTCAGGCCCCCTCCCCGGTTCAGAGATGGTCGTTCCCTCTTCACGTAAATGGCCTCTTTGACTCCACGTTCAAACCAGCGTTCCTCCTTGTCAAGGATCTGCACATCTTCATCATTAAATGAGTGGCCACTGGCTTGCAGGTGGGTGTAAACCGCAGAGTCCTGGCCAGGACACCCACCTGCAAGCCAGCGGCCACTCATTTAATTATGAAGATGTCATTGGTCATTGTAAATTTCATATAGACCTGATCACCAGTTCCATTGTTATGCAATGGGCGGTGATCGGTCGTTATGCAAATCAACTGCATATAAGGTTGGGGTTTTTCAACACCAGCTCAGACTGAAGAAGTCATTCGGATTGAGTGACGAAACGTATCTCTACAACAAACTTGTGTCCAGATGAACTGATTCAACTTTGGGGATTTGTGTACCTGGATTATTGAGCATGCATCAACAGATTCATATAAGTGAGTTTTTGTACAGCATCTCAATAGCTTTGTATCACTGGGCTTCTCTAAGAGCACATTAATAGAGAGCAGAATCTGACAGCTTTACATTGCTGATAGTAAATACAGTAGAACCTGATGATTCTCTTTCATCCTGTAAATATTGGGGTGCACTGTTAGGACTTTGTTTGTAATAGTAAAGCAAAGGGTTGCTACTGCTTGACTCGTATGAACATCGTAAAGTAACAGTTTCTGTTTCTTTAGCAACAATGTCAGAATTCACTGGCCAAATTTTATCTGCAAAAGAAAAGAAAATTGTTTTTAAATAATACTTAAAATTGTAAAGAAATTAAACATTTTTTAATAACATGGGTATTGATTAAAATGGTAAAATAAATTACCTGATGCTATAGTGAGAATCAGTGCTGTGTATCTCCCAATGTGCAGTAAGTTACATAGTGCAGCCATTTCTGATCACAGCTTTGTGAGGACTCTGTATAATAGTGCTGAAATCATCACATGAGGAAACAAGTCTCTAGGAAGCCACACACAGGAAGTGCAGGTGCTGCATCAACACTGTACACACAAAATACTGCTGGAGACTTTTGGCGTTTCTGAGCTTTGGTGTAAGACTACTGAAATATTTGTATCTTCTAAAATACTTTCTTCATGTTTGGGGTTCAATAATGGCACTGCATGTAATAATTTAATTAATACCAACTTTATTTGTATTTCTAAAAGGCAGTAAACAATAGAGAGTGTTGCACAACAGCTTTACAGAGATGTGTGTCAGGATCCTAAGTAAGCAAACATCTCCCACATACAGAAGAAATCATAAAAAGAACCAAGAGGAACCCATCAGATTCTGTAATATAGTAATCGATAAATCGAGTTCTGGGTGACAAATGATCAATTAGCCAAGTTCTCAAGTCTAACAAAGTTTATTTAGAAAAGGTTTGGTTCTCCTCAGGCCTCACCAGCTGGTATCTGCACTTCTGCTTTCAGAGAATAATCAATGCAAGTCAGAGAGAGACAGACCCCGTGCGCAGAGTTCAACGTGCTTTTATAACTTTGCCCACACCTTCTCTATAAATCGAGTTCTTTGTTCTCATGGTCTGTTCAAACCAGTCCTAATTAATTCTTTCAGATGTTACTTTATTGTCGTCATTGACCTTGTCCGAGGCACCGAATCCGGCCTTATCGGTACAGGACATTATTAGGGAGTTCTTCTATGTATCTGAGTGCTAGCAATTATCTGTTTTACTCCCTTCACATCGACCTTGCACCAACTCAATTGTAACTCACTGTTTTACTTTGCTAACAGGTGGGGTGTCCAATTTTAATTTTCCTAACAATCCCCCTTAGAATGCAAAACATTGCATTCTTCTCCAATAGCAGAAGTCAGATCTCAAACTTACACAATTAAAAGCATGCGTGGACCCTCAGATACCTGATAGAGCAGAGTTTAACGTCCTTTAGAGACGGGAAGCACCTATATGTGATAATCATATGTAATTAAACTAAAATACGCTAAATTCCCATTATGTCATTGTGATGCCATCAAATTGATTATACATAACCACACAAAAATAAAATGAAATACAAAAAGGTGTTCCATGTTTTTGATGATGATATCTTTTTATTAACAGGGTGTCTGGTTCAGTATGAGAAACGACAGCCTCATTTATCAGTGACCTCCCCCTTAGATCACTCCTTACGTTGTGCCTTTCCCAAGGGCACAGTCTCCCTGTTGGCAAGGTGAGACAAAGCAGGTGTTCTGGCAATCTTCCCAGAAACTGCTTCAAGCTATCACATTCCCCAGACCAACTTTTCTCCCTGAACCATCATCAAACATACAGAACCTACTGTATACTAAGATATATTTGTAACCTGTGCTAAAAGCAAATGTACCTATGTGTGTTGTATTTACCCATTACCTTATTCATTTGCTATCAAGTGTTCCTCTAAATATTTGTGTATTGTTGTAATGCAAGCTAAGTAAAAAAGACATAGTAAATTCAGAAGACAATCTTCTATTCTTGCTTCGCATGTTTCTGGATGTCATCCAACTTCAAGGTGTTCCTGTGAATAAATCACACACTTCCCAAAGCAAAGAAATCAACATACTCATCCTTATTTTGATCACCCAGGTCCTCATGAGCCTTAGGGTTAAGCCCTGTCGACATGAGCAGTACTGTCTCATCAGTTTTAACAGGAGAGGCCCCCTTTTGGATCACAGTGTTGATAAATTTTACTAATAAGTTTACTAATAAGATAAGTTTTAGCAACACCCACACACGACCACCATAGCCAAACTTACACACACAGCCATGGCTAATTGCATGATCAGACCTTTCCAAGACCCAAACATTTTTTCCAGCCATTTAGTAAAGGGATTGTCTATACCTGAATTTTCCTTCCATTCTTTGGACAAGGCTTTCAAACCTTCAAGGGCTCTAGAGACAGTACCATCTGGGGCTGTATTGTTGGGGATGAAAGTACAACAGGTTGCGCCAACCATGTGACAGACACCTCCTTTATCTGCCAATAACATGTCTAGGGCCATTCTATTCTGGATAGTCATCAGTGAGGTTTTATCCAATTGGTCCCTAAGTCCCTCTACTGCCTGAACAGTAAAGTTCACGAATCGTTGCTGGTTGTAATAGAGATAGTTAATCCAAACCACATTTTTATTAATAGTTGACCACCAGAACAAGATGCTTTCAAAACCAGATGCGACTTGATCTCTGGCTTTGAACTCATCAGGAACTCCTCTGGGAACGCCGATCCCATCTATCCATACAGTTTTATCAAATGATCCTCCAGGTTTCACTTCTCTGGTCTGCCTGTGACTTCTCATAACACCAGCTGGATCCTTCACTCCGTCATGTCTGAAGATCCTGAAAGGCATTATTAAAGAAACAAGAGCACATTCTCCTGTCCACACACCGGACAGTCTCCTTCTTACTTTCAAATCACCACATAGCCACAGCAAATCAGCTCTGTTTGTCATTTGATTGTAAAAGGTAGTATTTTTGAGACTGATGTTTTCAGTCTTGCTGCACCACCCTTCGGGGAACTGCCCTCTATCAATTTGCCCAGATACAGTGGAGTGGAAACATGTATAATTACCCTTGTATGCTACAATGTTCGCAGGTAATGGTTGGTTAGAAATAGAAAACCCTTTTTCCAATTCTTGGCAGACTGTAGTGTTTTCTATAGTCATAGGTGTACTAAATAACGTTACCAAACATGTTAAGTTTTCTCCTGACATGGGATGTGTAGCTAATTTAGGATTAGCTGCAGCACAAACAAAACAATTGTTAACCCCCAAACCTTCTGATGTGTATCTTACCCATTCCAGCCACAAGTTTTTGTCGGTGAATCCTGTTTCGACAGCCAGCTGGTCTCTCCATGTCATGTTCTGGGTCTGAAGTATCGTCACTGCCTGTCCTCCATCAGAAACAATCGGGGCTGGTTCACCTAAATTGTCAGTTTTGCTTGTAGTCCTAGGTTTCAGACATAGTCTCCCTAATGGATCACTACCTGATATGTCAGCACCCACTGTGATACAAAATAGATCTGTGTTTTTCCACCCATAATCAGCTAATACCGGAACAGACAACAAGGCTTGATCCCCCCTTAGTGTCATGTTAAAGTATGGAAACACTCTACTCTTACCTTTTCTCCACATGCAGACGGCTTTCGACAGAAGATAACTAGGCTGATATTGATTTTTATAGCGCGGGTTAGTGTGAGTGAATACAGAGTTCCAAGAGTCACAATATATTTCTGACGTGCCCCACCTGAGCGCATACTTAGGAGTCCAACTATCACATCCATACACATCATGCCCTCTCCAGTTCAGATTTTTCCTGTCTTTTCCCATAACTGTACGTATGTCAAACAGGATCGTGGTTGACTCATTGTAATTTATCTCTACTGTTACACCAGGCTGAAAAGGTGCTGCAACTGCCCTTTTCTGTCTTTTTAGCCCTGTCTGTGTGTCGTTTACATTAGTAAAATTCTGAATCCTGTCTTTCCCTTCCTTGTCCTCTCCTTCAATAACCTCTAACCACCCATCATCAAACTGTTTCTTCCTTATTTCTTCCCCCTTTTCACAGAGACTCAATACAAAAACCACAAATGTTATGGATAGCATCATCATTACAGTCGTGGTAATACACCAAGTTCTACAGCCCAACCTTCTCATGGCTTGTCCAACCGGATCTGTAGGTGGGTTAAACGGCATTTTACTGAAAGTACTTGAACTAGCTTTAATGGAAAACTGTAACTTGGGTCTTTGTTTGGCTCAAATAAGATTTGAGAATTGGTTTCACTACTTTCCACTCCAACTGATCCAGTCCACACCCTAATTTTGGAATCCCCAGAGTGGGCACATTAAGTGCCAGCAGCAGCTCCGTCAAATTTTCTACTGCTGAGATAAAATCTCTAAGCTTAGGCTTGTCAGTAGACCACCTCTTGGTTACCAGATTAAACACAGTCACCCCCTTTCCTGTGTGTACTGCACACTTACCAACCTGAACAGGATTCAGACCTTCCACTCCTAGTTGGCTTCTTATCTGCTTTGCCACTCCAGCTCCAAGAGTCAGGTCTGCACCTACACAATGAGCAATATACTCACCTCCTTCTGTAACCACGTCTCCCCCTATTTCTTGCCACCAGTCAGAGGTTTGCTCTGGAAGGGGAGGCACTTCCCACCACACTGGCAAGTTCTTCAGTTGTGTTTGGACCTCCTCAGTAGTTCTGGATGGCGGTTCTGCTGGAACACAGTGGGTGATGTGGTGCCAGTGTTTGTGATTCTTACCCTGTACTTTCACTGCATGTGATGTCACTTCTTCCACTTTCCATGGACCTGTCCACCTTGGCTCATTCCACTTCCTCTTGTGGACCTTGGTTCTTACCCACTCTCCGACCACTGGTGCCGGAGTCTTGGTGTCCTCTTCTCCTTGTTCTTTAGTCACCTGTTGGTCAATCCTGGAAATAAGCTTTGTTAAAGCATTCATATACCCATCCAGTTCTTCCTCCATTAAATCTAACGCTTTGCCAATTGTCCTGTCCCTAAATGGACCAGGCATGGGTCTCCCGGTCAAAATTTGGTGAGGAGACAAATGGCTGTCCCCCTTTGGTGAGGATCTCATTGACATAAGCACCAATGGAAGTGCTTCCACCCAGGATAGTTTTGAGTTATGGCATGCTTTTGCCAATTTGACCTTTATAGTATGGTTGGCTCTTTCCACCAACCCTTGAGATTGCGGGTGGTAAACAGAGCCAAATTTGTGCGTGATTCCCAGGGCCAATTCAACTTCAGCCAATATTTTGTTATTAAAATGTGTCCCATTGTCAGACCTGATTACTTTGGGCACACCAAACCTGGGAATCAGTTCATTTTTTAGCCATTTAACCACTGTTTTGGCATCTTCCTTTTTGGCAGGAATGGCTTCCACCCACCTGGAAAATCGATCCACCATCACCAAGATGTACCTGTACCCACTCACGCGTTGGTCAGGACCCATATCAGTGTAATCAATACAAACCTCTTTGAATGGTCCTTCAGGTGTTGGGAATTTCCCTATGTCAATCTTGTAACCTGGCTTTGGATTGAAAGACTGGCACACACTGCATTCACTCACATGTTGTTTGATCATGTCTCTAAGGTAAGGGTGCCACCATTTAGACCCAATTACGTCAGTCATTACTGGTATGCCTGTGTGTGTGGGTCCATGTGCTTCTCTCATTAGCAGTCCTAGAAGTCCCAAAGTGGCTACTGGTTTCCCTTCTGGATTTCTCCAAATCCCTTCACTCTCTTTTGCTCCTTTCTCTATCCATACTGATTTTTCATAGGGGCTAGCTTTCCCTTGAATCTCTTTCAAGCTTTCCTCTGTTAGTTCTGGCTCCTGTTCTGTCCCTAGCACAACACATTGAGTTAGTTTGTACCCTCCTACTGTCTTGGCTGCCTGATCTGCTGCATCATTTCCCTGAGCTATCAGATCACCTTCCTTAGAGTGGCCTTTACACTTTACGATGGCTACTTGTGCTGGGAGTTTTAAGCTTTCCATCAAGTTGTGAATTTGTGTGCTGTGTTTGATAGGGGTGCCTTGTGCTGTCACCAAACCTCTCCTCAGCCATTGTGGTCCATCAACATGGACAGCTGAGTGGGCATAGGCAGAATCAGTATAGATGTTAACTGTTTGTCCTACAGCAAAATCCAAAGCCTTGGTCAATGCTGTTATTTCTGCTAATTGAGCTGAAGCTGGTTGTGGGACTATTCCTGAGTCCACCACAACGAACTTATCTGGTGTGTGCATGACTACTGCAAAAGAAGCAATCAGTCCTTTCTCTGCTTTGTAACAACACCCATCACAAAAAAGTGTTAAGTCAGGCTGTTCTAGGGGCTCGTCTCTGAGGTCTTCCCTACTTTTCAGAAGTTTCTGGGTAATTGCCTCACAGCAATGAGGTTCTGAGTGTTGGTCCTGTGTCAGTCCTTCAGTCATGTTCACAATTCCTCCTGAAGTGAAAGTGATGTGTGGCTGAGTCAAAATGCTGTCAATCCTGTCTTTTCTCGTTCTAGACAGGGTGAAGGCCGCTGACGTCAAAAAAGCAACTACTCCATGTGTCGTGTTGACCGTCAGGGGGTGGCACATCACCAAGTGAGCAGTTTTTGTAATGGCAGTTGCCAATGCTGCCAGGTACCTTGTACAACCTGGTTGTCCACAGACTACTGGGTCCAATTTTGAGCTGTGATACAAAAGTACCACTCTCTCACTCCCCCTTTTCTGAAATAGAACTGCATTCACAATGCATTCTCTTTCAGAAACATCCAAGTAAAATGATTTAGAGTAGTCTGGCGTTTGAAGCTCACTGGCCAGTGACAATTGTTGTGTTAGGGCAATGAACGCAGCATGTAGTTCAGGTGTCCAGGTAATTTTCGCAGACAAATTTTTCTGGCCTAGTCTGGTAACTTCAGCTCTCAATGGGTCAACAATACCAGAATAGTTAGGAATATAATTCCTTGAGTAGCCCGTCAGACCAAGAAAGGACAGAAGGTGACTCACTGTGGTCGGCTGAGGATGATGCAAGATGGTGTTTCTAGTGTCTGCTGTCATGGAATGTCCTTTGACAGAAACCACTCGTCCCAAGAAGGTAACAACAGGTCTGCAAACCTGAAGTTTGGTCTTGTTCACCTTATAACCTAAATTGGCTAAATGAGTCAAGGTAGAGACTGTGTCACGCAAGCAGACAGTGTCTGAAGTGCAGGCAATCAAAAGGTCATCCACGTACTGGATCAAGACTGTGTCCTTGTGTAAGATCTGTGAGTCAATCAGAACAGAAAGGTCAGTAAGCAAACACTGATTAAAGATACCAGGACTGTCTTTGTAACCCTGGGGAAGTCTGGTGTACGTGTACTTTTGATTCAAGTAAGTGAAAGCAAAAATTGGCTTGACGTCATCAGAAATAGGAATGCTGAAAAAAGCATTAGCCAAGTCAATAACTGTGAAGACACAATGGTCAGGTGTCAGGTTTTGTAAGGATCTGTAAGGATCAGGAACAGGAATGTTTTCAGTGACTGTGACGTGATTAATCAGTCTGAGGTCATGCACCATTCGGTACTCCTGTCGTCCTGGTTTCTTAACAGGCAAAATGGGCGTGTTCCAATCAGAGGTTGTGGGCTCAAGGACTCCTACATTCAATAAGTCCTGAATGGTGCTGTGAATGCCAGCCTGTGCTTCAGGCTTCAGAGGATATTGTGGTTTGTCAACCACTTGCACATTAGATTTTAGTGTGATTGGGGCCAGATGGTGTGACACACATCCAACATCCACCTTACTGACTGTCCATAACTGAGCTGGAACCTCAGCTAAATGTGTTACTGTGTCACAGTGGTCTGACAGTTCTCTGCCATGAAATCTAGTTAGTTGTTGGTGTTCAAAAGTAGCCAGGTCAGAACAGTCACAAAGAATTTTCCAAAAGCGGCCACAGTGCGAGACTAACAAACCAGGAACTTCAGTGTCCTGGTAGTCCTGTGACATGGCTAAACGCATCATAGGCCCCAGTGCTCTGGCCTCCTTTCCAGCAGCCAGTAGCAGTGAGACATGTGGTGCGCAGGAGTCAGGATCAAAATGCCAAAGCAAAGACTGGTCGGAGGACAGCTGCACATGGGCAGCGACACCCTCAGGTCCCAAGATCAGATAGTCAGTGTGTACAGAGGTTTGTTGACCCTCCGCAAGACTGTACCAGTCATGTTCATACTGGTCATCAGGTTCTCTTGTGTAATGCATAGTGCAGTGTGGAGGATCTTTTGGAGGTACCATAGGCGTATGGGCAGTGAGCCAAGGTTTCCATAGCTCAAAGAAGTACAGAATGTTGCTGTGATCAGACGTTGCAACTGGTGCATCCAATTTTGCCCAGTAGATGTCACACATGTTGGGTATTGTGTCTGGAACAGAAGAAGTCACTAAAATTCTACAAAATGTGTCTGAGTCATCACTTGAATAGACAGTCAGTTTGCCATCCCTATCACAGAAAATGGTACATGAAACAAGACAAAGCAAATCCCTCCCTAACAAATTAACAGGACAATTTTGGGAATGTAAAAAAGAATGATACACAGTCTCAGTTCCTATCCTCACCGGCAAAGGGGTCGTAAATGGTTGCACCATGGGTACTCCCGAGAATCCAGTAGTGCTGGCAGTCCTGCCAGATAACTGACTTCCCCAACTTGGATTGGTTAACACAGAAGTTGTGGCTCCAGTGTCAACCAGGAAGTCAACTTGCTCTCCTGCAACTAATAAAGTCAACATTGGTTCATTGGTGCAACCAGGAGAGGAACTGGAAACTGGGCAGCATCATTGGTTACTGTAGTAATTCTGATTCATAGGCCGATACCCTGCTGGTAGTCTGGCCTGAACTGGGACTGCTGGTAAAGTGTTTGCGGCTGGGGGTGCATAGTATGATGTCTGTGGCGCAGGAACAGGTGCCAATTGAGTGTGCTGTGATTGGGCTGGGTGTGGGCAATTTCTCCACCAGTGTTCTAGGGCCCCACAATTAAAGCAACCCCTTTGGGTGTGTCTGTGGTCCCAAGATGTTCTGAAATTTCTTTCAGACCCTCTTGGACCTCGTCTACCAAAACCTCTGCCCCTGTTAGGGTAGTTTTGCACATTTTGGTAATATGTAGGCGGGGCAGGTACCCCCTGAATTGGTACCATTATTTGGGCAGATGGTATGGGCTGTGGTAACACAGTTGCATTTTGTACTGGCACCATACTGGGTGTGGCTACTGCCTGTAGGGACTGAGTGTCCACCACCTCCACCAATTGCTTTTTAACCTTATTGGCCTCCAATTTGTCCTTATGTATTTTAGCAAGTGTCATTTTATCCTGGTTTTCTGCTTCAGCTAACTTTTTATCATGTTTGACCATGTAGTGGATGACATGAGAAGACCACGGGCCCTCATCCAATTGATTAAGTCCCACTACATCATCTAATTTATTTTGCACTGATAACGGTAATGAAGCAAGTACAGCTTGTCTGAAAAGTGTTTCAGTGGCCACGTTAACATCTGGCCTACCACCTGTGTTCCTCTTCCACAGGTCCTTCATGCGTTGGATGAATTCAACTGGCTCCTCCCCTGAATTCCTGGTGACACCTGTAAGGGCTTGAAAGTTCACAACAGTAGGGTGTTGGGTCCGCAACCTTGTCCATACTACATTTCTAACAGGATTAAATCGGTCAGAATTTGCCATATTTTGCATTCCCACAGCCCTCTCTAAATCCTGCCAGTTTTCACTATTCCCAATCCTTCCCATTAATGCTCTCATGTCCCCCACAGCCAAAACTTCACCTGCAGTCAACGATTCTAAAGTGCTAATCCAATTACTGGCACCTTTAGCTAATGGCGGCAACGAATCCACCAGTGACTGTAAATCTCTATGAGACCATGGCTCATATTCCCGTGTCCCTAGTCTAGTTCTTAAGGGAAAAACTCTGTGTAACTCAGTGTCCTCTGTGTGTTCAGACAAATCACCTTCATGTGATTGTTCTCTAAGCTTATAGGTCTGTGATCTAGTGACTATTGTCCCTGTGTGTGTGCTGGGAGATGCTTGTGGTGTCGCTGACAGAGAGGCTAGTTCGCTCTCAATCTGTCTGATGTCGTGTTTACGCTTTGCTATTGACTCCTGTAACGCCTTCTTTTCCTTATTCATCTGAGCTTCCTCATCGTACCTTTGACAGTCTAAGTCATAACCTGTTATGACAATAGAGTCCCTTTCTGTCCCTTCATTACCTGCAGGGTGTCTGCTTTCCTCCAGAGGCCCTATCTCAACACAGGGGGTACCACAACAATCATTACCTCTACAAGCATGGGTTGGGCTCCTTTCTGGGCTTAAGCTCTGACACTCACCTCGTTTAACTTTGCTGGAACCACTAGTTCTAGGTTTATTTATCTGCTCACTGTCTTTTCCAGCTTCCCTATTTTCAAAGACATATTTCACCAACTCCTCCTCTGCCTGTCTCACCCTTTCTCGATTCTCAACACGCAGTCCCTCCATTTCCTCCTTTAACTGTCTTACTGCTGAAACAAGGTCTTTATTAACTTCCTCCTGTAAAGGGCAAACACCTTCAAGCCAACCTTGAGTTATTTTCAAAGCCACATTTGTCATTTGGGAAACACTTTCCTCATCTGCAGCAGTAAGCACTTGTGTATTGTCAACCATAGTCGGCATCTGTAATGTAGTCAAGTCAGGGCAAACCGGAGCAGACGGCGCTGCTCTGTGAGTCTGTGTCTGTGTGTTAGAGGAAGTGGTGACTTCCTGTGTCTGTGTGTGACGGGGAGAGTAAGGTGGGGGGAATGACGTAACCACGATCTGCTCAGCTGTGGGCTGAGTAGTCAGATGCTCAACCCCTCCCTTTTCGTCACATAATGACGTAGTCGGGGTGTGTTCTGTGGTGGGCTGTCCGGTGAGTGCAGCAGTGGGCAGCACCCCTTTCTCCACCCCTCCCTTCTCCTCACACACACCGGTCATGTATTGTAACACACGTTTTGTAAAAGCAAGTTTATCTACCAATTTATCAACTTCCTTTTTCGCCAAGAGTTTTTTGACGGCAGTAACTTGTCCAACTCGCTGTTGGGCGTCAGCCAGATTTTTCCTCGCTACGATGACAATTTTTTGACGCTCTAATTTGTCAGGTACTGGTTCAAAATCACTTGGGTACAGGCCCACCTTGGTGTGTTTCACAAACCACTCTGCCAAACATTGCTCCACATCCTTTCTGTCTTTTGAGGTAGTTGTGTCTAAAATCCTCAACATAACCAACTTCTTCAACTCACCGGCAGTAGCAGCAGTCATTTTACACACAAACACAACTACTCTATTGACACGTTTAGACAAGCAGAACAAATATACCCAGCAAGAGTTAGTAGACTCAGGACAAAACAACAAAACACGCACAGTTAGTAAGGGAAATAATGCGCCAGAATCTCACTGAAAATTAATTTGGAATTGACTCAAAACTACGTGGTAAGGAGTTCCACAATTGCACGGTAATGGCTCCCTTAGCACTTTTACACGTGGCCTCAAGCATGGCACAAAATGAACAAGGTACCAGGATTTACACCACCTCAGAAACACCAAGATGCCAGGTATTACGTGAATCACACCACCCCAGAAACATCAAGGCGCCAGGAATTACTCAACCTCAGCAATACCTGTCCACAAGGTACCAGGATTTACACCACCTCAGAAACACCTGTCCACAGACAAGGTGCCAGGGATTACGCAACCTCAGAAATACCTGTCCACACTTGCTCCAATTCACAAACTAAACACATAAACCAATACAGTCTTATTTCAACTGTCCAGAATCCAATTCACATAGACATATAGATAGACAAAGAACTCTAAAAGCTCCCTTAGCTTTATCAGAGAGTCTCCTTTATCCTAATTACTTCACACAATTATACTCTCTGTCGTTGGCCAACTTATACTAAGTGAGATTCGCAGAAACAAAGAATGACAGAATGAGAACCAAAGAATAACCAAACTCTTTATTACCTTAATTACACTGAATTTACCAGCACTTACACTGAGCAAATTAATTCACCACACTCCCCCTAAATACAAGTTTCAGCTAAATAAAAGAGCTAAAGTGCCCTTACCTTTTAGTGCGCGCACAGGGAGTGCAGGAAATTTGTCCGCTCAGTTGGCTCCAGTCAAAAATATTCCAAGTCCTCCAAAATGTAAAACTAACTAAAATCACAAAAAATTGATCATTTATTGATCACTTATCAAAGCCCAGAACCATCCTCTGCTACCAATTAATCGATAAATCGAGTTCTGGGTGACAAATGATCAATTAGCCAAGTTCTCAAGTCTAACAAAGTTTATTTAGAAAAGGTTTGGTTCTCCTCAGGCCTCACCAGCTGGTATCTGCACTTCTGCTTTCAGAGAATAATCAATGCAAGTCAGAGAGAGACAGACCCCGTGCGCAGAGTTCAACGTGCTTTTATAACTTTGCCCACACCTTCTCTATAAATCGAGTTCTTTGTTCTCATGGTCTGTTCAAACCAGTCCTAATTAATTCTTTCAGATGTTACTTTATTGTCGTCATTGACCTTGTCCGAGGCACCGAATCCGGCCTTATCGGTACAGGACATTATTAGGGAGTTCTTCTATGTATCTGAGTGCTAGCAATTATCTGTTTTACTCCCTTCACATCGACCTTGCACCAACTCAATTGTAACTCACTGTTTTACTTTGCTAACAGGTGGGGTGTCCAATTTTAATTTTCCTAACAATAGCCAATGTTTTTATTTATCCCAATGCACCTGTCATTAACGTACATTGATCTGTTATAATGCTCCACTGTAAAAAGCTGCTCCTGCCCTGTCCATCTTTGAGTATTCCGTGTATATTGCAGTGTGTGCATGATATAAAGTTCTAATATATAGTTATATTTTATAAATTAACATATTTTATTTATTTATTCATTTATCCAGATTAATTTTTGTAACTAATTTGTTGGATTACCATGCAAAACACTCTGCCCTTAATATGTATTATTGTTTCAGGTCTTATCCAGCACAATTTTTGTGGGGGATGTTTGATTGTATTCTTGCAAACTAACCAAGTATGTCACTGACACTTTCTGTCTTGTTGAATGTTGTACATTGTACTTATGCAGAAAAACGATAAGTGCTAATGAGCCTAAATAATGCTGGCCATTGTACGTGTAGTTTCCAAATTAATACACTTGTGTTAGTGTCACACCTTTTGCTGTTCAGAGTGGGCATGGCAGGTTGGTTAGTTACACTACTGGTTCTGTGGGTCAGTAGGAGAGGTTTGAGTAGTTAAGGAGCCTCACTAAGCCAAATAATAATAATGTTTGCAATGTCCTCTCACATACAGCTAGCTATCAAAAATACCAGGTATGATCACTAAATTGAAAATACATTCATGGGCGAAAGGACATATGTGACAGGGGTTATAGTCAATATTTTGTTTTTGATCCTGGCTTCTTGCTCTTCTATAGAAATGGTAACCACATCCAGCTAGAAAGTGGCAAAGTAAAGCTGTCATTGATGGATATTAAGAGGTGTGGCGTAGCTGCAGAACTCGAACTGTCAATATATTTATTGTTGATAGTATTATTTATATTATTATTTATATTATTTTTAAATAACATATAATAATAACAACAGAGAGATGCTTACAATTAACATGGTCTAGCAAGGTTAAGAACATGCAAGATAATATCATTATGAAAGACAAAATAAGCAATACATTAGCTAACAAGAGGAAATGTGATAAGAAAAAGATATAAGCATCAGAAAGATTGTATCTATCAATTTGGAACTTAAATAACTAATAATAATAATAAGTTTGTCATAAAACAGACTTGTTTTACTTTGTGAACTTTTCCAGTAAAAGATAACTTGTAAAAGCAAACAGCTCCACCTGGTGATAACAAAACACTTTTCACATGAAGGACTTTTTGTGTAGCATGACTGGAGTTGCTGTTACTGTGGGCTCCATGGCGCAGTAACACAGAGCAGAATCTGTTACAGCAGCAGAGGAGATCTTCAGCTCCACTTTCATATCTTCTGTATTAAGATTTATAGACAGACGTGGATCAGCTGGTTCAGCATATGTGGCCTGTTTTGTGGATCGCATAATCAGCCCCAGAAACTCTGGTTTTGATCCAGGTTTTTGATGATACCAGTGGAGACTATATGGTGATCCTGTATATGTACAGAACAGTGTGATGCTGCTTCCTTCTGTTGAAGATAAGTTGGGTTGATCTGGTTCAATGCTGTCAGCAGCTTCTGCTATAAAAACATAATTTACACAAACCAATATCAAATAAAGTGTATTAAAATAAATAAATAAATTATAATAACAACAATAAAATTACTACTATTACTACTACTACTACTAATAATAATAATAATAAATGTAATTAACAAAGAGTAAATATGTATTTACCAGTGTGAGCAACAACAATAAATGCTAAAACAAGGAGTAACATGGTTGTTCTGCGTGTCAGTTCAAATAAGTAGCTTTAAAGAAAATTCAAGTTTTTACATTTTGTTCTTACATCTAGCTCCCCCCACAGTTATAGTGAATCATGAGGAGGGTCTAAATCTAGAAGCAGCTTCCTTAATGCTTTTCTGCCTGTGCTGACATACAGTATAATTCAGTATACAGTATAAGTGTATTAGTATACAGTGCTAGGCTACTTACAAAGACTATGTTTAAATCAGCTGGTTTTTACTTACCACAGAAGATGGTAACATTTTTTTTTCCAGAAGACAGAAATCACACACAAGTCATGCAATCAAATTACATGCAAGTGTTATACATTACAAAATATAACTGAGTACACTTGGTAGTATTAAGATCACTTTTTTATTGTGTCGTATTTCTCTATTGATTTGTTAAGTATTTAATATTTAATATTCAACTAGCTTTCTTTATCATATATAAAAAGCACAATTGAAACACCATAAAATCAAATAAAATTGGCAATCTACAAAACCAATACAGAGCAATTCTTAGTGTCACTGTACGCCCACAGTAAAAAAAAAAAAAAAAATGGACAGCAGATATTTTGTTATAATAATTATACTTATAATAATAATTATTTCAAAGAGAAACAAAATAAATATATAAAAGAGTCAAATAAAAATTATACAGATCATTCACAAAACCAACACAGAGCAGCTTTCATTGTCCCCGTCCATGCCTAAGCAAAAAATGCTACAATATAAATGAAAAGAAAGAACAGTACAGATCAGGTCTCACTGTGCAGAAATAGGAAAATTGTACCAATCAATTGATTTATCATATTAATTAAAATGGCAAAAAAATACAGAAAATTGTCATATAAAATTGATAGTCTGCAAAAACATTAAGGATTACTTCTGTCAGTCTATGCACACAACAGAGCTAACAAAAACAAACCCCAATTTTCAGAAAAGTTTGGACACTTTAAAATGCAGTAACACAAGAATCTGTGATTTTTTTCATTTTCTTTAACCTTTATTCAAGTGACAAAAATATAAGGACAAGATTTCCAATATTTTACTGACCAATTCATATTTTGTACACATAAAAACATCAAAAATGTAATGGCAGCACCCCACTTAAGACAAATGCATGTTTAGCACTGTGTTACATTACTATTCCAATTATTTTCACTTTTAATTCTTTGGGAACTGAGGATACTAATTTATGAAGTTTTGCAATTGACTGATCAACCTCTTCATGATGCAACATTTATTTACAATAGGAGACTTCTCTCCTAGAAAGAGACTTCTCTCCCTTGCCTTGATGGAGCATTGAACATTATTATACAATATATTATATGCAGTGTGTCACGCTTGGAGCCTCAGGGTGATCCTGTGCTCCAGTGTGCCACGCCCTTCTCTCCCCAGTCTCCAGCCAGCCTCCCTCTCCTGATTGGTTAGCTGGGGCTAATTAGCCCCAGCTGCTACTATTTAGGAGAGGCTCAGGGAAAGGCTGGTTGGAGACTATTGCATGGTAACTCTGTTTGCGTCTGGGATCTCGGCTCCTGGTACTCTGTCCGTTCTCGCTCTGTTTGCTCTGTTTGCTCTGTTTGCTCTGTTTGCTCTGTTTGCTCTGTCTGCTCTGTCTGCTCTGTCTGCTCTGTTTGACCTGTTTGACCTGTTTGACCTGTTTCGTCGGTTTCGCCTGTTTCGTCTGTTTAACCTGTTTAGTCTGTTTAGCCTGTTTGTTTGCCCCGTTAGCCTGTTTAGCCCCGTTAGCCTGTTTAGCCTGTTTGTTTGCCCCGTTAGCCTGTTTAGCCCCGTTAGCCTGTTTAGCCTGTCCGTTAGCCTGTTTAGCCCCGTTAGCCTGTTTAGCCTGTCCGTTAGCCTGTTTAGTCTGTTTAGCCGGTTTAGTCTTTGTTTCGCCTGTCCGTTAGTCCTGTTCAGTCCTGTTCTGTCAGTTTACCCTGTCTTGTCTTTATTGTTATTAAATATAGTTTCTGTCACACATCTCCGCGTTTGTGTCCGCCCCTCCTGTCCGTCTAGCCCACATACCGTTACAGAATAGTCTCCCCTATAGGACACAGCGAGATGTTGCTGGTTTATTCTTTCCCAGACTTTGGCTCTATGAGGTTTCCTCAAGTCTTCCCGCTTAGTAGGCCGGCTCCTTATGATGGAAGCAACCATAGGGTTGAAGGCTTCCTTCTACAGAGCCAGCTCTACCTGCAGAACCTTCTGGACCCCCAGCCAACTGAAATCGACAAGGTTCGATTTATGATGTCTCGGCTGAGGGGTGCTGCTCGTGAGTGGGCTAAGCAGCTTTGGTCTGACAGGGGAGTTGAGCTGAACTCGGTGAAGGATTTCGAGGGCCTCATGAGAACCAAATGTTCATGTAGCAAAGTGCCCACTGCAGCTTATACCTGGCATCCAGTGCCCACTGGGGAGGTTAAATTTTCCCCAGTGCCCACTGCGGATGTGGTCCAGGAGCCAGTGCCCACTTATAAAGCTCGTGACTGTCCCAAGTCCACGTTAGGAGCCAGTCAATATTATTTAGGTCCTGTTTCCTGTTTCAACCCCAAGGGCTCCGGGGGTCCTTCTGTGTGTTCGCCGGCTCCAGTGTTTTCGCAGCTGCGTCCAGTTTCTCCAGGGTCCAAACAGCTGACTTTTGACGCATATCCAGGGTCCAAGCAGCTGATTTCGGATGCCTCTCCAGTGTTTTCGCAGCTGAGTCCAGTTTCTCCAGGGTCCAAACAGCTGACTTCTGACGCATACCCAGGGTCCGAGCAGCTGATTTCGGATGCCTCTCCAGTGTTTTCGCAGCTGAGTCCAGTTTCTCCAGGGTCCAAACAGCTGACTTCTGACGCATATCCAGGGTCCAAGCAGCTGATTTCGGACGCCTCTCCAGTGTTTTCGCAGCTGAGTCCAGTTTCTCCAGGGTCCAAACAGCTGACTTCTGACGCATATCCAGGGTCCAAGCAGCTGATTTCGGACGCCTCTCCAGTGTTTTCGCAGCTAAGTCCAGTTTCTCCAGGGTCCAAACAGCTGACTTCTGACGCGTCTCCAGGGTCCAAGCAGCTGATTTCGGATGCCTCTCCAGTGTTTTCGCAGATGAGTCCAGTTTCTCCAGGGTCCAAACAGCTGGTTTCTGACGCATATCCAGGGTCCAAGCAGCTGATTTCGGACGCCTCTCCAGTGTTCTCGCAGCCGAGTCCAGTCTCTCCACATAAATGACTGTGGTCAAATTACTTCACATTGATAAAGATTTTATTCAGTTTCTTTTTTTTTTTTTAGAATTTATGTTAAAACCTAAACTAAAACCTATTTTCCTCGCAGCTGAATGACGTTTCTCCAGTGTTTTCGCAGCTGACTTCGGACGCCTCTCCAGGGTCCTCGCAGCTGTATGACGTTTCTCCAGTGTTTTCGCAGCTGACTTCGGACGCCTCTCCAGGGTCCTCGCAGCTGAATGACGTTTCTCCAGTATTTTCGCAGCTGACTTCGGACGCCTCTCCAGGGTCCTCGCAGCTGTATGACGTTTCTCCAGTGTTTTCGCAGCTGATTTCGGACGCCTCTCCAGGGTCCTCGCAGCTGAATGACGTTTCTCCAGTGTTTTCTCAAGTGACTTCGGACGCCTCTCAAGGGTCCTCGCAGCTGACTCTGGACGCCTCTTCGCCAGGGTCCTCGCAGCTGACTCCGGACGCCTCTTCGCCAGGGTCCTCGCAGCTGACTCCGGACGCCTCTTCTCAAGGGTCCACGCAGCTGACTCCGGACGCCTCTTCTCAAGGGTCCACGCAGCTGACTCCGGACGCCTCTTCTCAAGGGTCCACGCAGCTGACTCCGGACGCCTCTTCGCCAGGGTCCTCGCAGCTGACTCCGGACGCCTCTTCTCAAGGGTCCACGCAGCTGACTCCGGACGCCTCTTCTCAAGGGTCCACGCAGCTGACTCCGGACGCCTCTTCTCAAGGGTCCACGCAGCTGACTCCGGACGCCTCTTCTCAAGGGTCCACGCAGCTGACTCCGGACGCCTCTTCTCAAGGGTCAACGCAGCTGACTCCCGAAGCCTCTTCGACAGGCTCACCGCAGCTGACTCCCGAAGCCTCTTCGCCAGGCTCACCGCAGCTGACTCCCGAAGCCTCTTCGCCAGGCTCACCGCAGCTGACTCCCGAGGCCTCTTCGCCAGGCTCACCGCAGCTGACTCCCGAGGCCTCTTCGCCAGGCTCACCGCAGCTGACTCCCGAAGCCTCTTCGCCAGGCTCACCGCAGCTGACTCCCGAGGCCTCTTCGCCAGGCTCACCGCAGCTGACTCCCGAAGCCTCTTCGCCAGGCTCACCGCAGCTGACTCCCGAAGCCTCTTCGCCAGGCTCACCGCAGCTGACTCCCGAAGCCTCTTCGCCAGGCTCACCTCAGCTGACTCCCGAAGCCTCTTCGCCAGGCTCACCGCAGCTGACTCCCGAAGCCTCTTCGCCAGGCTCACCGCAGCTGACTCCCGAAGCCTCTTCGCCAGGCTCACCGCAGCTGACTCCCGAGGCCTCTTCGCCAGGCTCACCGCAGCTGACTCCCGAAGCCTCTTCGCCAGGCTCACCGCAGCTGACTCCCGAAGCCTCTTCACCAGGCTCACCGCAGCTGACTCCCGAGGCCTCTTCGCCAGGCTCACCGCAGCTGACTCCCGAAGCCTCTTCGCCAGGCTCACCGCAGCTGACTCCCGAAGCCTCTTCGCCAGGCTCACCGCAGCTGACTCCCGAAGCCTCTTCGCCAGGCTCACCTCAGCTGACTCCCGAAGCCTCTTCGCCAGGCTCACCGCAGCTGACTCCCGAAGCCTCTTCGCCAGGCTCACCGCAGCTGACTCCCGAAGCCTCTTCGCCAGGCTCACCGCAGCTGACTCCCGAGGCCTCTTCGCCAGGCTCACCGCAGCTGACTCCCGAAGCCTCTTCGCCAGGCTCACCGCAGCTGACTCCCGAAGCCTCTTCGCCAGGCTCACCGCAGCTGACTCCCGAAGCCTCTTCGCCAGGCTCACCTCAGCTGACTCCCGAAGCCTCTTCGCCAGGCTCACCTCAGCTGACTCCCGAAGCCTCTTCGCCAGGCTCACCGCAGTTGATTTCTGTTCCCGAATTGGCGCATCCCGATGGCGCTCCTGTTCCCGAGTTGGCGCATCCCGATGGCGCTCCTGTTCCCGAGTTGGCGCATCCCGATGGCGCTCCTGTTCCCGAGTTGGCGCATCCCGATGGCGCTCCTGTTCCCGAGTTGGCGCATCCCTATGGCGCTCCTGTTCCCGAGTTGGCGCATCCCGATGGCGCTCCTGTTCCCGAGTTGGTGTCCTCCGACGCTCCTGTTCCCGAGTTGGTGTCCTCCGACGGCACTTCTGTTCCCGAGTTGGTGTCCTCCGACGGCACTTCTGTTCCCGAGTTGGTGTCCTCCGACGGCACTTCTGTTCCCGAGTTGGTGTCCTCCGACGGCACTTCTGTTCCTGAGTTGGTGTCCTCCGACGGCACTTCTGTTCCTGAGTTGGTGTCCTCCGACGGCACTTCTGTTCCTGAGTTGGTGTCCTCCGACGGCACTCCTGTTCCTGAGTTGGTGTCCTTTGATGGTGCTTCTGTTCCCAAATTGGCGCCCTCCGATGGCGCTCTTGTTCCCGAGTCGGTGCCCCCTGATGGCACTCCTGTCTCCAAAGGCGCTCCTGTCAAGTCAGCACCCCCAGAGGGTGATCCTGGTTCTTTATCAGCACCCACCGACGGCGCTTCTGAACTTTTGTCATGCCTGCCTCAGAATTTTTTGAATGACTTCGAATTTGCCCCTCAAGGTCCAGGACCTCCTTTTTGTTTTGTATTTGGGCACGCCAGGAGTCGTGCCTTCGTGGAGGGGCCTACTGTCACGCTTGGAGCCTCAGGGTGATCCTGTGCTCCAGTGTGCCACGCCCTTCTCTCCCCAGTCTCCAGCCAGCCTCCCTCTCCTGATTGGTTAGCTGGGGCTAATTAGCCCCAGCTGCTACTATTTAGGAGAGGCTCAGGGAAAGGCTGGTTGGAGACTATTGCATGGTAACTCTGTTTGCGTCTGGGATCTCGGCTCCTGGTACTCTGTCCGTTCTCGCTCTGTTTGCTCTGTTTGCTCTGTTTGCTCTGTCTGCTCTGTCTGCTCTGTTTGACCTGTTTGACCTGTTTGACCTGTTTCGTCGGTTTCGCCTGTTTCGTCTGTTTAACCTGTTTAGTCTGTTTAGCCTGTTTGTTTGCCCCGTTAGCCTGTTTAGCCCCGTTAGCCTGTTTAGCCTGTTTGTTTGCCCCGTTAGCCTGTTTAGCCCCGTTAGCCTGTTTAGCCTGTCCGTTAGCCTGTTTAGCCCCGTTAGCCTGTTTAGCCTGTCCGTTAGCCTGTTTAGTCTGTTTAGCCGGTTTAGTCTTTGTTTCGCCTGTCCGTTAGTCCTGTTCAGTCCTGTTCTGTCAGTTTACCCTGTCTTGTCTTTATTGTTATTAAATATAGTTTCTGTCACACATCTCCGCGTTTGTGTCCGCCCCTCCTGTCCGTCTAGCCCACATACCGTTACACAGTGCTGAGGGCACATAAATTACTTCACATTGATAAAGATTTTATTCAGTTTCTTTTTTTTTTTTGAATTTATGTTAAAACCTAAACTAAAACCTATTTTTACACTGATTAGCAATCCTTTACAAAGTTTGACACAAAGTGGGTGTGTATTAGATAAACAATTGGTAATTGGACTGGTTGTTTTAAGATGTTATTTGGGATTATTCAGAAGTTATGTCACAAAAGCCTTTTTAATGTACACAATAAATTGACATTATAGACTGGAAATTGTAAATGTAAGTGTAATAGCCAACTTCTTAAAAAAATGGCTTTTTGTACAACAAAGTTGAATTTCCTGTTACTGTGGGCTGCAGAGCGCAGTAGTACAGTGCAGAGTCAGATACTGCAGCAGAGACGATCTTCAGATCCGTTTTCTTTTCCTTACTGTAGAGTATCATGGACACTCTTGGGTCAGGAGCTTGAGCTGTAGCAACATCTTTAATACCTTCAACAATCAGCAGCAGATACTCTGGTGTGGATCCAAGCTTTTGTTGATACCACTGGAGATTATTGACACTGAGATAATCGTATGTACAGGACAGTGTGATGTTGCTGCCTTCAGCTGAAGATACGCTGGTTTGGTTTGGTCTAATGCTCTCAGCAGCCTCTGCTATAAAAACATTTAGCAGTTAATGCCATTATTGCAGTAAGTTAGGTATAGTGGAAACCAAATAAACATGATGCTTATTATATAACACTTACCATTATTATCAGCAATGATGAAAATGAAGAAGAGGAGTAACATTGTTGTGCTGAGTGTCAGATTCAGATCTAGAATAGAGTTGTTTTCACTGTATGTAACCACATCTAGATCCCCACCCCCAATCCAGTTACATTCATGTCAACTCTGCCCTCATCTGATATGTGTTGTTACACAGTTACACAGCATACAGAACTCTAAAGTAACTAACACAATAAAATGCCACTAATATTTCTATTGGCTCATTTGTTTTGGATGGTAGATCATAGATCTTTCGATTATTGGTTGGTTTACAGTAATTGATTGTGCAAATATTTAGTGACTAGTTAAGGTTGATGTAAAATTTGATAATTATATATATATATATATATATATATATATATATACAGGGGTTGGACAAAATAACTGAAACACCTGGTTTTAGACCACAATAATTTATTAGTATGGTGTAGGGCCTCCTTTTGCGGCCAATACAGCGTCAATTCGTCTTGGAAATTACATATACAAGTCCTGCACAGTGGTTAGAGGGATTTTAAGCCATTCTTCTTGCAGGATAGTGGCCAGGTCACTACGTGATGCTGGTGGAGGAAAACGTTTCCTGACTCGCTTCTCCAAAACACCCCAAAGTGGCTCAATAATATTTAGATCTGGTGACTGTGCAGGCCATGGGAGATGTTACACTTCACTTTCATGTTCATCAAACCAATCTTTCACCAGTCTTGCTGTGTGTATTGGTGCATTGTCATCCTGATACACGGCACCAGAATGGTTCGGTAGTCCTTGGCAGTGACGCGCCCATCTAGCACAAGTATTGGGCCAAGGGAATGCCATGATATGGCAGCCCAAACCATCACTGATCCACCCCCATGCTTCACTCTGGGCATGCAACAGTCTGGGTGGTACGCTTCTTTGGGGCTTCTCCACACCGTAACTCTCCCGGATGTGGGAAAAACAGTAAAGGTGGACTCATCAGAGAACAATACATGTTTCACATTGTCCACAGCCCAAGATTTGCGCTCCTTGCACCATTGAAACCGACGTTTGGCATTGGCACGAGTGACCAAAGGTTTGGCTATAGCAGCCCGGCCGTGTATATTGACCCTGTGGAGCTCCCGACGGACAGTTCTGGTGGAAACAGGAGAGTTGAGCGTGATTTGGGCAGCCGTGGTTTTATGTTTTTTGGATACAATCCGGGTTAGCACCCGAACATCCCTTTCAGACAGCTTCCTCTTGCGTCCACAGTTAATCCTGTTGGATGTGGTTTGTCCTTCTTGGTGGTATGCTGACATTACTCTGGATACCGTGGCTCTTGATACATCACAAAGACTTGCTGTCTTGGTCACAGATGCGCCAGCAAGACGTACACCAACAATTTGTCCTCTTTTGAACTCTGGTATGTCACCCATAATGTTGTGTGCATTGCAATATTTTGAGCAAAACTGTGCTCTTACCCTGCTAATTGCACCTTCACACTCTTCATTAATTGCACATTGCACCAGTAAGAGCAGCTTGGCCACCAGATTTAGCCATGAAACCTCCCACACTAAAATGACAGGTGTTTCAGTTATTTTGTCCAACCCCTGCGCTGTATATATACTGTATATATACTGTATATAGTTAATTTAACAAGTTAAAATTGTAAAGTTGTAAAATTTGATAATTATATATGTATATACAGTATATATATATATATATATATAGTTAATTTAACAAGTTAATACAAGTCTTCATCATCATTAGCATTTAAGATGGTGCACTGTCACCTCACATCGATCAAAGCATCCGGGTTTGATTCCCAGGTTCAGGTCCTTTCTGTGTGGAGTTTCCATGCTCTCCCAGACAGTTTTCTCTGAATTAATTGGAGTTACGAAAAATGCCCTGTGTGTGTGTGCCCTGTGATGGACTGGCGACCTGTCCACGGTGTTCTTACCTTTCGCCCACTTTATCGGGCCCATCGCAACCCTGAATAGGATAAAGTGGTGGGACAATAAAATAAACACAATAAAAGGGACAATGAATGAATGATTTACAAAGTCACCAGTGCACAGACCTTCAACAGTTAAAGTATCAAATTAAAACAGCTTTGAATTTTAGATTATGAAACATGTAAAACATAGACAGTTAGCTCCCTCTTTTGACAAAAACAGGCTCTGCCAGTTGCTTTTTATACAGTGTTTTGGATTCCTGGCACTATTGACTGCAGTGTGAGTTGCATATTACAAAGAAAGATACAGCAGTAAAGATCCACTGTCTGGCCATTTATGTAAGGTTGACAGAATTTGGAGGAATTTTAGTGTGTAAAGAGCAAGAGCGCACACCTAGGATGAACACCTGTAATGTCTAATCTCTCAGGCGACACTTTATCAAGAACCATTATTCATCAATAGTTCATATACACTCCATGGGCAAGGGATTACTTTGGCAAACCTTTGTCCAGCCCTACAATCCAGAGTTACATTTACAAAAGCCACTGATATCAGCAACAAGTTCAAATTACAGGTTCTATCATGGTATGGGGGTGCCTCAGTGCTCTGGGCAAGAGTAATTTACACTTCTGTGATGGGTTTTTGCCCATGTAGTGTGTATATAATGCCTACTGCATTGTAATGCACCATTGTCACAAACCACAAGACTTATCAGACTTGGTCAATGAACATACCATAAAATATTTAGCTGATTTGTATATTGTCATAATTCTGTTAAAAGCATTTAAATGTTGTTAATTGTTCAGTATTACCACAAAGAATGTATTACAGATCTATGTATGACTAAATGCTTAAATAATACATGATTTTACCATTGCCTTACTATTATCTAAAGAATACCACTGAAGGAGATGCCAAAACTCAGAAGAAATTTCTTTCTTTTCTTCATTTCTATCCGATATAAATGTGAAATTAATGTAAAATATTAGTGTGTATTTAGTTTATGTTTAATATAAACATAAATAAAAAATATTGAACAAGAGTTCATGATGTCTTACCTAAAATAATGTGAAGAACACAGAGATGTACAAGCAGTGTCATGACTGAATTACAGTGTTACATTGTTTATCTAGCAGTTATGTAGGTTTGAACTCTTTACTGTCTTTACTGCAACTTCCTCTTCAACTCTGCAGCTGGGTCAGATTATAGTAACATGTAGATGGATGCTGCCACCTTCTGTTTATTTACATTAGGTTTTTAATGCAAAATCCATCCAAAGTTATAGAGAGGTCTTTTACACTCCTTTGTACTGAATGATGGAGACTCTCACACCCTGGCCCACTTCATCACTTTAGGTCGGAGGTCCTACACAATCACACCCACACTCATTTTTATAATGTAAGTCCCACACCATCATTCATTTGCACACACACACACAAAGACACACACACACACACACACACACACACACACATTTGTAAATTAGGCATTACACCCATGTTATGTTTCCTTACTGAACATATTTTCTCCAGTATAACCACTCAGGAGTCTTTTTTACTACAGTAACAGATTTTATTTTAGCTGTTATTCATTATTGTTGTTGCTGTGCTGATGCTTTAGATACTGAAAAACAGAAACATTTAGAGTAGTAGAACTGATCATTATTGGTGGGTATCTAAAAGCTGATTGAGTCTGAAGTGAAAAACAGTGATTAGTTGTTAGTTTACCAATACAGTCGAATCCGGTTAATTGGACCACCGGACCGAATCCTAAAGTACCGAAACAAATCCTATTATATACGTGTAATGTCATTCGCTTATTTGGACCAAAATTCCGTTTAATCGGACCAAAGAACGTTAGAGCGAATAAGAAAAAGAAGGCAGTCCCATTGCTGCGTTAGATGTTTGTGGTGATTTTGTTCAAGTGCAGTCCGTCAAGAGAACGCGTCAGATCACACTGGATAAGTTCTTCAAACGTTGACTGGAATTTAGTAAGAACTTTTTTTTTTTATTATGCTTCGCATGCTGAGTACCTATACATTGTGTTGTAGATCGTTTCGAAAAACTTGTTTGCAAAGTTTTCAATGAACAAAGTTCGTAAGCAACAGTAGTTCTTGTTTGTACGTTCGCTATACGTGTATATCGCACAATAAAGGTTTAATAAACATTTAATATGTTACATAAATTATAGCACGTCCCGTCTTGTAACATAGGGCATGTTCGTGTAATCGGACCAGCCGGTTATTAGGACCAAAACGATCGCGTCCCGATGTGGTCCGATTAACCGGATTCGACTGTAATGCTTTTATATGTGTTACCCATGCTGTGAGCACTGATGAACCCCCATACCATGACAGATGTTGGCTTTTGCACATTTTGCTGACAGCACTGTGTTTGGTCCTTTTCATGTTTGCTTTTAACAACAAGATGATCCTCAGCTGACCAAAGAATGCATTTCCACTGTCTTTCAGTCAATCTAAGATTCTGACCTTAGCTGATACTAGGGACATTTACAGGTCTATAGCTGTTTTTCTGGTATTTTTTTGGATTTTCTTGGATTAGGCCTCAAATTCCATAAGTTCCAGAGTCCTACATTTTTTAAACTTTTACAAACTGAACTTTTTATTTATTTATTTGTTTATATATTTATTCATGTATTTATTTTATTAAGATTATTTTACAGGTCTAGGGGACACTGAGCTTAGTTGTCTATAATTAGCTAAAGTAGCTTACTATGATATAGAGAGAGCAGGTGCTATTTATATTGTACTTATTATACTTTAATTGTACAAACATAATACAAAAACTGGTCTTTCATTGTGTTAAGTGTACTGAACTGTACTAAAATATGAATATTTTAAGTATATTTAATTCAACTTTAAATATCCTACTGAATATTTATTTAACTTCATGTTTTAAACACATTTAATCAGTATTCCAAGTGCTCCAATTATGCTCCGATTATGCTATTATGCTCCGAGTACATTAGAAATATTACAAATATCGTCATCAAATATATTTAGTTTAAAATACTCTGTCAGTTAAAGTACACTTCTAGTTTCTTTCTTTCTAGTCCTGATTATTATTATTAAGGCTGCAAGAATGTTTATTGATACCTACTAACATTTATACCAGCTTGTTGTTGAAGTTGAATGTTTTTACATGTTATTAAAATCTGATTTAATCAGTAAGTTAAATTGATCTGTAATACTGCTTATATGTTTAATAAACTGTTTAGCATTATTGTGAGCAGTGCTTCAGACTCAGTAATAGAGTAACAGAGTCCCCACTATACGATCATGTCAAAAAATCATCTCCCTCACCACACAAGGTAAATGAAATTTCTCCCCAGTAGTACAGTACACCAGTTTTAATTTTTTATTTTACTATTTAGTTTATTAATTAAAGAACGTTAATATACATTTTTAATTATTATATTTTTAATAAAACTAAAATTTTACGTTTTACCATTGTACCAATAAGTCACTTTTTTTTTTATAATTGCGTGCTGTAAGTAAATTACTACAGCAGTTGTTTAACATACCTTGCAAAAAATATACCAAACATCTATTTAAAAAGTATATTCAATTTAATAAAACTTATTCAATCAAGAGTTGCAAGCACTTACAATGATTGCTGAAAAAAGACAGGAGTGTCATGTTCCTAGAGAAAATATTTTCCTTTTTGGGATTCCCAAATGCTCAAGACAAGACTGCCTTTGACATTTTGCTGGTGACTGTGGTGCAAAAAATCCTGAACACCTTAGATCAACTCAACTGAGGAAACAAGTGGCTACAGTTTCACAGGTCCTGAATTTAAAAAACAATGAACTTGACCAGCTGGCTGACTTCATGGGTCACAGAGAATATTACCGCATTCCAGAATCCACAGTGCAAGTGGCCAAAATTTCTAAGCTGTTGATTGCCATGGAAAAAGGGCAGCTACCAAAACTCAGGGGGAAGGTAAATCTCAGGTATTTCATTATTATATATATAATCAGTGTCATCAGAGTGTCATCTTATATACTTAGGATTTTGTGAAAAATGAATAAGTGGATTTGGTAGCTTTCATGGTGACCTGTTGCTGTAAATGTTTGCTGTATTAGTTAAGCACCATGACAGAAATAGCCAACTAAAGTAATGTAGGTAAACCTCTGAGTTTTCATAAAGGATCTAAGGAAAGAAATGCAGATGTGAAGGACTACATGCACTGTGTGAACTGCCAAGGACGTCTCTGACGAAAAGCCCTGTGGAGGCACATGCCAAGATGTAAACTGGCCAAGAAGTGCAGTACAACAAAACCTGGTAAATCAAGAGCTCAAGTACTCTGTGTTTATGCACGACCAGTACCTGAGGGTGTGAACCGAAAAATGTGGAAACTAATTAGTGACATGCACCAAGATGAAGTGACACTGACTGTAAAGAGTGACACATGAATCCTTAAATTTGCAACAAAATGGGTAGTGACAGGACCAAGCACGAGTACATAAGACAGAAAATGCGAGAAGCGGCAAGGTTGCTGTTTCATACAAGAAAAGCAGGGAACTTACAAAGGATTGAAGATTTTATTAGTCCTTCAAATTTTAACCGTGTGATCCAGGTTGTGAAAGATACCTGTGGATTTAGGGAGGATGATCATGCTCTTAAAGTTCCATCTCTAGCGCTGAAGTTGTGAAGCAATGTGAAGCAATTATTGCAGAAGAGAATGGTGTTGTACAGAATGTAAAAAAATTCAAGCACCTCTATGACACAAAGTGGAATGAAAGTGTGTCATCCTGTGCTCTGAAAACTCTTCATGAGTCAAAATGGAACAGACCAGAGCTTCTTCCAAGATTCTTCCACCTTCTTGAAGATGTAAAAAAAATGCATTTACATCTTGATGAAAAAAGAAAAGATTATCAAGGTAAACTCACATTGGAAAATGACCAGAAAAACTGGTCAAATCTTGCAAAAGTTACTTTGTGTGAAGTTATACTGTTCAATCAGAGACACCTCAAATGTACATTCTGATGTTGCTGATGCATTATCTGAAGTGGAGAAGAGGCTGTGTGAGCATTTCCAACGTATGGAAATCGGAGTAAATCGTGACAGAAAAGTACCCATTCTCCTCACTCCAGAAATGCTAATGTCGATGGAGCTGCTTGTGAAAAATCGACAGGCATGTGTGTGACAGAAAGGCTATAACAGTCACTGGCAAACACACTAGCCTTTAGCATTAGCAGTAACATGGGTGCGCACATGGACTAGATGCTATCGGCTACATCGGTGATAACTTCACAGCAATACCAACAATAAATATTATAGACATAAAGAAACCACACCACACATGTTAATAACAAAGAAACAGTTTATTTCAATTATCCTGTCAGTGCGGTGCCAGTTGTTTGGTTGTGTTACTCCTCATCTGTGCAGGCAACTTCCGGGTCTTCAACTAAAGGACCCGAGATGGGGAGCTGGGCTGTATTAATAAGTGCCTGATTGGAAATAGGGGTTTGGGCAATTCCATTTGGAGGGGGAGATTTTATGCCCATATTACAGTTTTTCTCAATTGCTAAAACACAATTTCTGAAACCTTGCTCTATTTTCTTAAAACATTAAACACAAAACCTCTTCAATCTTCAAGCAGCATTTACAAAACCTCTGACTCCTCTTGCAAAATCAAACTTTTGCCTCAAAACAGATTTACCTGTGCTCAAAACCAAACACTGCTCTCAAATCAAAAACAAAGCCATCAAAATGATATACACTATCAAGCAGTCAGTAAACAATACACCAAAAAATAGAAAACACACTGTTCAAAACATATAGTTCTTAGGGAGAAGTAAATTTTTAATCTCAAAACAAATTTCATATTTTCCCATCGTCTTTTGATGAACAAAAACATGTTGTATCAATGTAGCTCAACTGCAATTCTTGTTCTTTGTTGATATGAACCTGCAACCAGTCAAAATCTATTGAGCAGTCAGTACTGTAAACAAATGGAAAGCACAATGTTCAGGGTCATACAATTTGTTTATTGTACAGTATACAGCCTACAATGCACTGTACTACAGTACATCACAAGCAATATTTTCCCTCCTGAGTCAACAGGGGAAGAAGCCACTTGTGTGCCGTATCCAGCCCTGACATGATTCCTCACCCATATCACCACAGACTAAAGCCATGGCTTGCAGCAGATTTACTCTGGTGTAGGGTTGTCGATCATATACTTTCTATCTCCAAGAGGAGAAAAACTCTTCAATAGGATTCAGGAAAGGCGAGTATGGAGGGAGATACAAGTTCATAAACTGCCCATTGATGTAAAACCATTCCCTTACCTGAGCAGCTCGGTGGAAACTGACATTGTCCCACACTATCAGACAGGTGGGAATGGGGTTCTCATTTAGCTCTTGACCTTGCAGCTCTTGACCCTGCTGCTCAAATAAAATATTTCTTACAGTGGCATGAAATCTTAGGTGCTGGGTGTTATATGGCCAGAGTTTTACATGGTGATGTAGAACACCATGGAATGAAAGAGTGATTCATTCAATAGACAAGTTTTGGCAGTTGACAGATGTGTTCCAAGAATAGGGTTTAGTGTTTTAGTGATTGAAAAAAAACTGTAAAAGAAAGATAAATAGCTCCCTCTTCTGAGAAAAGCAGAGCGAGTCTTAGTGGCTTTTTGTACAGTGTAGTTGGATTTCCTGTCACTGTGGGCTGCAGGGCGCAGTAGTACAGTGCAGAGTCAGATACTGCAGCAGAGTCGATCTTCAGAGCCACTTTCTTATTATTACTGTCAATTGTAATGAACAGACGTGGGTAGGGTGGTTCAGACTTAATGACAGTGTTACCACTTTCATCAGTAAGCAGCAGAAACTCTGGTTTTGGTCCAGGCTTTTGTCGATACCAGTGGAGATAATTAGCTGATCCAAAATATGTGCATGACAGTGTGGTGCTGCTTCCTTCAGTTAAAAGTAAACTGGTTTGGTCTGGACTGATGGGCTCTGCAGCCTCTGCTATACAGACATTAAAACAATATTATGTATGTATAAATATTCCCACTTTATTAATCTAGAAGCAAATTTAATAATATGTGATACTTATAAGACTTACCAATGACACCAGCAGTAAAGAGAACTATGAAGAGGAGTAACATTGTTGTCCTGAGTGTCTGATGTAACATAATGTGTCTCTTTAAAACATCTCTACTGTATGCAGTCACATCTAGCACCTCCCACTCAATTTCTCATATTCATATAAACTCTGCCTCCTTCTTCTCATACTGCAATGTTAACAAACCACTGTGTCTTTATAAAAACACGAACAAAATTATTCAGACCACTTTTGCTTATAGTTATTATTGTATTACAGTTTACTTGCATCTAATTAATTAAACACACTTAGCAAGCTATATAACATATAACCTATATAAATGGAAATTATTGGCTTATGGTATGTTTGAAGAATATTTCAGCATAGGCTGATATGTGATGTAATACATTTGTAGTTATTTATTAAATTACTGTTAATGAAGCAGGTAGATAAATGGCATGAATAACAGTCTTTTTATGTTCAGAATCTCCAGTGAACATTTGTTTTATTCCAGTTCATTTTAAGGAACACTGTAGAAAGAAACTCCTTGTTAGGGAAGATGTTAAAAAAGAATGAACTTAGAATCTTAGAACTTGCAACCTGTGAACCTTGAAAAAGATAAGCTACAATAAACGTTGGGTTACACTCCTGTTAGCCTAAACAGGAATCTGAGGCTACAATCTGACTTACTAATTAAAACAGATTTTAATAACATGTAAAAATATTCACTTCAACAACAAGCTGGTATAAATCTTTTAATTTATAAATGTCAGATGGAAAGGACTCTTAACACTAAAGCATCATTAGTCCCTTTCAACATTATTTGGCAGAGGAATAACATACATTTTGTCCTGTGACATAACCATCATACATTTTCTTTTGAATGAGTGAGGATGCCCTGCAAATACATTATTAGTGTCAGTTACTTCAATGATAAATGTAGAGGATATATCCAGCTCAATATCTCCTCAAGGCTTTCTGCTGCTTGCAAGATCTTTCACCTAAACACAGGAGATATTTGTAGTTTCCATCTTATGATTTAAAAGCCACCAAACTCATGATTTTGCAGAAGGTTCCATCTTCTAACTGTACAACTGAAACGATTATAACATAAACCTGACAGAACTGTGGTTCCAAGAGATTGTTTAATAGCCATCTTCTGTAACACAGATGGAAACTCTGCAGACCTCTTTGTGTGGTGAGAGATATCTTGGAGGTTATCAAAAATTTTCCTTACATTCACATTCGCCATAATTTTATCAGCTTTTCTGGATAAGCTTCTCCACCTGAGGAATCTCTTTACTATCTGAGTAGGCACAGGCGTTGTTCCATTAAAAACCTAAAAAGAGTTCCATTAAATGATTCAAATGGAAATGTTGATGCTGCCCACAGTGGTCCCCAGTTATGCACACTTTCTGTCAGGTGCATCAACAATTAAACATTAAAAGAAACATTAGCAGCACCATATAGCTAAACACAAACTTGTGAAGAGCTTGTTTTTGTCATATCTACTTTATTCACTTTAATGGCATCCTGGAGAAGAATGTGCAGTGCAAAAACTGATAAAAATAGATGATTCCAATATTTCTTCTTCAAAATTAGAAGAAAGTTTACAGGTTTATTATATTCCAGCAATACCATTCAGCTGATTTTAGGTGTTTGGTTTTTGTACAGTATAGAATGATTTCCTGTCACTGTGGGCTGCAGAGCACAGTAGTAGAGAGCAGAATCTGATACTGCAGCAGAGGAGATGTTCAGATCCACTCGATTTTTGTCTTCATTTATCTTTACAGAAAACCCAGAAACTGCAGCTTCTTTATCAAGCTCATTAAGCAGAATAATGAACTCTGGTCTGAATGTGTTGAACTGACGATACCACTGCAGGTTATTATTTGTACTGGATCCTCCACTGTAACTGCAGGATAAAATAACAGAATTTCCCTCCAATTCATTCTTAATGGTAGAAACTGATTTTATTTCCTGTGACAAGTTATAACCTGATGAAAAAAATGGAAAAGTTAATTGAAATTATTTAAACAATTGTTATTATTTATTTGTTTGTACATAAAAATGCCAAAACCAAAAACAATCAGTTTTTATGTTTTTATAAACATTTGTATATTTAAGTAGCATTCTGGGATTCAAATCATACTTTAACGTACATTTTAATTATAGATTAATTAGACTGATAATAAATCTGTACTCTGCTAATAGGCAATAAAATATTAAAGGTATTTAAAACGATATCTGAAATGTGATTTCTTACCTAAAAGAAGGGAGATGATGCAGAAGTAATCAAGCACTGACATGACTGAACTGCAGAATCATGTAGTTCAAAGTCTGTTATAATTTCTTATGTACAGTGTATCACAAAAGTGAGTACACCCCTCACATTTCTGCAGATATTTAAGTATATCTTTTCATGGGACAACACTGACAAAATGACACTTTGACACAATGAAAAGTAATCTGTGTGCAGCTTATATAACAGTGTAAATTTATTCTTCCCTCAAAATAACTCAATATACAGCCATTAATGTCTAAACCACCGGCAACAAAAGTGAGTACACCCCTTAGTGAAAGTTCCTGAAGTGTCAATATTTTGTGTGGCCACCATTATTTCCCAGAACTTCCTTAACTCTCCTGGGCATGGAGTTTACCAGAGCTTCACAGGTTGCCACTGGAATGCTTTTCCACTCCTCCATGACGACATCACGGAGCTGGCGGATATTCGAGACTTTGCGCTCCTCCACCTTCCGCTTGAGGATGCCCCAAAGATGTTCTATTGGGTTTAGGTCTGGAGACATGCTTGGCCAGTCCATCACCTTTACCCTCAGCCTCTTCAATAAAGCAGTGGTCGTCTTAGAGGTGTGTTTGGGGTCATTATCATGCTGGAACACTGCCCTGAGACCCAGTTTCCGGAGGGAGGGGATCATGCTCTGCTTCAGTATTTCACAGTACATATTGGAGTTCATGTGTCCCTCAATGAAATGTAACTCCCCAACACCTGCTGCACTCATGCAGCCCCAGACCATGGCATTCCCACCACCATGCTTGACTGTAGGCATGACACACTTATCTTTGTACTCCTCACCTGATTGCCGCCACACATGCTTGAGACCATCTGAACCAAACAAATTAATCTTGGTCTCATCAGACCATAGGACATGGTTCCAGTAATCCATGTCCTTTGTTGACATGTCTTCAGCAAACTGTTTGCAGGCTTTCTTGTGTAGAGACTTCAGAAGAGGCTTCCTTCTGGGGTGACAGCCATGCAGACCAATTTGATGTAGTGTGCGGCGTATGGTCTGAGCACTGACAGGCTGACCCCCCACCTTTTCAATCTCTGCAGCAATGCTGACAGCACTCCTGCGCCTATCTTTCAAAGACAGCAGTTGGATGTGATGCTGAGCACGTGCACTCAGCTTCTTTTGACGACCAACGCGAGGTCTGTTCTGAGTGGACCCTGCTCTTTTAAAACGCTGGATGATCTTGGCCACTGTGCTGCAGCTCAGTTTCAGGGTGTTGGCAATCTTCTTGTAGCCTTGGCCATCTTCATGTAGCGCAACAATTCGTCTTTTAAGATCCTCAGAGAGTTCTTTGCCATGAGGTGCCATGTTGGAACTTTCAGTGACCAGTATGAGAGAGTGTGAGAGCTGTACTACTAAATTGAACACACCTGCTCCCTATGCACACCTGAGACCTAGTAACACTAACGAGTCACATGACATTTTGGAGGGAAAATGACAAGCAGTGCTCAATTTGGACATTTAGGGGTGTAGTCTCTTAGGGGTGTACTCACTTTTGTTGCCGGTGGTTTAGACATTAATGGCTGTATATTGAGTTATTTTGAGGGAAGAATAAATTTACACTGTTATATAAGCTGCACACAGACTACTTTTCATTGTGTCAAAGTGTCATTTTGTCAGTGTTGTCCCATGAAAAGATATACTTAAATATCTGCAGAAATGTGAGGGGTGTACTCACTTTTGTGATACACTGTATGTCTGAATCATTTCCTCTCTTCAACTTTCCTTTCCTTCAGTACAGCTCTGTCTAGAATAATGTAGATACATTCTGCCATCATGTGTCGACTTTGCATCACTACAACAGACAGACATCACAGGAAACAAACCTCGAGCTAGTCCAGTTATTTGATGTGTTTTATCTCAATAAAACATCTGATGCAGCTAAGCCCTTAATAAGTTGCATCAGATGTGCTTGCGACAATTCTGGGGGTTGAATAATTCAGACTGCAGTAGTAAATAAAAGTGGCATTTTGTGTGATGTTGATGTTATGTTGAGCTACTTAATTGTTCTAGTTCGATTGGTTTATTGCAAACATCTAAAAGTTTAGAAATGGTGCTAATAAATCTAATTTGCATTGGGGGTTTGAACAATTTTGATTGAATTGAATGAGCTACTTTAAGAACAGCTGCAAAACTTGTCACCCATGTAAAAACTAACTGGTTGTGTTACCCTTTGCAGTACCAACTGCAATCAAATGTTTGTAAGAACTTACATATTCTTAGTCAGTCTTTTACAGTAATCAGTACTTGTATACCCACAACATTTATTTCTATGTAGGTTTAGATTATAACATGGCCAGGTAAAGAGGGACTACAGGGTAGATGAACCGAAAGCTCAGAAGATACAGCATGTATTATTCTGTGATCTGTATACACTGGTTTTTGTACAGCCTAGTGGAGTTTCCTGTTACTGTGGGCCTCATGGCACAGTAGTACAGAGCAGAATCTGATACTGCAGCAGAGGAGATCTTCAGATTCACAAGGTTTTCTGATCCATTAACTGTAGCTGATAAACGAGAAATGCTAGAACTCTTGTAGGATTCATATACATCCATAGAAACAATAAACTCAGGTGTAGATCCAGGATACTGACGATACCACTGCAGATAATCAGCACTCTGATATTTACAAAAGAGAACAATGCTGTGACCCACTGCTGCATTTAATGTATCATTCAATGGTTTTATTGATTGTCCCAAACTTTTCCCTGCAAATCAGATAGATATGTTTTATGTGATGTAGTAAATGTTAGGATTCGTCCAGCTCTTACCTTTTTACTTTCGTTTTCCCCGGTGGTTTGTTTTTATTTGTTTGGCGTTTTGTTTTCCTCCGCGTTTATTTATTCCCCGTTAGTACGGTCGGGTTTTTGTTCTTGTTAGTGTTTGCGTTTGTTTTTCCTGTTTGGCTCCCTTCTTCCCCTAGCGGCCTGGAGCGGTACTGTTCCCGGAGTTTGCTGCGGAAGCCAGCCAATAGATCGCTGGAGGGCGGACTCTACTCACCTGTGCCTCGTTTACCACCTCATCAACCACTGCATATAAACGCCGGCTTTTCCTCTGCTCTTCGCCAGATTGTCTGCTTGCCAACACAGTACACAGACGGCCGACTCATGCCTTTTGCACTCCTCCGTGAGTAATTGTTCCTGTTTATTTTTCATCCCTATTAACATACTTCGCTCCTGTCACCGTTTAGATTCTGTTCCTTTGTTCCTGGCATCCTGGTTCCACCGCTCCTGGTTTCCCAGCGTTCCTGCCGCCTCCCGGACTTGGTTCCTTCGTTCTTCGCATCCTGGTTCCACCGCTCCTGGTTTCCCAGCGTTCCTGCCGCCTCCCGGACTTGGTTCCTTCATTCTTTGCATCTTGGTTCCACCACTCCTGGCGCCCTGGTTCACCGCTCTTGGCTTCCTGTTCTCCTGTCCATCTCACAGATCCCCTGCACCATCAGTACCGCTCCTGCCGCTTCCCCTGTATTCCCAGTCGTCTGTTTTGGTTATTTATTTATTTTCTTTGTTCCGTTATTGTTTAATAAGTTTTGTTTGTTACTTCTGGTTTCTGGCCTCTTTGTGCATCTGCCTTTTGGGTTCCCATTAGTCTCGGGTGGTTTTGCGACCCGTAACAGTACAATCTGGCCACATGGAACCCACAGGTGCACAAACGGGTGAGGACCTTACCGTGGGGATGGTCCTGAGCCGTCACAACCAGATGCTGGAGACACTCAGCCAGCAGCTCGTGGACCTGACCCAACAGGTAGCTCGTTTGGGACCTCCTAACCCTGTTCCTTCTGCTGTCCCTCAGGTTCTAGTAGTACCGCCCGTGTCTCCCACGGATCCCGTTGTTCCAGGGGCCCCCGTGGAAACGCCCATTCCTAATCCCGAGCCCTTCTGTGGAGACCTGGAGAGGTGCCGAGGTTTTCTGTTTCAGTGCCAGTCCATTTTCCGTCAGCGCCCCACTACGTTCGCCACTGAGGCCAGTAAGGTGGCCTTTGTCATTGGTCACTTGAGGGGCAGAGCCCTTACCTGGGCAGAGGCGGTGCAGTCACAGGCGGACCCTCGAGAGGGCGTGTTCTCTGACTTCCTCGCCCAGTTCAGAACGGTGTTCGACCACCCAGATCATTCGGGGAGTGCCTCTGCTCGACTGTTTTCCCTGCGTCAGGGCTCCCGGTCTGTCGCCGAGTATTCCATTGAATTTTGGACTTTGGCCGCCGACTCCGGGTGGAACGAGGAGGCCCTTCGGGAGGCTTTCCAGAGGGGCCTCATCGATCCCCTGAGGGACGAGTTGGCGGTAAGGGAGGATAGCCCCGACCTTCACTCCCTGGTTGCCCTGGCCATCCGCCTGGACAACCGCCTCCGTAGCCGGCACCGTGAAAGGGCAGCTAGACCGGGTTCCATGCCTCTTTCCCCCCTGGTCTTGCCGGGTCCCTCGGAGCCCCCGGGTGGCTCTTTTTCAACCTCTTTGCCCCTTATACCACAGCCCGAACCCATGCAGCTGGGGCGTGCCCGGCTAACCCCTGAGGAGCGGGCTAATCGCTTCAGGGCCGGGCAATGTCTCTATTGCGGTCAGGCGGGCCATATTCTGCGGGCGTGCCCTGCCCGGCCAAAAGAGGGGGCCCGTCAGTAGCCGTGGGGGTACTGGCGGGCGACTCTCAGCAACCCCCACTCCCCAGACAAATCCAACTTCCCAGGCAACTCCACCTCCGCATTCAGGCCACCCTCTGTTGGCACGGTTGCTCGGTCCCTCTCCAGGCCTTAGTAGACTCGGGTGCCGAGGACAACCTGTTGGACGAGGGACTGGTCGCCCAGATGGGGTGCACCCTGGAACCCCTTGATCCTCCTATCACTGCGCGAGCCCTGGATGGACGGATCATTGCCCGGGTTGCCCACCGTACTACGCCTCTGGCCCTGATCCTCTCAGGCAATCACCGGGAGACCCTTACCTTCGCCGTTATCAAGGCCCCACAGACCCCCTTAGTCCTGGGCTACCCCTGGTTGGCGCGTCACAACCCCCACATCGACTGGGCTCTTGGGCGAGTGGCGGAGTGGAGTGACTTCTGCCATGCCAATTGTCTGGTCTCCGCCATTCCACAGGCTGGGGACAGGGCTAGCACCACCGCTTCTGCAGTATCCATTGACCTGTCCAACGTGCCCCGGGAGTACCATTTCCTCCATGAGGTTTTTCGCAAGGACCGGGCACAGTCCCTACCCCCTCACCGACCTTATGACTGCGCCATCGATCTGCTGCCGGGCGCCCCACTGCCTACCAGTCGGCTTTATAACCTCTCTCGTGCCGAGAGGAACGCGATGGAGAGCTATATTTCCGAGTCCCTCGCCGCCGGGATCATCCGCCCATCGTCCTCTCCCTTGGGGGCGGGGTTCTTTTTTGTGGAGAAAAAGGACAAGACCCTGCGGCCGTGCATTGATTATAGGGGTCTCAACCAAATCACTGTTAAGAACCGTTACCCCCTGCCGTTAATCTCTTCAGCTTTTGAACCTCTGCAGGGAGCCACGGTATTCACCAAGTTGGACCTGCGCAACGCATATCATCTGGTACGAATCCGGGAGGGCGACGAGTGGAAGACGGCGTTCAACACCCCACTGGGCCACTTCCAGTACCTGGTGATGCCGTTTGGGCTTTGTAACGCCCCCGGAGTTTTCCAAGCGCTGGTGAACGACGTGCTCAGGGACTTCCTCAATCGGTTTGTGTTCGTTTACCTAGATGATATCTTGATCTTTTCCAGATCCCAGGAGGAACACAGAGCACATGTCCACCAAGTACCCTCACGGCTCTTAGAGAACAAGTTGTTCGTAAAAGCTGAGAAGTGCGAGTTCCATGTTGGCTCAGTAGAGTTCCTCGGGGTCATTATCGAGAGCGGCCGGGTCAGGGCCGACCCCCACAAGGTCCGTGCGGTGACGGAGTGGCCTACCCCTACCTCACGGAAGGAGCTCCAACGATTCCTAGGTTTTGCAAATTTTTATCGGCGTTTCATTCGAAACTACAGCCAAGTCGCAACACCACTCACTCGCCTTACCTCTACCAAGGTTCTTTTTACCTGGCCCCTGGAGGCCGAGGAAGCCTTCCTCCGGCTCAAGGCCTTATTCACTTCCGCCCCTATCCTCACCCAACCCGACCCTGACAAGCAGTTTGTTGTGGAGGTGGACGCCTCTGATACTGGGGTAGGGGCAGTGCTCTCCCAGCGGGCGGGGCCCGATAACGGTTTGCACCCTTGTGCCTTCTTCTCCCGTCGCCTTTCTCCAGCTGAGGCCAATTATGACGTCGGTGACCGTGAGCTGCTGGCGGTGAAGCTGGCCTTGGAGGAGTGGAGGCACTGGCTGGAGGGGGCCGCTCAGCCCTTTGTCGTCTGGACGGATCACAAAAATTTGTCTTACGTCCAGACGGCAAAGAGGCTGAACTCCAGACAGGCTAGGTGGGCACTTTTCTTCGCCCGGTTCGACTTCACGATGACCTACCGCCCCGGGTCGCGAAACGTCAAACCGGACGCCCTCTCTCGCCAGTTCGCCTCTGAAGAAGGCGTCACCTGTCCTGAAACCATCCTCCCGCCCAGTCGAGTTGTTGGGTTACTCACTTGGGATGTTCATCGCATCGTCACCGAGGCCCAGGCCCAGGACCCAGACCCCAGGACAGGACCCCAAACCCGCCTCTTCGTCCCGGCCACAGCTCGCACGCCCGTCCTACAATGGGCCCATGAGTCCCGCGTCGCCTGCCATCCTGGAACTGGTCGTACTTTGTCCCTCGTGAAAAGACAGTTTTGGTGGCCATCCATGGAAAAGGACGTCAAGGAGTTCGTGGCCGCCTGCACCACCTGTGCACGCAACAAAGCCTCTCATCAGTCTCCTGCGGGATTATTACAGCCTCTCCCGATCCCGAGTCGCCCATGGTCTCACATCGCCCTAGATTTCGTCACTGGTCTACCAGAATCCAACGGGAACACAGTAATCCTAACCACAGTAGACCGGTTCTCCAAGGCCGTGCATTTTGCGGCTCTGCCTAAGCTTCCCACAGCCTTTCAAACGGCCGAGCTCCTGGTTAATTTAGTGTTCCGTGTGCACGGGATTCCGATGGACATCGTGTCGGACCGAGGGCCCCAATTTACCTCTCAGGTGTGGAGGGCCTTCTGCAAGGCGTTGGGCGCGACCATCAGTCTCTCGTCCGGCTTCCATCCGCAGTCCAATGGTCAGGCAGAAAGGACTAATCAGGGCCTAGAATCTGCCTTGCGTTGTATGGCTGCTCGCAATCCCAAGGGCTGGAGCTCCCACCTTGCCTGGGTTGAATATGCCCACAATTCCTTGGTGTCTTCCGCCACAGGTCTATCCCCCTTCGAGGCCTCCCTAGGCTACCAACCACCTCTATTCCCCGAGCAAGAGGCTGAAGTAGCAGTCCCCTCCGTTGGGCACCACCTCCGCAGGTGCCGAAGACTGTGGAACACCACCAGGACCTCCCTCCTCCACACCCGAGACGTCAACCGGCAGTCAGCTGACCGCCATCGAAGACCGGGCCCCTCCTACGCTCCTGGTCAAGCAGTATGGCTGTCTACCGCTCACATTTCCCTGCGTTCCGAATCGAAGAAACTCTCCCCCCGCTACATCGGCCCCTACATCATTGAGAAGATCATAAATCCTACGTCAGTACGATTGAAACTCCCCCGCCACATGCGCATCCACCCCACCTTCCATGTCTCCCAGCTTAAACTCGTGGTTTCGTCGACCTTGAACCCTCCGACCGAACCCCCACCACCCCCCCGGCTCGTCGACGGGCATTCGGCATACACGGTTCGCCGGTTGCTGGACGTCCGTAGACGTGGCCGGGGCCTCCAGTACTTGGTGGATTGGGAGGGTTACGGGCCAGAGGAACGGTCATGGGTCCCCCGGGCCGCCATCCTCGACTCCAACCTGATCCGAGAATTCCACCGCCTACGTCCTGATAGGCCCGGTAGGCCACCTAGAGGCGGCCGTTGAGGGGGGGGTACTGTTAGGATTCGTCCAGCACTTACCTTTTTACTTTCGTTTTCCCCGGTGGTTTGTTTTTATTTGTTTGGCGTTTTGTTTTCCTCCGCGTTTATTTATTCCCCGTTAGTACGGTCGGGTTTTTGTTCTTGTTAGTGTTTGCGTTTGTTTTTCCTGTTTGGCTCCCTTCTTCCCCTAGCGGCCTGGAGCAGTACTGTTCCCGGAGTTTGCTGCGGAAGCCAGCCAATAGATCGCTGGAGGGCGGACTCTACTCACCTGTGCCTCGTTTACCACCTCATCAACCACTGCATATAAACGCCGGCTTTTCCTCTGCTCTTCGCCAGATTGTCTGCTTGCCAACACGGTACACAGACGGCCGACTCATGCCTTTTGCACTCCTCCGTGAGTAATTGTTCCTGTTTATTTTTCATCCCTATTAACATACTTTGCTCCTGTCACCGTTTAGATTCTGTTCCTTTGTTCCTGGCATCCTGGTTCCACCGCTCCTGGTTTCCCAGCGTTCCTGCCGCCTCCCGGACTTGGTTCCTTCGTTCTTCGCATCCTGGTTCCACCGCTCCTGGTTTCCCAGCGTTCCTGCCGCCTCCCGGACTTGGTTCCTTCATTCTTTGCATCTTGGTTCCACCACTCCTGGCGCCCTGGTTCACCGCTCTTGGCTTCCTGTTCTCCTGTCCATCTCACAGATCCCCTGCACCATCAGTACCGCTCCTGCCGCTTCCCCTGTGTTCCCAGTCGTCTGTTTTGGTTATTTATTTATTTTCTTTGTTCCGTTATTGTTTAATAAAGTTTTGTTTGTTACTTCTGGTTTCTGGCCTCTTTGTGCATCTGCCTTTTGGGTTCCCATTAGTCTCGGGTGGTTTTGCGACCCGTAACAGTAAATAAATACAGTCATACAGTAAAATGAAAACACATTGTGTACTGTGACTGCATAAGAATAATGAGATGTACTTACATTGTATAGCTGAGAAGAGAAGAAGAGAACACAGGAACATCATGTTTGTATTGTGAGAAGTGAAGGAAGGACGGGGTGATTGTGCTTCTTTACAGTTCTATATAAACTCCTCCTATATTCAGTTGATTTGAGTGGAGGATGAAAGCAGAGCTTTACATGAATCACTCACAGCCATATTTAATATGTTAATTAAATACACTGTATTCACTTCACATAGATAAAAATATTATATCTGTATAATTACTTGTTATACATGCTGCAAATGGAAGCCATTAATTTGTCAACAAATTACATTTTCTTAATTGTTCCTCTAATTATGTAGCAGGTCCTGATGCATTTCTCATTATTTTTAGATCTGAGGAACCTTACAGAGCAGGTTTATTTTTTACTTGCTTTATACACATGGCCATAGTGCCACCAATTACATGAAATTACTTTGCCAGTACCCCTCCCCCAAAACCCAACATTTCAACCCAGTGCAGGTGTCCATCTGGCCCATGCTGCCATCCTGCCAAGTGTCCTCTTATTTGAAAACCAAAATATCATCACCCTATATGAAATGTTATTTAATGCACATTGCATGTTATTTGCAAGCAATGCCATATTTGTGCTGCAGAATTACTCAGCCTAAAGACTGCTATCATTCCTATATACTGTTTGTCTAAACCGTTTGTTACAGCATTTGGCAAAAGGTAGATGGAGTCTGCCATCATGTGTTTACTTTCCCTCCCTGCATCTGTGTGCAAAAATAAACAAACTGGTAACTTATGCCAAGTTGTTTCTGCCTGTAGAGCTTCTACAAGAATAAATGTTTGTATCTTTCTAACTCTAGACAGTCGTGTTTGTCTTGACAGTTTCTGACATGGTTAAATAAGCCCATTCAGAGTCAAAGTCAGTCAGATAACTTTAATAAAATTTCAGATGAAATGTTATTTTAATGTTGGATATAAGAAGTAACTGAAGCCCTTCTTAAATTAATCAAATTCAAGAACATATTCAGGTACTGTTTTAATACTATGTTATGTATTTTTACTTCTCATGGAATTAATGGATTTCACCTGATGCTGTAATTATACCAGTTAAAACGTGGTTTAGAGGGACCCACTCCACCCTTTGCTTTAAAGAGATGCTGGAAACGTCAAAAATTTTGTTTTTTAATGCAGAACTCAAATATCACTTTAGTTTTCTTTTACACAAAATAAAACACTTAATATTTGAACCTGACAGTATGCTTGCATATGAGGACATGCTGGAAAGCTCCCACCTACACCAAGAATGTGGTCTGTGGGATCATACCCGCTTTACTAGGACACTGATTTAACAATACACAAACATAGACATTTTACTGAACAGGTCCAAATCTTAAGACACAATATATATAGTACTCAACTACAACTTCAGTTTAACAATAATGATAATATCCTTAAAATTAAAAGGATCTTTAAAACAGCTACTAGGCTGCTGGGAAAAACTCTCTCTTTTCTTAGATTCCTAAATAAAAAATACCCCAAAACTACACAATGGAAACAAAACTTCACTCTGGCATCTCTTCAAAAACATTCTTTAGTTAGACTGAGTTTTTCTTTTAAATGTGACCCCTCTATTTCTAACAAAATCTCTTAAATTTTGTACAGTTCGGCTTGCTAACACAGGCTCCTCAGCATCCTTGCACTGCTGACATTCTGCCAAGGTGGCCAGTTTTCCTTTGGTTATATGAAGCTTAAAATGTTTCATCACAGCCATCACTTCCTGTTTAGACTACACTGTTTGTGTCTTCTTTCTCGGGTTTTCGATCTCTGCTGCAACACTGTCATTGCACACTGTCAAAATAAATAAATAAATAGTTAGCAAGTTTTGCATTAAATACAAAATGCTATACTATTACAAAGGTCATTACTATTGTTTGAGATACACTGCCTGGCCAAAAAAAAAAGGTCACACACTCTAATATTTTGTTTTTTAGCTTTGATTACGGCACGCATTCGCTGTGGCATCATTTCCACAAGCTTCTGCAATGTCACAACATTTATTTCTGTCCAGAGTTGCATTAATTTTTCCCCAAGATCTTGTATTGATGATGGGAGATTTGTACCACTGCACAAAGTCTTCTCCAGCACATCCCAAAGATTCTCAATGGGGTTCAGGTCTGGTGAAAATGATGTCTCATGCTCCCTGAACCACTCTTTCACAATTTGAGGCCGATGAATCCTGGCATTGTCATCTTGGAATATGCCCGTGCCATCAGGGAAGAAATGATCCATTGATGGAATAACCTGGTAGTTCAGTATATTCAGGTAGTCAGCTGACCTCATTCTTTGGGCACATGACGTCGCTGAACCTAGAGCTGACCAACTGCAGAAACCCCAGATCATAGCACTGCCCCCACAGGCTTGTACGGTAGACAATAGGCATGCTGGGTGCATTACTTCAGCCGCCTCTCTTCTTACCCTGATGCACCCATTACTCTGGAAAAGGGTAAATCTGGACTCATCAGACCACATCACCTTCTTCCATTGCTCCAGAGTCCAATCTTTATGCTCCCTAGCAAATTGAAGCCATTTTTGCTGGTTAGCCTCACTGACAAGTAGTTTTCTTAAGGCTACACAGCTGTTTAGTCCCAATTCCTTGAGTTCCCTTCACATTGTGCATGTGGAAATGCTCTTACTTTCACTATTAAACATCCCTGAGTTCTACTGTAGTTTTTCTACCATTTGATTTCACCAAACATTTAAGTGATCGCCCATCGTGATCATTCAAGATTTTTTTCCGACCACATTCCTTCCTCGAAGATGATGTTTCCCCACTGTCCTTCCACTTTTTAATAATGCGTTGGACAGTTCTTAACCCGATTTTAGTAGTTTCAGCAATCTCCTTAGATGTTTTCTCTGCTTGATGCATGCCAATAATTTGACCCTTCTGAAACAGATTAACATCTTTATATATAATTTACAAATTGATCTTTTCCTTGTAGCTGTGTGTTCAGCACATGCCAATATGTCCACAGCGAACACAAAATCACAAAGCCAGCGTCTTTTTCCATCAACTCCAAAAATGAGCTTATCTCTCCTTTGAGCTCCCACACTTGCTGACAAACTTTCCCCAAACTTAACCAATGGACATTAGAGTGCTAAAGTAAGTCCTGGTGATCAGCATCAGTTTCTTCAATGAATTTAATGAACTGACGATGGTTAAGTCCCCTTGCTCGTATGAAGTTGATGAGCTTTATGACTACCTTCACTACATGATCAAGCTGCAGTACAGACTTGCATAGTGCTTCCTGGTGGATTATGCAGTGTAGAAAAATTACATCCAACTCCGGGTTTTCCTCTTTCACCTTATCCTGGATTCTTTTCAGCAGCCCAACATTTTTTCCTGTTAAATTTGGTGATCCATCTGTGGTGACATTCACAAGTTTATACCATGGTAGCGTCAGCCTCTCAATGGCACCAGACAACTTGTCATACAAGTCCAGTCCTCGTGTTGTCTCCTTTATGGACTCCATGGCCTAAAACCCCTTAGTGATCTCAAAATTTTCATTAATCCCTCTAATAAAAATTAAGAGCTGTGCAGTGTCTTTTATGTCATTACTTTTGTCCAGTGCCAACGAATAAACTTAAATGACTCAGCTATTTTGTTTAACTCGCTGGTCAAGTCTTCATCAATTAGTTATATACAGCGAGTCACTGTTCTGCGTGATAAACTAATTTGTTCAAATTGCTGTCTCTACCGTGCATTCTTTCAAGTACTCCGCTTGGAGGGAAAGGCTTGCTGGCCTTTGCTAATTTGAATGCCAGCAAATAACTTGCCTTGGTGATTGACTCTTGAATTGCAGACTGTTGGAAAAAATATTGTGCTAAGCCTGTAAATTGGCTCCTAACCTCTGAGCAGTAGCTGCCCTTTCTTGCTTTGACAGGCTGCTAGCTTAGTTAGCATGCTTGGTGGAAAAGTGGCGACTGATATTGTATTCTTTGAAAACAGCAAGTTTCTTGACAAATAAGACATACTGCCTTTGACTGGATTTCAGTGAAAAAATATTAAATTCAGTTTATTCAGTTTAAAGCCGTTTCAGCGTCCTTATGCTAATAACAATTTGGTGTTGTTGTACCAGGAGATTGAGGATTTCTATTTGTGAAACTGATATGAAAGTATAACTTCTCCCATTTTGAACATCCCTCATTTTAACATGAGGAGGTTGCTATGGCCATAATATTTTGACTTTAATCTCGAAATCGAAACCCCAAAAATATTTTTCGCTGTCATAGCTTTTGTCCTTCTTTTTTTGTTAAGTTAAAACAAAGAGAGGTCACTTGTACTGTGTATTGTATGAGGGGAACTACCTGTTTACATGAACAACAGATGAAATTTTGCTGAATTGCAAAAATGTGTTCTAAGAAATTCACTGGTAAAACTTTACTTTAACCTTTTTATTACCAACTGCACTTAAACTGAAGTTAAAACTACACAATGTCCATTACCCACACATTTCTCTGGTAACACATTGCATATTGGTAACTCCAAGAAGCAGCCACATGTGTGAGCAACTGGTCATCTCTGTGTAAAACTGACATGAATGCTCTTGCCAAGAAACAAATCAGATCCCGTGCAAAACCTTAGAAAAAGGGAGAAGTGTTGGGTGTCACATTCTCTAAGGTAAGTGCTTAAATACTTCTGTGGAAACTGGAATTTGCAGTTAAAGCCAACCAAATCCAAAGCTTCTGGTGTATGTAGACTTCGTTGGTAGTTGGCTGTGACTTTCTGCATTCCCTTGGCCAGCAATATTACTTTAGAGGCAGTCACATAGCTATTAATGAAAACAATAGTATTGTTATACAACTACTACAAAATAATACTGTTTAATACATAAAGCACAGTGTCAATTTTTATACTTTATCAGATAATAAAACTTGTGCCAAATCGGTTGTTCAGATGAATGAGCCGCTGTGTCGACCACTAATCGGGAACGGCCGAAAGGAGAGTGAGAGTGTAGGTTCCACACTTCCTCCAGTATGGCCCATTCTTCTACAGTCAAAGACCTGACAGGTGCATTTGTCACAGCCAGGGTGGAGATGATGGCCTCCTTGGACTGCAGCAAACTCTTCAACATGTCATATGTTGAATTCTATCTCGTAATGCAATCCTGCTTGGGTCACAACTCTGCCATCCCCATTTGCTTCTAAGTGGCCTTCAATTTTTCTGCACCCAAATTGCGTCTGTGGAAATATTCCACTGCCTCTTTGACTTTATCCAGGATGGGCTTTATGAAGACCATCCTTGACAATCAAATTTATTGTATGAGCCAGGCAGGGAATGTGAGTTTATTTTGCCAATTGCATTGCTTTAGTGATGTTCAAAGCATTGTCTGTGACACAACAAATTACTTTCACCTTCACCTTCCAATTTTTTGCAATACCAATCATCTTTTCAAATTCAAAGCACATGTAAAAACCTTCAATTTCAAGTAACATGTAACTGTCATGAATGAAGTTGTGGTCCTTGATGTCCAACAATCTGTAATTAAACAAACTGCTGACACTTTGGCACCCTTTCCTTGAGTGATGCTACCTCCCTCTGATAAATGTTAGAAATTGTCTTCATCTGAGTGGATTAGCACTTAGCATAGCTAGCAATGTTCCGCCATTGTACTCAGTCTCTGCTCAGCAGAAGCCCCGCCCACCAGGCTGACTGAGCAATAGCGGCTGAGCAGCAGAGGCTCAAGCCAATCAGGTTCTAGGACGCTCCGTATGTTTGAGTAAGGTGTCTGCTCTGCTGCAGGTCTGCAGAATTACCGCTTCTGATTGGCTGAAATCTCCGTCAGTCAAAACACGGCGTTTTATCCGCGAAAACCAAAGCGCGTGAAAGGTAAACACGCCCACTGTACTGTACATTAGCATCGGCCCCATATTAAACAAGTCAATCAGAAAACAATCACCAGATCAGTTTAAAATGCAGACATACACAATACAGACTTAAACCACAACTGCAGACATAAACCATGTGGTAAAGTCCAGTATAACTGCACAGTCTCCACACAACAAGCACAAAACACATCTGCACCTCGAAAACAAATACAGCAAGCTTACATTGCACAGCGGCAGCCTTTCAAACCACTTTCTTACCTTATAACGACTGAAGCGCTCGAACACATGTAAAGAGCGATGATACAGTCCTCCATTAACAATCTCAACACAGTCAAAACAAGATGCACAAGTGTCCATTTACTAAACTAATGCACTAAAGTATGTTAAAACAACTTGTTTAGAGAGTTTTGAGCAGAAAAATGAGCCAGCAACCTCTGTTCATTCACTACTTGGTGCTCTGAATCGAGCAATGGATTCTTGAACCCTGCGAATAAACTCATTTCATCTCTAGCGAATAGTTGCACGGAACTGACTCCTTGAGTCGACTCGATTGAATCAACAGAGTCGATTCCTTTCTCTCAGACCCATTAGTCACCTGTCATTAGTGAGAATCTATTGATTCAGTGGAGCTGCATTACTAACCCTAACCTTAATCTCTTTATTTTTGCTCATGGTTACAAAAACACATTCTAGTTCTGCACTCCTCTGTTGAGGAGGTTAGTGTTATGTACATATGTATTATGTCTGTATTTACCAGACACTTCATATCATTGATTGTTAGTAAAAGCTTTGTTAGTTAAAGTTACCAAACATGGGTTAATGTAATACATACTGTAGTGTGTATCATGTGTCTAAGAAATAATCAAATGTACATGCTCTTGTATTGTACTGGCTGGGCATTAAGCGAGGGGCAGCTTACCACCAGGGTGATAGGACCAGTGATAGCTCAGTGGTCAAGGTACTGGACTAGTAAGCAGAAGGTTGCCGGTTCAAGCCCCGCCACCACCAAGTTACCACTGTTGGGTCCCTGAGCAAGGCCCTTAACCCTCAATTGCTCATTGTGTTCAGCTCATTGTGTAAGTCGCTTTGGATAAAAGCGTATGCTGAAAATGTAAAATGAAAATGTAAATGTAAATGTGATTTTGTTCATATAGATGTACTTGATAATCAGATAATAGAAAACTCTCAGCTTTGCTACCGACCAATATACTCACAGAACAAGTGATGTGAACAGAACATAAAAATCATTCCTTGGCTTGACATGCACTCAGTGATTTTGTGACTCACAATTTTGTTATGGATAAAGTACTTGACATCTCTCCACGTTCTATGTTATAAGGCACTTTCATTCTGAGTGCATTTTAAACAGTCAGCTTTTCCTGGGACCTGGAACCGCTCAAGGAATACAGCTAAATGTTTAAAAACTGCAGCCTGCTCCTCCTCACTCCATGCACGTCTCTTGGTTTCAGAAGTCTCTGAAAGCAGCAGGAAAGTGAAGGTCAGGGATAACAATGTTTTCCCTGGATTATTCATTCATAATGTAATGTGAGAACAGTCTACCATCCAAATAATATCTGGACAACAGGAGTCCTGTGGGCGGAAACTGACCAGTAGATGAATGGGTTAGAGGGGGGCTGATAAATTGTGCAGCAACAGGTAGACTGTAATGTGATCTGTAACTGTACACTTACAGTGGAGAACGTAGGAGTTTCTAATGAAGTAGTGAATGAGTGTACAGAAGTGTACCTAATAAACTTAGTACAGTGCCTTCAGAAAGTATTCACACCTCTTCACTTTTTCCACATTTAGTTACGTTACAGACATATTTGAAAACAGATTTGAGTATAGTTTTCTTTTAAAAAATCTACATGAAATAGCCCATAATGACAAAGTGAAAACATGATTTCAGACATTTTTGTAGATTTATTACAAATGTAAACATTTAAACATAATAGGTACATAAGTATTCACACCCTTTGCTATGATGCTCAAAATTGAGCTCAGGTGCATCCAGAAAACGACAGAATTCATTTTGTCTGATTTAAAAATTGTCATCCATGTTACCTGTGCGTTTTTAAGCCAGCCAAGATTATTGTTGTATACTCAAGAAATATAATTTGATCATGCAAAGGTTAAACATGTGCTAGGTTAAATATTCAGGATTAACGTCAGTGCTGGTAGATTTACATACTACCCATGTTCATTTAGTTTACATCTTGTTATTCTGGTAGGACAATAAAATCAATATACTACTTTTTATTGTTTTTTTAATTACATAGTGTTGTACAACATTACTTGTGTACTTAATACTTTTGTATTTTAATATTTGCATACTTTAATACTTGCATACTATAATACTTTGCATTAATACATATTGAGATTCTGTAATAACTGACCTTCCCTATAGGATTAATAAAGTGATCTATCTATGTCTGTCTATCTATAGATTCATTTCATTTTGTCTGTAATGCTAGTGATAGGCCAAACTCTCCTTAGTAGCTTTTCTAAACCCCAACAGAAGGTAAATATATCTAGCTTTGGGGTTGTTGAGGCTAAATAGTCATGATTGTTGTGAAGTTGCTACACGGCCGCATTAGCCATCCCTTTTAAAACGTTAGAACTAATGTTTGATATTGCAGGGTCTGATGAAGACACTAAAAGACTTATCTGGTGGAGAGTGACCAAACAGTCCCTCTTCAATGGAAGCAGTGCATGCTCTATACATTAATAACTGTTATGTGCATTATGTTGTAGAGCCTTTGTGTTGAAGAACAATTTTCAGGGGAAAGTGACTCCCACTTATGTAAAGAAGAAGTGGGAGAACCTCAAGCAAAAATACAAAGTAAGCTTCGTTTGTTGGTAAGATCTTCAGTAAAATATCAGTAAAGATTTTATTGTAATACAAGTTAAGGTCCTTGTACAGTGTTTATGAATCTTGTAGGAACTTAAGTGACCACCTACTGGGGTAAGTACAGAGGGTGGTGAAGCAACAGCAGCAGCATCCTGGAAATGGTATGCTGATATGGATGAGGCAATAGGTGGGAGGCCATCGATTAGCCCACCGACCCTTATCTCCTCATCTGGCCAGGATGCTGCTGAAGCTTCATTATCCTCGAGAAGCATGGAAACCCCAGCCAGATTTAATTGTGTATCTGAGGGAGATGGGAGAAAGGGAAAATGAGAGGGAGATAGCAGCAGAGAAAGAGGAGAGACTTTTTACATTATTTTATCAATACATCAGAAATTATTCACCACCCCCATCACCCGCCCCCCTTTTGTTCAGTTCTTACCAACCTAGATCATAAATAGAGAGAAAATTCATACATTAATCACAAGTTCTTCTTCGTACACAGAACACAGTGCTTCATCAACACACCAAATGTCTTCAAACCTTATTAAATCATTTATTCATTTATAATATGCACACTCCACTTTTATTCATGCACGAATGAGACTTTTCAGCATCTCATCAGGGTCGGTGAGACCGTGTCCTCTTTATTCCTTCGTGTCAGCCATGTAGCCAGTTTGGCTTGACCGAACATAAAGTTCATTAGACAACATTTAAATCTCTGTTCATAAGTATACCTAGGCCCCAATATATATAGTCCAAAAGTAAAAGTCAGTCCAAACATCAAACGAAGTCTGTGTAAAACTCCAAACAGCATATGCAGTGTGCAATTAAAAATCAAAGTTGGCATTAAATTGGTAAACATGTAAAGCCTGTCTAATTACACGGGGTTACAAAGGTACTTTATGAAAACAGCACAAAGCTTTCAAATGCTTCCTAGTCCTGACAGTTGAGCCCTTTCAACGAAAAACCATATATCAACCATTTGTCCGGTTTGGGAGAAATTAATTTGTAAATTTTTTTTTTTTCTGTGGACAACTTTTTTTACATTAAAAAACTAAAATGTGCTTTATGCAGACTTGCATTTCTTCATTCATGAAAGTGATTAGAAATAACACTTATAATAATGCTTTATATTATTGGTTTTATTTAATAGAATGTGGAAGAACAGTTTATCTCCACTGCCAAAATCAATTCATGGAAAAACAGTATATGTGACATTAACAAATATATTAGTTCTAATCTTTATTTTGATTCTTTGCATTTAATTAACTATTAATATTTTATATATGACATATCATGCATATATAGTCAGTTTTAAGTATGATTTCTGTAGAATAACTTATTTGCATTCAGAAATACATCATGAAAACATACTAGGCACTTTCTTTTCAATAGAACTCTATATAATCTATATTTAATTTAGGATTCTTACATTACATAAACAATACATAAAACACCCCCACTAAAACCCCCATGAAACATAACTAATATAAAACAATGTAATATTAAGTAAAATTTAGATCAATCTGATTATTATTCACATTCCAGAGATTCATAAAAAGATTGAGCAGAAGTTGGTAAGTAGTCCAGCATTGTCATGAGGTCCTTGTGCTTCTCATTCTTGATTGGCAATGAACTCTCATATGCCCTGGGATAGTGTCTGCTGAAAACTGGTGCTTGAGGCCTAGCTCCTCGTTTTGATTTAGTGACTGTCCATGTCTTCCACCCTTCGTACTGACTATGGCTCTGTCTGGTATGCACATTCCAAGGATCATCAGCTGAAATGCATATTGCAGATAAATATAAGTAGACTAGATAGATAGTTAGATAATTAGACAGACAGACAGACAGATAGATAGATAGAACTATATATAACTATAAATACCGGTAGAGAAATTGGACTGATAACCATAAAAATAGTGCAAGTATGCAGAAAAGTAAATAGCAGTGCAAATATGCAAATAAGTGGTGGACAGTAGGACAGTAGTACGTACATGTAAAGATTGTAAGGTGCTGCATAATGTAATAGGCATAGTTATAGTTACAGTAATAGTATAAACTAATATATACTAATATATTAACTATTATAGTGTAATATAATAGTAGAAATATAAATAAATATAATATAGTGGGCATGTATACAGGGGTATGCTAATATACTATGTGGTAGTGCATGATATTAAGTTAATATAATATACAATGGTATACTAGATAGTATTATAACATTATATTACCACATATATAGGGTGTGTTCGAAAACCTAGGGAGCTGCCTTGCTGTCTTACTGTCTACATAGGCAGCTGCCTTAGTAGAGAGGATTCTAATAACTCAGTTACTTATAAGGCAGGTTTTTCGAACGCACTAGACAGCGCTTCCATCGGGTTTCGCATTTCGCGTTTAGCATCTTGTCGTTAAAACCAATGAACTGAGGTAGCACAGCACGCTAACGTCAATATAACATTTACCGATAACGGTTACATTTCCTGACAAGCCCGAACTTGCAAATAAAAACACTCGGTACAAGTTTATACAAGTTAAAAATTAATAATATTTTATTTACGTTTGATAATAACTCCATTCGTTTCTCCGCCCCATCAGCCATGTTTATTTTTCTGTGAGAAGCGCATCCGACCTGCAATGAATGCTGTGAATGCCTTGATCAATAAGACAGCGTCGGATGCTCACTCGTTCTTGAGCCAAAATAACATTGAAATATGAAGATACCTCAGTAGTGAGGATTTTAAGGCATCTAGGATTTCGAACAGCCTCCTTCTCGGGAGCACGCACAGGATGACGTAAAATGCTGTCTATGTAGACAGCACACTAGCTTTTCGAACACACCCATAATATATATTAAAAAAAGTATTACTATGTGTAATAATGCTAATGTTGTGCATAAAACATGTTCTAAAGGCAGAAGTATACACACATAGAAACACATAGTTACATTATCAGATACCTGTGAGTTTGAACCACATCACTGAGGTGATCTGTAGTCCAGTGGTTCGTTTAAGGACAGAGTCTGGTAGTAGCCTAAAATCATCACACTTCATCTCAATGACTTTAAATGAGTTTTGTGTTCTTGCTTGTTTGATTATCTCAGTGACATCAGAGGGTGTATAAAGTGTAGACACTTTGCGTCTTCTTTCAATTACAGAGAAGGCACGATCACATGGAAGAAAAGAATGACCAGAGACCATGAACTTCTGTTCAATCTGAGTAAAGTAACACCGTGATATGAGCATTGACATTAAATTGAGCATCCTCCAGTTGTTGTTTTGGCCACAACACCTGTCGCTATATACGACAAGTTTGCGCTCCTTGGATATGGGCAGTTGAGTAAAATTTGTCTGAACCCACTTATAAACACAGCTAGCAACTTCAACAGATCCTCTGTGTGCAATCCCCTCATGCCACACACACATGGTTGCTGGTTCTTCTGTCCCAAGTTCTTGGATACACAAGTTGTAATTTGCCAACTGCCTCTGGTAGTAGATGTTGGAATGGGTCAGATTGGGTGTGTAAATGACACCTTGTAAATCAATACAAATTACATGGCAATTACTGTTTACTTTAGCCCACTCTGTATCAGCCTGAAGTTGGGTGTAGGCTTTCTCAGCTTTCCGATGGTGCAGCTCACTTTCAGTTAGCACTTTTTTCCTTTCCTCTTCGAATGATACAGTTGACAATTTCATAAAAAAAGCATCACATCTTGAACATGTGTCACTTCTGGGTTGGCCAAATGTAAGGTTCTGCTGCTTAAAAATGTCACGATACAGCCAGAATTTAGCTGGAGACAAGGAATTCTTCTCTTTATACAATTTGTACATACGTAAATTCAGATCAGGACTTAAATATTCCCTTTCAACATCACCCCGAAGTCTCGAATAGTGGTTCTGCTGCCTTGGAAAAGACAATATGTGCTCACTGATGCTTTGTTTTACTGTTGACAGTATCCGATGTGGCCTAAAGGTCAATATGATACACATGCATTAGGTTCAGGATGATTTTAGAATTTTAGTTGTAAAATTAAATATGGCAGAACATTTAGACAGAACATTTATTATCTTTTTAAATTTCTATGTTTCTGATGGAGGGCTTGATAATGGCTACACATTAACAAATGGGCTGCATGCTATTACTGTACATCAGCAAGGTGAGTTGTTATTGGTGGAGCTGAACCCAACTCAAATAATATCTGATAAAATGGCCAGAGAGCATAGAAGGAAGGTGTACATAATAACCTGGCAACTCAGTATACACACTGAAGTAGCAAAAAAACTGGTACACCAGTCTAATACTTGGGAGGTCTCCCACAGGGCATGGACTACACAAGCTTGTGGAAATAGACTGTAGGCAACAAACACCATACGTTCTGCAGAATGGTCCACAATTCTGCACCACAGCACGTTGCATGGTATACCTTAGGTGGGAATGGCAAAACCCCAAACTCAGATGGGTGTTCCTCTAACCATAATTTGCCGTTCTAGATGTGTTTGTCGGTGCATTGTCCTTTTAGGAAAAGGCCAGACCCATATGAATGAATGCAGGACATGAACGAATGTAACTCATCAGAAAGGCACACATACTGTTCACCTGTCAGAGATGTTTGTAGATGTACCAGGGTGCCAGCTAAACAAACCCCATACCATTATGGAGCCACCACCAGCCTATGTATTTTAAAGTGATCGATCGTGACCTATTTGCCTACTGTGCTTACACACAGAGGAATTTGTCCTCAGCTTTTAACCCATCCATGCAGTGAAACACACACACACATATAAACATACACTAGTGAAGTGAGCACACATGCCCAGAGCGGTGGGCAGGCCTGTCCATAGCGCCCGGGGAGCAGTAGGGGTTAGGTGCCTTCCCCAAGGGCACTTCAGCCGTATCATTGGCGGGACCAGGAATCGAACCGGGGACCTTCAGGTCGCAAGGCTCGTTCATTAACCACAAGCCTACGCCTGCCACTTTTGCATCTGTGTCAGTTTTTTTGCACACTACAATGTATACACTCACTTATTATAACACTCACAATAACAAGTAAAAGGTGCATTACCTATTCTTATGTTTGCCTCGTCCATCTTCTAAAGGAAACCTAGCCTCAGTAGCCTGGTCTGACTCAAGTCCATTTTGCCCTAACTCACATTTGTGCAACTTTTCCTGAATAACCTGTCCAAACAATAAACTAGGAACATAATATCTATATAATTTCCTATTGTTACTAATAGGAACACTAAATTAACAATATAAAGCTTATATAGTCTAACATACCTGTAAGCGACTGTTTGTCAGCTGATAGACTGACATAAATGTTGTCTTGCAAACATTTAGTCTCTGCCCTGCTTGCTGAATATAACTCTGTTTTCTGTGTTCACTGTTTTCCTTGGAGCGTCTTCGCCTCACTTGGTGCTAGAAAGCAGGCAGCACTAATGTTACATTAATAGCATGATTACTGTTCTTAAATTAAACTATGTAAATCGTCATTTTAATCTTAGGTCAGTTTGGGGTCTGATCCCTGGACCTGAAATCCCATGTACTGCACTATTTTCTGTGTGCCAACACACTTCAACTGACCAGATCAGTACCAAGCTTTTATCTGAGTTGAGTTGTTTTAAGCAGGGAAGACTGAAGGGCAGGGGTGTTCAAGACTGAGTGTTTACTTACTACTACGATAAAAATACATCTAATAAACTAGTTTGAGGATCACCTGAATCTTTTAAATGCAATATGCCATGTCTTCTTTTCAGGACAGCGACACAACCAGACAGTTTTTACAATGTAACTGTTCACGTTTACTTTACTTTCACTTTCATTTCCTAAAGCATTGTTTTACAGCCTATGTACAACATTAACGGAGTAACAATATGCAAAGTTGTCAGCATTGATTAAAGATAGCAATTACATGGCTCACCTGTTCCATGCCCGAGAGAATCAAAGCTTGCTGCTTCTCATATGTACTGGAGTAAAACAGCGTGAAAAGTTGTATCTTGCGCGTATCAGTGAGTCTGACACACTGCCGCTTACAGCCACTCCCACACACTTTGCCCTTGCGAGCATAATACATTACAACAAAAGTTAGAAACAAGTAACATCCAGATAAACGCTAATCGTTTGTGCGTAATCACAATGTAACCTTATATTAATGTTGCCACGTGAGTGTAGTTTTATAAGTAGAGTAAATAAGTCGCTAGCGTCTAGCCGTTCAGCTTCATGAGGTACTTATACGGTTATTCCACTTACGTCTTTCGGTGGATTTTTCCCTGGTTTTTCTTCGCCCTTTCTGTTAATATATGGTTTTCCTGCATTGCGTAACATCTTTCTTTCTTTGTCTTTCCATGTGTTCATTTTCAGCTTTCTTTTTTTCCCTATATTTAACCGATATTCGTCAGCCGCACTTAGTACCACTGCTTGTTCGTCCATTTTTGGCAGCGGAGATAAACGGTTTTTCCGCATGAGCACTATTTAAAGTTTAAATAACGACCCTAATTAACAGAATATGTTGTAGCGACTGGCTTAATATTAAATAAAGAACATCAAACAATGTCATACAAATAATTTTTACAAAAAATGTCACATGTACGGTTTTTCGTCGGAAGGGCTCATTTAACCTTCCACAATCTACCTTCTACATTCTACCAACTACATTCTACCATCTACATTAAACCATATACATTCTACCATCTACATTCTACCATCTACATTCTTCCTTCTACATTCAACCATCTACCATCTACATTATACCATCTACATTCAACATTCTACCATCTACATTCAACCATCTACATTCTTCCTTCTACCATCTACATTCAACCATCTACATTCTTCCTTCTACATTCAACCATCTACATTCTACTATCTACATTATACCATCTACATTCAACATTCTACCATCTACATTCTACCATCTACATTCAACCATCTACATTCTTCCTTCTACATTCAACCATCTACATTCTACTATCTACATTATACCATCTACATTCAACATTCTACCATCTACATTCTACCATCTACATTCTACCATCTACATTCAACCATCTACATTCTACCTTCTACATTCTACCATCTACATTCTACCATCTACATTCTACCATCTACCTTCTACATTCTACCATCTACATTCAACCATCTACATTCTACCATCTACATTCAACCATCTACATTCTACCATCTACATTCAACCATCTACATTCTACCATCTACATTCAACCATCTACATTCTACCATCTACATTCTACCATCTACATTCAACCATCTACATTCAACCATCTACATTCTACCTTCTACATTCTACCATCTACATTTTACCATCTACATTTTAACATCTACATTCAACCATCTACATTCTACTATCTACATTCTACCTTCTACATTCTACCATCTACATTCTACCATCTACATTCTACCATCTACATTCAACCATCTACATTCAACCATCTACATTCTACCATCTACATTCTACCATCTACATTCAACCATCTACATTCTACCTTCTACATTCTACCATCTACATTCAACCATCTACATTCTACCATCTACATTCTACCATCTACCTTCTACATTCTACCATCTACATTCAACCATCTACATTCTACCATCTACATTCAACCATCTACATTCTACCATCTACATTCAACCATCTACATTCTACCATCTACATTCAACCATCTACATTCTACCATCTACATTCAACCATCTACATTCTACCATCTACATTCTACCATCTACATTCAACCATCTACATTCAACCATCTACATTCTACCTTCTACATTCTACCATCTACATTTTACCATCTACATTTTAACATCTACATTCAACCATCTACATTCTACTATCTACATTCTACCATCTACATTCTACCATCTACATTCAACCATCTACATTCTACCATCTACATTCAACCATCTACATTCTACCATCTACATTCTACCATCTACATTCAACCATCTACATTCAACCATCTACATTCTACCTTCTACATTCTACCATCTACATTTTACCATCTACATTTTAACATCTACATTCATCCATCTACATTCTACTATCTACATTCTACCTTCTACATTCTACCATCTACATTCTACCATCTACATTCTACCTTCTACATTCTACCTTCCACATTCTACCTTCTAAATTCCACCATCTACATTCTACCTTCTACATTCTACCTTCTACATTCTACCTTCCACATTCTACCTTCTAAATTCCACCATCTACATTCTACTTTCTACATTCTACCATATACATTCTACCTTCTACATTCTTCCTTCTACATTTTACCATCTACATTCTACCATCAACATTCTACATTCAACTTTCTACATTCTACCTTCTACATTCTACTATCTACATCCTACCATCTACATTCTACCTTCTACATTCAAGCATCTACATTCTACCATCTACATTTCAACATCTACATTCAACCATCTACATTCTACCTTCTACATTCAACTTTCTACATTCTACCTTCTACATTCTACCATCTACATTCTTTCATCTACATTCTACCATCTACATTCAACCATCTACATTTTATCATCTACCATCTACATTCTACCATCTACATTCTACCATCAACATTCTACCTTCTACATTCAACTTTCTACATTCTACCTTCTACATTCTACTATCTACATCCTACCATCTACATTCTACCTTCTACATTCAACCATCTACATTCTACCATCTACATTTCACCATCAACATTCAACCATCTACATTCTACCTTCTACATTCAACTTTCTACATTCTACCATCTACATTCTTTTATCTACATTCTACCATCTACATTCAACCATCTACATTTTATCATCTACCATCTACATTCTACCATCTACATTCTACCATCTACATTTTACCATCCACTTTCTACCATCTACATTTTACCATCTACATTCTACTATCTATATTCTACCATCTACATTCTACATTCAACTTTCAACATTCTACCTTCTACATTCTACATTCTACCTTCTACATTTAACCTTCCACATTCTACCATCTACATTCTACCATCTACATTCTACCTTCTACATTCAACCATCTACATTCTATTATCTACATTTTACCATCTACATTCTACTATCTATATTCTACCATCTACATTCTACATTCAACCTTCAACATTCTACCTTCTACATTCTACCATCTACATTCTACCTTCAACATTCTACCATCTACATTCTACCTTCTACTGTACATGTAACCTTCCACATTCTACCTTCTACATTCTACCAACTACATTCTACCATCTACATTCTACCATCTACATTCTACCTTCTACATTCTACCATCTACATTCAACCATCTACATTCTACCTTGTACATTCTACCATCTACATTCTACCATCTATATTCTACCATCTACATTCTACCTTCTACATTCTACCTTATACATTCTACCTTCTACATTCTACCATCTACATCCTACCTTCTACATTCCAGCTTATACATTTTACCATCTATATTCTACCATCTACAATCAACCATCTATATTCTACCATCTACAATCAACCATCTATATTCTACCATCTACATTCAACCATCTACATTCTACCATCTACATTCAACCATCTACATTCTACTATCTACATTCTACCGTCTACATTCTACCATCTACATTCTACCTTCTACATTCTACCATCTACATTCTACCTTCTACATTCTATCTTCAACATTCTGCCTTCTACATTCAACCTTCAACATTCTACCTTCTACATTCTACCATCTACATTCTACCTTCAACATTCTACCATCTACATTCTACCTTCTACTGTACATGTAACCTTCCAAATTCTACCTTCTACATTCTATCCAACTACATTCTGCCATCTACATTCAACCATATACATTCTACCATCTACATTCTACCTTCTACATTCTACCATCTACATTCAACCATCTACATTCTACCATCTACATTCTACCATCTACATTTAACCATCTACATTCTACTATCTACATTCTACCTTCTACAATCTGCCATCTACATTCTACCATCTACATTCTACATTCAACTTTCTACATTCTACCTTCTACATTATACTATCTACATCCTACCATCTACATTCTACCTTCTACATTCAACCATCTACATTCTACCATCTACATTCTATCATCTACATTTCACCATCTACATTCAACCATCTACATTCTACCTTCTACATTCTACCATCTACATTCTTTCATCTACATTCTACCATCTACATTCTACCTTCTACATTCTTCCATCTACATTCTACCATCTACATTCAACGAACTACATTCAACCATCTACATTCTACCATCTACATTCAACCATCTACATTCTACCTTCCACATTCTACCATCTACATTCAACCATCTACATTTTACCTTCAACATTCTACCATCTACATTCTACCATCAACATTCTACCATCTACATTCTACCATCTACATTCTACATTGTACCATCTCCATTCTACCTTCTACATTCTTCCATCTACTGTACATTCTACCTTATACATTCTACCATCTACATTCAACCATCTACATTCTACTATCTACATTCTACCTTCTACATTCTGCCTTCATCATTCTACCTTCTACATTCAACCTTCAGCATTCTACCTTCTACATTCTACCATCTACATTCTACCTTCAACATTATACATTCTACCATCTACATTCAACCATCTACATTTTACCTTCAACATTCTACCATCTACATTCTACCATCTACATTCTACCTTCTACATTTAACCTTCCACATTCTACCCTCTACTTTCTACCAACTACATTCTACCTTCTACATTTAACCATCTACATTCTTCCTTCTACATTTAACCTTCCACATTCTACCCTCTACTTTCTACCAACTACATTCTACCATCTCCATTTAAATTTCCACATTCTACCCTCTACTTTCTACCAACTACATTCTACCTTCTACATTTAACCCTCCACATTCTAACCTCTACTTTCTACCAACTACATTCTACCTTCTACATTTAACTTTCCACATTTTACCCTCTACTTTCTACCAACTACATTCTACCTTCTACATTTAACCTTCCACATTCTACCCTCTACTTTCTACCAACTACATTCTACCATCTACATTCAACCATCTACATTCTACCATCTACATTCTACCTTCTACTTTCTACCATCTACATTCAACCATCTACATTTTACTTCAACATTCTACCATCTACATTCTACCATCTACATTCTACCTTCTACATTCTACCATCTACATTATACCTTCCACATTTAACCTTTCACATTTAACCTTCCACATTCTACCTTCTAAAATCTACCATCTACATTCTACCATCTACATTCTACCATCAACACTCTACATTCTACCTTCTACATTCTACCATCTACATTCTACCATCTACATTCTACCTTCTACATTCTACCATCTACATTCTACCTTCTACATTCTACCTTCTACATTCTACCTTCTACATTCTGCCATCTACATTCTACCATCAACATTCTACCATCAACATTCTACATTCTACCATCTACATTCTACCATCAACATTCTACCTTCTACATTTAACTTTCCACATTTTACCCTCTACTTTCTACCAACTACATTCTACCTTCTACATTTAACCTTCCACATTCTACCCTCTACTTTCTACCAACTACATTCTACCATCTACATTCTACCTTCTACTTTCTACCATCTACATTTTACCGTCAACATTCTACCATCTACATTCTACCATCAACATTCTACCATCTACATTCTACATTGTACCATCTCCATTCTACCTTCTACATTCTTCCATCTACTGTACATTCTACCTTATACATTCTACTATCTACATTCAACCATCTACATTCTACCATCTACATTCTACCTTCTACATTCTGCCTTCAACATTCTACCATCTACATTCAACCTTCAGCATTCTACCTTCTACATTCTACCATCTACATTCTACCTTCAACATTATACCTTCTACATTCTACCATCTACATTCAACCATCTACATTTTACCTTCAACATTCTACCATCTACATTCTACCATCTACATTCTACCTTCTACATTTAACCTTCCACATTCTACCCTCTACTTTCTACCAACTACATTCTACCTTCTACATTTAACCATCTACATTCTTCCTTCTACATTTAACCTTCCACATTCTACCCTCTACTTTCTACCAACTACATTCTACCTTCTCCATTTAACTTTCCACATTCTACCCTCTACTTTCTACCAACTACATTCTACCTTCTACATTTAACCCTCCACATTCTAACCTCTACTTTCTACCAACTACATTCTACCTTCTACATTTAACTTTCCACATTTTACCCTCTACTTTCCACAAACTACATTCTACCTTCTACATTTAACCTTCCACATTCTACCCTCTACTTTCTACCAACTACATTCTACCATCTACATTCAACCATCTACATTCTACCATCTACATTCTACCTTCTACTTTCTACCATCTACATTCAACCATCTACATTTTACTTCAACATTCTACCATCTACATTCTAACATCTACATTCTAACATCTACATTCTACCTTCTACATTATACCTTCCACATTTAACCTTCCACATTTAACCTTCCACATTCTACCTTCTAAAATCTACCATCTACATTCTACCATCTACATTCTACCATCAACACTCTACATTCTACCTTCTACATTCTACCTTCTACATTCTACCATCTACATTCTACCATCTACATTCTACCTTCTACATTCTACCATCTACATTCTACCTTCTACATTCTACCTTCTACATTCTACCTTCTACATTCTACCTTCTACATTCTACCTTCTACATTCTACCATCAACATTCTACCATCAACATTCTACATTCTACCATCTACATTCTACCATCAACATTCTACCTTCTACATTTAACTTTCCACATTTTACCCTCTACTTTCTACCAACTACATTCTACCTTCTACATTTAACCTTCCACATTCTACCCTCTACTTTCTACCAATTACATTCTACCATCTACATTCTACCTTCTACTTTCTACCATCTACATTCAACCATCTACATTTTACTTCAACATTCTACCATCTACATTCTACCATCTACAGGGGTTGGACAAAATAACTGAAACACCTGTCATTTTAGTGTGGGAGGTTTCATGGCTAAATTGGACCAGTCTGGTGGCCAATCTTCATTAATTGCACATTGCACCAGTAAGAGCAGAGTGTGAAGGTTCAATTAGCAGGGTAAGAGCACAGTTTTGCTCAAAATATTGCAATGCACACAACATTATGGGTGACATACCAGAGTTCAAAAGAGGACAAATTGTTGGTGCACGTCTTGCTGGCGCATCTGTGACCAAGACAGCAAGTCTTTGTGATGTATCAAGAGCCACGGTATCCAGGGTAATGTCAGCATACCACCAAGAAGGACAAACCACATCCAACAGGATTAACTGTGGACGCAAGAGGAAGCTGTCTGAAAGGGATGTTCGGGTGCTAACACGGATTGTATCCAAAAAACATAAAACCACGGCTGCCCAAATCACGGCAGAATTAAATGTGCACCTCAACTCTCCTATTTCCACCAAAACTGTCCGTCGGGAGCTCCACAGGGTCAATATACACGGCCGGGCTGCTATAGCCAAACCTTTGGTCACTCGTGCCGATGCCAAACGTCGGTTTCAATGGTGCAAGGAGCGCAAATCTTGGGCTGTGGACAATGTGAAACATGTATTGTTCTCTGATGAGTCCACCTTTACTGTTTTCCCCACATCCGGGAGAGTTACGGTGTGGAGAGGCCCCAAAGAAGCGTACCACCCAGACTGTTGCATGCCCAGAGTGAAGCATGGGGGTGGATCAGTGATGGTTTGGGCTGCCATATCATGGCATTCCCTTGGCCCAATACTTGTGCTAGATGGGCGCGTCACTGCCAAGGACTACCGAACCATTCTGGAGGACCATGTGCATCCAATGGCGGTGCCGTGTATCAGGATGACAATGCACCAATACACACAGCAAGACTGGTGAAAGATTGGTTTGATGAACATGAAAGTGAAGTTGAACATCTCCCATGGCCTGCACAGTCACCAGATCTAAATATTATTGAGCCACTTTGGGGTGTTTTGGAGAAGCGAGTCAGGAAACGTTTTCCTCCACCAGCATCACGTAGTGACCTGGCCACTATCCTGCAAGAAGAATGGCTTAAAATCCATCTGACCACTGTGCAGGACTTGTATATGTCATTTCCAAGACGAATTGACGCTGTATTGGCCGCAAAAGGAGGCCCTACACCATACTAATAAATTATTGTGGTCTAAAACCAGGTGTTTCAGTTATTTTGTCCAACCCCTGTACATTCTACCATCTACATTCTACCTTCTACATTCTACCATCTACATTATACCTTCCACATTTAACCTTCCACATTTAACCTTCCACATTTAACCTTCCACATTCTACCTTCTAAAATTCTACCATCTACATTCTACCTTCTACTTTCTACCATCTACATTCAACCATCTACATTTTACTTCAACATTCTACCATCTACATTCTACCATCTACATTCTACCTTCTACATTCTACCATCTACATTATACCTTCCACATTTAACCTTCCACATTTAACCTTCCACATTTAACCTTCCACATTCTACCTTCTAAAATCTACCATCTACATTCTACCATCTACATTCTACCATCAACATTCTACATTCTACCTTCTACCATCTACATTCTACCTTCTACATTCTACCATCTACATTCTACCATCTACATTCTACCATCTACATTCTACCTTCTACATTCTACCTTCTACATTCTACCATCTACATTCTACCATCAACATTCTACCATCAACATTCTACATTCTACCATCTACATTCTACCATCAACATTCTACCATCAACATTCTACCTTCTACATTCTACCATCTACATTCTACCATCAACATTCTACCATCAACATTCTACATTCTACCATCAACATTCTACATTCTACCTTCTACATTCACCCATCTACATTCTACATTCTACCTTCTACATTTAACCTTCCACATTCTACCATCTACATTCTACCATCTACATTCTACCTTCTACATTCAACCATCTACATTCTACCATCTACATTCTACCATCTACATTCAACTAACTACATTCAACCATATAAATTCTACCTTCCACATTCTACCATCTACATTCTACCATCTACATTCTACCTTCTACATTCTTCCATCTACATTCTACCTTCTACATTCTTCCTTCTACATTTTACCATCTACATTCTACCATCAACATTCTACATTCAACTTTCTACATTCTACCTTCTACATTCTACTATCTACATCCTACCATCTACATTCTACCTTCTACATTCAACCATCTACATTCTACCATCTACATTTCACCATCTACATTCAACCATCTACATTCTACCTTCTACATTCAACTTTCTACATTCTACCTTCTACATTCTACCATCTACATTCTACCATCTACATTCTACCATCTACATTCAACTAACTACATTCAACCATATAAATTCTACCTTCCACATTCTACCATCTACATTCTACCATCTACATTCTACCTTCTACATTCTTCCATCTACATTCTACCTTCTACATTCTTCCTTCTACATTTTACCATCTACATTCTACCATCTACATTCAACCATCTACATTTTATCATCTACCATCTACATTCTACCATCTACATTCTACCATCAACATTCTACCTTCTACATTCAACTTTCTACATTCTACCTTCTACATTCTACTATCTACATCCTACCATCTACATTCTACCTTCTACATTCTACCATCTACATTTCACCATCAACATTCAACCATCTACATTCTACCTTCTACATTCAACTTTCTACATTCTACCATCTACATTCTTTTATCTACATTCTACCATCTACATTCAACCATCTACATTTTATCATCTACCATCTACATTCTACCATCTACATTCTACCATCTACATTTTACCATCTACTTTCTACCATCTACATTTTACCATCTACATTCTACTATCTATATTCTACCATCTACATTCTACATTCAACCTTCAACATTCTACCTTCTTCATTCTACCATCTACATTCTACCTTCAACATTCTACCATCTACATTCTACCTTCTACTGTACATGTAACCTTCCACATTCTACCTTCTACATTCTACCAACTACATTCTACCATCTACATTCTACCTTCTACATTCTACCATCTACATTCAACCATCTACATTCTTTCTTCTACATTCAACCATCTATATTCAACCTTCTACATTCTACCTTCTACATTGTACCATCTACATTCTACCTTGTACATTCTACCATCTACATTCTACCATCTATATTCTACCATCTACATTCTACCTTCTACATTCTACCTTATACATTCTACCATCTACATTCTACCTTCTACATTCTACCATCTACATCCTACCTTCTACATTCCAGCTTATACATTTTACCATCTATATTCTACCATCTACAATCAACCATCTATATTCTACCATCTAAAATTAACCATCTATATTCTACCATCTACATTCAACCATCTACATTCTACCATCTACATTCTACCGTCTACATTCTACCATCTACATTCTACATTCTATCTTCAACATTCTGCCTTCTACATTCAACCTTCAACATTCTACCATCTACATTCTACCTTCTTCTGTACATGTAACCTTCCAAATTCTACCTTCTACATTCTATCCAACTACATTCTGCCATCTACATTCAACCATATACATTCTACCATCTACATTCTACCTTCTACATTCTACCATCTACATTCAACCATCTACATTCTACCATCTACATTATTCCTTCTACATTTAACCATCTACATTCTACTATCTACATTCTACCTTCTACAATCTGCCATCTACATTCTACCATCTACATTCTACATTCAACTTTCTACATTCTACCTTCTACATTCTACTATCTACATCCTACCATCTACATTCTACCTTCTACATTCAACCATCTACATTCTACCATCTACACTCTACCATCTACATTTCACCATCTACATTAAACCATCTACATTCTACCTTCTACATTCAACTTTCTACATTCTACCTTCTACATTCTACCATCTACATTCTTTCATCTACATTCTACCATCTACATTCTACCTTCTACATTCTTCCATCTACATTCTACGAACTACATTCAACCATCTACATTCTACCATCTACATTCAACCATCTACATTCTACCTTCCACATTCTACCATCTACATTCAACCATCTACATTTTACCTTCAACATTCTACCATCTACATTCTACCATCAATATTCTACCATCTACATTCTACCATCTACATTGTACATTGTACCATCTCCATTCTACCTTCTACATTCTTCCATCTACTGTACATTCTACCTTATACATTCTACCATCTACATTCAACCATCTACATTCTACCATCTACATTCTACCTTCTACATTCTGCCTTCAACATTCTACCTTCTACATTCAACCTTCAGCATTCTACCTTCTACATTCTACCATCTACATTCTACCTTCAACATTATACCTTCTACATTCTACCATCTACATTCTACCATCTACATTTTACCTTCAACATTCTACCATCTACATTCTACCATCTACATTCTACCTTCTACATTTAACCTTCCACATTCTACCCTCTACTTTCTACCAACTACATTCTACCATCTACATTCTACCATCTACATTCTACCTTCTACATTCTACCATCTATATTCTACCTTCTACATTCTACCTTCTACATTGTACCATCTACATTCTACCTTGTACATTCTACCATCTACATTCTACCATCTATATTCTACCATCTACATTCTACCATCTATATTCTACCTTCTACATTCTACCATCTACATCCTACCTTCTACATTCCAGCTTATACATTTTACCATCTATATTCTACCATCTACAATCAACCATCTATATTCTACCATCTACAATCAACCATCTATATTCTACCATCTACATTCTACCATCTACATTCTACCTTCTACATTCTACCATCTACATTCTACCTTCTACATTCTATCTTCAACATTCTGCCTTCTACATTCAACCTTCAACATTCTACCTTCTACATTCTACCATCTACATTCTACCTTCAACATTCTACCATCTACATTCAACCTTCTACTGTACATGTAACCTTCCAAATTCTACCTTCTACATTCTATCCAACTACATTCTGCCATCTACATTCAACCATATACATTCTACCATCTACATTCTACCTTCTACATTCTACCATCTACATTCAACCATCTACATTCTACCATCTACATTCTACCATCTACATTTAACCATCTACATTCTACTATCTACATTCTACCTTCTACAATCTGCCATCTACATTCTACCATCTACATTCTACATTCAACTTTCTACATTCTACCTTCTACATTATACTATCTACATCCTACCATCTACATTCTACCTTCTACATTCAACCATCTACATTCTACCATCTACATTCTATCATCTACATTTCACCATCTACATTCAACCATCTACATTCTACCTTCTACATTCTACCATCTACATTCTTTCATCTACATTCTACCATCTACATTCTTCCTTCAACATTCTACCATCTACATTCTACCATCAACATTCTACCATCTACATTCTACCATCTACATTCTACATTGTACCATCTCCATTCTACCTTCTACATTCTTCCATCTACTGTACATTCTACCTTATACATTCTACCATCTACATTCAACCATCTACATTCTACCATCTACATTCTACCTTCTACATTCTGCCTTCAACATTCTACCTTCAGCATTCTACCTTCTACATTCTACCATCTACATTCTACCTTCAACATTATACCTTCTACATTCTACCATCTACATTCAACCATCTACATTTTACCTTCAACATTCTACCATCTACATTCTACCATCTACATTCTACCTTCTACATTTAACCCTCCACATTCTACCCTCTACTTTCTACCAACTACATTCTACCTTCTACATTTAACCATCTACATTCTTCCTTCTACATTTAACCTTCCACATTCTACCCTCTACTTTCTACCAACTACATTCTACCATCTCCATTTAACTTTCCACATTCTACCCTCTACTTTCTACCAACTACATTCTACCTTCTACATTTAACCCTCCACATTCTAACCTCTACTTTCTACCAACTACATTCTACCTTCTACATTTAACTTTCCACATTTTACCCTCTACTTTCTACCAACTACATTCTACCTTCTACATTTAACCTTCCACATTCTACCCTCTACTTTCTACCAACTACATTCTACCATCTACATTCAACCATCTACATTCTACCATCTACATTCTACCTTCTACTTTCTACCATCTACATTCAACCATCTACATTTTACTTCAACATTCTACCATCTACATTCTACCATCTACATTCTACCATCTACATTCTACCTTCTACATTCTACCATCTACATTATACCTTCCACATTTAACCTTCCACATTTAACCTTCCACATTCTACCTTCTAAAATCTACCATCTACATTCTACCATCTACATTCTACCATCAACACTCTACATTCTACCTTCTACATTCTACCATCTACATTCTACCATCTACATTCTACCTTCTACATTCTACCATCTACATTCTACCTTCTACATTCTACCTTCTACATTCTACCATCTACATTCTACCATCAACATTCTACCATCAACATTCTACATTCTATCATCTACATTCTACCATCAACATTCTACCATCTACATTTAACTTTCCACATTTTACCCTCTACTTTCTACCAACTACATTCTACCTTCTACATTTAACCTTCCACATTCTACCCTCTACTTTCTACCAACTACATTCTACCATCTACATTCTACCTTCTACTTTCTACCATCTACATTCAACCATCTACATTTTACCTTCAACATTCTACCATCTACATTCTACCATCAACATTCTACCATCTACATTCTACATTGTACCATCTCCATTCTACCTTCTACATTCTTCCATCTACTGTACATTCTACCTTATACATTCTACGATCTACATTCAACCATCTACATTCTACCATCTACATTTTGCCTTCAACATTCTACCATCTACATTCAACCTTCAGCATTCTACCTTCTACATTCTACCATCTACATTCTACCTTCAACATTATACCTTCTACATTCTACCATCTACATTCAACCATCTACATTTTACCTTCATTATTCTACCATCTACATTCTACCATCTACATTCTACCTTCTACATTTAACCTTCCACATTCTACCCTCTACTTTCTACCAACTACATTCTACCATCTACATTCAACCATCTACATTCTACCATCTACATTCTACCTTCTACTTTCTACCATCTACATTCAACCATCTACATTTTACTTCAACATTCTACCATCTACATTCTAACATCTACATTCTACCATCTACATTCTACCTTCTACATTCTACCATCTACATTATACCTTCCACATTTAACCTTCCACATTTAACCTTCCACATTCTACCTTCTAAAATCTACCATCTACATTCTACCATCTACATTCTACCATCAACACTCTACATTCTACCTTCTACATTCTACCATCTACATTCTACCATCTACATTCTACCTTCTACATTCTACCATCTACATTCTACCTTCTACATTCTACCTTCTACATTCTACCTTCTACATTCTACCATCTACATTCTACCATCAACATTGTACCATCAACATTCTACATTCTACCATCTACATTCTACCATCAACATTCTACCTTCTACATTTAACTTTCCACATTTTACCCTCTACTTTCTACCAACTACATTCTACCTTCTACATTTAACCTTCCACATTCTACCCTCTACTTTCTACCAACTACATTCTACCATCTACATTCTACCTTCTACTTTCTACCATCTACATTCAACCATCTACATTTTACTTCAACATTCTACCATCTACATTCTACCATCTACATTCTACCATCTACATTCTACCTTCTACATTCTACCATCTACATTATACCTTCCACATTTAACCTTCCACATTTAACCTTCCACATTCTACCTTCTAAAATCTACCATCTACATTCTACCATCTACATTCTACCATCAACATTCTACATTCTACCTTCTACATTCTACCATCTACATTCTACCATCTACATTCTACCTTCTACATTCTACCTTCTACATTATATCATCTACATTCTACCATCAACATTCTACCATCAACATTCTACATTCTACCATCTACATTCTACCTTCTACATTCTACCTTCTACATTGTACCATCTACATTCTACCATCAACATTCTACCATCAACATTCTACATTCTACCATCAACATTCTACCTTCTACATTGTACCATCTACATTCTACCATCAACATTCTACCATCAACATTCTACATTCTACCATCAACATTCTACATTCTACCTTCTACATTCAACCATCTACATTCTACATTCTACCTTCTACATTTAACCTTCCACATTCTACCATCTACATTCTACCATCTACATTCTACCTTCTACATTCAACCATCTACATTCTATTATCTACATTCTACCATCTACATTCTACCTTCTACATTCTACTATCTACATTCTACCATCTACATTCAACTAACTACATTCAACCATATAAATTCTACCTTCCACATTCTACCATCTACATTCTACCTTCTACATTCTTCCATCTACATTCTACCTTCTACATTCTTCCTTCTACATTTTACCATCTACATTCTACCATCAACATTCTACATTCAACTTTCTACATTCTACCTTCTACATTCTACTATCTACATCCTACCATCTACATTCTACCTTCTACATTCAACCATCTACATTTCACCATCTACATTCAACCATCTACATTCTACCTTCTACATTCAACTTTCTACATTCTACCTTCTACATTCTACCATCTACATTCTTTCATCTACATTCTACCATCTACATTCAACCATCTACATTTTATCATCTACCATCTACATTCTACCATCTACATTCTACCATCAACATTCTACCTTCTACATTCAACTTTCTACATTCTACCTTCTACATTCTACTATCTACATCCTACCATCTACATTCTACCTTCTACATTCTACCATCTACATTTCACCATCAACATTCAACCATCTACATTCTACCTTCTACATTCAACTTTCTACATTCTACCATATACATTCTTTTATCTACATTCTACCATCTACATTCAACCATCTACATTTCATCATCTACCATCTACATTCTACCATCTACATTCTACCATCTACATTTTACCATCTACTTTCTACCATCTACATTTTACCATCTACATTCTACTATCTATATTCTACCATCTACATTCTACATTCAACCTTCAACATTCTACCTTCTACATTCTACCATCTACATTCTACCTTCAACATTCTACCATCTACATTCTACCTTCTACTGTACATGTAACCTTCCACATTCTACCTTCTACATTCTACCAACTACATTCTACCATCTACATTCTACCATCTACATTCTACCTTCTACATTCTACCATCTACATTCAACCATCTACATTCTTTCTTCTACATTCAACCATCTATATTCTACCTTCTACATTCTACCTTCTACATTTAACTTTCCACATTTTACCCTCTACTTTCTACCAACTACATTCTACCTTCTACATTTAACCTTCCACATTCTACCCTCTACTTTCTACCAACTACATTCTACCATCTACATTCAACCATCTACATTCTACCATCTACATTCTACCTTCTACTTTCTACCATCTACATTCAACCATCTACATTTTACTTTAACATTCTACCATCTACATTCTACCATCTACATTCTACCATCTACATTCTACCTTCTACATTCTACCATCTACATTATACCTTCCACATTTAACCTTCCACATTTAACCTTCCACATTCTACCTTCTAAAATCTACCATCTACATTCTACCATCTACATTCTACCATCAACACTCTACATTCTACCTTCTACATTCTACCATCTACATTCTACCATCTACATTCTACCTACTACATTCTACCATCTACATTCTACCTTCTACATTCTACCTTCTACATTCTACCTTCTACATTCTACCATCTACATTCTACCATCAACATTCTACCATCAACATTCTACTTTCTACCAACTACATTCTACCATCAACATTCTACCTTCTACATTTAACTTTCCACATTTTACCCTCTACTTTCTACCAACTACATTCTACCTTCTACATTTAACCTTCCACATTCTACCCTCTACTTTCTACCAACTACATTCTACCATCTACATTCTACCTTCTACTTTCTACCATCTACATTCAACCATCTACATTTTACCTTCAACATTCTACCATCTACATTCTACCATCAACATTCTACCATCTACATTCTACATTGTACCATCTCCATTCTACCTTCTACATTCTTCCATCTACTGTACATTCTACCTTATACATTCTACCATCTACATTCAACCATCTACATTCTACCATCTACATTCTACCTTCTACATTCTGCCTTCAACATTCTACCATCTACATTCAACCTTCAGCATTCTACCTTCTACATTCTACCATCTACATTCTACCTTCAACATTATACCTTCTACATTCTACCATCTACATTCAACCATCTACATTTTACCTTCAACATTCTACCATCTACATTCTACCTTCTACATTTAACCTTCCACATTCTACCCTCTACTTTCTACCAACTACATTCTACCTTCTACATTTAACCATCTACATTCTTCCTTCTACATTTAACCTTCCACATTCTACCCTCTACTTTCAACCAACTACATTCTACCTTCTCCATTTAACTTTCCACATTCTACCCTCTACTTTCTACCAACTACATTCTACCTTCTACATTTAACCCTCCACATTATAACCTCTACTTTCTACCAACTACATTCTACCTTCTACATTTAACTTTCCACATTTTACCTTCTACTTTCTACCAACTACATTCTACCTTCTACATTTAACCTTCCACATTCTACCCTCTACTTTCTACCAACTACATTCTACCATCTACATTCAACCATCTACATTCTACCATCTACATTCTACCTTCTACTTTCTACCATCTACATTCAACCATCTACATTTTACTTCAACATTCTACCATCTACATTCTAACATCTACATTCTACCATCTACATTCTACCTTCTACATTCTACCATCTACATTATACCTTCCACATTTAACCTTCCACATTTAACCTTCCACATTCTACCTTCTAAAATCTACCATCTACATTCTACCATCTACATTCTACCATCAACACTCTACATTCTACCTTCTACATTCTACCATCTACATTCTACCATCTACATTCTACCTTCTACATTCTACCATCTACATTCTACCTTCTACATTCTACCTTCTACATTCTACCTTCTACATTCTACCATCTACATTCTACCATCAACATTCTACCATCAACATTCTACATTCTACCATCTACATTCTACCATCAACATTCTACCTTCTACATTTAACTTTCCACATTTTACCCTCTACTTTCTACCAACTACATTCTACCTTCTACATTTAACCTTTCACATTCTACCCTCTACTTTCTACCAACTACATTCTACCATCTACATTCTACCTTCTACTTTCTACCATCTACATTCAACCATCTACATTTTACTTCAACATTCTACCATCTACATTCTACCATCTACATTCTACCATCTACATTCTACCTTCTACATTCTACCATCTACATTATACCTTCCACATTTAACCTTCCACATTTAACCTTCCACATTTAACCTTCCACATTCTACCTTCTAAAATCTACCATCTACATTCTACCATCTACATTCTACCATCAACATTCTACATTCTACCTTCTACATTCTACCATCTACATTCTACCATCTACATTCTACCTTCTACATTCTACCTTCTACATTCTACCATCTACATTCTACCATCTACATTCTACATTGTACCATCTCCATTCTACCTTCTACATTCTTCCATCTACTGTACATTCTACCTTATACATTCTACCATCTACATTCAACCATCTACATTCTACCATCTACATTCTACCTTCTACATTCTGCCTTCAACATTCTACCATCTACATTCAACCTTCAGCATTCTACCTTCTACATTCTACCATCTACATTCTACCTTCAACATTATACCTTCTACATTCTACCATCTACATTCAACCATCTACATTTTACCTTCAACATTCTACCATCTATATTCTACCATCTACATTCTACCTTCTACATTTAACCTTCCACATTCTACCCTCTACTTTCTACCAACTACATTCTACCTTCTACATTTAACCATCTACATTCTTCCTTCTACATTTAACCTTCCACATTCTACCCTCTACTTTCAACCAACTACATTCTACCTTCTCCATTTAACTTTCCACATTCTACCCTCTACTTTCTACCAACTACATTCTACCTTCTACATTTAACCCTCCACATTATAACCTCTACTTTCTACCAACTACATTCTACCTTCTACATTTAACTTTCCACATTTTACCTTCTACTTTCTACCAACTACATTCTACCTTCTACATTTAACCTTCCACATTCTACCCTCTACTTTCTACCAACTACATTCTACCATCTACATTCAACCATCTACATTCTACCATCTACATTCTACCTTCTACTTTCTACCATCTACATTCAACCATCTACATTTTACTTCAACATTCTACCATCTACATTCTAACATCTACATTCTACCATCTACATTCTACCTTCTACATTCTACCATCTACATTATACCTTCCACATTTAACCTTCCACATTTAACCTTCCACATTCTACCTTCTAAAATCTACCATCTACATTCTACCATCTACATTCTACCATCAACACTCTACATTCTACCTTCTACATTCTACCATCTACATTCTACCATCTACATTCTACCTTCTACATTCTACCATCTACATTCTACCTTCTACATTCTACCTTCTACATTCTACCTTCTACATTCTACCTTCTACATTCTACCATCTACATTCTACCATCAACATTCTACCATCAACATTCTACATTCTACCATCTACATTCTACCATCAACATTCTACCTTCTACATTTAACTTTCCACATTTTACCCTCTACTTTCTACCAACTACATTCTACCTTCTACATTTAACCTTTCACATTCTACCCTCTACTTTCTACCAACTACATTCTACCATCTACATTCTACCTTCTACTTTCTACCATCTACATTCAACCATCTACATTTTACTTCAACATTCTACCATCTACATTCTACCATCTACATTCTACCATCTACATTCTACCATCAACATTCTACATTCTACCTTCTACATTCTACCATCTACATTCTACCATCTACATTCTACCATCTACATTCTACCTTCTACATTCTACCTTCTACATTCTACCATCTACATTCTACCATCAACATTCTACCATCAACATTCTACATTCTACCATCTACATTCTACCATCAACATTCTACCATCAACATTCTACCTTCTACATTCTACCATCTACATTCTACCATCAACATTCTACCATCAACATTCTACATTCTACCATCAACATTCTACATTCTACCTTCTACATTCAACCATCTACATTCTACATTCTACCTTCTACATTTAACCTTCCACATTCTACCATCTACATTCTACCTTCTACATTCAACCATCTACATTCTATTATCTACATTCTACCATCTACATTCTACCTTCTACATTCTACCATCTACATTCTACCATCTACATTCAACTAACTACATTCAACCATATAAATTCTACCTTCCACATTCTACCATCTACATTCTACCATCTACATTCTACCTTCTACATTCTTCCATCTACATTCTACCTTCTACATTCTTCCTTCTACATTTTACCATCTACATTCTACCATCAACATTCTACATTCAACTTTCTACATTCTACCTTCTACATTCTACTATCTACATCCTACCATCTACATTCTACCTTCTACATTCAACCATCTACATTCTACCATCTACATTTCACCATCTACATTCAACCATCTACATTCTACCTTCTACATTCAACTTTCTACATTCTACCTTCTACATTCTACCATCTACGTTCTTTCATCTACATTCTACCATCTACATTCAACCATCTACATTTTATCATCTACCATCTACATTCTACCATCTACATTCTACCATCAACATTCTACCTTCTACATTCAACTTTCTACATTCTACCTTCTACATTCTACTATCTACATCCTACCATCTACATTCTACCTTCTACATTCTACCATCTACATTTCACCATCAACATTCAACCATCTACATTCTTCCTTCTACATTCAACTTTCTACATTCTACCATCTACATTCTTTTATCTACATTCTACCATCTACATTCAACCATCTACATTTTATCATCTACCATCTACATTCTACCATCTACATTCTACCATCTACATTTTACCATCTACTTTCTACCATCTACATTTTACCATCTACATTCTACTATCTATATTCTACCATCTACATTCAACCTTCAACATTCTACCTTCTACATTCTACCATCTACATTCTACCTTCAACATTCTACCATCTACATTCTACCTTCTACTGTACATGTAACCTTCCACATTCTACCTTCTACATTCTACCAACTACATTCTACCATCTACATTCTACCATCTACATTCTACCTTCTACATTCTACCATCTACATTCAACCATCTACATTCTTTCTTCTACATTCAACCATCTATATTCTACCTTCTACATTCTACCTTCTACATTGTACCATCTACATTCTACCTTGTACATTCTACCATCTACATTCTACCATCTATATTCTACCATCTACATTCTAACTTCTACATTCTACCTTATACATTCTACCATCTACATTCTACCTTCTACATTCTACCATCTACATCCTACCTTCTACATTCCAGCTTATACATTTTACCATCTATATTCTACCATCTACAATCAACCATCTATATTCTACCATCTACAATCAACCATCTATATTCTACCATCTACATTCAACCATCTACATTCTACCATCTACATTCTACCGTCTACATTCTACCATCTACATTCTACCATCTACATTCTACCTTCTACATTCTACCATCTACATTCTACATTCTATCTTCAACATTCTGCCTCCTACATTCAACCTTCAACATTCTACCATCTACATTCTACCTTCTACTGTACATGTAACCTTCCAAATTCTACCTTCTACATTCTATCCAACTACATTCTGCCATCTACATTCAACCATATACATTCTACCATCTACATTCTACCTTCTACATTCTACCATCTACATTCAACCATCTACATTCTACCATCTACATTATTCCTTCTACATTTAACCATCTACATTCTACTATCTACATTCTACCTTCTACAATCTGCCATCTACATTCTACCATCTACATTCTACATTCAACTTTCTACATTCTACCTTCTACCTTCTACTATCTACATCCTACCATCTACATTCTTCCTTCTACATTCAACCATCTACATTCTACCATCTACACTCTACCATCTACATTTCACCATCTACATTCAACCATCTACATTCTACCTTCTACATTCTACCATCTACATTCTTTCATCTACATTCTACCATCTACATTCTACCTTCTACATTCTTCCATCTACATTCTACCATCTACATTCAACGAACTACATTCAACCATCTACATTCTTTCATCTACATTCAACCATCTACATTCTACCTTCCACATTCTACCATCTACATTCAACCATCTACATTTTACCTTCAACATTCTACCATCTACATTCTACCATCAACATTCTACCATCTACATTCTACCATCTACATTCTACATTGTACCATCTCCATTCTACCTTCTACATTCTTCCATCTACTGTACATTCTACCTTATACATTCTACCATCTACATTCAACCATCTACATTCTACCATCTACATTCTACCTTCTACATTCTGCCTTCAACATTCTACCTTCTACATTCAACCTTCAGCATTCTACCTTCTACATTCTACCATCTACATTCTACCTTCAACATTATACCTTCTACATTCTACCATCTACATTCAACCATCTACATTTTACCTTCAACATTCTACCATCTACATTCTACCATCTACATTCTACCTTCTACATTTAACCTTCCACATTCTACCCTCTACTTTCTACCAACTACATTCTACCTTCTACATTTAACCATCTACATTCTTCCTTCTACATTTAACCTTCCACATTCTACCCTCTACTTTCTACCAACTACATTCTACCTTCTCCATTTAACTTTCCACATTCTACCCTCTACTTTCTACCAACTACATTCTACCTTCTACATTTAACCCTCCACATTCTAACCTCTACTTTCTACCAACTACATTCTACCTTCTACATTTAACTTTCCACATTTTACCCTCTACTTTCTACCAACTACATTCTACCTTCTACATTTAACTTTCCACATTCTACCCTCTACTTTCTACCAACTACATTCTACCATCTACATTCAACCATCTACATTCTACCATCTACATTCTACCTTCTACTTTCTACCATCTACATTCAACCATCTACATTTTACTTCAACATTCTACCATCTACATTCCACCATCTACATTCTACCTTCTACATTCTACCATCTACATTATACCTTCCACATTTAACCTTCCACATTCTACCTTCTAAAATCTACCATCTACATTCTACCATCTAAATTCTACCATCCACACTCTACATTCTACCTTCTACATTCTACCATCTACATTCTACCATCTACATTTCACCTTCTACATTCTACCATCTACATTCTACCTTCTACATTCTACCTTCTACATTCTACCTTCTACATTCTACCATCTACATTCTACCATCAACATTCTACCATCAACATTCTACATTCTACCATCTACATTCTACCATCTACATTTCACCTTCTACATTCTACCATCTACATTCTACCTTCTACATTCTACCTTCTACATTCTACCTTCTACATTCTACCATCTACATTCTACCATCAACATTCTACCATCAACATTCTACATTCTACCATCTACATTCTACCTTCTACATTTAACTTTCCACATTTTACCCTCTACTTTCTACCAACTACATTCTACCTTCTACATTTACCCTTCCACATTCTACCCTCTACTTTCTACCAACTACATTCTACCATCTACATTCTACCTTCTACTTTCTACCATCTACATTCAACCATTTACATTTTACTTCAACATTCTACCATCTACATTCTACCATCTACATTCTACCATCTACATTCTACCTTCTACATTCTACCATCTACATTCTACCATCTACATTATACCTTCCACATTTAACCTTCCACATTTAACCTTCCACATTCTACCTTCTAAAATCTACCATCTACATTCTACCATCTACATTCTACCATCAACATTCTACATTCTACCTTCTACATTCTACCATCTACATTCTACCATCTACATTCTACCATCTACATTCTACCTTCTACATTCTACCTTCTACATTCTACCATCTACATTCTACCATCAACATTCTACCATCAACATTCTACATTCTACCATCTACATTCTACCATCAACATTCTACCATCAACATTCTACCTTCTACATTCTACCATCAACATTCTACATTCTACCTTCTACATTCAACCATCTACATTCTACATTCTACCTTCTACATTTAACCTTCCACATTCTACCATCTACATTCTACCATCTACATTCTACCTTCTACATTCAACCATCTACATTCTATTATCTACATTCTACCATCTACATTCTATCTTCTACATTCTACCATCTACATTCTACCATCTACATTCAACTAACTACATTCAACCATATAAATTCTACCATCTACATTCAACCATCTACATATTACCTTCAAAATTCTACCATCTACATTCTACCATCTACATTGTACCATCTACATTCTACATTCTACCATCTAAATTCTACCTACTACATTCTGCCATCTACATTCAACTAACTCCATTCTACTATCTACATTCTACCATCTACATTCTACCATTTACATTCAACCATTTACATTCTACCATCAACATTCTACCTTCTACATTCAACCATCTACATTCTACCATCTACATTCAACGAACTACATTCTACCTTCTACATTCTACCATCTACATTCAACGAACTACATTCTACCTTCTACATTCTACCATCTACATTCTACCATCTACATTCTACCTTCTACATTCTACCATCTACATTCTACCTTCTACATTCTACCATCAACATTCTACCTTCTACATTCTACCATCTACATTCTACCATCAACATTCTACCATCAACATTCTACCTTCTACATTTAACTTTCCACATTTTACCCTCTACTTTCTACCAACTACATTCTACCTTCTACATTTAACCTTCCACATTTTACCCTCTACTTTCTACCAACTACATTCTACCTTCTACATTTAACCTTCCACATTCTACCCTCTACTTTCTACCAACTACATTCTACCATCTACATTCAACCATCTACATTCTACCATCTACATTCTACCTTCTACTTTCTACCATCTACATTCAACCATCTACATTTTACTTCAACATTCTACCATCTACATTCTACCATCTACATTCTACCTTCTACTTTCTACCATCTACATTCAACCATCTACATTTTACTTCTACATTCTACCATCTACATTCAACCATCTACATTCTTTCTTCTACATTCAACTTTCTACATTCTACCTTCTACATTCTACCATCTACGTTCTTTCATCTACATTCTACCATCTACATTCAACCATCTACATTTTATCATCTACCATCTACATTCTACCATCTACATTCTACCATCAACATTCTACCTTCTACATTCAACTTTCTACATTCTACCTTCTACATTCTACTATCTACATCCTACCATCTACATTCTACCTTCTACATTCTACCATCTACATTTCACCATCAACATTCAACCATCTACATTCTTCCTTCTACATTCAACTTTCTACATTCTACCATCTACATTCTTTTATCTACATTCTACCATCTACATTCAACCATCTACATTTTATCATCTACCATCTACATTCTACCATCTACATTCTACCATCTACATTTTACCATCTACTTTCTACCATCTACATTTTACCATCTACATTCTACTATCTATATTCTACCATCTACATTCAACCTTCAACATTCTACCTTCTACATTCTACCATCTACATTCTACCTTCAACATTCTACCATCTACATTCTACCTTCTACTGTACATGTAACCTTCCACATTCTACCTTCTACATTCTACCAACTACATTCTACCATCTACATTCTACCATCTACATTCTACCTTCTACATTCTACCATCTACATTCAACCATCTACATTCTTTCTTCTACATTCAACCATCTATATTCTACCTTCTACATTCTACCTTCTACATTGTACCATCTACATTCTACCTTGTACATTCTACCATCTACATTCTACCATCTATATTCTACCATCTACATTCTAACTTCTACATTCTACCTTATACATTCTACCATCTACATTCTACCTTCTACATTCTACCATCTACATCCTACCTTCTACATTCCAGCTTATACATTTTACCATCTATATTCTACCATCTACAATCAACCATCTATATTCTACCATCTACAATCAACCATCTATATTCTACCATCTACATTCAACCATCTACATTCTACCATCTACATTCTACCGTCTACATTCTACCATCTACATTCTACCATCTACATTCTACCTTCTACATTCTACCATCTACATTCTACATTCTATCTTCAACATTCTGCCTCCTACATTCAACCTTCAACATTCTACCATCTACATTCTACCTTCTACTGTACATGTAACCTTCCAAATTCTACCTTCTACATTCTATCCAACTACATTCTGCCATCTACATTCAACCATATACATTCTACCATCTACATTCTACCTTCTACATTCTACCATCTACATTCAACCATCTACATTCTACCATCTACATTATTCCTTCTACATTTAACCATCTACATTCTACTATCTACATTCTACCTTCTACAATCTGCCATCTACATTCTACCATCTACATTCTACATTCAACTTTCTACATTCTACCTTCTACCTTCTACTATCTACATCCTACCATCTACATTCTTCCTTCTACATTCAACCATCTACATTCTACCATCTACACTCTACCATCTACATTTCACCATCTACATTCAACCATCTACATTCTACCTTCTACATTCTACCATCTACATTCTTTCATCTACATTCTACCATCTACATTCTACCTTCTACATTCTTCCATCTACATTCTACCATCTACATTCAACGAACTACATTCAACCATCTACATTCTTTCATCTACATTCAACCATCTACATTCTACCTTCCACATTCTACCATCTACATTCAACCATCTACATTTTACCTTCAACATTCTACCATCTACATTCTACCATCAACATTCTACCATCTACATTCTACCATCTACATTCTACATTGTACCATCTCCATTCTACCTTCTACATTCTTCCATCTACTGTACATTCTACCTTATACATTCTACCATCTACATTCAACCATCTACATTCTACCATCTACATTCTACCTTCTACATTCTGCCTTCAACATTCTACCTTCTACATTCAACCTTCAGCATTCTACCTTCTACATTCTACCATCTACATTCTACCTTCAACATTATACCTTCTACATTCTACCATCTACATTCAACCATCTACATTTTACCTTCAACATTCTACCATCTACATTCTACCATCTACATTCTACCTTCTACATTTAACCTTCCACATTCTACCCTCTACTTTCTACCAACTACATTCTACCTTCTACATTTAACCATCTACATTCTTCCTTCTACATTTAACCTTCCACATTCTACCCTCTACTTTCTACCAACTACATTCTACCTTCTCCATTTAACTTTCCACATTCTACCCTCTACTTTCTACCAACTACATTCTACCTTCTACATTTAACCCTCCACATTCTAACCTCTACTTTCTACCAACTACATTCTACCTTCTACATTTAACTTTCCACATTTTACCCTCTACTTTCTACCAACTACATTCTACCTTCTACATTTAACTTTCCACATTCTACCCTCTACTTTCTACCAACTACATTCTACCATCTACATTCAACCATCTACATTCTACCATCTACATTCTACCTTCTACTTTCTACCATCTACATTCAACCATCTACATTTTACTTCAACATTCTACCATCTACATTCCACCATCTACATTCTACCTTCTACATTCTACCATCTACATTATACCTTCCACATTTAACCTTCCACATTCTACCTTCTAAAATCTACCATCTACATTCTACCATCTAAATTCTACCATCCACACTCTACATTCTACCTTCTACATTCTACCATCTACATTCTACCATCTACATTTCACCTTCTACATTCTACCATCTACATTCTACCTTCTACATTCTACCTTCTACATTCTACCTTCTACATTCTACCATCTACATTCTACCATCAACATTCTACCATCAACATTCTACATTCTACCATCTACATTCTACCATCTACATTTCACCTTCTACATTCTACCATCTACATTCTACCTTCTACATTCTACCTTCTACATTCTACCTTCTACATTCTACCATCTACATTCTACCATCAACATTCTACCATCAACATTCTACATTCTACCATCTACATTCTACCTTCTACATTTAACTTTCCACATTTTACCCTCTACTTTCTACCAACTACATTCTACCTTCTACATTTACCCTTCCACATTCTACCCTCTACTTTCTACCAACTACATTCTACCATCTACATTCTACCTTCTACTTTCTACCATCTACATTCAACCATTTACATTTTACTTCAACATTCTACCATCTACATTCTACCATCTACATTCTACCATCTACATTCTACCTTCTACATTCTACCATCTACATTCTACCATCTACATTATACCTTCCACATTTAACCTTCCACATTTAACCTTCCACATTCTACCTTCTAAAATCTACCATCTACATTCTACCATCTACATTCTACCATCAACATTCTACATTCTACCTTCTACATTCTACCATCTACATTCTACCATCTACATTCTACCATCTACATTCTACCTTCTACATTCTACCTTCTACATTCTACCATCTACATTCTACCATCAACATTCTACCATCAACATTCTACATTCTACCATCTACATTCTACCATCAACATTCTACCATCAACATTCTACCTTCTACATTCTACCATCAACATTCTACATTCTACCTTCTACATTCAACCATCTACATTCTACATTCTACCTTCTACATTTAACCTTCCACATTCTACCATCTACATTCTACCATCTACATTCTACCTTCTACATTCAACCATCTACATTCTATTATCTACATTCTACCATCTACATTCTATCTTCTACATTCTACCATCTACATTCTACCATCTACATTCAACTAACTACATTCAACCATATAAATTCTACCATCTACATTCAACCATCTACATATTACCTTCAAAATTCTACCATCTACATTCTACCATCTACATTGTACCATCTACATTCTACATTCTACCATCTAAATTCTACCTACTACATTCTGCCATCTACATTCAACTAACTCCATTCTACTATCTACATTCTACCATCTACATTCTACCATTTACATTCAACCATTTACATTCTACCATCAACATTCTACCTTCTACATTCAACCATCTACATTCTACCATCTACATTCAACGAACTACATTCTACCTTCTACATTCTACCATCTACATTCAACGAACTACATTCTACCTTCTACATTCTACCATCTACATTCTACCATCTACATTCTACCTTCTACATTCTACCATCTACATTCTACCTTCTACATTCTACCATCAACATTCTACCTTCTACATTCTACCATCTACATTCTACCATCAACATTCTACCATCAACATTCTACCTTCTACATTTAACTTTCCACATTTTACCCTCTACTTTCTACCAACTACATTCTACCTTCTACATTTAACCTTCCACATTTTACCCTCTACTTTCTACCAACTACATTCTACCTTCTACATTTAACCTTCCACATTCTACCCTCTACTTTCTACCAACTACATTCTACCATCTACATTCAACCATCTACATTCTACCATCTACATTCTACCTTCTACTTTCTACCATCTACATTCAACCATCTACATTTTACTTCAACATTCTACCATCTACATTCTACCATCTACATTCTACCTTCTACTTTCTACCATCTACATTCAACCATCTACATTTTACTTCTACATTCTACCATCTACATTCAACCATCTACATTCTTTCTTCTACATTCAACCATCTATATTCTACCTTCTACATTCTACCTTCTACATTGTACCATCTACATTCTACCTTGTACATTCTACCATCTACATTCTACCATCTATATTCTACCATCTACATTCTACCTTCTACATTCTACCTTATACATTCTACCATCTACATTCTACCTTCTACATTCTACCATCTACATCCTACCTTCTACATTCCAGCTTATACATTTTACCATCTATATTCTACCATCTACAATCAACCATCTATATTCTACCATCTACAATCAACCATCTATATTCTACCATCTACATTCAACCATCTACATTCTACCATCTACATTCTACCGTCTACATTCTACCATCTACATTCTACCATCTACATTCTACCTTCTACATTCTACCATCTACATTCTACATTCTATCTTCAACATTCTGCCTCCTACATTCAACCTTCAACATTCTACCATCTACATTCTACCTTCTACTGTACATGTAACCTTCCAAATTCTACCTTCTACATTCTATCCAACTACATTCTGCCATCTACATTCAACCATATACATTCTACCATCTACATTCTACCTTCTACATTCTACCATCTACATTCAACCATCTACATTCTACCATCTACATTATTCCTTCTACATTTAACCATCTACATTCTACTATCTACATTCTACCTTCTACAATCTGCCATCTACATTCTACCATCTACATTCTACATTCAACTTTCTACATTCTACCTTCTACCTTCTACTATCTACATCCTACCATCTACATTCTTCCTTCTACATTCAACCATCTACATTCTACCATCTACACTCTACCATCTACATTTCACCATCTACATTCAACCATCTACATTCTACCTTCTACATTCTACCATCTACATTCTTTCATCTACATTCTACCATCTACATTCTACCTTCTACATTCTTCCATCTACATTCTACCATCTACATTCAACGAACTACATTCAACCATCTACATTCTACCATCTACATTCAACCATCTACATTCTACCTTCCACATTCTACCATCTACATTCAACCATCTACATTTTACCTTCAACATTCTACCATCTACATTCTACCATCAACATTCTACCATCTACATTCTACCATCTACATTCTACATTGTACCATCTCCATTCTACCTTCTACATTCTTCCATCTACATTCTTCCATCTACTGTACATTCTACCTTATACATTCTACCATCTACATTCAACCATCTACATTCTACCATCTACATTCTACCTTCTACATTCTGCCTTCAACATTCTACCTTCTACATTCAACCTTCAGCATTCTACCTTCTACATTCTACCATCTACATTCTACCTTCAACATTATACCTTCTACATTCTACCATCTACATTCAACCATCTACATTTTACCTTCAACATTCTACCATCTACATTCTACCATCTACATTCTACCTTCTACATTTAACCTTCCACATTCTACCCTCTACTTTCTACCAACTACATTCTACCTTCTACATTTAACCATCTACATTCTTCCTTCTACATTTAACCTTCCACATTCTACCCTCTACTTTCTACCAACTACATTCTACCTTCTCCATTTAACTTTCCACATTCTACCCTCTACTTTCTACCAACTACATTCTACCTTCTACATTTAACCCTCCACATTCTAACCTCTACTTTCTACCAACTACATTCTACCTTCTACATTTAACTTTCCACATTTTACCCTCTACTTTCTACCAACTACATTCTACCTTCTACATTTAACTTTCCACATTCTACCCTCTACTTTCTACCAACTACATTCTACCATCTACATTCAACCATCTACATTCTACCATCTACATTCTACCTTCTACTTTCTACCATCTACATTCAACCATCTACATTTTACTTCAACATTCTACCATCTACATTCCACCATCTACATTCTACCTTCTACATTCTACCATCTACATTATACCTTCCACATTTAACCTTCCACATTCTACCTTCTAAAATCTACCATCTACATTCTACCATCTAAATTCTACCATCCACACTCTACATTCTACCTTCTACATTCTACCATCTACATTCTACCATCTACATTTCACCTTCTACATTCTACCATCTACATTCTACCTTCTACATTCTACCTTCTACATTCTACCTTCTACATTCTACCATCTACATTCTACCATCAACATTCTACCATCAACATTCTACATTCTACCATCTACATTCTACCATCTACATTTCACCTTCTACATTCTACCATCTACATTCTACCTTCTACATTCTACCTTCTACATTCTACCTTCTACATTCTACCATCTACATTCTACCATCAACATTCTACCATCAACATTCTACATTCTACCATCTACATTCTACCTTCTACATTTAACTTTCCACATTTTACCCTCTACTTTCTACCAACTACATTCTACCTTCTACATTTACCCTTCCACATTCTACCCTCTACTTTCTACCAACTACATTCTACCATCTACATTCTACCTTCTACTTTCTACCATCTACATTCAACCATTTACATTTTACTTCAACATTCTACCATCTACATTCTACCATCTACATTCTACCATCTACATTCTACCTTCTACATTCTACCATCTACATTCTACCATCTACATTATACCTTCCACATTTAACCTTCCACATTTAACCTTCCACATTCTACCTTCTAAAATCTACCATCTACATTCTACCATCTACATTCTACCATCAACATTCTACATTCTACCTTCTACATTCTACCATCTACATTCTACCATCTACATTCTACCATCTACATTCTACCTTCTACATTCTACCTTCTACATTCTACCATCTACATTCTACCATCAACATTCTACCATCAACATTCTACATTCTACCATCTACATTCTACCATCAACATTCTACCATCAACATTCTACCTTCTACATTCTACCATCAACATTCTACATTCTACCTTCTACATTCAACCATCTACATTCTACATTCTACCTTCTACATTTAACCTTCCACATTCTACCATCTACATTCTACCATCTACATTCTACCTTCTACATTCAACCATCTACATTCTATTATCTACATTCTACCATCTACATTCTATCTTCTACATTCTACCATCTACATTCTACCATCTACATTCAACTAACTACATTCAACCATATAAATTCTACCATCTACATTCAACCATCTACATATTACCTTCAAAATTCTACCATCTACATTCTACCATCTACATTGTACCATCTACATTCTACATTCTACCATCTAAATTCTACCTACTACATTCTGCCATCTACATTCAACTAACTCCATTCTACTATCTACATTCTACCATCTACATTCTACCATTTACATTCAACCATTTACATTCTACCATCAACATTCTACCTTCTACATTCAACCATCTACATTCTACCATCTACATTCAACGAACTACATTCTACCTTCTACATTCTACCATCTACATTCAACGAACTACATTCTACCTTCTACATTCTACCATCTACATTCTACCATCTACATTCTACCTTCTACATTCTACCATCTACATTCTACCTTCTACATTCTACCATCAACATTCTACCTTCTACATTCTACCATCTACATTCTACCATCAACATTCTACCATCAACATTCTACCTTCTACATTTAACTTTCCACATTTTACCCTCTACTTTCTACCAACTACATTCTACCTTCTACATTTAACCTTCCACATTTTACCCTCTACTTTCTACCAACTACATTCTACCTTCTACATTTAACCTTCCACATTCTACCCTCTACTTTCTACCAACTACATTCTACCATCTACATTCAACCATCTACATTCTACCATCTACATTCTACCTTCTACTTTCTACCATCTACATTCAACCATCTACATTTTACTTCAACATTCTACCATCTACATTCTACCATCTACATTCTACCTTCTACTTTCTACCATCTACATTCAACCATCTACATTTTACTTCTACATTCTACCATCTACATTCAACCATCTACATTCTTTCTTCTACATTCAACCATCTATATTCTACCTTCTACATTCTACCTTCTACATTGTACCATCTACATTCTACCTTGTACATTCTACCATCTACATTCTACCATCTATATTCTACCATCTACATTCTACCTTCTACATTCTACCTTATACATTCTACCATCTACATTCTACCTTCTACATTCTACCATCTACATCCTACCTTCTACATTCCAGCTTATACATTTTACCATCTATATTCTACCATCTACAATCAACCATCTATATTCTACCATCTACAATCAACCATCTATATTCTACCATCTACATTCAACCATCTACATTCTACCATCTACATTCTACCGTCTACATTCTACCATCTACATTCTACCATCTACATTCTACCTTCTACATTCTACCATCTACATTCTACATTCTATCTTCAACATTCTGCCTCCTACATTCAACCTTCAACATTCTACCATCTACATTCTACCTTCTACTGTACATGTAACCTTCCAAATTCTACCTTCTACATTCTATCCAACTACATTCTGCCATCTACATTCAACCATATACATTCTACCATCTACATTCTACCTTCTACATTCTACCATCTACATTCAACCATCTACATTCTACCATCTACATTATTCCTTCTACATTTAACCATCTACATTCTACTATCTACATTCTACCTTCTACAATCTGCCATCTACATTCTACCATCTACATTCTACATTCAACTTTCTACATTCTACCTTCTACCTTCTACTATCTACATCCTACCATCTACATTCTTCCTTCTACATTCAACCATCTACATTCTACCATCTACACTCTACCATCTACATTTCACCATCTACATTCAACCATCTACATTCTACCTTCTACATTCTACCATCTACATTCTTTCATCTACATTCTACCATCTACATTCTACCTTCTACATTCTTCCATCTACATTCTACCATCTACATTCAACGAACTACATTCAACCATCTACATTCTACCATCTACATTCAACCATCTACATTCTACCTTCCACATTCTACCATCTACATTCAACCATCTACATTTTACCTTCAACATTCTACCATCTACATTCTACCATCAACATTCTACCATCTACATTCTACCATCTACATTCTACATTGTACCATCTCCATTCTACCTTCTACATTCTTCCATCTACTGTACATTCTACCTTATACATTCTACCATCTACATTCAACCATCTACATTCTACCATCTACATTCTACCTTCTACATTCTGCCTTCAACATTCTACCTTCTACATTCAACCTTCAGCATTCTACCTTCTACATTCTACCATCTACATTCTACCTTCAACATTATACCTTCTACATTCTACCATCTACATTCAACCATCTACATTTTACCTTCAACATTCTACCATCTACATTCTACCATCTACATTCTACCTTCTACATTTAACCTTCCACATTCTACCCTCTACTTTCTACCAACTACATTCTACCTTCTACATTTAACCATCTACATTCTTCCTTCTACATTTAACCTTCCACATTCTACCCTCTACTTTCTACCAACTAAATTCTACCTTCTCCATTTAACTTTCCACATTCTACCCTCTACTTTCTACCAACTACATTCTACCTTCTACATTTAACCCTCCACATTCTAACCTCTACTTTCTACCAACTACATTCTACCTTCTACATTTAACTTTCCACATTTTACCCTCTACTTTCTACCAACTACATTCTACCTTCTACATTTAACTTTCCACATTCTACCCTCTACTTTCTACCAACTACATTCTACCATCTACATTCAACCATCTACATTCTACCATCTACATTCTACCTTCTACTTTCTACCATCTACATTCAACCATCTACATTTTACTTCAACATTCTACCATCTACATTCCACCATCTACATTCTACCTTCTACATTCTACCATCTACATTATACCTTCCACATTTAACCTTCCACATTCTACCTTCTAAAATCTACCATCTACATTCTACCATCTAAATTCTACCATCAACACTCTACATTCTACCTTCTACATTCTACCATCTACATTCTACCATCTACATTTCACCTTCTACATTCTACCATCTACATTCTACCTTCTACATTCTACCTTCTACATTCTACCTTCTACATTCTACCATCTACATTCTACCATCAACATTCTACCATCAACATTCTACATTCTACCATCTACATTCTACCTTCTACATTTAACTTTCCACATTTTACCCTCTACTTTCTACCAACTACATTCTACCTTCTACATTTACCCTTCCACATTCTACCCTCTACTTTCTACCAACTACATTCTACCATCTACATTCTACCTTCTACTTTCTACCATCTACATTCAACCATCTACATTTTACTTCAACATTCTACCATCTACATTCTACCATCTACATTCTACCATCTACATTCTACCTTCTACATTCTACCATCTACATTCTACCATCTACATTATACCTTCCACATTTAACCTTCCACATTTAACCTTCCACATTCTACCTTCTAAAATCTACCATCTACATTCTACCATCTACATTCTACCATCAACATTCTACATTCTACCTTCTACATTCTACCATCTACATTCTACCATCTACATTCTACCATCTACATTCTACCTTCTACATTCTACCTTCTACATTCTACCATCTACATTCTACCATCAACATTCTACCATCAACATTCTACATTCTACCATCTACATTCTACCATCAACATTCTACCATCAACATTCTACCTTCTACATTCTACCATCAACATTCTACATTCTACCTTCTACATTCAACCATCTACATTCTACATTCTACCTTCTACATTTAACCTTCCACATTCTACCATCTACATTCTACCATCTACATTCTACCTTCTACATTCAACCATCTACATTCTATTATCTACATTCTACCATCTACATTCTATCTTCTACATTCTACCATCTACATTCTACCATCTACATTCAACTAACTACATTCAACCATATAAATTCTACCATCTACATTCAACCATCTACATATTACCTTCAAAATTCTACCATCTACATTCTACCATCTACATTGTACCATCTACATTCTACATTCTACCATCTAAATTCTACCTACTACATTCTGCCATCTACATTCAACTAACTCCATTCTACTATCTACATTCTACCATCTACATTCTACCATTTACATTCAACCATTTACATTCTACCATCAACATTCTACCTTCTACATTCAACCATCTACATTCTACCATCTACATTCAACGAACTACATTCTACCTTCTACATTCTACCATCTACATTCAACGAACTACATTCTACCTTCTACATTCTACCATCTACATTCTACCATCTACATTCTACCTTCTACATTCTACCATCTACATTCTACCTTCTACATTCTACCATCAACATTCTACCTTCTACATTCTACCATCTACATTCTACCATCAACATTCTACCATCAACATTCTACCTTCTACATTTAACTTTCCACATTTTACCCTCTACTTTCTACCAACTACATTCTACCTTCTACATTTAACCTTCCACATTTTACCCTCTACTTTCTACCAACTACATTCTACCTTCTACATTTAACCTTCCACATTCTACCCTCTACTTTCTACCAACTACATTCTACCATCTACATTCAACCATCTACATTCTACCATCTACATTCTACCTTCTACTTTCTACCATCTACATTCAACCATCTACATTTTACTTCAACATTCTACCATCTACATTCTACCATCTACATTCTACCTTCTACTTTCTACCATCTACATTCAACCATCTACATTTTACTTCAACATTCTACCATCTACATTCTACCATCTACATTCTACCATCAACATTCTACATTCTACCTTCTACATTCTACCATCTACATTCTACCATCTACATTCTACCTTCTACATTCTACCATCTACATTCTACCATCTACATTCTACCTTCTACATTCTACCATCAACATTCTACATTCTACCATCTACATTCTACAATCAACATTCTACCATCAACATTCTACCATCAACATTCTACCTTCTACATTCTACCATCAACATTCTACATTCTACCTTCTACATTCAACCATCTACATTCTACATTCTACCTTCTACATTTAACCTTCCACATTCTACCATCTACATTCAACGAACTACATTCTACCTTCTACATTCTACCATCTACATTCTACCTTCTACATTCTACCATCTACATTCAACGAAATACATTCTACCTTCTACATTTAACCTTCCACATTCTACCATCTACATTCTACCATCTACATTCAACCATCTACATTCTACCATCTACATTCAACGAACTACATTCAACCATCTACATTCTACCATCTACATTCAACGAACTACATTCTACCATCTACATTCTACCATTTACATTCTACCTTCTACATTCTACCATCTACATTCTACCTTCTACATTCTACCATCAACATTCTACCTTCTACATTCTACCATCTACATTCTACCATCAACATTCTACCATCAACATTCTACCTTCTACATTTAACTTTCCACATTTTACCCTCTACTTTCTACCAACTACATTCTACCTTCTACATTTAACCTTCCACATTCTACCCTCTACTTTCTACCAACTACATTCTACCATCTACATTCAACCATCTACATTCTACCATCTACATTCTACCTTCTACTTTCTACCATCTACATTCAACCATCTACATTTTACTTCAACATTCTACCATCTACATTCTACCATCTACATTCTACCTTCTACTTTCTACCATCTACATTCAACCATCTACATTTTACTTCAACATTCTACCATCTACATTCTACCATCTACATTCTACCATCAACATTCTACATTCTACCTTCTACATTCTACCATCTACATTCTACCTTCTACATTCTACCATCTACATTCTACCATCTACATTCTACCTTCTACATTCTACCATCAACATTCTACATTCTACCATCTACATTCTACCATCAACATTCTACCATCAACATTCTACCATCAACATTCTACCTTCTACATTCTACCATCAACATTCTACATTCTACCTTCTACATTCAACCATCTACATTCTACATTCTACCTTCTACATTTAACCTTCCACATTCTACCATCTACATTCTACCATCTACATTCAACCATCTACATTCTATTTTCTACATTCTACCATCTACATTCTACCTTCTACATTCTACCATCTACATTCTACCTTCTACATTCTACCATCTACATTCTACCATCTACATTCAACTAACTACATTCAACCATATAAATTCTACCATCTACATTCAACCATCTACATTTTACCTTCAAAATTCTACCATCTACATTGTACCATCTACATTCTACATTCTACCATCTAAATTCTACCTTCTACATTCTACCATCTACTGTACATTCAACTAACTACATTCTACTATCTACATTCTACCATCTACATTCTACCATTTACATTCAACCATTTACATTCTACCATCAACATTCTACATTCAACCATCTACATTCAACCATCTACATTCTACCTTCTACATTTAACCTTCCACATTCTACCCTCTACTTTCTACCAACTACATTCTACCATCTACATTCAACCATCTACATTATACCATCTACATTCTACCTTCTACATTCTACCATCTACATTCTACCATCTACATTCTACCTTCTACATTCTACCATCTACATTCTACCTTCTACATTCTACCTTCTACATTCTACCTTCTACATTCTACCATCTACATTCTACCATCAACATTCTACCATCAACATTCTACATTCTACCATCTACATTCTACCATCAACATTCTACCTTCTACATTTAACTTTCCACATTTTACCCTCTACTTTCTACCAACTACATTCTACCTTCTACATTTAACCTTTCACATTCTACCCTCTACTTTCTACCAACTACATTCTACCATCTACATTCTACCTTCTACTTTCTACCATCTACATTCAACCATCTACATTTTACTTCAACATTCTACCATCTACATTCTACCATCTACATTCTACCATCTACATTCTACCTTCTACATTCTACCATCTACATTATACCTTCCACATTTAACCTTCCACATTTAACCTTCCACATTTAACCTTCCACATTCTACCTTCTAAAATCTACCATCTACATTCTACCATCTACATTCTACCATCAACATTCTACATTCTACCTTCTACATTCTACCATCTACATTCTACCATCTACATTCTACCATCTACATTCTACCTTCTACATTCTACCTTCTACATTCTACCATCTACATTCTACATTGTACCATCTCCATTCTACCTTCTACATTCTTCCATCTACTGTACATTCTACCTTATACATTCTACCATCTACATTCAACCATCTACATTCTACCATCTACATTCTACCTTCTACATTCTGCCTTCAACATTCTACCATCTACATTCAACCTTCAGCATCCTACCTTCTACATTCTACCATCTACATTCTACCTTCAACATTATACCTTCTACATTCTACCATCTACATTCAACCATCTACATTTTACCTTCAACATTCTACCATCTACATTCTACCATCTACATTCTACCTTCTACATTTAACCTTCCACATTCTACCCTCTACTTTCTACCAACTACATTCTACCTTCTACATTTAACCATCTACATTCTTCCTTCTACATTTAACCTTCCACATTCTACCCTCTACTTTCAACCAACTACATTCTACCTTCTCCATTTAACTTTCCACATTCTACCCTCTACTTTCTACCAACTACATTCTACCTTCTACATTTAACCCTCCACATTATAACCTCTACTTTCTACCAACTACATTCTACCTTCTACATTTAACTTTCCACATTTTACCTTCTACTTTCTACCAACTACATTCTACCTTCTACATTTAACCTTCCACATTCTACCCTCTACTTTCTACCAACTACATTCTACCATCTACATTCAACCATCTACATTCTACCATCTACATTCTACCTTCTACTTTCTACCATCTACATTCAACCATCTACATTTTACTTCAACATTCTACCATCTACATTCTAACATCTACATTCTACCATCTACATTCTACCTTCTACATTCTACCATCTACATTATACCTTCCACATTTAACCTTCCACATTTAACCTTCCACATTCTACCTTCTAAAATCTACCATCTACATTCTACCATCTACATTCTACCATCAACACTCTACATTCTACCTTCTACATTCTACCATCTACATTCTACCATCTACATTCTACCTTCTACATTCTACCATCTACATTCTACCTTCTACATTCTACCTTCTACATTCTACCTTCTACATTCTACCATCTACATTCTACCATCAACATTCTACCATCAACATTCTACATTCTACCATCTACATTCTACCATCAACATTCTACCTTCTACATTTAACTTTCCACATTTTACCCTCTACTTTCTACCAACTACATTCTACCTTCTACATTTAACCTTTCACATTCTACCCTCTACTTTCTACCAACTACATTCTACCATCTACATTCTACCTTCTACTTTCTACCATCTACATTCAACCATCTACATTTTACTTCAACATTCTACCATCTACATTCTACCATCTACATTCTACCATCTACATTCTACCTTCTACATTCTACCATCTACATTATACCTTCCACATTTAACCTTCCACATTTAACCTTCCACATTTAACCTTCCACATTCTACCTTCTAAAATCTACCATCTACATTCTACCATCTACATTCTACCATCAACATTCTACATTCTACCTTCTACATTCTACCATCTACATTCTACCATCTACATTCTACCTTCTACATTCTACCTTCTACATTCTACCATCAACATTCTACCATCAACATTCTACCTTCTACATTCTACCATCTACATTCTACCATCAACATTCTACCATCAACATTCTACATTCTACCATCAACATTCTACATTCTACCTTCTACATTCAACCATCTACATTCTACATTCTACCTTCTACATTTAACCTTCCACATTCTACCATCTACATTCTACCTTCTACATTCAACCATCTACATTCTATTATCTACATTCTACCATCTACATTCTACCTTCTACATTCTACCATCTACATTCTACCATCTACATTCAACTAACTACATTCAACCATATAAATTCTACCTTCCACATTCTACCATCTACATTCTACCATCTACATTCTACCTTCTACATTCTTCCATCTACATTCTACCTTCTACATTCTTCCTTCTACATTTTACCATCTACATTCTACCATCAACATTCTACATTCAACTTTCTACATTCTACCTTCTACATTCTACTATCTACATCCTACCATCTACATTCTACCTTCTACATTCAACCATCTACATTCTACCATCTACATTTCACCATCTACATTCAACCATCTACATTCTACCTTCTACATTCAACTTTCTACATTCTACCTTCTACATTCTACCATCTACGTTCTTTCATCTACATTCTACCATCTACATTCAACCATCTACATTTTATCATCTACCATCTACATTCTACCATCTACATTCTACCATCAACATTCTACCTTCTACATTCAACTTTCTACATTCTACCTTCTACATTCTACCATCTACATTTCACCATCAACATTCAACCATCTACATTCTTCCTTCTACATTCAACTTTCTACATTCTACCATCTACATTCTTTTATCTACATTCTACCATCTACATTCAACCATCTACATTTTATCATCTACCATCTACATTCTACCATCTACATTCTACCATCTACATTTTACCATCTACTTTCTACCATCTACATTTTACCATCTACATTCTACTATCTATATTCTACCATCTACATTCAACCTTCAACATTCTACCTTCTACATTCTACCATCTACATTCTACCTTCAACATTCTACCATCTACATTCTACCTTCTACTGTACATGTAACCTTCCACATTCTACCTTCTACATTCTACCAACTACATTCTACCATCTACATTCTACCATCTACATTCTACCTTCTACATTCTACCATCTACATTCAACCATCTACATTCTTTCTTCTACATTCAACCATCTATATTCTACCTTCTACATTCTACCTTCTACATTGTACCATCTACATTCTACCTTGTACATTCTACCATCTACATTCTACCATCTATATTCTACCATCTACATTCTACCTTATACATTCTACCATCTACATTCAACCATATACATTCTACCATCTACATTCTACCTTCTACATTCTACCATCTACATTCAACCATCTACATTCTACCATCTACATTCTTCCTTCTACATTCAACCATCTACATTCTACCATCTACATTTTACCTTCAACATTCTACCATCTACATTCTACCATCTACATTTTACCATCTACATTCTACCATCTTTATTCTGCCTTCTACATTCAACCTTCTACATTCTACCTTCTACATTCAACCTTCTACATTCTACCATCTACATTCTACATTCAACTTTCTACATTCTACCTTCTACATTCTACTATATACATTCTACCGTCTACATTCTACCTTCTACATTCAACCATCTACATTCTACCATCTACATTCAACCATCTACATTCTACCATCTACATTCAACTTTCTACTTAATACATTCTACCGTCTACATTCAACCATCTACATTCTCATCTACATTTCACTATCTACATTCTACCTTCTACAATTTACCATCTACATTCTACCTTCAAAATTCTGCCTTCTACATTCAACCTTCAACATTCTACCTTCTACATTCTACCATCTACATTCTACCTTCAACATTCTACCATCTACATTCTACCTTCTACTGTACATTTAACCTTCCACATTCTACCTTCTACATTCTACCAACTACATTCTACCATCTACATTCAGCCATCTACATTCTACCTTTTACATTCTACCATCTACATTCTACCATCTACATTCTTCCTTTTACATTCAACCATCTACATTCTACTATCTACATTCTACCATCTACATTCTACCATCTACATTTTACCTTCAACATTCTACCATCTACATTCTACCATCTACATTTTACCATCTACATTCTACCATCTTTATTCTGCCTTCTACATTCTACATTCTACCATCTACATTCTACCTTCTACATTCTACTATCTACATTCTGCCGTCTACATTCTACCTTCTACATTCAACCATCTACATTCTACCTTCTACATTCAACCATCTACATTCTACCTTCTACATTCAACCATCTACATTCTACCATCTACATTTAACTTTCTACATTCTACTTAATACATTCTACTATCTACATTCTACCATCTACATTCAACTATCTACATTCTCATCTACATTTCACTATCTACATTCTACCTTCTACATTGTACCATCTACATTCTACCATCTTTGTTATGCCTTCTACATTCAACCTTCTACATTCTACCATCTACATTCTACTATCTACATTCTACCGTCTACATTCTACCTTCTACATTCAACCATCTACATTCTACCATCTACATTCAACCATCTACATTCAACTTTCTACATTCTACTTAATACATTCTACTATCTACATTCTACCGTCTACATTCTACATTCAACCATCTACATTCTCATCTACATTTCACTATCTACATTCTACCTTCTACATTCTACCATCTACATTCTACCTTCAACATTCTGCCTCCTACATTCAACCTTCAACATTCTACCTTCTACATTCTACCATCTACAGGGGTTGGACAAAATAACTGAAACACCTGTCATTTTAGTGTGGGAGGTTTCATGGCTAAATTGGACCAGTCTGGTGGCCAATCTTTATTAATTGCACATTGCACCAGTAAGAGCAGAGTGTGAAGGTTCAATTAGCAGGGTAAGAGCACAGTTTTGCTCAAAATATTGCAATGCACACAACATTATGGGTGACATACCGGAGTTCAAAAGAGGACAAATTGTTGGTGCACGTCTTGCTGGCGCATCTGTGACCAAGACAGCATGTCTTTGTGATGTATCAAGAGCCACGGTATCCAGGGTAATGTCAGCATACCACCAAGAAGGACAAACCACATCCAACCGGATTAACTGTGGACGCAAGAGGAAGCTGTCTGAAAGGGATGTTCGCGTGCTAACTCGGATTGTATCCAAAAAACATAAAACCACGGCTGCCCAAATCACGGCAGAATTAAATGTGCACCTCAACTCTCCTGTTTCCACCAGAACTGTCCGTCGGGAGCTCCACAGGGTCGATATACACGGCCGGGCTGCTATAGCCAAACCTTTGGTCACTCGTGCCAATGCCAAACGTCGGTTTCAATGGTGCAAGGAGCGCAAATCTTGGGCTGTGGACAATGTGAAACATGTATTGTTCTCTGATGAGTCCACCTTTACTGTTTTCCCCACATCCGGGAGAGTTACGGTGTGGAGAAGCCCCAAAGAAGCGTACCACCCAGACTGTTGCATGCCCAGAGTGAAGCATGGGGGTGGATCAGTGATGGTTTGGGCTGCCATATCATGGCATTCCCTTGGCCCAATACTTGTGCTAGATGGGCGCGTCACTGCCAAGGACTACCGAACCATTCTGGAGGACCATGTGCATCCAATGGCGGTGCCGTGTATCAGGATGACAATGCACCAATACACACAGCAAGACTGGTGAAAGATTGGTTTGATAAACATGACAGTAAAGTTGAACATCTCCCATGGCCTGCACAGTCACCAGATCTAAATATTATTGATCACTTTGGGGTGTTTTGGAGAAGCGTTTTCCTCCACCAGCATCACGTAGTGACCTGGCCACTATCCTGCAAGAAGAATGGCTTAAAATCCCTCTGACCACTGTGCAGGACTTGTATATGTCATTTCCAAGACGAATTGACGCTGTATTGGCCGCAAAAGGAGGCCCTACACCATACTAATAAATTATTGTGGTCTAAAACCAGGTGTTTCAGTTATTTTGTCCAACCCCTGTACATTCTACCTTCAACATTCCACCATCTACATTCTACCTTCTACTGTACATTTAACCTTCCACATTCTACCTTCTGCATTCTACCAACTATATTCTACCATCTACATTCAACCATCTACATTCTACCATCTACATTCTACCTTCAACATTCTGCCTCCTACATTCAACCTTCAACATTCTACCTTCTACATTCTACCATCTACATTCTACCATCTACATTCTACCTTCAACATTCTGCCTCCTACATTCAACCTTCAACATTCTACCTTCTACATTCTACCATCTACATTCTACCTTCAACATTCCACCATCTACATTCTACCTTCTACTGTACATTTAACCTTCCACATTCTACCTTCTACATTCTACCAACTATATTCTACCATCTACATTCAACCATCTACATTCTACCATCTACATTCTACCTTCTACATTCTACCATCTACATTCTACCATCTACATTCTTCCTTCTACATTCAACCATCTACATTCTACTATCTACATTCTACCTTCTACATTCTACCATCTACATTCTACCATCTACATTTTACCTTCAACATTCTACCATCTACATTCTACCATCTACATTTTACCTTCAACATTCTACCATCTACATTATACCATCTACATTTTACCAACTTTATTCTGCCTTCTACATTCAACCTTCTACATTCTACCTTCTACATTCAACTTTCTACATTCTACCTTCTACATTCAACTTTCTACATTCTACCTTCTACATTCAACCATCTACATTGTACCATCTACATTCAACCATCTACATTCTACCATCTACATTCAACTTTCTACATTCTACTTAATACATTCTACTATCTACATTCTACTGTCTACATTCTACATTCAACCATCTACATTCTCATCTACATTTCACTATCTACATTCTACCTTCTACTTTCTACCATCTACATTCTACCTTCAACATTCTGCCTTCTACATTCAACCTTCAACATTCTACCTTCTACATTCTTCCATCTACATTCTACCTTCAACATTCTACCATCTACATTCTACCTTCTACTGTACATTTAACCTTCCACATTCTACCTTCTACATTCTACCAACTACATTCTACCATCTACATTCTACCTTCTACATTCTACCATCTACATTCTTCCTTCTACATTCAACCATCTACATTCTACTATCTAAATTCTACCTTCTACATTCTACCATCTACATTCTACCATCTACATTCTACCATCTACATTCTACATTCTTCCATCTACATTCTACCTTCAACATTCTACCATCTACATTCAACCATCTACATTTTACCATCTACATTCTACATTGTACCATCTACATTCTACCTTCTACATTCTTCCATCTACATTCTACCTTATACATTTTACCATCTACTTTCAACCATCTACATTCTACCTTCTGACTTCAACATTCTGCCTACTACATTCTACCTTCTACATTCAACCTTCTACATTCTACCATCTACATTCTACCTCCAACATTATACCTTCTACATTCTACCATCTACATTCAACCTTCAACATTCTACCATCTACATTCTAACATCTACATTCTACCATCTACATTCTACCATCTACATTCTACCTTCTTCATTTAACCTTCCACATTCTACCCTCTACTTTCTACCAACTACATTCTACCTTCTACATTTAACCATCTACATTCTACCATCTACATTCTACCTTCTACTTTCTACCATCTACATTCAATTATCTACATTTTACCTTCAACATTCTACCATCTACATTCTAACATCTACATTCTACCTTCTACATTCTACCATCTACATTCAATCATCTACATTTTACCTTCAACATTCTACCATCTACATTCTACCATCTACATTCTACCATCTACATTGTACAATCTACATTCTACCTTCTACATTCTACCATCTACATTCAACCATCTACATTCTACCATCTACATTCTACCTTCAACATTCTGCCTACTACATTCTACCTTCTACATTCAACCTTCAGCATTCTACCATCTACATTCTACCTTCAACATTCTACCATCTACATTCTACCTTCTACATTCTACCATCTACATTCTACCATCTACATTCTTCCTTCTACATTCAACCATCTACATTCTACTATCTACATTCTACCTTCTACATTCTACCATCTACATTTTACCTTCAACATTCTACCATCTACATTCTACCATCTACATTTTACCATCTACATTCTACCATCTTTATTCTGCCTTCTACATTCAACCTTCTACATTTTTCATTATACCATCTACATTCTACCTTCTACATTCAACTTTCTACCTCTCTGATAATTTTTGTGTCTTCTTTGAAATGCTGATCACTCCAGATGCTCAAACTAGCTCTGTTTCTGTTAAGAAAAGGAATATAAATGAAAGTACTAGTTATCGGTTTATGGAGGCCATAGCTATATCACCAACTTTAATTGCAGAGTCAGTTGATGAACTCCTGGATAACTTTAACGTGAAAATATTGACTGTCATGGACGTGGTTGCTCCGGTAAAAGTCATGAAAACGTTGAGCAAACAGAAAGCACCATGGCGCAACACAATGATGGTAATGGCTATGAAAAAAGAATGCAGGAGAGCTGAACGTAAGTGGAGGAAAACTAAACTTCAAATCCACTATGATCTCTATAAGCAAAGCCTTTGTAGTTTTAACTCAGAGTTATGCAGGGCTAGACAGCTGCACTTCTCTAAGATCATTAACAGGAACATCAACAACACCCGCACTCTATTCAACGTGGTCGACAAGCTTACAAATCCTTCAAAACAGATCACGCCAGAACTTCTGTCCACAGAGAAATGTAATGAGTTTGCTCATTTCTTCTGTGAAAAAATCAAAACTATTAGACTGACCATTAACTCCACTCAGTCAAACAATAAAACCATGCCGCCCCTACAGACACCTAAAAATAACATGACTATTATGTCACAATTTAATACAATAGACCAAAAAACTCTGGAGAAAACAGTTCAGCATCTTAAATCATCGACATGTTGTCTCGACATGCTGCCATCTGAATTTTTTAAAACTATTTTTAACTCTGTAAAAACTGATTTGCAACAAATAGTTAATGGCTCACTATCATCAGGCGTTTTCCCAAAGTCACTGAAAACAGCTGCCATTAAGCCACTCCTAAAAAAGAGAACTCTGGATGCGTCTGTGTTAAACAACTACAGGCCGATCTCAAATCTTCCTTTCACAGCTAAGATCATTGAGAAAGTTGTCTACAATCAAGTCAGCAGTTTTTTGAATTCCAGTGGTTCTTTTGACAAATTTCAGTCAGGCTTTCGACCTCACCACAGCACTGAAACGGCTCTCATAAAAGTGGTAAATGATCTACGGCTGAATACTGACTCAGGTAAAATATCAGTTCTGGTTTTACTGGATCTTAGTGCAGCCTTCGACACTGTAGATCACAGAATACTGCTGGACAGGTTGGAAAACTGGGTTGGACTTTCCGGAACAGTCCTTAATTGGTTCAGGTCTTACTTAAAAGACCGCAGTTACTTTGTCACTATTGGCAGCTATGAATCTGACAGAGTGGCTATGACATGTGGAATCCCCCAGGGATCAGTTCTCGGACCTCTTCTGTTCAATCTTTATATGCTGCCATTAGGCCAAATGCTACAGGCTAACAACATTAATTACCATAGTTATGCAGATGACACACAGATATATCTGGCTCTCTCACCAGATGATTACAGCCCAATAGATTCACTGTGTCAGTGTTTAGAGGACATCAATAAATGGATGAGCCAGAATTTTTTACAGTTAAATAAGGACAAAACAGAGATTGTCGTGTTTGGCAACAAAGAAAAGTGTCATTGAACACCTCAGTTCCCGGGCTCTAAAAACCAAAGACCAAGTCCGAAATCTTGGCGTTCTAATAGACTCAGATCTTACATTCACCAGCCATATTAAAACCATCACCAAAACAGCCTTCTACCATCTTAGAAATATAGCCAAAATCAAGGGTCTACTGTGTCAACAAGACCTAGAGAAGCTCATCCATGCTTTTATCTCCAGTAGGGTGGACTATTGTAATAATCTCTTAACTGGACTTCCCAAAAAGACCATTAAACAGTTACAGCTCATTCAGAACGCTGCTGCAAGAGTTTTAACCAAGACAAAGAGAACTGAGCACATCACTCCAGTTCTGAAATCTCTACACTGGCTTCCGGTTAGTTACAGAATAGAATTTAAGGTGCTGCTACTGGTCTATAAATCACTGAATGGGTTAAACTGTAAGGTATATTTTACAATATTTTCTTTTAATTTTTCAAGTTCTTAATTTGTATCTCTCTTGTTTGAATTTCATGTTTTTAATTGTAACTAAATGTTTGCAAGAAGTCTTTCTGAGGTTCTAGATCTCAGGAATGTTTTAATGCTTTTAATTTTTAATTTTTCCTTATGTAAAGCACTTTGAATTGCCACTGTGTATGAAAGGTGCTATACAAATAAACTTGCCTTGCCTTGCCTTGCCTTGCCTTGCCTTATACCAAAAAGTCATTTTTTTTCAGTGTGGATGGGTGACTGAGTGTTAGACAGGTGTAAAGTACTGTTGGATGGGTGCTTGTTGCTGGCCTTTTCAAACCTGCAGTAAAACCTGTTAAGGTCGACGATCTCCATTTAGTCCATTTAGTTTTTCTTCATAGAAAGGCTTACTTCAAAATATTAAGTAAATCTGTTATGAAACAACTACTTAAATAATATATGATACTATAATATATTTTCATTTACTTCATTGTATACATTTACATTACTCACTATATTTTCATAAATGTTGCTTTGTTTTTTATACATTACCAAATGTTATATATACAATATACTTTTACCAAAAAAATCACCATGAAAATACAATATATTTCAATTATTGCATCTCACTCTCCACCTCCAAAGAAAGTCAAGGTCCACAGCAGCATGCTGTCCAAAAATTAAGGCTGATTTATTTGAAATAATACAAGAAAGTGTCACTTGGAGGTCTAAAACTAAAATACTATTTTTATAATTTACAGTATTATACTGTATGATATTGGGTGTGCCTTAGTTTACAGTAAAATACAAGAAACTGCAATGCATGATTGGATTTTTGTTCTTTAGGCGGGAGTTAGAAGCTTACACCAACACCGTTTTCTTTTAATCAGTGTCAGCACAACGCGGTATTGTTTGATTCTGAATCCAGTTTTAGTATACATCTAAATTCATGTGGTAAACCGTGCTTTAGGAAACAAAAATATTCATTTTTATATCGGGTCCATTCAAATGTGCCTTGACAGTTGAGGTGGTTGAATCGCAAACTTTATTTAAAACGAGGTGCATATTGAGGTATAATATTTTTAAAAAGTAAATAATTGACACTTTAGGTGTACATTTGATCAATGCTTTTTTTTAAATGCATTTTCTCCCCATTTTCCTCCCAATTTGGCGCACTCAATATTGTCTTCCGCTGCTGAGAGATATCAGATTGCATCTGAGGAGAGCACGTCACTGTACACACCTCTTCCGATACGCCCTCCTCTTTTCGGCCATGCGTTCTGCACAGGCGTCTCTTCCACCAATTACACATAGTTCGGCCCCCACCCTGCAGATACGATTGCCAAGTAGTATTTGCTGCAGGCATTGCCAATTATGCCCGCTAGATGGCGCCCAGCCGACCGGAGGCAACACTGAGTTTCGAACCGAGGAGTTCAGGAACTCGGCGTTAGTGTGCAAGCAGAATATCCCGCTGCACCATCTGTTTTCTGCGTCGCCGACTTGGCGCTGAAACAAAAGATGTGGTCTAATTTAAAAATGCTGCATATACAGTTAATGTACAATTTATTCCATTAGGAGAGGCAAGAAGATATATATGTAAGCAAGATCTATAAAGACTCACCCTTGAAAGTTTTCTCCAGAGCTTTGAGAACTTTCAGAAGAGGGGATGGATGCTGCAGGTTCAGCTACAGCTGCAGAAAGGGCTGCAGACTGAGCTGCTTCCTGGGCTGGAACCGGGATGGCTGGAGGAATGTTGGCAACAACAATACCCCTCTTCTCCAACTCTTGAATCAGGCTAAAAAAAAAAAAGAAAATTCAATTGATGTGTCAGGAAAAAAGTGTACTTGACAATATTATCTAAAGCTGAGAACAAATGACTATATGGCTCAGGTTGCTCAGGTTATTGAGTCTTAAAACTCAATGAAACTTATTAATAACATACAGTTACTGTATATCTCAGTGATAAATTGTAATGGAGACAAACAAAGTTTGGAACTAGGTCTGGGTCATTAATTGGGCCATTAACACTAACTCAATGACATTACCTTGGCCTATTGTCACATTTTTATTACTAAGAAACTATTATCACTTTTTCCATCACCCAGGCAGAAGGGTGAGTTGTCGGACAATAGGTGCTTTTATTTGTTTTTTTACAAAGAAATACACAAAGTTTGAAAACACTACTATCATACCTTTCAACTGGGCTAGGGCTGTCCATAATTCTCCTGATAAGGCCATACTCAATGACACGGCCTCTGCGGAGCAATTTATGGGCCTCTTTCTTTGCAGCTTTAAGCACCCTCTTTCTGTCACTGACTGAGTTGTCCTTCATGCACTTCTGGGTCAGGTGGCCTGAAAGACTGGACTGCACCAACTTGCAGAATGGGCACAGCAGGTGGGTCCTGTTGCTGGACTGGCTGTAAGGAATACAAGACAAAAAAGGGAATTAGCTACAATTTTATATTTACACTATACAGTGTCTCCCAGCGGCTGTCCAAAATTCATGAAATTTATCATAATGTGAATAATAATTCGTAATTAATTTGATAATACGTAAAGGATAATAAGGTTTGTAGTAGTGGTCTTAAAAACACCAAGTCTGACGGATTCTTTTTTTAATCTTCATTCAAACCACAATATCAAGAAAATTAGATATTATATACAGTGACATATCATATATGTATAATTCCAATACAAACCCTAACCCTAATAAGAATTTATGGTTAGGTTAGGGTGGGGTTATGTTAGGGTAGGGTTAGGTTCAAATAAATATACCAAGAACAAAGTTGTACTTACACAGGAGAAGCCATCTCAACTCGTAGATTTGAAGAACTTGAAAACTTCAGAGAAGATAAAGAAGAGAACTGACCTTGACAATACAAGGGGCAGTAGTGATGGAGACCCTTTTGGCTGGTCAATTATATGCTACTGTAAAAGAATGCCACACCCCCCAATAGACCAAGACCCGCCTAGTGTTAATGGTTCTAGAAACCAGTCAGCCAGACCTTAGGCTTAAGGTAATGAGTAAAATGATACACAATGAAAAACACTTACATAATGAAGTGAAAAGCGCTATATAAATAAAATGTATTATTATTATTATTATAATATAAGTTAATTATATGCCTTGCAAAAAGCAAGATAAATTCATTTTCAGGATTAGGGTTAGGTTAAAAGTTATATGTACTTAAACTAATTATGTAAAGTCCATTTAGTTTTACTTCATAGAAAGGCTTACTTACTTCAAAATATTAAGTAAATCTGTTATGAAACAACTATTTTGTTGTGCACAATACAAGAAGTCCTTAGCAATGGCTTTAAAATGCTTCAGCATACTTTTTACATAGAACACTTATTTAAAATAAAAACAATTCTTTTTAAAGTTATAAAGTTTTATAAAACAAATAGAAAATAGAAATAGAAAACAATTTAAATGTTGTTCAATCAACATTAAAGACCACTGAATGTTTACATGACCTGTTAGGTATTTAAAAGTGCATTTAGTAAAACTTTCAAAACAATTGCACAATTAAAAAAAATACATCAACAATTATTTTAAACAAAAGAAATGTTAACATGCATTGGCTTGTTCTGAAAGTTAGGAAACCATATAAATAAACAGAAATTGTTGGTATTAAAACAATGATCTAATGTTAGTACAGAAATCGCGTTATCAAGTCTCGTTCATCGCATATGCATGGATTTAAACGTGATGTGTTTTTTGATTAATATTTACTTATTATTTCTAGGTTCATGGTCAATGACAAAAAAAAAAAAAACATTTCACCCCACACAGTTCATTTACTACTTGAATATATTGTGTTCATATTTATATTCTTACTTAAACATTTTTAGTTTTCACTGATATTTAAAATTATAGTGTAAACTTTGAGAGTTAATTAATTATATATTACTATACCAAAAAGTCAGTTTTTTTTCAGTGTGGATGGGTGACTGAGTGTCAGACAGGTGTAAAGTACTGTTGGATGGGTCCTCGTTAATGGCCTTTTCAAACCTGCAGTAGAACCTGTTAAGGTCATCAGCCAGCTGACGATCTCCATTTAGTCCATTTAGTTTTTCTTCATAGAAAGGCTTACTTACTTCAAAATATTAAGTAAATATGTTATGAAACAACTACTTAAATAATATATGATACTATAAGATATATAAAATATCTATAAGATATTTTCATTTACTTTGTTGTATAAATGTATATTACTCACTATATTTACATAAATGTTGCTGTTTTTTTATACATTACCAAATGTTATATATACAATATACTTTTACCAAAAAAATCACCATGAAAATACAATATATTTCAATTATTATTGTTAAATAATAAATATTGTTAAATAATAAAGTATTTAGCAGTGCAGATTGGAGCTATATTGTTCAGTTGGGCCTATATTTGATAGCAGGCCATATTCACTTAGGCCAAATAATATACTCACCAAAAATAAATAGAAAACAAATAGAAATAGAAAACAATTTAAATGTCGTTCAATCAACATTAAAGACCACTGAATGTTTACATGACCTGTTAGGTATTTAAAAGAGCATTTAGTAAAACTTTCAAAACAATTGCACAATTAAAAAAAATACATCAACAATTATTTTAAACAAAAGAAATGTTAACATGCACTGGCTTGTCCTGAAAGTTAGGAAACCCTGTAAATAAACAGAAATTGTTGGTATTAAAACAATGATCTAATGTTAGTACAGAAATCGCGTTATCAAGTCTCGTTCATCGCATATGCATGGATTTAAACTTGATGTGTTTTTTGATGAATATTTACTTATTATTTCTAGGTTTATGGTCAATGACAAAAAAAAAAAAAAACATTTCACCCCACACAGTTCATTTACTACTTGAATATATTGTGTTTATATTTATATTCTTACTTAAACATTTTTAGTTTTCACTGATATTTAAAATTATAGTGTAAACTTTGAGAGTTAATTAATTATATATTACTATACCAAAAAGTCAGTTTTTTTTCAGTGTGGATGGGTGACTGAGTGTCAGACAGGTGTAAAGTACTGTTGGATGGGTGCTCGTTAATGGCCTTTTCAAACCTGCAGTAGAACCTGTTAAGGTCATCAGCCAGCTGACGATCTCCATTTAGTCCATTTAGTTTTTCTTCATAGAAAGGCTTACTTACTTCAAAATATTAAGTAAATATGTTATGAAACAACTACTTAAATAATATATGATACTATAAAATATATAAAATATCTATAAGATATTTTCATTTACTTTGTTGTATAAATGTATATTATGCACTATATTTACATAAATGTTGCTTTGTTTTTTATACATTACCAAATGTTATATATACAATATACTTTTACCAAAAAAATCACCATGAAAATACAATATATTTCAATTATTATTGTTAAATAATAAATATTGTTAAATAATAAAGTATTTAACAGTGCAGATTGGAGCTATATTGTTCAGTTGGGCCTATATTTGATAGCAAGCTATATTCACTTAGGCCAAATAATATACAAATAATATACTCACCAAAAATAAATAGAAAACAAATAGAAAATAGAAATAGAAAACAAATTAAATGCTGTTCAATCAACATTAAAGACCACTGAATGTTTACATGACCTGTTAGGTATTTAAAAGTGCATTTAGTAAAACTTTCAAAACTGCACAATTCAAAAAAATACATCAACAATTTTTTTAAACAAAAGAAATGTTAACATGCACTGGCTTGTCCTGAAAGTTAGGAAACAATTAAAATCCATCACTGTACTATTTTTTACAGGAAATAGTCCTATAATTTCATTAAGTCTCTTACTTTCAACAGATTTTAATTGTTAACATTGTGTCATACACCTCTAAAAAACAGTAACAGCAGTAACAGAATATGGTATTGATTAATACAGTACCCTTATTAATGACTTAATATTCAAAGTATGTAATGTAATATTTGGAAAACATTTCGCAATATGAATTAAAAATTACACCAACTCTGGTGTACACCTAATTCCTTTTTTAATCTTTATTCAAACCACAATGACCTGTTAGGTATTTAAAAGTGCATTTAGTAAAACTTTCAAAACAATTGCTCAATTAAAAAAAAATACATCAACAATTTTTTTAAACAAAAGAAATGTTAACATGCACTGGCTTGTCCTGAAAGTTAGGAAACCCTGTAAATAAACAGAAATTGTTGGTATTAAAACAATGATCTAATGTTAGTACAGAAATCACGTTATCAAGTCTCGTTCATTGCATTTTTTATACATTAACAAATGTTATATATACAATATACTTTTATAAATAAAAATCACCATGAAAATACAATATATTTCAATTATTATTGTTCAATAATAAATATTGTTAAATAATAAAGTAAAGGGGGGGGGGGGGGGGGGGGGGGGGGTATGGTCCTACTAAATTGCCCATTCAAATGCTTACAATAGGCCTTAATTAGACCAGCATTATGATATTGTAAATCTGAGAAGAGGGCAACACCATTTAAACCAAAAGTGTGACAGACTGAGTGAACTATATACCTCGCAAAAAACAAGAGAAATTAATTTTTTGGGGTTAGGTTTATGGTTAGGGTTCTAATAATAAATTATTGTTAGGGTTAAGGTTGTCAGTCTGAGAGGTACACTAAGAAAAAAGTGTAAAAAAACGGTAATTTTCTGGCAGCAGGGGAGAAAGTTGAAATAAAGTGATGAAAAGCAGCTAAATAAAATTATAATTAATTATGTTTAATGTATTAATTTACAAACATTTCATTCAAATATTTTATATCTATTTATATCTTATCAACAAGAGAGCATCTCTTATAAACCAGTCTCCCCATAATATAAATTAATGAAAATATACAAAGGATACAATATACAAATAATACTATAACAAATAATATACTCACCAAAAATAAATCGAAAACAAATAGAAAATAGAAATATAATAGTATACATTTATATTACTCACTATACTTACATAAATGTTGCTATGTTTTTTTATACATTACATTTACATTTTCAGCATTTAGCAGACGCCTTTATCCAAAGCGACTTACAGTAGTACAGTTACAGTATACAGTATGAGCAATTGAGGGTTAAGGGCCTTGCTCAAGGACCCAACAGCAGCAACCTGGCAGCAGCAGCAGCAGCAATCTGATCACTGGTCCAGTACCTTAACCACTAGGCTACAGCTATACAGAGTAATAAAAATAACTACATGACCATATTCACTTAGGCCAGGAAAAGCCCAGTCAGTATTGGGCATGTAGCTGCGATCGCCAGCCGCTCAAACATTATGAAGTAATGCTCCGGATCATCCGAGTCTTTGAGTTGCGGGAGTCTTGGCCACGCCATCGGCGCTATCAGAGCCGCTACTCCCTCAGTCTCCGGTGCAACACCGGTCTGCTGCACCGGCTTGTAGATTTTCGTGCACGTCGCTGTTTCTGTTGTTGCTGCTGCTGCTGTTGTTGTGATTGGGTATGCTTCCGATTCCTGCTGCGCTGGCCTTTGCCCTCAGCAAACTTCATCCTGTAGCAAGCCGAACTGATGTTGTAGCGCGCGCCACCTTTGATCTTGCCGTGACTCTTCTTTGCTGCCGATCAATAAAGGTCTGGAACATTTGTCGTAGGCTGGCCATCTCAGCTACACTTTCTGTGAGATTTTGCGCTGAGGGTGGTTCGCATACCTTAGCATCTTCTTCGTTGTTATTTACCTGTGTAGATTGGGCAGTTGGAAGTTTCTTCGGAGCCATTGCCAACGTGAGGTAGTTTTCAGAACTGCAGACCTCACGGTCGCTTTATGCTCCATCTCACTTGAAGCCAACTGTCCGAGCCAAAGTGGCTTCTTTCCAATGTCCTCCTCCGAGTTCTTCCCGAGACTTGTTGCGACACCGCTGCCACCATTTGTGACGGGGCGAACCCCGTGGGTCTAGTAACCGGAATGAACGTTGAGGACACAGGTGTGCTTCTTTTCCCCGCCTTTTTTATTTACACACAAACACAACGCTATTTACATATATACAAACACGCGCTCACACTTGACGAAAACAAAACAGATAAGTATATAAACATACACTAAACACTACAGACAATGTACATACAACTACTGACTACACAGTCATTAATGCTGTTGTGCTATTGTTCTCTCCTTCTCGATTGACTCCCCCCTTTCTGTCTACCTACACGCTGCTTTTATCATCATAGCCCCTCCCCCTCGGCTGGGCCGATGTTGTTATAGGTAAGCATAGGGTACGGAATACAGATACATTTCAATGCTTTACAATGGTAAATAGAACAATATATTGTCTTATTTAACCCCATGCATGGCCATGGCACTTCAACCAAAATACAATTATTTACGTTACATATAAGTGTACACTTTTCTCTTTTACAGGTCTTCCTCCCCCTCTCCTTACCAGAGGATGGATCATCCCAGGTAAGTTTAAGGTAAGTACACGCCATAGTCATGGGTAAGCTACACTTACTTCATCACACATCCATGTGGATGTTACTTTGACACGTACCACCTACCTAAGCATTGTTGCAGACCATGTTCACCCTTTCATGGAATCGGTATTCCCTGATGGCTGTGGCCTCTTTCAGCAGGATAATGCGCCCTACCACAAAGCAAAAATGATTCAGGAATGGTTTGAGGAGCACAACAACGAGTTTGAGGTGTTGACTTGGCCTCCAGATTCCCCAGATCTCAATCCAATCGAGCATCTGTGGGATGTGCTGGACAAACAATGGAGGCCCCTCCTCGTAACTTACAGGAGTTAAAGGATCTGCTGCTGACATCTTGGTGCCAGATACCACAGCACACCTTCAGGGGTCTAGTGGAGTCCATGCCTCGACGGGTCAGGGCTGTTTTGGCAGCAAAAAGGGGACCAACACAATATTAGGAATGTGGTCATAATGTTATGCCTGATTGGTGTACAGTACATTATAATAAAGCTCTCCTTCATGGCCACAGAACATTACTCATGTTTGTGTCTGTAGTATTTAATAATAGTATTTAGTATTTATACATTTTAGGTTTTAGTGTGTTATTATTGTGGTATTAATGATGTTTGGGTAATGTATGTTGTGGTAAAATATTTTTTGATAACTGTTGTCGGATAAAAAAAGAAATACCCTAATAGTCTTTAAAACGGGAAAGATAAACTTAACAGTTAAAAAAGTGCTGTAAATTTACAATAAATATTCCACAGTAAAATACTATTTTTATAATGTACAGTATTATACTGTATGATATGGCTGTGCCTTAGTTTACAATAAAATACAAGAAACCGCAATGCATGATTGGATTTCCGTTTTTTAGGCGGGAGTTAGAAGCTTACACCAACACCGTTTTCTTTTATTCAGTGTCAGCAAAACGCGGCATTGTTTGATTCTGAATCCAGTTTTATTATACGTCTATATTCGTGTGGTAAACCGTGCTTTAGGAAACAAAAATATTCATTTTTATATCGGTCCATTCAGATGTGCCTTCACGGTTTAGGTGGTTGAATCGCAAACTTTATTTAAAACGAGGTGCATATTAAGGTATAATATTTTAAAAGTAAATAATTGACACTTTAGGTGTACATTTGATCGATGCTTTTTTTTAAATGCATTTTCTCCCCATTTTCCTCCCTATTTAGCGCACTCAATTTTGTCTTCCGCTGCTGAGAGATACCAGATTGCATCCGAGGAGAGCACGTCACTGTACACGCCTCTTCCGACACGTGTACAGCCCTCCTCTTTTCTTCCACCAATCAGGGTCCGTACACAGCATATGAAGTCCCACCCACCCACACATAGTCCGGGCCCCACCCTGCAGATACGGTTGCCAATTAGTATCTGCTGCAGGCACTGCCAATTATGCCCGCTAGATAGCGCCCAGCCGACCAGAGGCAACACCGAGTTTCGAACCGAGGATTTCTGTAATGTGAAGTGCTACCAAAATATACATATTTTATTTAAAGCAACTAAAATATATAACTTAGGTGTTTGTTTTTTGTACAGTATGTTATGATTTCCTGTCACTGTGGGCTGCAGAGCACAGTAGTAGAGAGCAGAATCTGATGCTGCAGCAGAGGAGATGTTCAGATCCACTCGATTTTTATCTTCATTTATTTTTACAGAAAACTTAGAACCTGCAGCTTCTTTTTTATATTAATCAACCAGAATAATGAACTCTGGTCTGGATGTGGAGAACTGACGATACCACAGCAGGTCATTAGTTCCAAATCCTCTCCAAGACTGTTTTAGTGGTTGAAATTGAATTAATTTCCTGTGCGTGATTATAACCTGATGACAGAGAAAGAAGAATGTTTATTTATTGAAAGATATGAGCGTAAGAAAAAAAAACTAACCAGAATTTAGCAGCAGATAAATTGTAATTTCTATGTAAGGTTTGGATAAAGGTTCTCATGTGTTATGTGATGTTATTTATCACCTAAAACAATGGAAAGAAGACACAGAAATCCAGACAATGCCATGACTGAACTGCAGAATAATGTAGCTCAACACCTGCTATCATATCTTATACATAATTAAACAATTTCCTCTCTTTAACTTCCTTTTCCAGCAGTACAGCCCTGTTACAGAGTTTAGTAACATGTAGATGGATCCTGCCATCATGTGCACACTTACACTCACTACATCTGTGTGGAACAAAACCTACTATCTACAGGGGGGGCCATTTATATGGATACACCTAAATAAAATGGGAATGGTTGGTGATATTAACTTCCTGTTTGTGGCACATTAGTATATGGGAGGGGGGAAACTTTTCAAGATGGGTGGTGACCATGGCGGCCATTTTGAAGTCGGCCATTTTGGATCCAACTTTAGTTTTTTCAATGGGAAGAGGGTCATGTGACATCAAACTTATTGAGAATTTCACAAGAAAAACAATGGTGTGCTTGGTTTTAACGTAACTTTATTCTTTCATGAGTTATTTACAAGCTTCTCTTTGTTTACAGCCATTGACATGTCGCAGAGGTTAACACATGAGGAGCGGATAGAAATTGTGTTGATGTCTGGTGAACGCAGTACCCGGGTCATTGCAGCAGATTTCAATGCAAGACACCCTACGAGACCACCCATCTCCCATGCTACAGTTAGCAAACTGCTTGCCAAGTTTCGTGAAACTGGTTCAGTGTTGGATTTGCCAAAATGTGGACGCATGAAAACTGTCACTAATGAAGAAACATCAGTGGCTGTCCTAGCTTCATTCAGCAAGAGCCCACAGCGTAGCACTCGCCGCATGTCACTGGAGAGTGGCATCAGTCGAACATCCCTTCGGCAGATATTAGCTACTCACAAATGGCACCCTTACAAACTCCAGCTGCTGCAGCATCTCAACGAGGATGACCCAGATCGGCGCACTGAATTTGCAGAATGGGCAAAACAAAAATTGGAACAGGACCCTCAGTTTACACAGAACATTTTGTTCAGTGATGAGGCAAACTTTTATGTGAATGGTGAAGTTAACAAACAAAACCACCGCTATTGGTCTGACACTAACCCACATTGGATAGATCCCTCCAAGACTGTTGGAACACAAAAATTGATGGTATGGTGTGGTATATGGGGTACAAAGATAGTGGGGCCATTCTTCATCAATGGAAACCTCAAGGCCACTGGATATTTGAAATTGCTACATGATGATGTGTTTCCCTCTTTATGCACTGAAGCTGGCACGTTCCCTGAGTTTTTCCAGCAAGATGGTGCACCACCACATTATGGGTGTCAGGTCCGAGCATTCCTAGATGAACAGTTTCCTGGAAAGTGGATTGATCGTCGTGGGCCAGTTGAATGGTCCCCAAGGTCTCCCGATCTGACCCCCTTAGACTTTTATCTTTGGGGTCATCTGAAGGCAATTGTCTATGCTGTGAAGATACGAGATGTGCAGCACCTGAAACTACGGATACTGGAAGCCTGTGCTAGCATTTCTTCTGCGGTGTTGCTATCAGTGTGTGAAGAGTGGGAGAAGAGGGTTGCATTGACAATCCAACACAATGGGCAGCACTTTGAACACATTTTATAAGTGGTCAGAAACTTGTAAATAACTCATGAAAGAATAAAGTTACGTTAAAACCAAGCACACCATTGTTTTTCTTGTGAAATTCTCAATAAGTTTGATGTGTCACATGACCCTCTTCCCATTGAAAAAACTAAAGTTGGATCCAAAATGGCCGACTTCAAAATGGCCGCCATGGTCACCACCCATCTTGAAAAGTTTCCCCCCTCCCATATACTAATGTGCCACAAACAGGAAGTTAATATCACCAACCATTCCCATTTTATTTAGGTGTATCCATATAAATGGCCCACCCTGTATTTGTACTGTATGTTTATTCTTACAGAACTGCTGTCTATTTTATATTTGATATAAACATTAACTTAAACTCTTGATTTATGTATTATTATGTATTATGTATTTAATGTATTGCACTACTGACACACAACTGTTAGTACATTTGGTTTATAATTTTCAAGTGAAGTATTTATCATGGTAAGCAATAAGCCAGAAGACACTCACACAAAGTGCACTGAAAGACACGTCAAAAAATGTGCACACAAGCATTTAGAACAAAAAACAAGGCTTGTCATATAATCCCAACAGCACTGTACTTAATGTACAATATGTAGAATCTTGGTAAATAGTACTTTGCTATACATTCTATTAAAGAAAACATGTATTATGCTATGTGCTGGACTATATTAGCCTAGTGTGGCATGATGGCTCAGTGGGTAGCACTGTCACCCTACAATAAGAAGGTCCTGGGTTTGATATTTCATGTTTTATCTGCTCAACTTCATTTCATTTATTAATAAACCTCCATTCCTGCATTTTAGGCCTGCAACACATTCCAAAAAAAGTTGGGACGGGGGCAATTTATGGCTAGTAATTAGGTGAAAAAACTAAATAATGATGCGATTCCAAACAGGTGATGTCAACAGATGATTGTAATCATGATAATCATGGCAATCCAGGATATACTGAGTCTTTGATGAGCAAAGATAGCCAGAGGATCTCCAGTTTGTCAACAAATGTGTGAGAAAATGATTAAAATGTTTAAAAACAATGAACCTCAAAGACAGATTGGAAGGGATTTGCATATTTCTCCCTCTACAGTGCATAATATCAATAAAAGTCAAGGAATCTGGAGGAATTTCACTGTGTAAAGGCCAAGGGGCGCAAGCTTAAGCTGAAGCCAGGGTCTGTCATGGTATGGGACTGTGTCAGTGCTCTTGGCAAAGGTCATTAACACTTCTGTGATGGCAGCATTAATGCAGAAAAGTACATTGAGATCTTAGAGCAACATGTGCTGCCTTCATGACGTCATCTTTTCCAGGAACTTCCATGCATTTTTCAACAAGACAATGCAAAACCACATGCTGCACACATTACAAAGGCATGGCTGCGGAAGAAGAGGGTACGGGTACTGAACTGTGTTGCAGGCTTGAAATGCAGGAATGGATGTTTATTAATAAATGAATTGAAGTTGACCAGATAAAACATGAAATATCTCAGATTCATCCTGTCTGCAATCAAATAAAAGTCGCATAAGAAAAAAAGGACGCATAAAACCAAGAAGTTCACATATGTGAGTTTTTGTACAGCATCTCAATAGCTTTGTATCACTGGGCTTCTCTAAGAGCACAGTGATAGAGAGCAGAATCTGTCAGCTTTACATTGTTGATGGTCAGTACAGTGGAGTCTCCGGTTGTTTCTATGTTTAATCGAGGGTCATCAGGAGTGTTTTCACCTGAACCACCTTTTGCAACTTTATACAGTAAAAACTGTGGTGCACTGTTAGGATTTTGTTTGTACCAAAAAATCGCAATCCTGCTGCTGCTTGACTCATATGAACATTTTAGTGTAACAGTTTCTGTTTATTTCGCAGTAACGTCAGAATTTATTGGCCAGATTTTATCTGCAAAACCACCTGTAAAAAAGAGGAAAATAAATAAGAGAACATTTAAAATGATATCTAAAACCTTGTACTGATAAACTATGATTTTACATCTTAATAACACAGGCTTTATTTAGAATGATAATACATTACCTGATGCTCCCAATGTTCAGTAAGTTACATAGTGGAGCCATTTCTGATCACAGCTTTGTGAGGACTGTATAATAGTGCTGAACTCATCACATGAGGAAACAAGTCTCTAGGAAGTCACACACAGGAAGTGCAGGTGCTGCAGCAACTTTATACACATCATTATTGTAAAGTATTTATTCTTTACCAAAACACTGATAGAGACCTTTAAAGTCACTGTGCTGTTATTAGTCAATACTTAAATAATTGTACATGATACAACATTTATTTGGGTAAATCAGTAGCTGCACTGCAATAAATAACATTATAAACCAAAATATTAGTTATATAAGTTTAAAACTTATTAGCAAATTAGGTTTATAAAGATCTGTGAGACTAAGTACAGAAACTCAATCTAAACTCAGCACAGAAACTCACACATAAGGAAGAAATCTTTTGTGAATCCAGTTTGACTCTAAGCAACATCAGGCTGTGTGATAAAGTTCTTAAGAATTTTATTATGAAAGTAAATAAAATGAAAAATAAGTGAAATGGAGTTTTGGAATTGCAAGTGTGCTAATATTTTGGCCACAACTTTAGTTACAGTCAAGCCAGAAAGTCTGCACACCCCTTTCACCTTCTCCACGTTTGATTACATTACAGACTCATTCTACGTACTGTACTGGTTCAGGATTAGCCAAAATTATGTATGGATAATACATGCTACAAATTTAGGTTTAAACATTTCCCTCTTCATGAAACAGCAGAACACATTAAATGTAGGTGTTTGGTTTTTGTACAGTATAGAATTATTTTCTGTCACTGTGGGCTGCAGAGCACAGTAGTAGAGAGCAGAATCTGATACTGCAGCAGAGGAGATGTTCAGATCCACTCGATTTTTAGCTTCATTTATTGATGCAGAAAACCCATCTTGAGGATGAGCTTTGTCTACATGATTATTCTTAGTAATCAAAATGAGATATTCTGGTCTGGATGTTGAGTACTGACGATACCAGAACAGATAATCATTAGCACCATCTCCACTGTAATTACAGGACAGAGTAACAGACGTTTTCTCCAAAACAGTTTTAGTTGTAGAATTATAACCTGTTTGAAAGAGAAATGGATCTATTAATTTTATTTATTCTCTATTTTTTTCTTTTCTTCTTATATTATTTACACTATTTAATGTTAAAAGCTAATGGAGAAAAAATAAATACTTTTTACAACAGGTTAATGTCACGTCTTACATAAAAAAATATGAAGAAGGCGAAGATGAGCAAACAGTGTCATGGCTGAACTGCAGTATGAAATTGCTCAGCCTGCAATCATTTCTTTGTTGAACCATTGAACTTGACTTCCTGTTTAACATCTGTAGCTGTTTCAGTGTTTTGTAAGATGTAGATGGAGTCGCCATCTGGTGTATAATGGTGTAAAACACTTTACTTCACTACTACTTGTGGTTTGTGTTGGCATGCAAGTACTTATGTTTATTTTCAGTGTAAAACCTACTGCTGAGCTTAATCAACAACATTACACAAAACCGGTATTAAATCACCTCATCATTAAGCAGAGGGAAGCAGAAAGTTGCTGTAGAGGATTTTTTTTTGCTAAATTGTTTAAATTTAGCTATGTTGGAGGGATTTCAAGCATAAACTGCCAGAATAAAGTCTTGCCACAGCATCTCAATGGGATTCAGAACCTTAATTTTGCTCATTTTGAGCCATTTAGAGATGCACTTGCTTAAATTTGATTTCTTAATTTATATGTCTTTCAGACAAAACCTTTTAGCTCAAAGCAGCTCTTTTTGTGCTGTATGCACACTGGAGCTTGATATAAGAAGTCTTGCATCATTTATATAAATGTTTGGCACCAGGCGGCACCAGCAGAGAAGAGTTAAAAGGTTGTACTGCCTTGAGGGCTCCCTGCAAGAGACCTCAGCAATGGTCTTTCTCCATCATTGACAAACCAGGAGAACCCAGGAGAAACAAAGTAACAAATAAAAACACAAAAACATCCACAGCCTACAACAGAGAAAGGGAACCAAACAGGGGTAACAAAGAACTATGAACTGGTTGTCACAATATAACAGGCTGCTCTAGTTGTCTATGACAACCCAGTTCTCAGAGTAAATGAAAGATAGGGAACCCTAAACACGAGCAGTGGACCATTATGTGTGGACTGCCCTGGAAAAGTGGTTGCCATAATGCTTCTGGGACACCTTACACATCAGGGCGGTACCAAATGTGACACCCCCAAACTGCCACGACAAAACCAGACCAGACCAAACCGGCATTATGGTTTTACAGAGAAAAGCAGGTATGCCAAACAGAGGAGCTGCTTTCGGCGGCGGTGTGTGCGTGTGTTGGTGTGTGTGGTTAACTGATAAGAAAGTGCAAAAAAAATGTTCTGAGGAACTTCACATATGTGAGTTTTTGTACAGCATCTCAATAGCTTTGTATCACTGGGTGTCTCTAAGAGCACAATGATAGAGAGCAGAATCTGTCAGCTGTAGATTGCTGATAGTAAGTTCAGTAGATGTATCATCTGTGTTTGAGTTCAATCGAGAGTCATCAGGAGTGCTCTGTGAACTGTAATCTTTTGCACCTTTATACAGTAAAAACTGTGGTGTGCTGTTGGAATTTTGTTTGTACCAGTAAAGCCAAATGTATCTGCTGCTGGACTCATATGAACATTTTAGTGTAACAGTCTCTGTTTCTTTCACAACAACGTTGGCATCTATTGGCCCAATTTCATCTGCAAAACCACCTGTTGGAAAGATAAAATAAATTTTGTGTAATTTAATACTGTTGTTCTTGATAACCAGCTGACATTCTCTCCTCATATAGCCAACATGACAAGATCATGCCGGTTCCTCCTGTACAACATCAGGAAGATTCGTCCATTTCTCTCCAGGGAAGCTACCCAGATTATGGTGCAATCACTTGTAATCTCACGGTTGGACTACTGCAACTCCCTTCTGGCTGGAGCTCCCATGTCCACGATTAAACCCTTACAGCTCATTCAAAATGCAGCTGCCCGTCTGGTTTTTAACCAACCCAAACACTGCCACATCACCCCACTGCTACGTTCTCTTCACTGGCTTCCTGTAGCTGCACGCATTCAGTTTAAAACACTGACGCTCGCCTACAAAGCCAAAAATGGACCAGCCCCAAGCTACCTTCGGGGTCTAATTAAACCCCGCTCTGTACCACGCAACCTCCGAGCCTCTAGTCTCGCTCGACTTGAGCCCCCATCCAGGACTAAAGGAAGACAAGCATCAAGGCTGTTCTCTGTTCTAGCGCCGAAGTGGTGGAATGAACTTCCTCTGTCTGTCCGAACATCTGAGTCTGTTGCTGTCCTTAAAAAACGATTAAAAACCCACCTTTTTACTAAACACTTAGGCTGACTTGTACTTATTTACTAACATTTTGTTCCATTCTTTTCCATTTAAAAAAAAAAGAAAAAAGAAAAATAAAAAGGCACTTTGGTTCTAACAGGTTTTAGCAGATTTGTGTTCTTTGACTGTTGTTTTCCTAAACTTGAGAAATGAAATGTTCACTATAGAAGCACTTCTGTAAGTCGCTCTGGATAAGAGCGTCTACTAAATGCTGAAAATGTAAATGTAAATGTTGACAGGAGCCGGATATTTTGGCTTGGTTCCTTTTAAAGAGCCATTCAAAAAGTGAATCTTCGCGCTGCTAGGTAAACTATAAGACATCCCCGATATTAACATTAAATTTGCATTAAATGTAGGCCTAATTCAAACATCACTTAAATAAGAAAGATTAATTTCAAAAGGCAAAAAACTACAGGGAAGAGACAGACTGTGGTTGCATTTCATTAAGTTTTAGAAAAATCCTTTCTTGTACAAAGATGTGACTGAGTTTGATTCTGCTTTAAAACATAAGCACAATAAAATAATCAGATTTAACCTAATTAAACAAGTTTATAGTTTATTTCTCAATTATTTGTCATTATACTACTAGCTCTCTCTCTCTCTCTCTCTCTCTCTCTCTCTCTCTCTCTCTCTCTCTCTCTCTCTCTCTCTGTGTGTGTGTGTGTGTGTTTGCGTGCATGTGTGTGTGTGTGTCGCTCGCTCATTCTCCGCAATACTGAAAGTGTTTTCGGATTTGAGTGAGTGCGCGTGTTTAGCGGAGCAGCCTGGTGATGTCAGGAACGAGATCAGTGAGATTCAAACACAGATCTGCTCTGACAAAAGCGAGAAAGCTACTGATAACTTTACTGATAACTTTACTGATAACGTTTCGGAAATTTCGAGATGGAAACTGCGAACGTGAAGTATAGACTTAATGAAGTACGGTGTCTGCGTAGCCCCGAATATTTTTAAAAACACATTAGTTTAAATACAACTTGTTTTAATTAAACTGATTTTATTAAAACAGAATTATAAGAACTTATTTTACTTATATAAGATTTTATTAGTAATTTACACATTTTGTTTCATATTATTTTTTTATTTATAATTATTAAATGATTTATTTTTTCGGTCCATGTAATTACTTTTCCGAGATTATCTGGCATACCACCTCATGCTGCTTCATGTACCACCAGTGGTACGCGTACAGTTTGAGAACCACTGCTCCAGATCATTCCAGAGTCTTGAGTTGCAGGAGTCTTGGCCACGCCATCGGCACTAACGGAGCCGCTACTCCCTCAGTCCCTGGTGCAACACTGGTCTGCTGCACCGGCTTGTAGATTTTCGTGCAAGTCGCTGTTTCTGTTGTTGCTGCTGCTGTTGAGATTGGGTATGCTTCCGATTCCTGCTGCGCTGGCCTTTGCCCTCAGCAAACTTCATCCTGTAGCAAGCCGAACTGATGTTGTAGCGCGCGCCACCTTTGATCAAACCTTCACTGTTCACTGGAAGTAATTACCTTGACAAAAACATGGTCAGTTGTAACCGTTAGTGAAACTAGGTAAAGTTAGTGTGGACAATTTACTTCAGTGAATTGCTCCACTATGTCTCTGGACCTTATTTCTACAAGTGGACAATACTGTGTGGACAATGCCTGATGTCTCCTATTACAACCCTATCGACCAGCCCTCCTTCGACCCAGATAACTCCAGCAAGTATGAAGACCAGCAGTACATGGCACCAAGCTCTTACTCCTATGAGGCCCCTGACCTGAGTCAGGGCCTCTGCAATGAGGCTTGGACCTTTCCAAACTTCACCCTGAAGAATGAACTGGAAGCACCAGTTTTGTCCTCCGATGCTGCCCTGGACTCCAGCCTGATTAGTATGCCAGTCACCTCTCTGACAGATCCTGAGCCCAAGGCAGAGACTGTGACTACTTCGAACTCTAAGTTTTGAACCTTCACTGTTCACTGGAAGTAATTACCTTGACAAAAACATGGTCAGTTGTAACTGTTATGGAAACTAGGTAAAGTTAGAAATGTCCAAAACCTTATTCAATCTTTAACGGCCAAAATTCTGTTCAATGTTTGTCTTTGTTATGTTTCTGGGAAGTTGTTAAGCAATTCAGATAGTTAATAGAGTGATGCTAAGTGATAACTATAGTATTCCAAGTTCCTAGAGTATTTGTAGAAACAAATTGTGAAGTTATGTGAAACTTTTGCATGCCATAAGTTTATAACGATATTTTCTTTTTGTAAACTCGTTCTCATATTTTAAAAGCAGGGTACCATCCACCAAGAGTGCTTTAACTCAGTTTACTAAACATAACATATGAAAAACACAAAATCCCAATCCCAAATACACAATATAAAGCTCATTCATTGTATATAAGTCTTTAAAGAGTTCATTGAGTCTTTCAGTCCATGAGAGAAACTAGTGATTAGATAGATCTCACTGGGACTTTGAAGGTATACTTAATTCCAGCAAGAGTCTATAGAAGTCCTTGATTAGGTCCAATACAAGATGAAAGCTTTTCCAGTCAGTTTATGAAGCTGGGCTTGTTCCCCACAGTCCATCCAACCAGCAAGTTGTTGATACAAGCCACATACATTTACACAATTGAATTGAGACAAACTGAGAATCTTCCAGACAAAAAAACATTGCGCTTAAGAACAAGCAAGTTCCTCAATAAGGTTCATTAGCACAGCACAATGCAATGTGGTGCTTTTTCCAAACCATCTCCACTACCACATGGTTCCCCTTTTAGGTTGTAAATGTCCCTTCTAAAACGATTACCGCCACTTAGTGGTTGGGGTTGGGAATTGGGAGTAACAACTGTTACAAGTTTTTACAGGATTTTTTTTCCAAAATAAAATGAAAACATATAAATAAAACAGTTGCATCACTTATATGCATCTTATATGTAAATAATACATTGGGTATATGAGAATCACCCTGGTGGTAAGCTGCCCCTTGCTTTATGCCCAGCCAATACGATACACACTACAGTACATTTACATTTTCTGCATTTGGCAGACGCTCTTGTCCAGAGCGACTTACAGTAGTGTTTCCATAGTAAACATTTTATTACTCTAGTTTAAGTAGACAATAGTCCAAGAACACAAATCTGCTCAAAACTGTTAGAACCAAAGTGTTTTTTTCTTGTTTGTTTTTAATGGAAAAGTGTGTTAGGAAGTAAGTACAAATCAGCTTAAGTGCTTAGTAAAAAGGTGATGAAGGTTTTTAATAGTTTTTTAAAGATTGCAAGAGACTCTTATAGAAGTTTGTTACACCATTTGGGTGCCAGTACAGAGAAGAACCTGTTACTCCAAGGTTGGAGAGAGTGGACAAGAGAATGCTGTGATTCATTGTGTCAAAGGCTGGAGAGGTCAAGAAGAATGAGGACCGATGACAGTTTAGCTGCATAAAGCTTCTCAGTAACAGCTATAAGTGCTGTTTCCGTAGAATGCGCTGCCTTGAAGCCAGACTGGTACGGATCGTGGAGGTAATTCTGAGTAAGAAAGGCAGATAGCTGGTTATATACAGCACGTTCAAGAATTTTTGATAGAAAAGAGAGGAGTGAGACAGGTCTGTAGTTGTTAATGTCTGTAGTGTCTAGTGTAGGTTTCTTAAGAAGGGGAATGACCTGAGCCTTCTTAAAAGCAGTAGGGACAACACCTGATGTCAGGGAGTTGTTGATGATGGGTGTGATGAAGGGGATTAGGTCCTGTGAGATGTCTTTGAGGATGGTGGATGGTATAGGGTCAAGTGTGCATGTAGTGGGATTGCTGGATGAGAGGAGCTGTGTAACCTCATCCATGGTGAGTGGGGTGAAGCTGGTGAGTGTGTGGTAAGTGTGTTGGTGGGTTGAGGGTCAGTTGAAAGTGGGTCAGTCGGAGAGAAGGATTAATTGATTTTGTCAATCTTTTCCTGAAAGAATGTTGCAAAGTCAGTAGCAGTGAGAGAGGCAGATGGGGGAGGAGGAGGAGGGTTCAAATATAGCATGAAGCTTATGAGGATCAGCAGCAGACTGTTCGAGCTTGGCTTTGTAAAAAGATGTTTTTGCAGCAAAACAGGTGCTGTTTTTTTGGTATCTGGTGATTTCCTGGACTAGGCCTCAAGTTCCATGAAGTTCGAGTTCTACATTTTTAAACCTTCACAAACCTTTGTTGAACCATTTATTTATTTATTTGTTTATCTATTTATTTATACATTTATAAATGTTTTATGTATTTTATTACAATTATTTTACAGGTCTAGGGGACACTGAGCTTGGTTGTGTATAATTAGCTAAAGTAGCTTTCTACGTTAAATACATGTTAATTAACAGAACAGTTACCATTCACTTTATACAAGGTTGTTATGGGTGTTAAATATCATGTTTTGTTAAATAATACAAGATACTAACCATCAATCAGAGAGAGCAGGTGTTATTTATATTGTACTGTACTGTGTGTGTGTGTGTGCGCGTGTGTGTGTGAGTGAGTGAGTGAGTGTGTGTGTGTGTGTGTGTGTGTGTGGTTAACTGATAGGATGTAAAAGGAAAACAAACTTTCATCTTCTGAGCTTCAAAGAGCTTCATATGTGTGAGTTTTTGTACAGCATCTCAACAGCTTTGTATCACTGGGCTTCTCTAAGAGCACAGTGATAGAGAGCAGAATCTGTCAGCTTTACATTGTTGATAGTGAGTTCAGTAGATGTATCATCTCTGTTTGAGTCTAATCGAGAGTCAGTAGGGTTGTACTTCTGATCACTATATAATTTGGCACCTTTATACAGTATAAACTGTGGTGCGCTGTTAGGATTTTGTTTGTACCAGTAAAGCCGAATGTAGCTGCTGCTGGACTGATATGCACATTTTAGAGTAACAGTCTCTGTTTCTTTACTGACAATGTTGTCTTCTACTGGCTTAATTTCATCTGCAAAACCACCTGTTGTAAAGAAAAAGAGAAAATAATGTGTCATTTTAAGCAAAAAAAAAAAGGATTTGTCAACAAATTCTTAAGAAATAAATGTAATAAATAAAAAAAAACCTTTCAGTTATTAATAAATATGTTTACTTTTACCTGATGCTATAGTGAGAATCAGTGTTATGTATCTCCCAATGTGCAGCAAGTTCCATATTTGAGACATTTCTGAACACGACTTAGTAAGATAATAGTTCTGTTTGAAACTCGGCACTCAATTAAGTATTTAGGAAGCCACACACAGGAAGTGCAGATGCTACAGCAAAACAGACACTGTCACCAACATCCCAGACCAAACCATTCAGGGCTTTTTTTTACTGCATTTCAAGATGAATTCAAGTTGTTCTGAATTCAAAAAGTGACCACAGCTCCTTTACATTCATATATTTCAATTGGTTTGTAATTTTGCCCTCCCCATGGACATTTAACTCTAAATTAAACACAATTATCTAGTACTGGTTGTTGGAATCAGAATTATTATACAATAAACATTCAACTTCACTTGACTGAACACTTTTGGACCATGTCCAGTTATTCAAAACATATCGAGATTCAAAACAATTAATCAAGTCCAGTAACTTGGTGGCATTTTTGAAAATGAACTGGACCTCATTGTTTAGGCGAGGTTAGTGTAGCAGGTTTAATAGTTCTGTTAATACCTGTGTTCAGGGTGTCAGTGAAAGCTCATGATCCACAAACTCTGTTTAAACTTCCAGATGAGTTGTGTGGTACTGTACCACTGGTATTGTGGTACTGTGTGTGGTAAAGTTTCACTGTGTAATCACAGGTTCAGGTGGTAATGCAATATCTCTCATGCTTTGTCCAGTCTTTTCTGCGATGGTTGTCAATAGCGTGGTTTGTTGCTGGGGCACTGACCAAAACATTGCAGTGATGGCTGTGACAATGTTGCTCACGCTGTCCCTTGTGACACAGACTTGCAGCTGTTCTTGTAATCCCAAAGATTTTAGAGCATCCTGCAGTTTTTGTGCGATTATCTCAGCTGAATGATCGTTTGGAAAGTAGCATGTTTGCAGGCAGTAATGTTTTAGCTCCCATCCTCAATAAAATGTATAGTAAGACTTATATATGGTTCACATGTCCTACTCGACCACAAATCAGTGGTGGTAGAGAAGTAAGCAGCATGTGATAACTGGGTCTTTGACATTGAACTTTACTGACACGTCTGAATTTTATATATGTGTGGAACTGGTGCTTTTTGGAAAAGTCTAGATTTTTTTAATTAGCCTTTTAAGTTCCAGCAGATTGTTCTGGTTTTCCAACCTCTAGAACAGGCTGAATTTATTGTTTGTTTATTTTGTGTGATTTTTACTTTAGATTATAATGTTAAACATTATTAGTATTTTTAGGATGAGTGATGGTTCTTACTAATAAACACAATTGCAGTTTAATGAACACTAAGAAAAGCTAAAGCAGCTTGACATTTTAGAAAGATTTCGGAGGTAAATTGCTAGACAGATACTGTAGCTCCCTCTTCTGAGAAAAGCAGGTTCTGTACCAGTTACTGTTTACAGTTTGTTGGGTTTCCTGGCATGATGAGCTGCATGGAACATCAGTACAATACAGAAACAATTACTGCAGGAGAGAAACTTTTGAGATACATATTTCTATTCATTTTGTAAAGTTTGATGAAGTAATGAACAGACAACAGCAACAATTATTGTGTTACTTTATTGTGTTTTATGAATGTCCCAAGTTTTCTGGAAATACTTTGTAGGTGTTTGGTAAAACATCATTTAGAATTTGGAATTATGAGCACTAAGCTTAGTAACTTAACTGCAGATGCTACTCGTCTCATGAAAGGTTGGTGCTTAAGTTTACCATTAGAGTTCAAGTTCAAGAGTTCAAGAGGCTTTATTGTAATTTCAGCTGTACACAAGTACTTATTAAAATGAAACAACGTTCCTCCAGGACCAGGGCGCAACACAGAACACAAGTGCAAAACAATACAATATGCACAGTGCTTATATATATATATATATATATATATATATATATATATATATATATATATATATATATATATGTATAGGACCTACAATTAATACAAAAGACATTTCTAATCTGAAGAAATTGTGGGGGGCGGGACCTAAGACAAGTGTAGCGTTGGCCAGTACATGGTACTGAGTAAATGTTAAGTAATGTCTAAAACATATTCTGATATACAATAATCAGAATCAGAATCTTTTTATTCGCCAAGTAGCAGATGTACAAGGAATTTCTTTTGGTGCAGGTGTCAACATACAGTACATACAAGTTAAATAGTAAAAGGTACACTATTTCTAAATGTATAATAAACAATAAACAATGTAGCAGCAGCATGAACAGTACAACATCAGGCAAAGTGTGCACTGACGGTACACTGACGGAGCAAGTAAAAAAAAAAAAATAGAAAAGGTATCTTATATATATATAAATAAATATATATATATATATATATATATATATATATATATATATATATATAATATATATATATATATATATATATATATATATATATATATATATATATATATATATATATATATATAGTGAGGGAAATAAGTATTTGATCCCCTGCTGATTTTGTAAGTTTACCCCCTTTACAAAAACTTGAACAGTCTATAATTTTTATGGAAGGTTTATTTTAACAGAGAGAGACATAATATCAACAAAAAATCCAGAAAAAAAACATTAAATAAAAGTTATAAATTAATTTGTATTTAATTAAGGGAAATAAGTATTTGATCCCCTACCAACCAGCAAGAATTCTGACCCCCACATACGTTATGTGCACAAAAGGCACACAAATTAGTCCTGTCCCTGTATAAAAGACTCCTGTCAGAATCAGTTTCTTCCGTTCAAATCTCTCGACCACCATGGGCAAGACCAAAGAGCTATCAAAGGACGTCAGGGACAAGATTGTAGACCTGCACAAGGCTGGAATGGGCTACAAGACCATCAGCAAGACGCTTGATGGGAAAGAGACCACTGTTGGTGCGATAATTCGAAAATGGAAGAAATACAAGATCACAGTCAATCGCCCTCGCTCTGGAGCTCCATGCAAGATCTCACCTGGTGGGGTAAGAATGATTCTGAGAAAGGTGAGGTCAGCCCAGAATTACACGGGAGGAGCTTGTCAATGATCTCAAGGGAGCTGGGAGCAGAGAAATGCTGGATATGGCCCCAAGAACACCATCCCCACTGGGCATTTCTCTACCTCCAAACACGGCGAGTGGAGTTGATGCCAAAGAGCTCAATTTTGGTCTCATCTGACCATATCACATTCTCCCAAGCTTTCTCTGAATCATTCAGGTGTTCATTGGCAAACTTCAGACGGGCCTGTACATGAGCCTTCTTAAGCAGAGGGACTTTGCGGGCACTGCAGTATCTCAATCCATTACGGCGAAGTGTGTTACTAATGGTTTTCTTGGTGACTGTGCTCCCAGCTCCCTTGAGATCATTGACAAGCTCCTCCCGTGTAATTCTGGACTGACCTCACCTTTCTCAGAATCATTCTTACCCCACGAGGTGAGACCTTGCACGGAGCTCCAGAGCAAGGGCGATTGACTGTGATCTTGTATTTCTTCCATTTTCGAATTATCGCACCAACAGTGATCTCTTTCTCACCAAGCATCTTGCTGATGGTCTTGTAGTCCCATTTAGGATCGTGTTGGATGGTCGTGCCCAGGAATTTACAGGACTCGGCTCTGCTGACTTTGGAGCTGTGTATAACCAGTGGAGGCAGTGGAGAAGGTTTTTTCCTGAAGTCAATGATCATCTCCATTGTTTTTTGTGTGTTTAGCTCCAGGTTGTATTTACCACACCATGACACCAGCTGTGTTAATTCCTCCCGGGATGTGGACTCGTTGTTGTTTGAAATGAGTCCGATCAGGGTAGTGTCATCTGCAAATTTAATGAGCTTAACTGAGTTGCTGTTAGATCTGCAGTCATTGGTGTAGAGGGAGTAGAGCAGGGGAGAGAGCACACATCCCTGTGGAGCACCAGTGCTGAGGCAAAGAGGATCCGAAATGTGGTCTCCCACCTTTACATACTGTTTCCTGTTAGACAGGAAGTTGTGGATCCAGTAGCAGATAGATGGGGGGACATTGAGCTGCCACAGTTTTTGAAGCAGAAGGTCAGGAATGATATTGTTGAAAGCAGAACTAAAGTCTACAAACAGCACACGAGCATACGTAGAAGGGCTGTCCAGGTGTTGCAGGATGTAAGAGAGAGCCAAATTAATGGCATCATCTAAAGACCTGTTGGCTCGATATGCAAACTGGAGAGGGTCCTGAAGGTCATGAGTCATAACTTTAAGTTGTTGAAGTACCAGTCTCTCAAAACACTTCATCACTACAGATGTTAGGGCCACTGGTCTGTAGTCGTTCAGGCAGGAAATCTTCTGCTTTTTTGGAACTGGAACGATGACAGAGGTTTTGAAGCATGCAGGAACAGCAGACATGTTCAGGGACTGATTGAAAAGATCAGTGAGGATGGGAGATAGTTGATCAGAACAATGCCTGAGTGTTGCAGGTGAGACGCCATCAGGTCCAGCAGCTTTCCTGATCTTCTGTTTTCTGAGAACACAGCCGACCTGCTGTTCAGTGAAGGTGATGGGTGGAGGTGGGGTGGGGGTTACAGGTGTTGGGGGTGAGGTGTGAACAGGCAGCAAACAATTTGTGGCAGACAGACTAAAGCTTGGCTGGGGGAAGGAGGGATATGTCCTTTGTGTTTCAAATCTTGAATAGAAGTAATTGTGCTGGTTTGGCAGCAGGGGGTCCACAGTTGCGTTTGATGGTTTGGGTTTGTAGTTTGTGATGGATTGAAGTCCTTTCCAGATGGAGGAACAGTCATTTGAGGAGAATTTCAGCATAGAGTTTATATAGCAGCAGAGATACTCAAGAATAATGCAATATTAATAAGCAAGATAGTGAAAATCATATAGTCAAGTCACTAAGTAGTTGTATGAATTGGTGTTGTCAGTGTCCAGCAAGCAAGAATGCAACAGACTCACTTCTAAGGTATTTAACATCCTCCTGACCTCAAAGCTTTTCAGTATGTTGTTCTTTGGACTAATAAGTCAGAAGGGAAAATTGTGGAAATATGAAAATCTGTTACATCTGGAGTAAAACTATCTCAGGATTGTTTTGCATTAGGGCCTGGGGACTTGTTATAAAAGATTAACACTAGAATGACTACAGTTATGCTTTTTTGCACAAGGGATTCTAGCCTCTCGATCCCCTGCTCCCCTGTTGTGAGCCACTTAGTACCCATTATCATGGTAATGACCCACAGCCTGTCTACACACAAACACCTCTCATCCCCCTCTGCCCAGATTCTAGAGGCTATCCGTTAGCTCCACACAGGATAGCAGGAAAATGAAAACGATCTGTTCTCATCTGTGTGTCTGCTTTTATTCAGAATCATAAGAACAGGACTACAGCCATGCAAATAGTTTTAAATCATTTCACGTTGGAGGAGTAAATGTGTGTACTACATGTGTGGTATGTGTAACATCAGCAATAAGAAAATGATTAACTTCTAAAACTATATATATATATATATACAGTATATACAGTATATGTATATGTATATGTATGTATATATGAATACTATTTGAAAACTACTATATATGAAACTATTTGAAAACGGTGGTACAAACCTTTGTTTGACCATGCTGGCTAGCAAGAGGCAGAATCATAGATTAGTTGGGGGTGGGTTGAATAGTGTGTTATCTACAAGCATTTGCATGACAAAAGAGGACTGATAGTGCTCTAATGGTTATGTAGAAGGAGGGGTTTGTCCTCAGAATCTCAGATTTTCAGTCAAGCTAGTGTTAAACAATGATTTTTTAAAAGTAAATATTCTTAAATGAAACAAAATGAATCCTTTTGTGATGCTGTGGTAGAACCTTAAACAGACAGTCCATTAAAAACTATGTAATGTGACTGAATCAAAGCACCTGCCCCCAGTTATTGTTATTTTATTGGTCATGTGGTGTGAATATTGGTCATGTGATGTGTGTTTATTCAGCTAATACTGAAAGTCCCTAAATCTTTCAACAGTATTAAGTGCAGTAGAGGTGCTCAGCTGATGCAGCAGTCAATTAGCTAGTATACACTAGCTCATCATCACTGATGGTTCATATCTCAGCAGTGCTATTGGCACACCAAGCTTCTACACAGACTTGATTAGATATGCCTGATGGTCGAAGGCTTGAGATGGATTGGTGCCCTGTCCAGGATGTTTCTGCCCTGAACTATTAGGGTGCCTGCGGCTGCTGGTGAACTTACCCCGGGTTCCTGGCATTGCAGGTCTTACAGAGTGAGTGGAACTAAGGCCTCAAATAGGAGGCCTCCTAATTAGGGCTGTCGACCTGCAGCCGGCTTACTTAAGCTGGCGCTGCGGCAGGCGTCGCACCTTTGGCTTTGTTTTCTGCATGGCAGCGTGTCCTCACACCTTTTTAGGGATAGAAGGTACCCCCGGGCGGTGTAAGGTTGGTTGGGTGTGTAGGCTGGAAGGCCTAGGTAAATAGTCCCATTATTTTCCTCTGATAGGGAAAGTGTGGTGCGACTACGCTCAGCCCTCACGCTGAAGTTATTTTTAGCGTGTAGCGCTAGCTCTTTCCTGCAGCAATAGCAGGAAGCTAGCAGCAGTATTTGTGCCGGCTCTTTACGGCGCTTATATCGTATCAAGTCAAAGCAGGTTGCTAAGTCCGGGTTGGCGCAGCTGGGTAAGCACTTTCCTCTGGCACCGGCAATCCCGGTTCGAATCCGCTTACTGAGGATCTATTAATTCTCTTTTGCTTTTTGAATTGCAGGTCGGTTCTCTCCCAGCAACAGCGACCCTCGTCTGGAGACGAGGGCAATCCTGTCACCCGTGATCGCGCGTTTCTGCGTCGGGGTCTTTTAGTTTGGGACTGTTTTTCACACAAGCCGGCGCTTCATGTGGTGCAACAGTGAACGCTACCACCTCGCAACCAGGCGATCGTTTTCTCCTTTTCAGTTCTGGTTGCCTGCGGCACACAGCGGCATCAATCAGGGTTCTCCCGATTAGTTTTTTGTTTCACTTTTTATAATTCTTCTGTTCATATTATCCTTTACTTCAAATAAAAACTTTATTTTCCTTTGCATTTTGGGTCCTGGTCCTTTCCTCGTGACATGCACCAGGTGTTTCCCATGAATTCAGTTAATATCATGATTAATGTGTGTTAATATCATGATCATGTCTGTGTTGTGAACAGCTATCATTAGAGATGATCTGTAAACTGACATCACCTGCTGAAGACTAAACAAGCAAATGGTTACAGCATGTACACAGCTCCCTCTTCTGAGAAAAGGTTTTTGTGTAGCATGGTTGGATTTCCTGTCACTGTGGGCTTCAGGGCGCAGTAGTACAGTGCTGAGTCAGATACTGCAGCAGAGACGATCTCCAGATCCACTTTCTTATTATCTCTTGAGATTTTGCTGGACATTCTCGGGTGAGGTGGTTGTGTTGGAGTAACATCTCCAAGTTCATTAATCAGCAGAATAAACTCTAATTTTGATCCAGGTTTCTGTTGATACCAGTGAATGCTGTATGGTGATCCTGTATATGTGCAGGACAGTGTGATGTTGCTTCCTTCAGTTGAAGATGAGATGGTTTGATTTGGAGTAATGCTCTCAGCAGCTTCTGCTATAAAACATTTAAACAATATTTAACATCGAGTTAATACTAAATTGGTTATTTAATATTGCATTATGTTTGTCATAGTGGAAATTACAAACCAAATAAAACATGATACTTATTATATAACACTTACCATTAGTATTTGCAGTAATGAAAATGAAGAAGAGGAGTAACATTGTTGTGCTGAGTGTCAGATTCAGATCAAGCCTACATTGTCACTTTGTCTCTTCTGTAACCACATCTAGCTCTCCACCCACAATCCAGTTCCAATTATGTCAACTCTGCATTTATCTACAACTGGTTTAAAATCCCTACTGTAACTTATGATGTTTGTTGTTACAGTTCACCAGCATTCAGACCTGTAACAATAGACTGGGTGAGTAAGCAGGACATCAGTAATGACACAAAACCAAACAATTGGGACTGGGAATGAACACAAAAGAAAGCAAAACTATAAACAAAACAATGAACACTAGAATAAACTAAACCCTGTGTTAAACTACACTAACCACTAATGCTAAACACTAAAAACAAGGACCTTGTCTCTATGGTAAGCTCACTGCTAAACTAAGAGGAAAAACGTGAATAACAAGCTTTATTATGCAGTGTAAGCTGTGTTTGCCCAGAGAGACTGAACTAGCAGCTTATAAAAACTCCACATCAAACCTGCGCAAACATGTAGAGGTAAGTTAGATAATACTTGTACCATTGCAGTCGTAGTTAAAATTGGTAGTATTCGTAGTTTAGTAGCTCAAATTAGCCATAAGAAATCAGTGCCTGCCATTGCTAAGACATTGCTAATGTTAGTTGGCACTATTGACCTGGACTAAGTTAGTTAGCATCAAACAAGCTATAAAATAATGCTAGCGTCAAACAGCGATTTATTGAAGATAAACAGAAATCATTTTATTTTTAATTGATAACAACAATTGCAGTCTGTTAGGTGTGTAGAGTGGCTAAATCCACACATTAACTGCTAATATGCACTGCATGGCTGGTGAGCATTGTGTAGTCTGCTGTATCATTCATCTATTAACTTCTGTTGGAAAATAATGTCCCAATAAAATTACCACCTTTTCAGTTGCAAATTAATTGTGTCATCATTCAGTTGGGGCAGCACGGTTGCGTAGCACTTACAGCAAGTAGGTCCTGAGTTCAATCCCCAGGTGGGGAAACCTGGGTCCTTTCTGTGTGGAGTTTGCATGTTCTTCTCGTGTTCACATGGGTTTCTTTGGGTACTCCGGTTTCCTCCCACATCACAAAGACTTGGATAAGCGGAACAGATGATGAATGAGTAAATAGTTCAGTTGTTTTGAAGTTGGGTTGTATGAGAGAGAGCGCGACACTGCTGAGCACACCACCACGACAAGTGAGACTTCTTTTAGGAGGATATAAAAGCCTTGAACTGTCCCTTTAATAGGAATATGACTATAGTATATGCATTATTTTCACTATTTTAATAGTAATAGCTTTAGCCATCTCTGTGAGAAAGAATTGTGCATTATGAAATGTAAAAGACAGAACATTTATTGTGTATTGTATGTATTGTAGAAAACATACAAAATGCAAATATTTCAAATTCAGTGTGTTTAAATGTACACAACGTTGATTCACATAATGATAAATGATTATTTTGTTCACAGAGGAAACATCCATCAAAGCTGAAGGCCTTTAGTGACCTTGTGGCAACACGGAAGCGAACCCAGGAACCACCAGACACCCCATGCAAGCAAGCAAAAATAAATGATGTGATGGCAGTGGGTGCAAACAGACGTGTGCCACAGGCAAAGGTTGACAGGCTCATTATTAACTTCATTTGTGAGGGTCTTCATCCATTTTCTGTAGTTGAACAACCTGCTTGTAAAGAACTTATATTGACACTGAACCCGCAATGCAAGTTCAATTCCAGACCCACTGTCCGCACCAGAATAGAGGAAGCTGCCCATCGGATGAGGCAGACTTTGATGTCACACCTCAGTAAAGTCAGCTATACGAAATTCGAACAGCACATTAAGTGTGCAACATCAGGAAAGGCTATAGGACAAACCCCTTACCACATCTGGGTCTGTCAGACCATATTTCCATGCTGTTGATCCCTGCATACACACCTTGCAGGAAGATAATTCCACCAGCCACAAGGACTGTAAAAACATGGCCAGAGGGTGCATCACCTCAGCTGCAGGACTGTTTTGAGGGCACAGATTGGAGTGTTTTTTAACATCAGGACCTGGAGGTATACACCACGTCGGTGCTCTCATACATCAACTTCTGCGTTGAAAAAGTCACTGTGGACAAACATATTTGGGCATATTCCAATCAAAAACTCTGGATGACCAAATAAGTACAGGTCCTGCTGAGACAACGTGACATCGTTCTCAGGTCTGGAGATGGTGTGCAGTACAGAGCCGCTAGAGCTGACCTGAAGAGAGGCATCAGGAAGGCCAAGATGGAGTACAAAAGAGAGATTGAGAACCATTTCGAGACCAACAACACTAGGCAAATATGGCAGGGAGTCCAGCATCTCACCAACTACAAGTCCAGCAACATCACGATGGCTGAGGACGACCCAGCGCTTGCGGAGGAGCTGAACCACTTCTTTGCACGCTTTGAGGTGGAAAGTTCACGAAGCAGCAGCAGCCCCACCATCCGACTGCAGCAGCTACAGCCTCGTGGTGCAGGAACATGAGGTGAGGTGCACACTGAGAGCGGTGAACCCCAGAAAGGCTGCTGGACAAGACAGAGTAACCGGGAGGGTCCTCAAAGTGTGTGCGGATCAGTTAGCTGGGATTTTTACAAAGATCTTCAATGCTTCACTTTCTCAGTCCTTCATCCCACCATGTCTGAAGGCGGCCACAATCATACCACTGCCGAAAAAGACCAGCATCAGCAGCCTCAACGACTACCGGCCAGTCGCTCTGACACCGATTGTCATGAAGTGCTTTAGAAACTGGTGAAACGCCACATCATGTCCTGCCTCCCACCCACCCTCGACCCACTTCAGTTTGCATACAGAGCTACAGAGGATGCCATAGTAACAGCGCTACACACCACCATCTCTCACCTGGAACTGCAGGGACGCTATGCCAGGCTGCTCTTTGTCGACTTTAGTTCGGCTTTTAATACCATACTCCCGGAAAAACTAACTTTTAAGTTAATGGACATTGGACTTTCAACCAACATCTGCTGCTGGATTAGAGACTTCCTCTCAGACCGTACACAGAGAGTTAGAGTTGGCTCACATCTCTCCACAGCCCTCAGACTCAACACTGGGTCTCCACATGGCTGTGTGCTGAGTCCACTACTCTATACCCTGTACACGTACGACTGTGTCAGTAGCCATCCAGACAATGTCACAATTAAGTTTGCAGATGACACCACCCTGGTCGGGCTTATCTCTAATGGCGATGAATCGGCATATAAGGAGGAGGTCCAAAGGTTAGTGGGGTGGTGTGCAGATAACAACTTGGTCATCAACACCTCCAAGACCAAAGAACTGATTGTAGACTTCAGGAGGAAGAAGTCTGATCTGCAACCAATTTGGATTAACGAGGAGTGTGTGGAGAGGGTACCCAGCTTCAAGTTTCTGGGGGTGCATATGGACGCGGACCTCCAAAGGAGTTCTAACACCTCGGCAGTAGTGAAGAGGGCCCAGCAGCGCCTCCACTTTCTGAGGATCCTCAGGAGGCTGAACCTGAGGAAAGATCTGCTGACTGCTTTCTACCGCTGCTACGTGGAGAGTGTGCTGACCTATTGCATCTCTGTGTGGTTCTCCAGCTGTACCACTGCACACAAGAAGGCCATACAGAGGGTCATCAACACTGCCCAGAAAATCATCGGGCACCCTCTCCCATCACTAAAGGAGCTTTACAGCACCCGATGTCTCAGGAGGGCACACAAAATTAAAAAAGACAGCACACACCCAGGGTACCAACTGTTTGAACTGATGCCCTCGGGTAGACGGTACAGGCAAATCAAAACAAGGACTAATAGACTAAGAGACAGTTTTTACAACAGGGCCATAGCCCTGTTAAACACAAATATGTGACACACATATGCATCATTCAATGGGTATTGTGCAATTTCACTTTAAATGGAACATGTGCAACTTCTAATTTAATTTAATTTGAATAGGACATGTGCAATAGCTTCGGTTCTGCTTCTGTTTTGTTTAAGTACTGTTTTATATTTTTATATTCATATTTGTATATAGTACTTTTATTGTTTGCTGTTTTTTTTTTCTTGTACCGAGGGGGTGTATTCCAATTTCGTTGTGCAAGTGTACAAGTACAATGTGCAATGACAATAAAGGATTCGTATTCGTATTCTATGTCGCCACCACTACGGATTGTTGGACAGCACACCAGCAAAGTTACATAGGGGTCACAACTCACTGGATAGTAGTGATGGGAATTTCGGCTCCTTTTAGAGAGCCGGTTCTTTTGGCTCGGCTCACTAAAAAGAGCCGGCTCTTTCGGCTCCCAAGTGGCTCCTTAGATTTTTTTGTTGCTTAAATTAATTTATTACATGTAATGTAATTACATGTAAAATGAATCACTAATGTAAAAAAAAAAACATTGTATTAAATGTTTATTATTTAAATTGCTTTATTTATATACTCAACATGCAGAGTGCTCCAACAATAAATTATAAAATACAAAAACAAAGACCCATCTCAATTAGACAAAACGATCCGATTGTGTATATTATTTGTACGTTTGCATCTAAAGTGGGACAGCATGGTGGCTAAGTGGTTGGCACTGTCGCCTCACGGCAAGAAGGTCCTGGGTTCGATCCCCAGGTGAAGAGCCCGGGTCCTTTCTGTGCGGAGTTTGCATGTCTTTCCCGTGTCCGTGTGGGTTTCCTCCGGGTGCTCTGGTTTCCTCCCACAGTCCAAAGACATGCAAGTGAGGTGAATGTTCCTGTCATGAATGTAACCAAAGTGTAAAACGTGACGTTAAAATCCTAATAAACAAAACAAAATAAACAAGCATCTAGAGTGAAACAACATAACATCAACGAAGCATCACTCACACTCAACAAAATATAAATGAAAATGTGCAAAACAAAAAGAAGATAGTTTAGTGAAGATTAGCATTCAGAAAAACCAAGGAGCTCATCTTTGATGGGTTTATCCTGTTTCTCTTTTCTGTTATGATCTGCCCTGTTAAAATAGATTCTCTCTGAGTGGACAGATACACAGTCTATGCGCCATCACATGTATAAGATGTGGGTAGACTGAACACTTGGTCTCCCACCAGTGGGCCTGCACTTCTCTGTAAAAGGGGCTTCTCGAGGCCAAACTTTACTATGTTTCCTCTCACTCATTTTCCTCACCTTTCCAGCCTGTGTAAGTTAATGTGTATATTTTTTGTAATTAATGTGTATTGGAACTGTGAGGGACTGAGCACCTAAGCATTTCACTCACCTTTCACACCTGTGTTAATGTGACGTGACAATAAAGTGATTTGATTTGATTTGATTTGTGTAAAGCGCTGAGTTCTCTCTCCCTCTCATTCCCTCCTGTTCGTGTGCACGCTGTGTGTGTGTGTGTGTGTGTGTAACCCCGCCCCTCCTGCTCAGTGTAAACACGCAAACGCCACCACGTATCTTGACCAATCACGTGCGGCTTTGACAGAAAAAAAAAAAAAACGGAAAAAAACGAATTGGCTCCCAATCAGGAGCCGGATCCCGTCGTTCACTTTGAATAGCCGGCTCTCAGAGCCGGATCGTTCGCGACCGACCCATCACTACTGGATAGATGAGGAAACCTTGGAGAGGAGATCTGCTGCACTTGCTTGCAAGAGGTTGAAAGGGTCCCACACATTTGATGACATTTGACAAAATAAGGGGAAAAGTGGTAAGAACCACAACAGACAGCGGCTCAAACTTCATTAAAGCATTCAGTGTGTTTGGTGAGCAAAGCCAACCTGAGGAAGCAGAGTCAGACCAAGTGTTTGAATCATGGTTTTAAATGATGGTTTTTCAACCGTGTGGAATGATACCATTTCTTTAGCAAGATATTTTGTCACTGCTGATGTGCACGCCTTCCATGGTGCACTGTCCTTTTTGTATTTTGTGGATTTGGCGAAAGCTCCAATTAAAGTTTGTTGTGACAATCAGGTCGAGCCTTTTCCAGCAGTGGCCACATCTGTGCCACGATTGAAGGGTGCTTAGTTTTTAGATGAGATTGCATGTTCGATGTGTTTCCATCTTTGGCTAATACTGTTTTAGGCAGATCTTGCATATTGGTTTATCAAGGTTTGCTGGCTCCCCCTTTTCATTTGGAACGAATCCAAAATGCTGCCAAACTGCAGCAGTGGCATTTTTCTTCAAAGCTAGCTCACTTACCTCACAGCTAATGCTAGCCATTGTGGCTTTTCGCTTGTCTCGCCAGTTTTCAAGGTAGACCGGAAGCAGAAATTTGGCGCTTCACATTTTTAAATACCGCAGTATACCGCAATACCGTCATACCGCCAAACTATATATACGTACATCATTTTACTGTTTTCTGACAGAATTGAAACATTACACTGATAATATACCATTATCAGTATCAATTTACCTCACCAGACTGTCATGTAGCTCAACTTAAGATCTTCCTTTGATTTTAAATCAGAAACCCACTTTGGGTAGTTAATGTTAACAATGGGCCTATTATTATGCCAGTAAAATCAAATAGACAGCTAAATAACATTTTTCTATTTATTCATCATTTTTATATGCTGTTCTACATCATAGAGCATTATATTTAGCCTTCTACATATATTAGTTTGTAATGTTAATTACCTAGCAAAATTATTCCTCATTTGTAAACCTCAACTGTTGAAGTATAAATGCTTGCATGAAAATAACTCCTTGACTAAAGGTGACTTTTCCTACACAGCGTTTTGGCCAGGATGCTGTAATTATAAAATAGTGTATGTTTGTATCTATTTGCAACACTTTACTGTGAGAGCTACTTGACATTCTCCTGCAAAATGTTTGTGCTCATGCTTTTTTTGTCTTCAGGCTTTCACATCAAAATAAGTCAGATTTTAAATGAAACAAAACTAGTGAACTTCTAGTAAAACTGTCTTTAAATTCTCTTTCTGTCTGTCTGTCTGTCTGTCTGTCTGCTGCAGTTTGTTCCCCTGCCCCTTCATTAAACATGACAAACATCAGTAAACAGCTGGACAAGGCTTTGAAATTACGTATTGACATACGCATGACCCCTGAGTACAGGTTATGCGTTATGCATGGATGCTCTTTGTATGAAACACTGTCAGTACCTGTCTGTCAGATGCTGCGGGTCAGAGGAGAAGTGTGTAGCAGCGGTTTGGCCTGGCGCTCAGCACTGCATGAGTGCTAACCGGAGGAGGAGGGAGGGGCAAGGCGGGGATCAGATCGGGGCAGAATTCTCACAAGAACTCAAATAAATGCCCATCAAATATCAAAACACTTTTGGGGGGAATTGATGACAGAGAGGGTAATTTTTATTTTTAAATATTGATGAATGTAGAAAAGAATTGGGCTCCAGAAAGGGCACTTTTCTCATCTAGGACAAAAAGGCAGGTGCTTGAGCACCACTAGGGGTCTATCTGTGCACGTGCCTGACAAAAACAATAACACAAACTGTTTTTGTGAATGTTTCACAAATCCAGCTGTGCTAAAGCAAACACGTTTTCATAGATTTGGATGTCATTTGTATTGAAAATCTCTAGCCAAGGAAAAAAAAATAAAAAAAGCTTATATTTACCACGGTCTTATATTTCACTTAATTTTCCTTGCTCGCTGTCTATAGGCCACGGGCGGAAAAAATAAGAAAATTAAAATTTTTCACAGATCGAAATGGTAAGTTTGAACCTGGTTTCATTCATCTGAGAGCCCAACTTTGGAAGTTATAAGCTTAAATGAAACCCTGATGTGTAATATTGGCGGATTTCGCCATGGAAATGGCGTGATCTTAATTCGCAATTCAGGACTAACAAATCGCTGTTATAGCTGATAGAATGTAATGTTTAATTTCAATCAATTGCTGTACATTATGGAAAAATAATTTTTTCATATACTTTCAAATTTTTTTTTGAAATACTTTTGACATATATTTATTTTCCATATGGGCAGAAGTGAGTTTTTAATATTGTATAATAAAGAATTAACCCTGCCTGTTAAAGTCCAAGTGAGACAAAAGCTATTACAGCGTAGTTAAAACAAGCTATGTTCTGATCAATATTAGCATCTAATACAGTCAGGTCCAATATATTTTTTGATAGTTACGGTCATTTCAGAATGTTAATGAGAAAGTTAACTCCTCCTACCAGCCCCCTATGTAACTGACAAACAAACAAAACTTGTGTACCTTGTGTGGCGTTGGAGAACTCAGTCGTTCGCCAGTTGTTAACTGTAAATGTGTATTGGATGTAATTTTATTATAAGCTGCTTTTCTGTAAGAAGCAGACCAGAAAATGGAGAAGCAGGAGGACCCCTTGTTGCTGTTTTTGCAGGACCGTGGTATTGAGGAACAATTCATAAACAAACTAAAACATGACAAAGTAAGTAAAAAATAAACACTGTTTCCTTTGCAGTGAAAAACAAAACACTGGCATAGTAAGTGCAGAGGCATATTTCAACTTTGATGTCATGTAATAATCTCAGTAAAGTGAATTGTTATGTAAATTTGTTTACATTATTTTAACTATGTTTTAAAAAAATAGAAGTGTGATATTAATGAACCTTTTAAATTTTTAAAACAACTTCTCATGATGTAACGGTTTTATACAAATTTTGGCTTCTTCCCTTTACATTTTGTGAAGGGTCTTTTAAAATGTTATTCACTTTTACTCATCACAATTACAAAAATAATTATGTAAAACAGTGGTGTTAAACTCCAGTCCTGGGGGCTCACTGTCCCAGTACACATGATTCAACTGATCTGGTCATTTTCAAGCTCTTCATGAGCTGGATAAAGTGTGTTGGGGCAGCAAATACCTGAAACTGGGAAGGACAGTGAGTGCCCATGACTGGAGTTAAAAACGACTCCAAAGAACCATCAATTGAAAATTCTTTACGGAACCATGAGTGGTTCTTCTATGGCTTCTGTCGCAACAGTCAGCCTGCATCTTCAACCTCCAGAAAAAGTCACTTGATTGACAAAATAAAGGCAAGACTTTGTGCATCAGAAGAAAAGGCAAACAAAAGAGCAGATGTTTTAAATAAATTGAAAGGAAATGGAAATGCAAAGAAAAAATCAAGGAGAGTAGAATTGGGTTGGATGAATTTCAACGAGAATGACAATGAATTTAAACAGGTACGAGCTGTGAAAGGACGAGGACCAGACATGTCACTGTTGATAGGTATACAACAATAAATACCATCCAACAAACGGCAGAATCACTTTTCTTTCCAAATGGTGTCTCCAAGTCCCTAAAGCTGCTGGATCATGTTTGTGACATCCGTGACTTTTCACAAAGTGTGCTTGATGGAGACTCTACAGTTGAAGATATGTATGAGAAAACCAAGGTAAAAATCCTCAGATTATACCTATGCACCAACAAATGTATGCAAGATACAGAACATGCTACAAGTTCTCCCCAAGAAACAACTTCTTCAGTCTCAGCAACCGCGACTGCCCCCCTGATGTCCATGAAAGTCAGTCTTTAGAAGCCAATTTAATTAGTATAGACTTAACTGCCTTGCATACTTATAGATTCAGAAATAACAAATGCTGAGATTTTGAGTGTCAACATCTTGTCTGACCAAGAACAACAAGGGCAAAGAAGGTTTACAAAAGGAATCAGGCAAGAACAACAAAGTGAAGAAATAATAGGACAATAAGTCAAAGACACAGCTGAAATTAACATCAGTAATGAGGTTGAAGATGTAGAGATACAGCCCAACACCTATGCCGATGATGAAGTGATGATTGGAGCCTCACTTAACGATGCAGTTGATCTGGATGACACATTGCCCTGGGAGAAGAAGCCAAATGTCATTATTGTGGTGAGTAGGGGCAACTGTATGAATGAGCTGATTGGAGCCTTTATGGATCCAGACATTATGAACAAAGATGTGCATATCAAAAGGAAGCTTCCCAATGGGAAACTAGAAGAAGGAGAGGGTTCAGGTGTTTTGCGGGACTGCCTATCAGAATTTTGGGGAGAATTCTACACAAAATGCACACTGGGCACATAAGTGAAGACACCCTATCTTAGGCATGAATATCAAGTCCAGGAATGGCAAGCAATTGCAAGAATTCTTGTTACAGGCTGGTTAACTGTACAGTATTTTCCAATACTACTGCCTCTTCCATTCCTGGAAGAAGCTTTATATGGAACCACTTACAGCAGTGTAATCGATTGCTTTATGCAATACATATCAAAAGAAGAGAGGAAAGTCCTTCAGCTTGCAGTGGAATCATTTTAGTCTGTTGACAAAGATGATCTAATAGATGTTCTAGATGCACATGACTGCCACCAGATCCCTCGTAAGGAAACTATTACTCCACTCTTGGTGCAGTTAGGGCACAAAGCTCTAATCCAAACACCAATGTATGTTATTAAATGTTGGAGACCCATCTTAAATTGTTTGGTAGGCACTTTGTATCCACAGAGACTTGTGCAGATCATGGAAGAACGCATTCCAACATCTAAGCGTGTCAGAGCACTTTTGAAATTCCCAGAGGAAATGACTGCACTCCAGAACACAGTAGCAAGACACCTAAGGAAGTATATTGGGGAGACGGATGACCTCAGCTTGAAGTCTTTTCTTCGTTTCTGCACAGGGGCAGACATCCTACTTGGACACCTCATCACAGTGCAGTTCACAGAAACCTCTTCATTCCAATGTCGACCTCAGGCACATACATGTGGGTGCTATTTAATCATGCCTACCAACTACCAAAACTATCCAGATCTTCGCAATGACTTTGACCTTGTCTTAAAAAGTTCCATTTGGGTCATGGACATTGTATAAGCATCAACAGGCAAGCTCAAGTCAAGTTACCCAAGAGCACTGTCATACAGGGACCCACACTAGTGACCCCTCCTTGCTCCTGCACCACAAATGAAAATTAACAACAGGGTATTTCAGTTGTAGCCTGGTTAGAGAGAAATAATTTGATTTGAAATGTTTTTTTAGACTACACACTTAGGTTATCCTGCTCACATAAAGCTGATAATTCTACACCTCCATCGTTATTGCTCTGAAAGAATTACCATTTATGTACTGCTAAATGGACTTTTCCTTACCTTATACTTGCATTTGCAGCTTGTGTGTTGTAAATTGTTCATTACTTATTTTTTATTTCTTTCAACCTTTAAGTTTACTGAATTTAATGTTCCAACAGTGTTCTGCTTGTTTTAAGTGCAACTGCACATTGCCACAATATATTTGGTGGTACACTTCACTTGGTGGTAGCTATTGTTCAATACATGCAATAAATAAGTACAAAAAAAGAACAACTAATGTGTTTTTTCTGATGTTTTATTACCCATAACTGAAAGAAGACACAGTGCAGAACCACTTCTTAGAGCTGATGTTAGATTTTTTTTTTTTATTATGAAATACACAACAGACATGTGGTCATATTTGCCTTAAATGCCTATTATTTCATAAATAAGGATCACATATGCTTAAAATAGTCAAACAACAGCCCAAAACGGTAATACAAAACAAAAATTATTAATATTATTTACAGTAGAAACAGAAAAAGTTGACTTATAAGTGGGTGTGGAAGAAACCAAATGACATTTAGAATATTTACATGAGTAGTCTTGCACAAATTAACAGCAGTAACGTTTAAAGGTTTAACAATTTCAATACAGTCTTAGAAAAGATGTAGCAGAACATTTTAATTTGCAAACTTTTTTGCAAATATTTCGGAGCTAAATAATCGGTGTGGCATATAATTAGAGCTTTGTAGAATCGAGACATGTTTAACATCTTAAATGTTTCATTACACCCCTAGTGAGTTGACAGACAGCTGGTATTTAGTTTAGGATAAGGGAGCGAAGTGCTTCACAAAGTGTCATGTATAACTGTATGGCTTCAGATACACCTTTGGGAAAAGTCAAACCTAACTCAAGCATGATGACAGTACATAGATCTAATATGTCATCATCGCATGGGACTGCTGTAATGAACTTGTATGCCTGTTTGCATGTATCAATGTCAGTGTGTGGAGCAAGGAATTCTTCAGAAGCCCACAGCTGAGGTACTGTATACATCACATCAGGAATCCCGCTGGGCGCGTTGTGATTGCTGCATGGCCTGATATGGTGAGCATTCCACTCTGCCTTGATTTCATCCAGTTGTTCCTAAAACAACATAGGAAGCATAAAAGTGATGGGAGTTATCTAACTAGGTCTTAAGATTACATTAGGGGTATTTTACAAGATTTAATCAGAGTTAACCATATGCATTGCTTTACTTGATGCACATAACATTTTCATATATTGCTTTAAGACCATTTTTACATCTTATTCTTTTATTTTAACGCCGCGCTAGCGGTGTTGGACGAGGACGGTAGCAGGTGTTGTGCCGAATTCGGCATCCCCTATCGCCCCTATCCCCCTTTTTTTGTTTGTTTTTTTATTACCAAATTAACCTAAACATTATGCATTTCAGTCAATAATAAAGAAAATATACATTGTAGGGATTTCAAATGTGTCACAACTGTTAACTGTATTTAATAATCTTTAGAGGATAAATAATTTTTATCTTTATATACACCGTTTTAGCAAAAAAAATTGAATGAGGTGCTATATTAGAAAAAAGTTCTGTTTAGTTTTTTTAATTTAATTTTTATGAAATATTTCTTTAGTTAATACTTGAATTAAAGTGCAGTCATGTCAAATGAAACATTTACTTTTGGATGTCTTTCGGACGTTACACACTTGGTCAGGAGCAGGTGTAAATTTTGTTCGTACTTACAAACATTTTGAGACTACGAACACTTGAATGAATGCGGTTATTTACCAGAAAAGTGTTTTAAAAACGATTTACGGCAGATTCGTTCTGTTCATTTCATGAATGAGGCCTATTGTGTCTCAATCTTTCCCGGGGCTGAGTTTTTTTGGACACACCTTTAGGTATGCCTTCGACCTCTTGCCAAAATGCGTGAATTCAGTGTATTAAAATCAAATTACAACTAAAAATGATATTAATATAATTAATATATAAAAATATATTTAGAAATATTTAAAAAATGAAGTGGACGAGACAGTGCAGGTTAATTGTCAGTGCAGGAAAGGTGAAAGAACTGAAGCAGAGGTGAGATTTCAGATGGAACAGTAGGCCTAGTAAGGGTGCGCCGTGATAAAGCATATGTTTTCATTCTCTGATCAACATGTATGTATTCAGTATATTGAATAAATAATTACAAATCATTTAAATAATCCAAATGTAAAAGTTTTGATTCCTTGGCGCATTTAAATGTTTTCTAATGAACTGCAATCAGTTCTGGTAATCAGTTTTAGGAAACAGTCCTTAGTTTCAGAATGTTTCTGATGTACCGTGATGCCGTTATTCCGTGACTCCTCCTGGAGCGCGGTGAATTCCACCGGTGTGTCTGCACGCCAGTTCCCCCCCACTTAAATCGCAAATTGGTCTATTGAAGACTTGGTTGTTAATAAAATACTGTTACATCAATTATTCACACATGATTAACATGGTATGATAGCTGATTTAAAATACATAATATATAACACATAATTCACCTGTTAATGTTATAGCTTCATAGATATATTAAGGAACAGTAGTGTTTTTCAAAACTAATATTCAGTAGGCTACAGAAAAACACCTCAAGTAATGCCTCAAGTCTGGTATACTCCGTCACCTGACGGGTCACACAACGGTTAAAACATCTAATTCGGGAATCTGCCAATCTGACAATCACCGGAATTTAGCGATCATTATATGTCAGTTACAGCCTCCTTATGTAAAGACTATTTAACATAAAACACTCCTCATATGATGGGTTAGGTTGGGTTGTGTTCTTACCTGGATAATGTTTCGAAGGCAGAACTGTATAAGTGACTTGTCCAGAAAGTCGCCAATAAACAAGCCCTCGTCTTTCAGTTCCCCAAGCAGCTGTATCCAGTATTCCACACCTTGTTTGCGCATCATTCCCCACCAACTCTCAATTCTTTTGTTTGTAGTACTTGACCCACTGATGAAGCTCCTTTCTCCAGCTTTGTCATCAGTATCATCTTGGCGGAGGAATCTTTGCATGTCACGAATCACCACATTTTCCATCCCCAAGTCTGTACGGACGATCCTGGGGCACCCGCCTACCTGATCCACGGTTTCCAAGAAGTACCCTCCTATAACCCGTGGGTTACTACTCGTGTGGGCTGCTTTAAGCCAAATTACTTTACAGGAAAAGCCATCGATGCAGCCATTAATGCAGATCCCATAGGTTTTCAATTTGTCATAAGAATCAACATGCCAGATATAGTTAGGCCCTTCAGCAAAATACCGCCTACGGTTAAGTCGCCGTCTGCGACCCATTGCTGAGGCACCTGGGTTTAGAGCTGCAAGGATCAGTCGAACATCTTCCTTTCTTGCTTTAATGCCCAGGTCCAGGCATTTGCTGAACATCCATCTGTAGCCGTGTAGCCTTCCAGGTCCATCAATTTGTTGGGCGATGAAATCTGTCACTTCTGCCAAGTCTGTATACTGTCTGCATCTGAGTCCATGTGCTTTCAGTTTGCGAAGCAAATGTCTCTTGCTCAGGATTATGCCATGTCTCACTGCAAGAGACTCCAAAATATCAGCATAATTCATTCCAAGATGGAAATAAAAATAAATCAATTCACTCTCCATTTTCTAGGGAGCCGTAGATTGTTTGTTTTGGAGCCTTGATGTAATATGCAATCTCCTGGGTGTAACAGATGATCACACCATATTCAACTCTTTCAAACCTTTTTAAGTCGTGGCCTCGATCTCATTCCCACTCCTTACTAAGTCGTGGCCACGCGTTACTAAGGCGTGGGAACGCGTTAAGTAAGTCGTGGCCACGCGTTATTAAGGCGTGGGAAGGCGTTAAGTAAGTCGTGGCCACGCGTTATTAAGGCGTGGAAAGGCGTTAAGTAAGTCGTGGCCACGCGTTATTAAGGCGTGGGAACGCGTTAAGTAAGTCGTGGCCACGCGTTACTAAGGCATGGGAACGCGTTAAGTAAGTCGTGGCCACGCGTTATTAAGGCGTGGGAACGCGTTAAGTAAGTCGTGGCCACGCGTTATTAAGGCGTGGGAAGGCGTTAAGTAAGTCGTGGCCACGCGTTATTAAGGAGTGGGAACGCGTTAAGTAAGTCGTGGCCACGCGTTATTAAGGAGTGGGAACGCGTTAAGTAAGTCGTGGCCACGCGTTATTAAGGCGTGGGAAGGCGTTAAGTAAGTCGTGGCCACGCGTTATTAAGGCGTGGGAACGCGTTAAGTAAGTCGTGGCCACGCGTTATTAAGGCGTGGGAACGCGTTAAGTAAGTCGTGGCCACGCGTTATTAAGGCGTGGTAAGGCGTTAAGTAAGTCGTGGCCACGCGTTATTAAGGCGTGGGAACGCGTTAAGTAAGTCGTGGCCACGCGTTATTAAGGCGTGGGAACGCGTTAAGTAAGTCGTGGCCACGCGTTATTAAGGCGTGGGAACGCGTTAAGTAAGTCGTGGCCACGCGTTATTAAGGCGTGGGAAGGCGTTAAGTAAGTCGTGGCCACGCGTTATTAAGGCATGGGAACGCGTTAACACCTTCCCACGCCTTAATAACGCGTGGCCACGACTTACTTAACGCGTTCCCACGCCTTAATAATGCGTGGCCACGACTTACTTAACACCTTCCCACGCCTTAATAACGCGTGGCCACAACTTACTTAACGCCTTCCCACGCCTTCCCACGCCTTAATAACGCGTGCCCAGGCCTTAATAACGCGTGGCCACGACTTACTTAACGCCTTCCCACGCCTTAATAACGCGTGGCCACGACTTACTTAACGCGTTCCCATGCCTTAATAACGCGTGGCCACGACTTACTTAACGCGTTCCCACGCCTTAATAACGTGTGGCCACGTCTTACTTAACGCCTTCCCACGCCTTAATAACGCGTGGCCACGACTTACTTAACGCGTTCCCATGCCTTAATAACGCGTGGCCACGACTTACTTAACGCGTTCCCACGCCTTAATAACGCGTGGCCACGACTTACTTAACGCGTTCCCACGCCTTAATAACGCGTGGCCACGACTTAACGCGTGGCCACGACTTACTTAACGCGTTCCCATGCCTTAATAACGCGTGGCCACGACTTACTTAAGTAAGTCGTGGCCACGCATTATTAAGGCGTGGGAACGCGTTAAGTAAGTCGTGGCCACGCGTTATTAAGGTGTGGGAAGGCGTTACTAAGTCGTGGCCACGCGTTATTAAGGCGTGGGAACGCGTTACTAAGTCGTGTTTACGCGTTATTAAGGCGTGGGAACGCGTTAAGTAAGTTGTGGCCACGCGTTATTAAGGCGTGGGAACGCATTCAGTAAGTCGTGGCCACGCGTTATTAAGGCGTGGGAACGCGTTAAGTAAGTCGTGGCCACGCGTTAGTAAGGCGTGGGAACACGCTACTTAGTCATGGCCACGCGTTATTAAGGCGTGGGAACGCGTTACTAAGTCGTGGCCACGCGTTATTAAGGCGTGGGAACGCGTTACTAAGTCGTGGCCACGCGTTATTAAGGCGTGGGAACGCGTTACTAAGTCGTGGCCACGCGTTATTAAGGCGTGGGAACGCGTTACTAAGTCGTGGCCACGCGTTATTAAGGCGTGGGAACGCGTTAAGTAAGGCATGGGAACGCGTTAATAAGGCATGGGTACGCGTTAATAAGTCGTGGCCACGCGTTATTTTTTTTTCAGGGGATGTCAACTTTGAGGTTCCACTGTATTGCCCTGACAGGCTTATTTTCCAGGAGGTGTGAAAGCACACTCAAACGCAGCACCAATGTCCACATAAGTGCTAAACATGCACATATGATAAACAGTAACATGAACAACGTAAATAGACATGTGAAATCTGTAATGTAAAACCAGTAAATAAATATTAAAATTGGTGTACTATACTACTGGGGAGAAATTTCATTGATAGTATAGTGGAGACTCTTTTACTATGGCTACTGGAGATGTGCTGGTGCATACTAAGCACTAGAACTTGCAAACTTTAGGCATAAAACACAGAGAAAAAGCCAAGAACAAGCCGAGCCTCCTGACAAAATAAAGCCTCTCACTCTTGTAAACAGAGACGTGCACTGGCTAGTGGACAATTACTGAACTACTGGTCTTGGTACGCTTCTCACAGGAATTTTAACCAATCAGACCAGACATTTCAGATTTTGTCTGTTAAATTAGAAATCTGTTAAATGGAGGTCTGTTAAATCGAGGTTTCACCATACAAAAAACTCAAATGAAAGAATAGGGCATTCCCAGATAATGTTTTGTTATTTAATTTTAGGTTAGTCATAAAAACATTTTATAGCCAATGCAGAGAAATAAATTACATTAATATTCATGTTTAAAAAATTTCAACATTTTCCTCTTCATAAAACAGCAGAACAGATTAAATGTAGATGTTTGGTTTTTGTACAGTATGGTATGAATTCCTGTCAGTGTGGACTGCAGAGCACAGTAGTAGAGAGCAGAATCTGATCACTTGATTTTTATCTTTATTTATCTTTGCAGAAATCCCTGGAACTGGAGGATCAGCTTTTCTTTCATAATTACCCTCAGTAATCAAAATGAGGAATTCTGGTCTGGATGTTGAGTACTGACGATACCACAATAGTTCATCACAGCCCCGGTTCTGGACTGCTTTGCTTGGGGGGGCAGTAAAACCTAATGAGGGGGCATGTTGATAGTCATGTTTTTGAAGCCATAAATATATTCAAGGCTTGATTTGTGCATGAATGATGACAGCCAAGCTATTGATACTGGCTTAAAGTGATGTATGAGGTAAAGAAATAAAAATGCATGTTTTCGAACTTAAACTTAAAACCCAATGATTAAAAAATACATGTTGATTATGTAAATGGAGAAAAAAGATTATCTAATTGTATTTCATTTTAATACGCCCCCTTAATTAAATTGCCATTACTAATAGAACAACTCTATTTCTTGAAAGGCTTTAATACAAATTTAAGTCAAAGCTGACAAATGTACCTACACACAGACTGATAATATTCAAACGTGGAAATAGGAATGAGTGAGAATATTTATATTATTGGGAAATTAAAATATAAAGAAAACAAAAGAATACTAATTCTGTAAAAAAAAAGGGGGGGGGGGTATTCGTCACATTTCTATTTTGAAAAAGAAAAAAATATGAAAGTACATAAAATAAGGAAAATTTTCCTAACTACTGCACTTTAATGGTAAAAAATCTGGTAAAGTATTGAAGTTTTTATTGATGTTATGAAACGTACTGGTACAATGCAGTATTTATGCACAGTATAACAAATTATGTAAAGACTATAAGTGCAAATGAACAACAGTAATCATATTTTCATTGAACACAACTATACACCTATATATTGTGGCAGTAACACTCCTGCCTTGCAACGAGAAGGTCATGTAAAAATAATGCCAAGTTAAAAATAACGTAACCAAACAAACTATATACAAAAAATGAAATCTCTATATGCACACTGTGGATACAATTATCTAAAACCTTTAGCTGAGCCTGTATTCTAAAATGAACTCAGAACAAAGAATTACCACTAACCGCTAACGGCTAATAAAATAATTTAAGCAACACTTATGTAAGAGGTAAGTAACATTAAAGCAACGAAAAACCACAGTTAAGCAAATATTACCATGTGGAAGTCAGTTTAAACTCAGAAGAGTGTTTACCAGTATACCTGCCTCTCGCTCACACTAACAGAACATATACTGCCGAACTGAACTGTTTGGGGCAGTCTGCCGATTTTTATATGACTCAAAGAGCCAAACAGGAATAAGCAAGGAAATATCTTCACACTGTAAAACAAAATGCATTTTTGTGATTGGTTCAGAGATAATTTTAAAAATAGCCGTTGCTTGCATTGTGCAAAAGACACATTTTGGGGGGGGCAATGCCCCCCTCAGCCCCCCCCTAGCGCCGGCCCTGGTTCATCATCTGTACTAACACCACTGTAATTACAGGATAAAGTAACAGACGTTGTCTCCAAGACATTTTTAGCAGCATTGCCCTGTATGGGCACACCAACAAGCTGCAGCTTCCTTTTACTGGTCTGACAGAGGAGTTCAAAGTCACCAGAACCAGGGAGGTGTTGCTCTACAGAGTTTTAGCTGACAACACGAGCGTAAAAAGGCCAAATACCTGGAGCTGGTAGAGGCCTGTAGAGAAAGAGGCTGGCGGGCCTGCTGTGAACCAATTGAGGTGGGCTGCAGGGGTTTCTTGGGGCAATCTGTGCACCGGGCATTCAAGCTTCTTGGCATCAGAGGGTTGCTAGAACAAAGAGCCACCAGAAACATCAGCGAGGCTGTCGAAAAAGCCTCAAGGTGGCTGTGGATCAAGAGGGGAAATGTATGGAGTAGCGCGCTGCTTGGACACAAACCAGGGACTGATCACCCTCGGCTGGTCCGACCCACCCTCGGCTGGGTCGGATGATGTAGCCCTCGGCTGGGCTACATCATCCCCAAGATGTAGATGATTCTGCCCTCTTGTGTATAACCTCCTGAGACCCGAGCTTAGATTTTTTTCAATGCATTTTTTCTATTCCTTTTGTTTTTAACCTTATTAGTTGGGTGGCACGGTGGCTCAGTAGGACTACAGCCGGAAAATGTATGATTCCTGCCTAGAGAGGAAGTGGGTGAAGTTACCTGTTACAGGTGGATTGCTTTTTGGCAGTGGTGTATAGTAACTACAGTACTTAAGTAGTTTTTTGAAGTATTTGTACATTACTGGAGTATAAAAATTTTCGGCAACTTTCACTTTTACTCCACTACATTTTCTAAAGAAATTGTGTACTTTTACACCGTTACATTCGCTGTATGTAAATTCGTTACTCGTTACTACAAAATAAAAGTTAAATGATGTGAGATGTGTGACGGACTGCACGCTGGTTTGGTGACTCTGCGCTTGTGAGTTAGACGGTGGTTAAACACATTAATGCGCATGTGCAAACGTTCTCTAAAAGCTATCGGAGTTTTCTAAAAGTGCGTCGTTCACCCAAAGACACGCAAATATGGACATTTCAGAAGCTCCAACACACTGATGTAAGTTAACAATGATTAACAAAGTAAAGCTGTAGCATCAGCGGTTTTTTAATATTATTAGCATTAACATTGTTCAGATAGCTACCTACCATTTTTACCGATTACATTCCAACCACAAATAAAACGTTTCACTAAATTTGTTTGGAATTCATTGACTGCAAAACTCATGAAGACACGTCCATTATTTTTAAAAACTCACCTGCGGACAAATATTTCCTCAGATAACTTCTGTATTAGACCAGCAGAGGAGAGATTCATGGTGCTGAGGAACATGCAGCACGTCTTTAACCCTTTAATGATCTCAACAAGAACTCAACTTATCCAACTTATTATTAATGATTTTTCAGCTGTTGGCTTCAAGTTAGAAATGGTGTTTTCTTAAAGTAAGAACACCAATATTTTTTTTAGTTTAACACATGCCATTCAGTGAGTAGATGCAGCCCAAAAAAGATTATTTAAATACAGCTTATTTTACTCAAATATTTTGATTTAAATGGCAAAATTATTTTTTGTTATTGAAATATACTACCCAAATAAAAAAAAATGGGACACTATAGAAAATGCAAATAAAATAGATGCAGTGTTTCTCACATTTACATCGACTCACTATCTAAAAACGTTGGAACAGGAACATTTAGGGCTAGTAATAAGTTAAAAAAACAACTAAATAATGTCATGATTTCAAACAGGTGATGTCAACAGTTGATTATGATCATGAATTGGCACAAATCATGTTCAGATGAAAGGAAGAAAACAGGTTAATTGTTAAGGTTGTTTACAGGCTTGAAAGAACAATCTTTATATTTAAAATGACCGCTTTCATTTATACTAACAGCATTTACTTTTACTTCTACTTGTATTACTTAAGTACATTTAATATCAAATTACTTTTGATACTTAAGTACATTAAACATCAGATACTTTTAGACTTTTACTCAAGTAATATTCTAAAAGGTGACTTTTACTTCTATCAAAGTAAATTTCTGGTAAGATACTTGTACTTTTACTCAAGTATCGCCTTCCGGTACTTTATGCACCATTGCTTTTTGGAACTCTTCTTGGACTGTTTGCTTTAACAGTGATCTGCTTGGGTTTTGACCTTGGTCTGTTTATCAGGATTTCTTTGTTGTATATGTCCAAACAAAGTACCAGCAAAAGTACAAGATGTTTAGTGTATAACTACTATTAGCATGTCGGGTGGTGGTGGGTTGGAATCCTCTGAATAAATAAGGCTGCACACTGGGAAAATGTGAAAGCTTTGTTATACAGTGTTCAATATGTTATCCAGCTTTTTACACTGGCAGCATCTGCATTCCACTAACAGACTCACATATCCTCTGTTTGGGACAGAGTTTTGGGATATTTGACTAGGCAAGAAGTACAGACACCTTGGAAGTAGGGGTGGAAACGGTTATGTCCAAGTGCATGAGTCCTGACAACAAACTGCATCTCTGCACACATTTCTCTTATACCTTCTGTTACCATATAATAATAATTATGATGTTGGGAACCAGGGGTGAACAGTAGTACACATGCACATGTACGTCTTTTTACAAGGTTGTTATGGGTGTTAAATATAAGGTTTTGTTAAATAATACAAGATACTAACAATCAATCAGAGAGAGCAGGTGTTATTTATATTGTACTGTACTATGTGTGTGTGTGTGTGTGTGTGTGTGTGTGTGTGTGTGTGGTTAACTGATAACAAGCTGTGGGAATAAATAACTTTGATATTCTGAGCTTTGGTGGAACTTCACATAAGTGAGTTTTTGTACAGTATCTCAATAGCTTTGTATCACTGGGTGTCTCTAAGAGCGCAGTGATAGAGAGCAGAATCTGTCAGCTTTAGATTGTTGATGGTAAGTTCAGTAGATGTACTGGTTGTTTCACACGTGAATCGAGGATCATCAGGTGTTCTCTCAGCTGTACTGCCTTTTGCACCTTTATACAGTATAAACTGTGGTGCGCTGTTAGGATTTTGTTTGTACCAGTAAAGCCGAATGTAGCTGCTGCTTGACTGATAAGAACATTTTAGAGTAACAGTCTCTGTTTCTTTCCTCACAAGGTTGGGATCTGTTGGGTGAATTTCATCTGCAAAACCACCTGTTGTGAAGAAAGAAGACAATAATGTGTAATTTATTACAAATAAAATTGTCTGTTAATTTAGGAAAATCAACACAATAAATTAACGTCTTAACTCTTAATAATATGTGCATAAATTAACATAATGTTTTCTACCAAATATAAATCAATATTGTATTATTACCTGATGTTACAGTGAGAATCAGTGTTATGTATCTCCCGATATGAAGTAAGTTGCATAGTTGAGCCATTTCTGAACACAGTCTACTGAGGACTGTACTGTATAATAATTTAGTATGAAACTCATGACGTCTCTAAAAAACCACATACAGGATGTGCAGATGTTACAACATCACTACACACATCAATTTAGAGTAACTAAAAAGTGTCTCTATTGTGCTGAATGAACTGGAGCATGATACAGCAAGTTTGGGGAATTTTACCTGAATGTTTGGCAGGTGGCACCAGCAGTAGAGTAAGAGGGGGGTACAGACTTAAATGCTTCCTGAGACATTAGGAACAAATGGGAGTGATGGTGTGCGAGTGGCCAAATGAGAGCAAGTTTTGAGTTGTATTTTTCAACTTGGAGTGGGTTTAATTTACCTTAAAACAATAGGCACAAGGCAAGAGTACACCCCTGACAGGGTGCCAAGCCATCACAGGGCTTCAACCACTCCCTCCGACATAGCCAATCATGTTTGTGTATATATCCGACCGGCTGATTGCAATGCTGAGAATTAAACTCTAGATCTCAGTGGTAGTGGGATAATGTATTTTATCACTGCACCACCTGAGTGCACCACTGCCAAACATAAAATATCTTACTGTTCTGATTTTGAGGGAACATATCAGCAATGAGGTATTTTGAACAATCTGAACACACAGTGTGTGTTAAACAAGTTTATGTATAATGATTTTGAATGAAATGAAATGGCCTAATTGTAAGGGGTTTTATTTAACATTCTTATTTACCTGTAGTTGTTAATTGTAGTTGAATTTAGGGCTCGGCTGCAATCTCCAGCTGAACAAACGCCCCACAGAGGACATTTTGATCAAATGTAGACAATATAGTACTCAGATACTGTTTTAATACTGTGTTATGTATTTTTACTTCGCATGGAATTAATTGATTTTACATGATGCTGTAACTATACTTGCAAAGAATTCACTACATAAATATTCATTCAGTGTACTTACAGAGTTTACATGGTAACATCTATAAAGTTCATTTGATAAATGCTTTTAAAAATTCAACTTATTATGTGTCATCTTGCGTTTCACCTAATGAGCTCTGGGTTAAACTTCAGCACCCTCATGACCCTAATTATGATAACAATCTGATGAATAAATTAGGTAAAATATACATTTTAAGTGTATTGATAGGTGACTAGAGCTCACAATAATGCTAAACAGTTATTATTATTTAACGTATCTTAATTATGACAAATCAGTTTCACTTACTAATTAAAGCAGATAAAAAACATGTAAAACATAAACTTCAACACATGTTAACACATAAGAACTGACATGTCTAACTCAGTGTTTCTCAACCTTCTCTCAGTCACGGCACCCTTTAAAAGTATGCAAAATCTCAAGTCACCCCAGTCTAAAATGTATTAAAAAACGTACACTCTGCATCCTTTGGACTGCTAACACACACGGACACACACCATAAGGTGTCATTTAGGGAGGGAGGGGTAAACGTGACTTACTTTAAATGGGAAACCTGAGCCTGGGATGATGCACACAATCGCCCTATTCTGGCAGGGATGGATGAGAGGCAGACACGGAGCTCCTGGTCCAGAGCCCTCAGTCGCTCCCTGTACTTGTTCTTGATGTAAGTTAGGCTCGAAAAGCTCAGTTCGCGCAATGAACGAATCAGATTTAACATAATTAAACAAGTTTATAGTTTATTTCTCAATTATTTGTCATACTAAGAGCACTGCTTCTTTTCTGCATGTTCTCTCTGTAGCTCGGTTACAGCTCTCTCAATCTCAAAAGAAGCTTTATTGGCATGACAAATAAAGACATTCGTATTGCCAAAGCAAGTTAGAGAGAAATAATAAAAATAACAGCAAGAAAGAACAAATATATACAAAACAGCAAATGTGCTTTATAAATTAATTACTTACTTACTAAAACAGTTACAAGTGCAAAAAAATATTATATTAATAAAAACAGTGCACAATAATAACAAAATTATAATATTTACAGTAATGAGGTAGTAATAATGATCAGTCTCTCTCTCTTTCTCTCTCTCTCTCTCTCTCTCTCTCTCTCGGTGTGTGTGTGTGTGCGCACATTAACTGATCGTTATTACTACCTCATTGATATAAATATTACCATTTTTATTAATATTTTGCACTGTTTTTATTATTATTTTATTCTATTTTATATTTTTGCACATGTAACTTTTGTATATACAGTGTATCACAAAAGTGAGTACACCCCTCACATTTCTGCAAATATTTCATTATATCTTTTCATGGGACAACACTATAGACATGAAACTTGGATATAACTTAGAGTAGTCAGTGTACAGCTTGTATAGCAGTGTAGATTTACTGTCTTCTGAAAATAACTCAACACACAGCCATTAATGTCTAAATAGCTGGCAACATAAGTGAGTACACCCCACAGTGAACATGTCCAAATTGTGCCCAAATGTGTCATTGTCCCTCCCTGGTGTCATGTGTCAAGGTCCCAGGTGTAAATGGGGAGCAGGGCTGTTAAATTTGGTGTTTTGGGTACAATTCTCTCATACTGGCCACTGGATATTCAACATGGCACCTCATGGCAAAGAACTCTCTGAGGATGTGAGAAATAGAATTGTTGCTCTCCACAGAGATGGCCTGGGCTATAAGAAGATTGCTAACACCCTGAAACTGAGCTACAGCATGGTGGCCAAGGTCATACAGCGGTTTTCCAGGACAGGTTCCACTCGGAACAGGCTTCGCCAGGGTCGACCAAAGAAGTTGAGTCCACGTGTTCGGCGTCATATCCAGAGGTTGGCTTTAAAAAATAGACACTGAGTGCTGCCAGCATTGCTGCAGAGGTTGAAGACGTGAGAGGTCAGCCTGTCAGTGCTCAGACCATACACCGCACACTGCATCAACTCGGTCTGCATGGTCGTCATCCCAGAAGGAAGCTGACGCACAAGAAAGCCCGCAAACAGTTTGCTGAAGACAAGCAGTCCAAGAACATGGATTACTGGAATGCCCTGTGGTCTGACGAGACCAAGATAAACTTGTTTGGCTCAGATGGTGTCCAGCATGTGTGGCGGCGCCCTGGTGAGAAGTACCAAGACAACTGTATCTTGCCTACAGTCAAGCATGGTGGTGGTAGCATCATGGTCTTGGGCTGCATGAGTGTTGCTGGCACTGGGGAGCTGCGGTTCATTGAGGGAAACATGAATTCCAACATGTACTGTGACATTCTGAAACAGAGCATGATCCCCTCCCTTCGAAAACTGGGCCTCATGGCAGTTTTCCAACAGGATAACGACCCCAAACACAACCTCCAAGATGACAACTGCCTTGCTGAGGAAGCTGAAGGTAAAGGTGATGGACTAAACCCAATTGAGCACCTGTGGCACATCCTCAAGTGAAAGGTGGAGGAGTTCAAGGTGTCTAACATCCACCAGCTCCGTGATGTCATCATGGAGGAGTGGAAGAGGATTCCAGTAGCAACCTGTGCAGCTCTGGTGAATTCCATGCCCAGGAGGGTTAAGGCAGTGCTGGATAATAATGGTGGACACACAAAATATTGACACTTTGGGCACAATTTGGACATGTTCACTGTGGGGTGTACTCACTTATGTTGCCAGCCATTTAGACATGGCTAAATTAGATAATGGCTGTGTGTTGAGTTATTTTCAGAAGACAGTAAATCTACACTGCTATACAAGTTGTACACTGACTACTCTAACTTATATCCAAGTTTCATGTCTATAGTGTTAAATATAAAGATATAATAAAATATTTGCAGAAATGTGAGGGGTGTACTCACTTTTGTGATACACTGTATTTGTTCTTTCTTACTGTTATTTTTATTATTTCTCTGTAACTTGCTTTATGCGAATGTCCGTATTTGTCATGCCAATAAAGCTTCTTTTGAGTTGTGTGTGTGTGTGTGTGTGTGTGTGTCGCTCGCTCTCCGCTCTCTGTTTTCGGATTAGAATTTCGACAATAAACAGCTCTTATTATGACTGATTAATTCCCTTCACTGATGGAAGCGAAATGGGTGGATTACAGTCGATAAGAATTGTGCAGAAATAAAAAGATATACATATACAGTGCCTTGCAAAAGTATTCACCCCCTTGACTTTTTACCTCTTTTGTTAAATTACAGCCTGTAATTTAAATGTTTATTTAATCTGAATTTTATGTAATAGATCTGCACAAAGTAATTTAAGTTGGTGAGGTGAAATGAGAAAAAAATATATATGTATATAAAAAATTTAAATAATAAACTGGAAAATGGCGTGTGCGTATGTATTCACCCCCTTTGCTATGAAGCCCCTAAAAAGTTCTGGTGCAACCAATTACCTTCAGAAGTCACATAATTAGTGAAATAAAGTTCACCTGTGTGCAATCTATGTGTCACATGATCTGTCAGTATCTATACACCTTTTCTAAAAGGACCCAGAGGCTGCAATACCACTAAGCAAGAGGCACCACTAACCAAACAAAACCATGAAGACCATGAAGACCAAGGAGCTCTCCACACAAGTCAGGGATAAAGTTGTTGAGAAGTACAAGCCAGGGTTGGGTTATAAAAAAATTTCCAAATCTTTGATGATCCCCCGAAGCACAATCAAATCCATCATCATCAAATGGAAAGAACATGGTACCACAACAAATCTGCCAAGAGGGGGCCGTCCACCACAACTCACAGACCGGGCAAGGAGGGCAATAATCAGAGAGGCAATACAGAGACCACAGGTAACCCTGAAGGAGCTGCAGAGTTCCACAGCAGAGACTGGAGTATCTGTCCATAGGACCACAATAAGCCGTACACTCCACAGAGCTGGGCTTTATGGAAGGGTGGCCAGAAAAAAGCCATTACTCAAAGATAAAAATAGGAAAGAACGTTTTGAGTTTGCCAAAAAGCATGTGAAAGACTCCCCAAATGTATGGAGAAAGGTGCTCTGGTCAGATGAGACTAAAATTTAACTTTTTGGCCACCAAGGAAAACGCTATGTCTGGCGCAAACCCAACACATCTCATCACCCCAAGAACACCATTCCCACAGTGAAACATGGTGGTGGCAGCATCATGCTGTGGGGATGTTTCTCAGCAGCAGGGACTGGGAAACTGGTCAGAATTGAGGGAAAGATGGATGGTGCTAAATACAGGGATATTCTTGAGCAAAATCTGTTTCAGTCTGCCAGTGATTTGAGACTGGGACGGAGGTTTACCTTTCAGCAGGACAATGACCCTAAGCATACTGCAAAAGCAACACTCGAGTGGTTTAAGGTGAAACATTTAAATGTGTTGGAATGGCCTAGTCAAAGCCCAGACCTTAATACAATTGAGAATCTGTGGTCAGACTTGAAGATTGCTGTTCACCAGCGGAAACCATCCAGCTTGAAAGAGCTGGAGCAGTTTTGCCTTGAGGAATGGGCAAAAATCCCAGTGGCTAGATGTGGCAAACTCATACAGACTTATCCAAAGCGACTTGCAGCTATAATTGCTGCAAAAGGTGGCTCTACAAAGTACTGACATTAGGGGGGTGAATAGTTATGCACATTGAAGTTTTCTGTTATTTTGTCTTATTTGTTGTTTGCTTCACAATAAAAAAAAAATTCACATCTTCAAAGGTGTAGGCCTGTTCTGTAAATGAAATGATGCAAACCCCCAAACAATCCATTTTAATTTCACGTTGTGAGCCAACAAAACACGAAAAATGCTCAGGGGGGTGAATACTTTTGCAAGGCACTGTATAGCGGCTTCCAGTTAAGTACACTTAACGTAATTAAAGTTGAGCTTTTGTATTATTTTTGTACAACTAAAGTATATTAAGTACAAAAATAGTTGTTCAATATTAGCACTGTTTAAGTGTATTGATCATTAATGTGACAATAATACACTTTAGTGCACAGAAGTATATTAAAGATTAGTATAATTAAGTATACTCTTTTCATCAGGGCATCATCACCTGTTTTGTATAATTGGTTAATCATACACCAGACTATAATCCTACAAAATCCCTGACTATGTGCAAGTGTACCTAGAAGACTTGATGCTGTTTTGGCAAATGGCAGTCTATTAACTATTCATTTTTCAATCTTTTTGCTTGGGTCTAATTTCAAATTAACAGTAGAAAGATTGTGCTTAAGCTTTATAGTTATTTGAGATCATAGCCTGAGAACTGAGAAAGCAAATTATATTAAAAAAATGTAAACATGCTTATAGCGCCTCCTCCGAGAGAAGGTTTTTATACAGTGTAGCTGAATTTCCTGTTACTGTGGGCTGCAGAGCACAATAGTACAGAGCAGAGTCAGATACTGCAGCAGAGTTGATCTCCAGTTCTACCTTCTTATTCGTTTTGTTAAAATTGATGGACATTCTTGGGTCAGGTAGTTGAGCCGTGGTGACAGAACCCTCATTAATCAGCAGCAGAAACTCTGGTTTTGATCCAGGTTCTTGTCGATACCAGTGAAGTTGATTATATGTTGATTCATATGTGCAGGATAGTGTGATGTTGCTGCCTTCATTTGATGTTAAACTGGGTTTATCTGCTGTAATACTCTCAGCAGCTTCTGCTATAAAACATGTTAACAATATAGAACATTTATTTCATTCTAAAAGTAAAACATTGTAAGTAGAAATTGCTATAATGCTTTATAGTGTAAATTTAATACAAACCAAATGAAAGATAATATTTATTGTATAACACTTACCATTTTCATATGTAATTCTCAACTCAACTCAACTTTATTTATAGAGCACTTTAAAAACAACAACAGCTGTGACAAAGTGCTGTACATAGATACTTATAAAACATAAAACAAACAACACTAGAAACAATGAGAAGTCTCATGCTGGATTGAAAGCCAAGGAATAAAAATGGGTTTTAAGACTAGTTTTAAAAATAGCCAGTGAAGAGGCCTGTCTAATATGGAGTGGTAGGTTGTTCCATAATTTAGGGGCAGCGATTGAAAAAGCTCTATCCCCTCTGAGTTTACGCTTTGACCTTGGTACCTCCAGGAGCAGCTGATCAGCTGACCTGAGGCACCGAGCAGATGTGTGGGAATGGAGCAGCTCAGCGAGGTAAGGCGGGGCAAGTCCATTTAAAGATTTAAAAACAAACAACAGAATCTTAAAATGTACTCTGAAATGCACGGGCAGCCAATGGAGGGAGTACAGAATGGGGGTTATATGCTCTCTCTTACGTGATCCCATTAAAAGTCATGAGTAAAATGAAGAAGAGGAGTAACATCATTGTTCTGAGTGTCAGATTCACATCTGTCATACTAAAGTTTGTCTCTACTTTGTGTAAGAACATCCCCACCCCCCCCCAACATCTTACGTAATCCATGCCAAGAAGAACTGAGACTGTTTTAAAAGCAGAGGGAGATTCTACACAGTATTAGTATAGTGTAAAAAAGTGTAGTCACTAATATAATTTACGATGTCACTAATATTTCTACTGGCACAGTTGTTTTGGATAGTTGATCTTGGATCTAATGATGCTTGCTTGGTTGAAAGTGTAAGATTACAGGGATCTTTGGTTGTATAAAGTTTATTGGCTATAAAAGGTTATTTGTATAAAATGTAATAGCAACTTATTTTTCAAATCAATGTTGTTAATAAAGGTACAAACATAACAAATATGTTGACTGATAATCAAATGTAAATTTACAATGTAGACTTAATCATCAGTGGAGTAGCAATACATCATGATGTTTAGAACATACAAATGGCTTGCTAACATTTATTTTCCCAATATTTACATAAATAGTATATATCTTAAGTTATTTAGGAATACTACTATATTTTAAGATTGTGATACTGATACTTTTTAATAATGAATATGAATACTTTTTGATAATGAATCTGGGCCAGGGGGTCAGGATTTCTCTCCTCCTCTCTCCATTTCTGGAGCACTGTGTTTTCTTTTGCATGATTTTTCATGTGCTTATATAAATTAGTTGTGTTACCACTGTATTTGTTGTGTACAGCCTTTTTACAAGTTCTACAGTTGAAACTAAAGTTGTTACGAGGCTCAAAACACTCGTGTTGTGTTTCCCAGATGTTTAGTAACAGTCTGGTGAGACCCAAAAGCAGATAGGAAAAAATTGCAGTAAGTGAGATTTGAACCGGTATCACTGGTGTTGAAGAGCATATATATATATACAGTGTATCACAAAAGTGAGTACACCCCTCACATTTCTGCAAATATTTTATTATATCTTTTCATGGGACAACACTATAGACATGAAACTTGGATATAACTTAGAGTAGTCAGTGTACAACTTGTATAGCAGTGTAGATTTACTGTCTTCTGAAAATAACTCAACACACAGCCATTAATGTCTAAATAGCTGGCAACATAAGTGAGTGCACCCCACAGTGAACATGTCCAAATTGTGCCCAAATGTGTCGTTGTCCCTCCCTGGTGTCATGTGTCAAGGTCCCAGGTGTAAATGGGGAGCAGGGCTGTTAAATTTGGTGTTTTGGGTACAATTCTCTCATACTGGCCACTGGATATTCAACATGGCACCTCATGGCAAATAACTCTCTGAGGATGTGAGAAATAGAATTGTTGCTCTCCACAAAGATGGCCTGGGCTATAAGAAGATTGCTAACACCCTGAAACTGAGCTACAGCATGGTGGCCAAGGTCATACAGCGGTTTTCCAGGACAGGTTCCACTCGGAACAGGCTTCGCCAGGGTCGACCAAAGAAGTTGAGTCCACGTGTTCGGCGTCATATCCAGAGTTTGGCTTTAAAAAATAGACACATGAGTGCTGCCAGCATTGCTGCAGAGGTTGAAGACGTGGGAGGTCAGCCTGTCAGTGCTCAGACCATACGCCGCACACTGCATCAACTCGGTCTGCATGGTCGTCATCCCAGAAGGAAGCTGACGCACAAGAAAGCCCGCAAATAGTTTGCTGAAGACAAGCAGTCCAAGAACATGGATTACTGGAATGCCCTGTGGTCTGACGAGACCAAGATAAACTTGTTTGGCTCAGATGGTGTCCAGCATGTGTGGCGGCGCCCTGGTGAGAAGTACCAAGACAACTGTATCTTGCCTACAGTCAAGCATGGTGGTGGTAGCATCATGGTCTTGGGCTGCATGAGTGTTGCTGGCACTGGGGAGCTGCAGTTCATTGAGGGAAACATGAATTCCAACATGTACTGTGACATTCTGAAACAGAGCATGATCCCCTCCCTTCGAAAACTGGGCCTCATGGCAGTTTTCCAACAGGATAACGACCCCAAACACAACCTCCAAGATGACAACTGCCTTGCTGAGGAAGCTGAAGGTAAAGGTGATGGACTAAACCCAATTGAGCACCTGTGGCGCATCCTCAAGTGGAAGGTGGAGGAGTTCAAGGTGTCTAACATCCACCAGCTCCGTGATGTCATCATGGAGGAGTGGAAGAGGATTCCAGTAGCAACCTGTGCAGCTCTGGTGAATTCCATGCCCAGGAGGGTTAAGGCAGTGCTGGATAATAATGGTGGTCACACAAAATATTGACACTTTGGGCACAATTTGGACATGTTCACTGTGGGGTGTACTCACTTATGTTGCCAGCTATTTAGACATTAATGGCTGTGTGTTGAGTTATTTTCAGAAGACAGTAAATCTACACTGCTATACAAGTTGTACACTGACTACTCTAACTTATATCCAAGTTTTATTTCTATAGTGTTGTCCCATGAAAAGATATAATGAAATATTTGCAGAAATGTAAGGGGTGTACTCACTTTTGTGATACACTGTATATATGTATATATATATATATATATATATATATATATATATATATATATATATATATATATATATATATATATATATGAACTATGGGTGTGTTGAACTAACTGACTTAGCGGTGACCGCAACTTGATAATGAAAAAATAAAATGTGTGGTTTCGAACCCCGCACATCAGCGTACAGAGCTCAAGGGACTGACACACTAACCACTTACACTACAGAGTGAACATAGGAAACTGCGATCTGAATCGCTTATTAAGATAAGCGCCCAAAACAGGCGGGAAACGAAACAAAGGATGCCAAACAAACTAAAAAAAGATACACAAAACTAATCTGACGAGCTACCCGCTGGCTGTTGGGTAGTCGTGTCAGAACTAAAAGAGACCTCAACAAAGGTGCGAGGTTACTAAAGAAATAATAAATCACTTTTCTTTTCTAAAACTGTTCTTGTAATTAAACAGGTAGATAGAGAAAAAGTTTTTTCTTTTGGGGGGAAACCAATGTTCCCCCGAGACAGAGAAAAAGAGGACAAGAAATGTATTTTTAGAAGGAAAATACCGAAGTACCGGCGAGGTCTGGTATCATTAGTTTGACACAAGACTCTGCACCAAGTGCGCCGTGTGCAGCCTTTAAAAAGGTGCTGCACAGCTGATGTCAATCAGCTTGATTATCCCTGGGTGTGGCACGTGGTCTCCCTCTAGTGGTGGGCGGATGGCGGTGTCTTACAAAAGTATCGATCTCATTACACTGGTATCGATCAATATCGATACCAACATTGGTATATTGGTACATTATCGATATTTTGATCGATTCGCCACCACTACAATGAAGTATTTCACTTCCTGAAATTGGACCAAGTGTTATTTTTTTTTACTAAGCAAAACTATTTTTCTCTTCAGGAATAAAACATGATACTGACTGGACTGTGTTGTGTTTGATGTTGACTGATTTAAATGTGTGAACTTTTGAATCATTTTGCTAGCTTTTTATTGTTTTACTCAGGGGCTCCTCTTCATTTAAGGTAAAAATATGAAGTCATTAAATTAAGAAAATAGAAACATCTCTCCAGATCCTGTATGTTTTTGAAATCAATCTCTCATCCCATTGTTGTTCTAATGCTGTTTCTTCTAAACAATGTAAGAAGAAACATCTGTAACAAAGTTATCATTATTGAGAATCCTTTATGTTTCATGCTGCACTGTAAACTGTCAAAGGAAGTGCTCTACAGTGTGAGCTAACCAGCAAAAGACCAAACAAAAGTGGTAAAGAAGGTGAGAGCGATAAGAGGAATTGTGATTGAGCATGACAAGCCATCTACTCAGTCCACCATTGTGCCTCCACATGATCACAGACCATGATCTTTCTCCATCAAGCCCTAACTATGATAGAAGAGAGATTGGGGATGTAGATCTATTTAGAGTCGATCACTTATTATGAGAGAGTTCTCTAAAATCTGTTGGCAAATGCAGCATCTACTGTCTGTCTTACCGGCTTTGTCAAAGCACATTACAAAGACTCAGCACTGCACTGAGCTGAAAATACAGTTTTATAGTGGTGAGCTCAGTAGACCCTGGCATATGTGGATCATTTGGTAGTACTACTACTTCTGCTCTTCAGCATTCATGGCATTGTTTGGTTTTATTTATTCAGTCTTTTTAAGATTAAAAAAAGAGGTTCCCAGGTGGCACAGCAGGATATTCCGCCTGCACACCAGTGCTGGGATTCTGAACCCTCTGATATAAAAAGAATAGGAAAAGATAAGTTGGTTGTCACAGTTTGTGCTGACTACATAATCCACTTGCTGTGCCAAAAGGCATTTATGAAGTCAGAAAAAGAAAAGGGTACAAACCAGATGTTGCTATAAAAGTGGGGCACATACTCCACAAAACCAATGGAGCCTGCATCTAGCTTAGATCACTTTGTGGTGCCTGGACAGGACAGTCCATACAGACAGTCAGAATCACTGTAACGTCAGTGGAGTTCCCTGAAAGAATAAGGACATATGCCAAACAGTAAGGACATATGCCAACAAAAGGAGCAACTGTCTAGCTCAGAGACCATGATTTAAATACACACCTCTCAACCTAGATCTAATTAACGTTAAACAAGGTGCAGGTAACTGCTGGATAAGAGAAACCAGGAGGTCAATCATTTGCATCTCCACGTCTCCTCTGCTGGCTTTTAGTGACATGGCAGGTGGGCATGATACTGTAAAACTGTCAAGCTATACAGCAGGAGGGCCAGTTAAAATCACATGGATATAACATGACATGCAATCCACATATTGCTTTTTCTTCTTAAATCAGTAACTACTGGTTTAATTTGTTTATGTATTTTCTTATTGAAGTAACACATGTAACTTGGGTGATTGGTTTTTATGCAGTATAGTATGATTTCCTGTCACTGTGGGCCGCAGAGCACAGTAGTAGAGAGCAGAATCTGATACTGCAGCAGAGGAGATGTTCAGATCCACTCGATTTTTATCTTCATTTATCTTTGCAGAAAACCCAGAACCTGCAGCTTCTTTATCAAGCTCACTAACCAGAATAATAAACTCTGGTCTGAATGTGGAGTACTGACGATACCACTGCAGGTAATTATTGTTACCAGATCCTTTGTAATTGCAGGATAAAGTAACAGAGTCTCTCTCCAAGACAGTTTTAGTGGTTGAAACTGAATTAATTTCCTGTGCGCTGTTATAACCTGTGGACAGAGTTATTATTTGGGAGTTAGGAAAGAGTGTAAGAAAAAAACTGGTAAGTTTGTATTAATTAAACATTTTTTGCTTATAAAATCTGTATAAAAATACTAAAACTAAAATTATTATAAAATATTGAAGGTCTTTAATTCATCTTAAGTATTGTTAATAAGTAATGTTATTTCTCACCTAAAAGAAAGGAAAGAAAGCAAACAAATCCAAGCATTGCCATGGCTGAACTGTAGAATCATACATCTCAAAGCCTGCTATCATTTTTATACATGTTTAAACCATTTCCTCTCTTTAACTAGGGTAGTAAAATGTAGCTGAAGCCTGCCATCATGTGTATACTTTTCTTCACTACATTTGTGTGTGCAAAAAAAATAATGATTTTATTTTATATACATATACTTACTATTTACTATATTTACTTACTATACTATTATATAACTGATTGTGTAGCAAATATTTTATCTGCTTCTGTTACTGAACTGCTGCACAGAGATCATATCAGATCAGGGTTTTTTTTTTATTTGATGTAAACATTAACTGAAGAGTTTGGTTAATATACTGGATGATCGTCTGACATCCGAGACATTATTCATTTATTTATCTTGTATTATAGTGTTTCTTGTTCTTAGCCAATAAACATCCAAAAATGAATAAAATAGCACAAACTAACTCTGCAGTAAACAATGTTCACATGCGATAACAAACAAGGGAGCATCTAAAAAGTGCATGAAGAAAAACGCTGATTAAAATGCATTAAATGTTGTAATAGTTACACAGTTACATGCACGATTAGTTATACCTGTATTACAGAATTGAATCCTACACAGAAAAAAAATATTAATGTAAATTTTAATATTGTGATGATGGTGAGACGTTAGAAAACAACATTCTTTTTTTTACAATAGCTTTTTTATTTCTGAAAAATAGTTTCAGAAAAAAGTACGGCAGACACAAAAGTAAAAACAGGGGACGTGTCGTCATGTTATTACTACTTTTTACTCTGTCTTCTCAACACTTGCTTAATTTACACTAAAGCAAATATGAAGCATTTGCTTATGAAGCAAATATACGCATGTCTGCGCATGCACGAGCTTGTGCGTTTATTTCCGGTTGAACTGATAGAAAATGTTGATTTCGTAAAGTTAAAATATGACCCGTTTTTTTATTTCGGATTGTTTCTTATTTGATTTTTGATGTTCAGTTTTCATGTTCAGTTTTGGTTTTTGGAGTGAAGAAGGAATGACCGAAGGTACACGAACCCAATGGCTATTTTTTTTTTTATATCTCTGAATCAATCACAAAAACGTGTTTTGCTGTGTAAAGTTATTTCTTTGCTTATTTCTGATTGGCTTTTTGAGTCATATAAAAAGGCATAAAACTGCTTCTGTGGTGAAGGGTAGCTGGGATATGCTGGTACTGGAGGTTTTGATAGTTTTGTAATACAAGCACCGACCACACTTACCAGCTCAACCAGACAACATAGTTTTGAAGGTCAGTCACGCAGATCAAAGTAACACAAAGACTCTTGTTCCCACTGGCTCATTGGTCTAGGGGTATGATTCTCACTTTGGGTGCGAGAGGTCCTGGGTTCAAATCCTGGACGAGCCCTCGTTTAGTGGAATGCTTTGTTGTACTATACAAAAAAGTGTTCCGTTAATCTAATGATCAAACAAAAATGACACATGCTGATACACTGGTAGAAGTTGGTGAGCTTATGTGGATGTAAATACCTTTCATAACAATTCTTCCAGTCAGCTTCAAGTTTTTTTTCTTCTACAGATTTTAGAATATTTGGGCAAATTCAAAGCATTGAAAATGTTACAAAATCCAAACAGCAAGGAGCATTAAGTCAACATGACAAGATAAAATATCATGGTAATGTAAATGTTGTAAAATCTCTTGTATAACTGATTAAAGACAGCGTCACAACGTTTGTATTGTACAGTTTGGGTGGATAAACATGATACATAACGTAAACAGTGTGAAGCATAAAGTCAGTGGGACTGCACACAGCTCCTGTCAAATGCTTCCAAGTCTTTTAATTTGACAAAGCGAGTCTTTAATGACACCTCATGCTTAAACTGTTAGAAATGCTTTAATGAAGATCTGCATTGAATTTTGTTTTGTCATGAATACACTTCCCAGTGCAACCAGTCAACGTGGTTTTGACGCTAAGCCTCGGAGGTCAAAGAAATGCCCTAGGACCTGTCCTGGCTGGCTCGTTGGTCTAGGGGTATGATTCTCGCTTAGGGTGCGAGAGGTCCCGGGTTCAAATCCCGGATGAGCCCTTGTTTACCCACATCCTATTTTATAGTTCTGTAAACATCATTAATTTATCAACTGCCTCTTCAGGTTTTAATCCCAGTGTGCAAATGGAAATGAAACGGGGAGATTAAATGGCAAAACTTGAACAGCTTTCTACGTGGATGCCAGGCCACATTATTAAAATTCTAACCTTTAGCTTAAACTTTGTCTAAATCTAAATTGTTAGGCAAGATCTGTTGTATTTTTTTATTTGTATTTAAAAAAACAACACAAATTGAACCAACTGATCAATAACATGTAAATTAAAGTTGATTTAATTATTTTAAAAATGTTTACCTAAAGAATTTTAACTTTAGATATTTGGTTACTGTAATATTTGGGTAAATGTAAAGGACTTTTAGTCGTTTGTCCAGGATTTGTGATTCTTGAGTAAATTTCGGGAGGTGTTGTTAAAATCCAAGTCTTTACAGTTGATTAATTAAAACCAGTTTGTCAAACTGTTGGCTTTAAATATGATCAAAGTAACACAAAGACTATTGTTCCCGCTGGCTCGTTGTTCTAGTGGTATGATTCTTGCTTTGGGTGCGAGGGGTCCTGGGTTCAAATCCTAGACGAGCCCTTATTAAGTTCAATGCTTCGTTGAACTATACAAAAAACTTACCAAGTGTCCCGTTAAAATCTAATGATCAAACCAAAATGACACATGCTGATGTAACAGTGTTAAATGATGCTCATGTTTATGTGTATAGTTTGTGAAATTCAGCGCCATCTTTTGGTCATATGCCGCCAGCACCTTTTTCTATTAAGCTAATTGAATGCTGGGAGATCTGCAGCAGATAGAGTGAGCACTGCTGTGGGTAAGTTTGTCTAAGCAAAGCTCCTGAAATATTCTTAAATATAAACTTTTATTAAGCTAGTAACTGTTCAGCTCTGCTGTATTTTGTTCATTAACAATATGTAGATTAACATTCATGAGCTGGTTGTGAATACAGGCAGTTTTACACTCTTTTAATCGAAGTTTGTAAATCAGACGTGCTCAGTTGATTAGCATGTTCTGTTTAGGCTGGCTAGCTGACCATTCTGTTGACTTTATGTGGTTGCTGAACTCGTTGCAGGTGGGTTTGTTTATTTTGTCATAAACAATTTATTATTTATTAGGATTAGAAAAAAATGTGTCCGTGCCTGATTTTCTCTCAGAAATCACTCATTCTTGGGTGATTTTCCCCGGCGTCTGTTAGCAAACGTGCAAGTTTTGGGTTGCCAAATTTTTGTAAACAAGTTAAAGCTAGATGCATCTGCTCAACATAAACGTAAAAATACAGATTTATGGACAGGGTGTTGTGTAACAATTTACTAATGAGTCATTAAAAACGTTTATCCTGCAAAAGTGAAGGTTGTGTAGGTTTCCTGATAAAATCCGGGTGGATCCCTTCTTTAATCCCCTGCTCTTCCACTAAAGAATGTTGACTTATTAAAATATCTCTTCAAAATGTATCACAGTGTGCAATTAGAAATCAAAGGTGGCATTAAATTGGTAAACATGTAAAGCCTGTCTAATTACATGGGGTTACAAAGGTACTTTATGAAAACAGCACAAAGCTTTCAAATGCTTCCTTGTCCTGACAGTTTATGTTTCCACTCTTTAAAAAGAGGTCTATGTACTGATACTGGGGGTTTTGATAGTTTTGTAAATGTAACAGGTGTTATTTTTTTTTAAATATATTTATATATATATTTTCACTCAAAATCTTCATGTTCTACCCCTTGTAATTTATATTGTTTTAATTGTGACAGAAATGTGTTTAGATAATGTATTTTATGTGGGTTTTTTGTATGTATTTCGGTTAGTTTGCCTCTTGGGGGCGGGGCCGTTACATAGTTGGTTGTGACAGGCCAACTCTCTTCAGTCTGTCTGGAGAGCGACTGAGGAGAGGTTGGTGGAATCTAAGCTCCATTATAAAAAATAGATTAAGCCCATAAATACTACGTAAACTGTTCTAAAAGTTATTAAATATGAAGCGAAATGTTTATGTTATTTCTTTAATGGATGTGTGTTGAAGATATGTGTTATATTATTTTGTTAAATTAGAGAGTAAAAGTGAGAGGTATTAGCTTGCTATAGCTAACCCTCCCCCCTTTTCCCGCTTTTTCTATTTTTGTTTTGGTACAGGCTAGGGTAAAGGTGGGCACGAGGCAAGGTTTCTCACTGATTTTCTTTTTATCTTGTACACATCCAGGTATTTTATGTTTTTTTAATCGCTTCTGTTTTATGTTTTATAAAGTGTTCTGTATAAAATTAAAGCATGCTGGTATTAGAAATAGATTATTATATAGATTATTTAAATAGTAATATATAGTTAATGATATATAAGTATTATTGCATATGTTTATTTATATTCTTGTATTTGTAATTATACATATATGTATATATATTTATATATTATGTGTGTATAAAATGTTATTTTATTCAGGTTTTTATTACTAGAATATTGTATTTGATTTGTTATATGGACTTAATACTTCAGCGACTGAGGAGAGGCTAGGGTAAAGGTGGGCACGAGGCGAGGTTTCTCACTGATTTTCTTTTTATCTTGTACACATCCAGATTCTCATCCATTCTATAAATATATGTCTGGTACCAGCAGCAGTGGTCTATGGGTCTTCTTTCCTCTTTTACAAATAAACAAATCACAACGCAGAGGTAGCGTGACCGGTTCCTCATCATCATTGTAAAGTGGACCGGTTACATTGGTGCCGTGACCCGGATCCTTCAGAAGGATCAACGCCAGCTTGACCACCGAGAGGTGCTGCATTCTTCATTCACTATCACAGAGACTGGTTTGAACTGTTTTCTTCTTTGCACCTCATTTCACACGGACTTAAAAAAAATAAATAAATAATAAAAGGAGGATCTTTTTTTTTTTTTTACAATAAAAATTGTGACATATAAGGTGTAAACATGTCATGTACCTATGTGTTAGTAGATGAGAGTGAGTTGCATTATAATGATGTAGAACTTGGTCCCGTAAGCACAGAAGCTCAAGGGGGGATAGTTCAGACATCAGAGGCTAGAGAGTTATTTGGTTCTCCAGTATGTAGTTCAACTCGTATGCCTGCTAGTCATCAGCCTTCTGACCCCAATATGAGTTCTCCAGATTTAAGTTATCTTATCACTCAGCTAGCTCAACAGATAGGTCAGTCTATAACTGCTCAGTTACAGAAAGGTAGTGAGACAAAAGAAGTGAATGCTGAGAGCACAAATTTAGAACAGTCTCTAACTGACTCACATACACTTAATTTAACAGGTGTAAAACTGGTAATTCAGTCAGATGTAAAATAACCTCCTAGGTTTCATGGAAGTTCATGAGTGGGAGGAACAAATGAAAATGTACTTAAGGAAAAGGGGTATACCAATAGAAGAACAAGCTCAGGAGATTTTGTCATGGTTGGCAGGGAAAGCTAAAGATGTGATTAAAATCTCTCTTCGCAGCAATTCCTTCTTAAAACCTAGTGAGAACCCAAACGTGATCATTGATATATTGAAACAGCATTTCAGTGAGTTAACCTATTCCACAATGCCCCTTGCTGACTTTTATAATACATTACCCATAGCTGGAGAAAGTGCTATGGACTACTGGATCTGTCTGCACAAAGCAGTTGATGTCGCTGTTGAGTGTTTGGAGAGGCAGGGTCGAAAGCTGGAAGAAAACCTGAATTTCACTTGCTGTCCACTTAACAGCTGTTTTAAATTTCAAAATGGCAGACAAGGCGGGGTCAGGGCAATGTTTTACAAACATCATGATCACCTCTTTACTCAAGAGGTGATCATGATGTTTGTAAAACATTGCCCTGACCCCGCCTTGTCTGCCATTTAACGTGGTGAGTACCCCACAGCAAACCGAGGTGAAAGCTGGAGTTACTGTACCGACTGGTGATGATAGCATTCAAACTCTCATTGGCCTTCTTGACCATGTTTTAAAACAAAATAACCAAATGACAACAAATGCGTCATACTTCCCTCCTCAGCGTCAGCAATTCCGAAAGCCATGTAGAGTCTGCCAGGCGACAGAACATTCTACCACCATGCACTGTAGATGGGATGGGTTGTGTTTGGCATGTTTACAACCAGGACACTGGAAGAGGGACTGTAAAAACCGCAAACCAGAATTTGTTGATCGAAATGGACAAATGTCACACGGACAGCAGCCTTTAAACGAATAAGCCTACATTTGGAGAGGGGACATGTAGGCGGAGACAATCATACCCTCAATGGAACTGACAGTGATGCTTTGGAGCAACGGTATGTGAATATGTGCGCATTGATTTCTGAAGACGTTCAGGTGGTTGTGCAGAATTCTCAAAAGGGTTGAACCATTTAGTGAGCTGTTTTATACTTCTGTCATTGTAAATGAAAAGTTCCATGTGAAGGGCATGATTGATTCTGGTTCAATGGCTTGCACACTAAGTGAAGAGATAGAACAAAAGATGCTTAATGAGAATATAATTTTCAAAGATCAACAATCAAATGAACAGGTTATCCTTGTTGGCTGCGGAGGTCATCAAACACGCCCAAAATGTGTATATGAGATGGAACTCAAAGTTTATGGTCTGAGCTGCATTGTTCCGGTTCTTGTGGTCCCTGGGCAGAAGGATGACTTTATTATTGGCTCTAATGTGATAAAGTATATTATGCGACACCTGAAGGGAAGTGATGATTATTGGAGGTTGGTTTCCCAGAATAATGATCAGTCATGCAGTGATGCCAGCCATTTCCTTGACATGATGACCGGTTTGTCCAGATGGCGGGAGAAAGAAACACCAACCAAAATTGGTACAGTTAAACTGACTCAAGCTGTCACTCTTCTTGCTAAACAGGAACACCTTGTGTTTGGTAAGCTGCCTGCTGATGCACCCGTTTCTCTTGGAAGCACTGTGGTTGTTGAGCCCACTTCATCAAAGTCAATGCCACGAAACATCATGGTTGGTCGTATCATTACATCCATGTGGGGCGATCGGTGGATTCCGATGAAAGTCGGTAATCTTTCTGACAAGCCTATCACATTAAAGAGAAACTGCAAATTGGCAGATGTTTCACCATGTTTAGCCACCGAAGACTTCACACTGTTCCAGAACACCAGTTCAGCCAAAAATGTCCCGTTAGAATCCAGTGCTGTTACAAGCTCCGGAGATGTGAAAAAGAGGCTCGAGGAAGCTGGTCTAAAGGATATTGACATAGAGTCATGCCAAGTCAGTGATTCTACAAAGCAGGACTTTTCAAAGCTTCTCCTTAATTACCATGATGTGTTCTCCAAACATGCCTTGGATTGTGGTGAAGCACGAGGGTTCACCCATCGTATCCGTTTGGTGGATGAACGGCCATTTCGCCTTCCGTACAGAAGGGTTCCCCCTGCTCATTACCAGAAATTGCGGCAGGTCTTAACAGAAATGGAGGAACAAGGAATAATACGGAAGTCTGTCAGTGAATATGCTTCTCCGTTGGTAATGGTCTGGAAGAGGGATGGCTCTCTGAGAATATGCACAGATTTCCGATGGCTTAACGCTCGTACCCTAAAGGACACACACCCCATACCACATCAGTCAGATTGTTTGGCAGCTTTAGGTGGTAACACTTATTTTAGCACTATGGACTTGACATCTGGCTTCTATAACATCCCTATGCATGAAGAAGATAAAAAGTACACAGCATTTACCACACCACTGGGCTTGCATGAGTATAACCGTATGCCACAGGGGCTTTGTAACAGTCCAGCCTTGTTCATGCGAATGATGTTAAGCATATTTGGCAATTTAAACTTTAGCAGTCTGTTATGCTATTTGGATGATCTGCTGGATTTTTCATCCACAGAAAAAGAGGCATTGGAGAGACTGGAAGTAGTCTTTCAAAGACTTCGTCAGCACAATCTAAAGTTAAGCCAGAAAAAGTGTCATTTCATGCGTAAGTCTGTCAGGTTTTTGGGACACATTATCAGTGGTAAAGGTGTGGCTGTGGACCCTGAAAAGGTTAGTGCGATATCCGAAATTTCCACAGCTGATCTCATGGAGCAGGATGGTGTTACTCCATCTGTTAAAAGAATGAGATCTTTCCTGGGGATGGTATTTTATTATCAACACTTCATTCCAAACTGCTCTGCTATTGCAAAACCTCTCTTTGCATTGACTGCTGGACAGAAAAGGAGAAATGTGAGAAAGCCAGCAACTCGAGTTGGTACCTTCAGAAGGCTAAAACCCGATGATTGGACTCCTGAATGTATCCAGGCCGTCGAAGTTCTTAAATACAAGCTGTTGCATTGCGCTGTCTTGGCGCACCCAGGTTTTTCTAGACCTCTGATTCTATCCGTTGATGCTTCCTTGGACGGATTGGGTGTTGTTCTCTCACAAATACCACCAGGTGAGACCAAAGCCAGACCAAATGCCTTCGCTAGCAAAACCCTCAGCGCCTCACAGAAAAGATACCCAGCTCATCGCTTGGAGTTCCTAGCTTTGAAATTGAGTTTTTGTGAAAAATTTAGCCACTGGCTCAAGGGACATATGTTTTCTGTATGGACAGATAACAACCCTTTGACTTATATAATGACGAAACCTAAACTTGACGCATGCGAACAACGTTGGGTTGCTAAGCTGGCCCCTTACACGTTCGACATAAAGCACATTCCAGGCAGCCAAAACGTTGTAGCTGATGCCCTCAGCCGGGACCCTTTTGCCAAGACTATAGGTCACAGACTCCTTAATGAGCAGTACAACCATCTCCTATGTGAAGCCAAAGGTGTCAGCGAAGATGGAGTCCAAGATACATTCCGATTGAAAGTGCAGTGTCACCAAGCAAAGTCACCTTTCATGTCAGTCTCGAGCTTCCAAGCTGTTCCCTTCTCAAACTCACTTAGTGCAGATAATGTACAGGCCCTTTCTGAATCTTGCAGTAGTTGTGAAATAGCAGAGGAGACCCGTGCTGTGCAATTGGTCCAGTCGGTTCAGCAGTTCATAATGGCTGGTCCAAACACACTCCCCGCACTTCCCTTACAGGAACTTCACCAACACCAAGAACAAGACCCGACCATATCCTTATTTCTTCCATTTGTCATATGCAAAAGACGTCCTTCCAGACGAGAGAAAGCCAAACTCTCTTCAACTGCTCTCGGCCTAGCTAAGCAATGGGAGAAGCTTCGAATTCAAGATGGCATATTATACCGTTTATCCAAGAACCCCTTAAGCAAGCATAACAGATATCAGTACATCCTTCCACGAAGTTTAAGGGATAAAGCATTAAGTGGCATCCATGATTTGGCAGGGCATCAAGGGCAGGCAAGAATGCTTCAGTTGGCCAGGCAGCGGTTCTACTGGCCAAGGATGGAACAAGATATCCAGCAGTATGTCAAATGTTGCAAAAGGTGTATTCTTGCCAAAACCCCAGAACCATCCGCTAGAGCTCCACTTGAGAGCATACAAACATCTGCACCCATGGAACTGGTATGTTTGGACTTTTGGTGTGCCGAGGATAGTAAGCAGCGGTCAGTTGACGTATTAGTGGTCACAGATCATTTTACTAAACTGGCTCACGCCTTCCCTTGCACGAATCAAACAGCCAAACAAGTAGCCAGAAAATTGTGGGACCATGTCTTTTGTGTATATGGCTTTCCTCAGCGTATACCTACTGATCAAGGAGCCAATTTTGAGAGTGACCTGATTGCTGAACTGCTAAAGTTGTCTGGTGTTTCAAAGTCACATACCACAGCATACCATTCGATGGGAAATGGATGCACTGAAAGGTTTAACCGTACTCTTGGTAACATGCTGCGTTCCTTGCCTTTAAAAGCTAAACACCAATGGCCTCAGCAGATCCAAACTTTGACTTTTGCATATAATGCCACTGTCCATGAGACAACACGTTTTGCCCCATTCCAGTTGATGTTTGGGCGAGTTCCACGACTTCCTGTGGATGTGATGTTTCAACATGCTCTTGTTGAGTATGATGCCTATGTGAAGACTTTAATGTCTTATCTCCGTGAAGCATCAGAAATCGCACAGCAGCATGCCTACAAAGAGCAAAAGAGGCAAGCACAAGGTTACAACAAGAGAGTGAAAGGCACTTACCTAAATGTTGGGGACCGTGTGTTGGTGGCTAACAAAGGAGAGCGGGGTAAGAAGAAGCTTGCAGACCGTTGGGAAGCAACAGTGTACACTATTGTTGATCGAAATCCAACAACGCACACCTACAAATTGCAGGGTGAGAATGGCACTAGAAAAGTGGTACATCGCAACCTATTGCTGGATGTCAGTTACTTGCCTTTTCCCCTTGAGGGCAATGAAAGTGAAGTGACCTCAACTTGTGGTTCAGAGAGTCTGGAGAATAGTGACGTTGGCTCGCAGTCTTCGAATATGATTGATTCTCTAGGAGAGCAGAATGTTGAGGACAGAACAAGCCTTTGGGTGTGTGAAGGGTCAGACCACCTCCAAGAACAAAAGTCCTGGTGTGAGACTGTGTTAAGTCAGGATGACCAAGAGACCCATAGTATGTGTGATGAGTTTTCTGATGGTGAAAGTTTGACAAAAAATGCTGACTCAGAAAATAAGGACAGTGAATGTAGTGTTCCCGACACAGACTCTAGAGACTCACCAGAGATTGTTAAGTCAGACTCAAGAATTATTCCTCCTGATCAGTTAGGACCTAGTCAGCAAACAGACCAGGAAACTCAAGCTGCAGAAAATACAAACTGTATTTGTAATTATACATACAGTATATATATTTATATATTATGTGTGTATAAAAGGTTATTTTATTCAGGTTTTTATTACTAGAATATTGTATTTGATTTGTTATATGGACTTAATACTTCAGTGACTGAGGAGAGGCTAGGGTAAAGGTGGGCACGAGGCGAGGTTTCTCACTGATTTTCTTTTTATCTTGTACACATCCAGATTCTCATCCATCCAATAAATATACAGTGTATCACAAAAGTGAGTACACCCCTCACATTTCTGCAGATATTTAAGTATATCTTTTCATGGGACAACACTGACAAAATTACACTTTGACACAATGAAAAGTAGTCTGTGTGCAGCTTATATAACAGTGTAAATTTATTCTTCCCTCAAAATAACTCAGTATACAGCCATTAATGTGTAAACCACCGGCAACAAAAGTGAGTACACCCCTTAGTGAAAGTTCCTGAAGTGTCAATATTTTGTGTGGCCACCATTATTTCCCAGAACTGCCTTAACTCTCCTGGGCATGGAGTTTACCAGAGCTTCACAGGTTGCCACTGGAATGCTTTTCCACTCCTCCATGACGACATCACGGAGCTGGCGGATATTCGAGACTTTACACTCCTCCACCTTCCGCTTGAGGATGCCCCAAAGATGTTCTATTGGGTTTAGGTCTGGAGACATGCTTGGCCAGTCCATCACCTTTACCCTCAGCCTCTTCAATAAAGCAGTGGTCGTCTTAGAGGTGTGTTTGGGGTCATTATCATGCTGGAACACTGCCCTGCGACCCAGTTTCCGGAGGGAGGGGATCATGCTCTGCTTCAGTATTTCACAGTACATATTGGAGTTCATGTGTCCCTCAATGAAATGTAACTCCCCAACACCTGCTGCACTCATGCAGCCCCAGACCATGGCATTCCCACCACCATGCTTGACTGTAGGCATGACACACTTATCTTTGTACTCCTCACCTGATTGCCGCCACACATGCTTGAGACCATCTGAACCAAACAAATTAATCTTGGTCTCATCAGACCATACAACATGGTTTTAGTAATCCATGTCCTTTGTTGACATGTCTTCAGCAAACTGTTTGCGGACTTTCTTGTGTAGAGACTTCAGAAGAGGCTTCCTTCTGGGGTGACAGCCATGCAGACCAATTTGATGTAGTATGCGGCGTATGGTCTGAGCACTGACAGGCTGACCCCCCACCTTTTCAATCTCTGCAGCAATGCTGACAGCACTCCTGCGCCTATTTTTCAAAGACAGCAGTTGGATGTGACGCTGAGCACGTGCACTCAGCTTCTTTGGACGACCAACGCGAGGTCTGTTCTGAGTGGACCCTGCTCTTTTAAAACGCTGGATGATCTTGGCCACTGTGCTGCAGCTCAGTTTCAGGGTGTTGGCAATCTTCTTGTAGCCTTGGCCATCTTCATGTAGCGCAACAATTCGTCTTTTAAGATCCTCAGAGAGTTCTTTGCCATGAGGTGCCATGTTGGAACTTTCAGTGACCAGTATGAGAGAGTGTGAGAGCTGTACTACTAAATTGAACACACCTGCTCCCTATGCACACCTGAGACCTAGTAACACTAACAAATCACATGACATTTTGGAGGGAAAATGACAAGCAGTGCTCAATTTGGACATTTAGGGGTGTAGTCTCTTAGGGGTGTACTCACTTTTGTTACCGGTGGTTTAGACATTAATGGCTGTATATTGAGTTATTTTGAGGGAAGAATAAATTTACACTGTTATATAAGCTGCACACAGACTACTTTTCATTGTGTCAAAGTGTCATTTTGTCAGTGTTGTCCCATGAAAAGATATACTTAAATATCTGCAGAAATGTGAGGGGTGTACTCACTTTTGTGATACACTGTATGTCTGGTACCGACAGCAGTGGTCTATGGGTCTTCTTTCCTCTTTTACAAATAAACAAATCACAACGCAGAGGTGGCGTGACCGGTTCCTCATCATCATTGTAAAGTGGACCGGTTACATAATGCAAGCATCGACCACACTTACCAGCTCAACCAGACAACATAGTTTTGAAGGTCAGTCACACAGATCAAAGTAACACAAAGACTTTTGTTCCCGCTGGCTCGTTGGTCTAGGGCAGGCGTGTCAAACTCATTTTCACCGAGGGCCACATCAGCATTATTGTGGCCCTCAAAGGGCCGGTTGTAACGTATCCTGCTGTGATTGCAGTCTGCTGTTTTTGTTGGAGGCTAAATTCTGCATTTATATTGTCCTACTTTACCACAGACACGGCCTCGTAACACAAGAGATGCACCGGTTTCTCTTCCTGAAGCACAAACTTGTTTTCACTTTCATTACATTACCTCCTTCTGCTTAATTTTCTTATTTATCTTCTTGTACATTTTAGGATCATGTGTAAATATGTGTAACATCATCTACTGGCGGATGTGTCACTTTGCAGGTCACAAAATCAGCCTGCATTTTGAAAGATGCAGTTTATTTAGGATTTTACAGTGTATTTTTAAGACAATCATTCTGCCCTCACTAATAGTTTATCCCCCTTTCTCAGCTAGACAGACAGACAGACAGACAGCTCCCTTCAGAATATAGTCGGTTTTATTTGCTTCCCAGCTGTGTGATACACTGTGTGCATCAAAATGAAGTAAAAATACAAACAATAAAAACAATAAAGAACTTAATACAGTACAAGCACACAGCTGTAGTCAAGTGTTACATCTGGTACAATATGAGATTTAACCAAACGTAAAATAGTGCTAACGAGTTTGTAACTAAAACGCTGTGATATACTCACTAAACATTTACAAACAACTGAGACGCCACTACTTACAGACGACGCTTTGGTATTATACTGCAAGATAATTATTTGTATTTATTTATTATTGTTTACATTACTGACTACGCTACCCCGCATTCTTTTGCAGTAAAAGTCACATGGCTACTCAGCGAGGTCAAAGTTAGTTGCCATGACTACAATGTCACCACATACCTGTCAAGTCTCCCGTTTTGGCCGGGAAACTACCGTATTTTACCCCTCTTTCCCGCCGTCCTCCCGTATTAGTATTTTCCCGTAAATTTCCCGTATTATATTATAATTAGTGATGGGTCGGTCGCGAACTATCCGGCTCGGCTCTTTAAAGTGAACGACGGGATACGGCTCCTGATCGGGAGCCGATTGGTTTTTTTTTCGGGTTTTTTTTCTGTTAAAGCCGCACATGATTGGTCAAGATGCGTAGCGGTGTGCACACGAACAGGAGAGAGAGAGAGAGAGAGAGAGAGAGAGAGAGAGAGAGAGAGAGAGAAAACTTGATGAAGTTTGACATTGCACTTTACATACGCAGACATTACACGCTGGAAAGGTGAGGAACATGAGTGAGAGGAAACAGTTTGGACACGAGGAGCCCCTTTTACAGACCCACTGAACTGGTGTATTCAGTCTACCCACATCTTATACATGTGATGGCACATAGACTGTGTAATGTAGCAACATCTGTCCCCTCAAAGAGAATCCTTTTAAAAAAAACAGGGCAGATGAAAACAGAAGGAGAAACAGGATCTTCGCTAAAGACTTACAAATACCTGGATGCTGCTTTTTTTTTTTTTTTTGCACATTTTCATTTATACTTTGTTGAGTGATGCTTTGTTGAAGTGTTCTTTTACTCTAGATGCAAATGTACAAATAATATACACAATCAGACCTTTTTGTTTAATTGAGATGGGTCTTTGTTTTTGTATTTTATAATTTATTGTTGTAGCACTCTTCCATGTTGAGTATATAAATAAAACAATTTAAATAATAAACATTTGATACAATATTTTTACATTAGTAATTAATTTTACATGTAATTTGGTAATAAATTAATCTAAGGAACAAAAAAATCTAAGGAGCCACTTGGGAGCCGAAAGAGCCGGCTCTTTTCAGTGAGCCGAGCCAAAATAACCGGCTCTCTAAAAAGAGCCGGAATTCCCATCACTAATTATAATTTTAAAAAACATTCCTGTGCCTCTCCAAACTGAAATGTCACTAACCTCGTGAGAACTGCCACCCAGGCTGCTGCAAGTGGCAGTTCTCACGAGGTTAGTGCGGACAGCAGGAACAAACCTGGAACAGGGAGAGATGGATGGATGCAAGGAGAGAGAGGGCATTCCTGCCAAAAAAGTAAAGACTGCATGTAAATATCTAGAGAAATGGGACATCGAATTTACCTTTCTAAAGAGCAGCAGGATGGGGCAGAGTTATGCATTTTGTAAGGTTTGTAACTGTGTTTTCATTTAGGCTGTATTATAAGAATTACATATGTAGGAATGTCCACAGCATTTCAGTGTCAACAAAGGTAGGCCTATCAGATTCTGATCATCTAATTGCAGTTTGTAAGTGGTTCACAGGTGGTTATTTTAGATTTCTTGTAAACCTGTCTTAAAATGTAAGGGATACTGAACCTCGGTTGGGCTGGTGGGACGGCTCGAAGCGCGCGGTGGAAAATTTCCCTTATTTTTAAATCCAAAACTTGACAGGTATGTGTCACCAGTTGAATTTAAAGGCGCAGGAGCGCATTAAATTATAAGCGCGTCTCTGTAACGACTCGAACCAAAACAACAATCATACAGTCGCTTAAGCTCTCGCGGGCCGGATCAAATGACGCGGCGGGCCGGATCTGGCCCGCGGGCCTTGAGTTTGACACCTCTGGTCTAGGGGTATGATTTCTGCTTTGGGTGCGAGAGGTCCTGGGTTTAAATACCGGACTCTCCCTCTTTTAGTCAAATGCTTCATTGAACTATACAAAAAACTTATCAAGTGTCCCGTTAAAATAAAAAAATTACACATGCTGATACGCTGGTAGAAGTTGGTGAGCTTATGTGGATGCAAATACCTTTCATAACAATTCTTCCAGTCAGCTTAAAGTCTTTTTTTCTTCTACAGATGGCCAGGGCTGCATTCACGGAGGTTCTGAGCTGAGATGTCACGCAATCGCCAAGGGAACCGGTACAGCTTACTGTTTCCAGCTCATCTCCACATCACCCACAATGGAGAAGAAAAGAAACTTACAGATGCAGATAAAGCTTTGAGCTACATCAAGAAGCACATAACTTCTGCAACTGAGGCAGATGTATGTGGGTTTGGATCTTAAGTATCTCCACTCCACTTGCTTAGTCTGCAATAGACTGTTACAGCAATAACTCTTTCGTTTGCTCCTGGATGAGGTGAGGTGTTGCATGACTCAGGGATGGGACAATGACGTTTTGTATTGAAGGTTTTATTGTATTTTTATTGTTTTTAACTATTTTCAGTGTATAAGTGTCAAAAACAACCCCATTATTTTACATTAGTCTAAAATACATGCAGTTTCATGGGACAGTTGAACACATTAACAGGTTTCCTATACATCCTTATAGAAAGAAACACCTTGAAACTCAACGCCAATCCCAGAACCAACTGACGTGGAGTTTCAAAGTAACACTGTATTTTCACTTATTATGTTTTGCTTAATACAGACTTCAGTCTGTGGTCAGTGTAGACTGATCGACCTCTTCATGATGCAGCATGTATTTACAAAAGGAGACAGATCTGTAAAAGATTATTTGTAGAATGTATGTACAGATGATAATTAAAAGCCATTGCAATCTGTTGTTGAGAAATGTTATTTTTATAATGATTAACAATTATTTACCACAGAGTGGTAATCCACGACCCATCTTTGCTTGCAAAAACTTTGCTGACTGTGGTGGATATACCTGATAATGATACACTTACCTGTTACCAGTTACTCTGCTTATTGTGGAGTCTTTTAATACAATGACACTAAAATATTTTTTACAGTGATTTTGCTTTTGTCCCATCTGTATTATAGTGTTGCAGGCACTAAATTCAACATTTGTTAATATTCATACAATTTAATCAACCAGTGAGAGTCATTTCTTTGCACCTTTAAATAAAGGTTCATCACCAATCACAGATTCTTGTTTTGTTACATTTTACAAAATGTCCCAACTTTTACAGAAATGGAGCTTGTATTATAATGTATTTAAAATTTGAATTCATCCTATCTTAATTTTAATATACCATATGGTTATTCTCATACAACCCCAAATCAGAAAAAGTTGGGACAGCATGGAAAATGCAAATACATTTACTTTGACTTTTATTTGATTGCAGACAGGATGAACCTGAGATATTTCATGTTTTATCTGCTCAACTTCATTTTATTTATTAATAAACAGCCATGTCACAGAGAGCAGGTGCTGTTTGTATTGTATTGTGTGTTCGTGTGTGTGTGTGTGTGTGTGTGTGTGTGTGGTTAACTGATAACAAGTAAAATGAAAAAACAAACTTTGATCTTCTGAGCTTTGGTGGAACTTCATATAAGTGAGTTTTTGTACAGCATCTCAATAGCTTTGTATCACTGGGCTACTACTTGAAGAGCACAGTGATAGAGAGCAGAATCTGAGAGCTGTAGATCGTTAATAATAAGTACAGTAGATGTATCGCCTGTGTTGGACTTTAAGCGAGGGTCAGTAGGTTTGCGCTCATCACTACGTGATTTTGCACCTTTATACAGTAAAAACTGTGGTGCGCTGTTAGGATTTTGTTTGTACCAGTAAAGCACAATGTTGCTGCTGCTGGACTGATATGAACATTTTAGAGTAACAGTCTCTGTTTCTTTTACAACAATGTTGTCCTCTACTGGTCTAATTTCATCTGCAAAACCACCTGTTGTAAAGAGAGAAAAATAAAAAGAAATAATGTGAAATTCATTTCAATAATTCACAATCCAAACACAATGTAATAAATCAATAACTTTTATTTATTAATAAATATATATTTTAATATTACCTGATGCTACAGTGAGAATCAGTGTTATGTATCTCCCAACATGAAATAAGTTGCCTGGTCGAGACATTTCTGAACACAGTTCTGTGAGTCTAATAGTCTAGTAGTGCTGAATAAAACTTATCACATACGTCTCTAGGAAGCCACACACAGGAAGTGCAGAAGCTACAGCACAACTACACACATCCACAATTTCAGTATCAGTTGTTTACTAAGACAGTGTTGAAGACTTTTGGAGTTAGTTGGCTGTGTGAGTCAAATATGTCAAAACTCTTTCTTTATGTTTGGCTTTTAAATTAGTTTGATAATAGTGGAAATTTAAATTCGTTTAATGGTGTCACAAAGAAGCTTTACAGAGACCCCAAATTAGCGAACCCAATTACATAATGATTAGTGATAATTAATTAACAACTATAAACAGGGATTAGAAACAACCAAAATGAGCTCAAGTAACTGAGGATCATAATGACTAGTATTTACCAGCATTTATAAAAGTGCACATTAGCTCTTGTAATCTTTCAGCAACAAAATAGGTGTATGACTTGCTGGTTTATCAGTCACCAACATCCCACACCAAACCATTCAGGGCTTTTTTACTGCATTCCAATATTAATTTAAGTTGTTCTGGAGTCAAAGAGTGACAATATTTCTCATTACAGTGGGTAGAACTGTTGTCTTACAGTAAGATGGGCCTGGGCTTGATTCCCCAACTGAATGAACTTTGGCTAGGGTCTTTTCTGTGTCAGCATGGGTTTCCTCCAGGTGCTCTGATTTCCTCTCACAAATGTGCAACTATTCAAAAATGTTGCATACAAAAAAAATTCTTAACTGAAGCAGAGTGATAGGATATTTTGCAACCATATGCATACTAATATATCTAATTTATTTAACTTAACTTCCAACATATTCTTACACTGTAGAAAGTGTAAGATCCAGGCTTTGACTTGGCCATTCCAGAACTCTCAATTTCTTTCTTTTGAGTCATTCCTTAGTGGATTTACTGGAATGTTTTGGGTCATTGTCATGTGTCATGAGACAGAAATGAACCAGAGCAATCCAAAAATCAGTGTATAAAGTCAGGCAGAGTTCAAAGGTCAGGTCAACAAACAGGCAGACAAAACCAAAGGGCGTAGGCAAAACGGTATATGGAAGACAAAAAAGGTCATACACTGTAATGGCAATAGTCAGAAATAAGAAATGCTCGGTACGCATGCAAAACAATGTCAGCAATACTTCACAATGAGGCAAACAGGAGTGTTTAAATAAAGTTCATGTAATTACACACAGCTGCAGAAAAATCTAAACTCCGGTGATGGTAAGCAAAAGGACCGATCCGGATTGGCTGACTGGGGATATGTGACGGTCATGTGAGAGTCTATGGGATTATGAAAAATATAGTCTGTATTGTTAGAAGCAGGGAGAGAATTAGTACTCAGGACACTATGGCTAATACATACTATAAATTTAGGTCTGAATTTAACCTGACCGAATCAAAACATTGTCCCTCATAAAGCAGCAGAACACATGTAATGTAGATGTTTGGTTTTTGTACAGTATTGTAAGATTTCCTGTCACTGTGGGTCGCAGAGCACAGTAGTAGAGAGCAGAATCTGATACTGCAGCAGAGGAGATGTTCAGATCCACTCGATTTTTATCTTCATTTATTGTAGCAGAAAACCCAGAATCAGGATGAGCTTTGTTTTCATAATTATTCTCAGTAATCAAAATGAGGAATTCTGGTCTGGATGTTGAGTACTGACGATACCAGAACAGATAATCATCAGAACTTTCTCCACTGTAATTACAGGACAGAGTAACAGACGTTTTCTCCAAGACAGTTTTAGTTGGAGAGACGGGCCGAATGTCTGCTGCAGAATTATAACCTGTTTGAAAGAGAAACGGATCTATTCATTTTATTTTCTCTCTTTTTTTCTTCTTCTTATATTATTTACACTATTTAATGTTAAAAGCTAATGGAGAAAAAAGAAATACACTTTTTACAACAGGTTAAATTTATATCTTACCTAAAAGAATATGAAGAAGGCAAAGATGAGTAAACAGTGTCATGGTTGAACTGCAGTATGAAATAGCTCAGACTGCAATCATTTATTTTGCTGTTGAACCATTTTACTTGACTTCCTGTTTAACATCTGTAGCTGTTTCAGTGTTTTTTAAGATGTAGATGGAGTCGCCATCTGGTGTGTAATTGTTCTTTACTTACACTTTACTTCACTACTACTTGTGGATTGTGTTGGCATACAAGTACTTGTGTTTATTTTCAGTGTAAAACATTTCTCCTCCCTGTATTAAAACAAGCCTTTTAGATAATGAATCTACACACTGCAGTTGTCTGGGCCTAATGAATTATACCACACTGTGCTTGTACTGATGAGCTTAATCAACAACATTACACAAAACCATGTAAACCAGTATTAAATCACCTCATCATTAAACATGGGGAAGCAGAAAGTCTCCATTCCAAAAGGAAGGAAGTATGTTGAGCATAAACTGTCTGAATAAAGTCTTGCCACAGCACCTCAATGGGATTCAGGACCTTAATTTTGCTCATTTTTAGTCATTCAGAGATGGACTTGCTTAAATTTGATCTCTTTAACACACTTATATAAATATGTATTACACATGTTATACTTTGGGAACTGAGGATTTTAATTGGTGTGGTTTATCTATCTATGTATTTACACTGAACATTATGACCACCTCCTTGTTTCTACACTCACTGTCCATTTTATCAGCTCCACTTACCATATAGAAGCAGTTTATAGTTCTACAATTACTGACTGTAGTCCAACTGTTTCTCTACATACTTTTTTTTAACCTGCTTTTACCCTGTTCTTCAATGGTCAGGACCACCACAGAGCAGGTATTATTTAGGTGGTGGATCATTCTCAGCACTGCAGTGACTCTGACATGGTGGTGGTGTGTTAGTGTGTGTTGTGCTGGTATGAGTGGATCAGACACAGCAGTGCTGCTGGAGTTTTTAATACCATGTCCACTCACTGTCTGGATGTTTTTGGTTGGTGGACTATTCTCAGTCCAGCAGTGACAGTGAGGTGTTTAAACACTCCATCAGCATTGCTGTGTCTTATTCACTCATACCAGCACAACACACACTAACACACCACCACCATGTCATTGTCACTGCAGTGCTGAGAATGATCCATCACCTAAATAATACCTACTCTGTGTTAGGTTCTGTGGTGTCAGGGGAATACACCATCTCTCCCTGACGCCACAGGCCTTACAGAGCAGAAAACGAGCTGGCTGTAAGTACCTGGCCAGCTCGTTAGGGCGAACGCGCTGCAGCTGCACCTCCCCTTATTTAAGGGGATGGCGCTAAGCTGCAGGCGTCGCACCTTCTGTTTTCCTCAGGTTTGCTTTTCCTTTCTTTGAGTTTGTTTGGCACTACGGTGCCCTTTTATGTTTGTTTATTTTCTGTTGGGCTGCAACGCACCAGCCACTTTACTTTGGGTTACTCGGTACCTCCAGGCACTGTACAGTGGTTGGAGGTGTAGGGTCAGGAGGCCCGAGGTAAAGCAGGTTTAGGTTTTTTTTGTTTTGGTGCGATCCTGGACAGCCCACGCCCTACGGGGCTTTTCTGGATGCAACGCCGTGCCGCCGCCACTGTGCCGCCGCCGCCGAGCCGCCGCTGCCGTGCCGCCGCCGCCGGGCCGCCGCCATCGTGCCGCCGCCGGGTCGCCGCCGCCGCCGTGAGTCTGGTTTATGCGCCCAGAGGGACGCGACCCCCTCCCAGCGTGAAGCGCTGGTGACAGCGTCATGTTTCCCTTTCTGGGGCGCTATTTCAAACGGCCACTTCCCAGCCATGCTGGCTGGTGACAGCGCCGTTACGTTTGTTCCTTTTGAGCTAATAAATAATCCGAACCCGGTAAGTGGCACGACGCTCTCCAGCAGTCTCTGCTGGCGATCGTGTCGTGCCAGTTAGTGTTTGCCGGTGTCACCCTCCCTCTCTGGCCAACCACGCGAGGTGTTCCATCCGGCGAACCCGCTCTTTGCCTCTTTAGCGCCGGGAGCGAGCCTGCCATTAGCGCTGCTGTGGCAGGTCGCTAGAGCTCCCGGCCAGGAAGCAGGAGTCCTGGGTTCGCGCCTCGCGCTTCCCGTTTTGTCCCCTACGAAGTGTTTTTTGTTCTTTTGATTCCTTGTTTTATTGTATATTATGTATATTATTTGTTAAATAAAACCCCTTTAATTTTACCTCTGCATCCTTGGGTCCTTCCTCCCCACCTCATAACACTCTGTGGTGGTCCTGGGAGAGTCCTGACCATTAAAGAACAGCATGAAAGGAGACTAACAAAGCATGCAGAGAAACAGATGGACTACAGTCAGTAATTGTAGAACTACAAAGTGCTTCTATATGGTAAGTGGAGCTGATAAAAATGGACAGTGAGTGTAGAAACAAAGATGTGGTTTTAATGTTATGACTGATCAGTGTATAAGAGAGATACTGCTTAAAATTAGTTATTCAACTGGGATGTGTATGTGAGAGAGAGAAAGAGAGAGAAACAAAAAATGTCTGTGTGTGTGGTTATCTGATAAGGTGTAAAAAAAGAAATAACTTTGATCTTCTGAGCTTTGAGGAACTTCAAATATGTGAGTTTTTGTACAGCATCTCAGTAGCTTTGTATCACTGGGTGTCTCTAAGAGCACAGTGATAGAGAGCAGAATCTGTCAGCTTTAGATTGCTGATGGTCAGTACAGTAGATGTACTGGTTGTTTTAGATGTGAATCGAGGATCATCAGGAGTGCTCTCTGCTGTAAGGCCTTTTGCACCTTTATACAGTAAAAACTGTGGTGCGCTGTTAGGATTTTCTTTGTACCAGTAAAGCAAAATGTTGCTGCTGCCTGACTGATATGAACATTTTAGAGTAACAGTCTCAGTTTCTTTCCTGATGATGTTGGTATCTGTTGGCTCAATTTTATCTGCAAAACCACCTGTTGTGAAGAAAAAAAAAATAATGTGTCAATTATTACAGAAATTGTCAGTGAAACAAACTGTTTTAACTCCTAATAATATGAGCATAAATTAGCATGTTTTCTGCCAAATATAAATATTGTATTATTACCTGATGTTACAGTGAGAATCAGTGTTATGTATCTCCCTATATGGATTAAGTTGCATAGTTGAGCCATTTCTGAACACAGTCTACTGAGGACTGTACTGTATAATAATTTAGTATGAAACTCATGACGTCTCTAAGAAACCACATACAGGATGTGCAGATGTTACAACATCACTACACACATCAATTTAGAGTAACAAAAAAGTGTCTCTTTGTGCTGTATGAACTGGAGCATGATACAGGAAGTTTGGGAAATTTTACCTAAATGTTTGGCAGGTGGCACCAGCAGTAGAGTAAGAGGGGGGTACAGACTTAAGTGCTTCCTGAGACATTAGTAACAAATGTGAGTGATGGCGTGCGAGTGGCCAAATGAGAGCAAGTTTTGAGTTGTATTTTTCAACATGGAGTGGGTTTAATTTACAACAATAGGCACAAGGCGAGAGTACACCCCTGACAGAGTGGCTGGCCATCGCAGGGCTTCGGCCACTTTCTCTGACAGCCAATCATGTTTGTGTATACTGATTCTGAACAAAAAGGTCTGAATTTAAGGGGTTTTAATTAACATTCTTATTTACCTGTAGTTGTTTATTATTGTTGAATTTAGGGCTCAGCTGTAATCAGGGGCGTAGCACCAAATTCTGGGCCCTATGCACAAGCATAGTCCATGGGCCCCCCTCACTCTAATCTCTCTCCCCCCCAACCCCCCACAATGCTATCCAACAACAAGGGCTTACTACCAGTCTAGTTATCTAACCACACATTAATCTAAAATACACAAGACTTCACATTCTGTTTTATTTGCAGAATAATTAAAAGCTTTAACTGAAGAGAACAGCTTTTTATCAACTAGCCTATTTATTAAGTAAAATAAAAATGCCATTTCAGATTTCCACATTAATAAAAAAGTCTTTATATATAAAAAAAGATAAACAAAACTTAACTCACTAGTCATTTTTCATTAAAGAAGGGCAAAAAACCCCAGACTTCAACAAAGTGCTAAACACTGAAATTTATACCCGAGTTAGTGCCCACTGACGGGTCTTCTTGGTGGCAAAATCATTGATGTGGTCCTTAAAGTCCAGTTTTCTTGCCAACTGACTTTCAATGGCGAGAAGGGCAAGGTTGTTCAATCTATCCTGGCTCATTGTTGATCTCGAGTAGTGTTTAACCAGTTTCATTTTGCTGAAAGCCCGCTCACCACCAGCAACAGTTACAGGTAAGAAAATCCTCAATGTAATGCATATTTCTCCAAAAATGCTCTGTAGCTGCAGCTTATAAGTAGATGGTGTTTGATTCATAAATGTTGTAAATGTATTAATGCCATCTTATTTTGCCATGTATTCTGCCATATTTTACAGCACAGATGGTGTGACTGCTGAAGATGTTGTCAAATCTCCTAGCACAGATCATAAGAACTACTTGCAGCAAGTTTAACATAATTCGAGCTAATGTATGGGATGGAGCATTACAAGGTTTTAAAAGAGCGTCATATGATCCAGTGCATGACATGCTGGTGAAATTCACGGATGATGAGGGGCAGAGTGAAGATGCAGTGGACACAGGTGGCCCCAAGCGTGAATTTCTAAGCCTCCTGATGGACTAAAAACCATGAAGAATCTTTGATGGCCCAGAGAATTACTATAATTACTATAGTGGCACATTTTTATTTTATATATATAAAACTTTTTTAGAAATTCCATTTACAGCTGCCAGGAACGATGAATACTTTCTTGCTGGGAGGATGACCCTTTCTTTCAGAAAACCTTTATTATTACCTTGCTGGGAAAGGAACATCCACAAGTTCAGCCTCAATTAAAGACATACATGATGACCAAATGAGGTCGTCTCTTCTAGAAGTAACATTCTATACTGGCAGTCAAAAAGAACTGCTCATAAGCATGTGTGTCAAACCTGTCAGTATTCCCCAGGTGCCCACAATTTAATCAAAAGTCCACTGTGTGCTTAAACATGCCCATTTCTAATTAAAATCTATTTGTAATTAAAAACTAATAAAATCTTGTTTGGTTGTGAGACAAAAAAAACCCTGAGAATATAAGTATTGTTTGTTCATGAAATTGAAACCTTGCACCAATAATCTTTCTATCATTTTGATTAAATAACTGCTGTATTTTTACTATAGATAGCAAATGCACAGACATTGGTGTCAGATGAGACCAGGGTAGTGGGGATCCAAGTGCAGGTTTATTGAGATCCAAGCAAATTTGTACAAGTAAACAGTACAGAATAGGGCAAATCCAAAAATCCAAGTTGTTATACCAAAACTAAATCGAGAACCAGATAGAACTAAACACACAGACTAAAGAGAAATATCAAACGCTTCGAATTGCAGTATGAACAACAAGACATTGCACCTTAGCTCTGGTGCAGCGTCCTTAAATACCTTGCTTAATGAGATCACGGAAAACAGGTGAGCGTATTCAATACTGAGGCAAGGGTGATCTTCTCTGGCGCAGAACTTCAGGGTCATTTGTGACAATGATTACTTAATGAAACAGTTTTTGTGAAACAGTTCATTGTATTTTTTATGTAAAGAGCTTGGAAATAATTGTGTGTGTAATGCAAATTATTTACATCTTTGATTAAAGCTGAATTTGAAGTGTTGAGAAATACAACAGTATAAACTACAGAGGGCATGGAGTTGATACATGGAGTTGAACTCCCTAGGACTGGAGTTGATAACTACTGCTTAATTTAACCCATGCCTTAACTAGTGCTTTGTTTTGATAGTTTGACAACAGGCATGCCACTGTAAAGTATGGGAAAGGGAAATTACACCATCAAACAACTTGTTTCTAATTACACGTTCTACATGTACTCTAAGTCGAGCTATGGATTGTGGTGGGCAGTAGACTTTGCACTTAACACAATCAGTAATTAGAAAGCCCTTGTCAACCATCACTTCCATTTCTTCTGTGAGCAACCTGGCCAATCCTGACTGTTTGAATAACTCTTTGTCACTCACTGACCCAGCATAAAGTGAGGAGACAAATACTACTGCACGATGTGGGGCTATGCCAACCACTTTGTAGGAGTGGTGATGATGGTGTCTGACACCTGAGCTCAGTGTAGTCCAAGATTACCTGAGTATCAGGAAAGTCTTGGAATTCTGAAGGGAGGTTGTTTTTCACTTCCTTTGGTGACAACCAAATGCACACAGATGCAAGAAGCGTGTAGAAGTAGTTTGTCCATGTTGAAATAATTCGGCTCACTGTGGAAGGATGGATGTTAAAGCGGTGTCCCAAGTCTCTCTCCTTAAGACCAACAGAGAGTTGCACAAGGAAAAGGAAAAAAATTAATCAACTGGCTGCAGCACCTGCCTCTGTGAAGGTAATGATGTAAAATGTCAAATAATGTACAATTATGACAGGTACAAACAACTTCTCTAAAGCATTCTAATACTTTCCCAAAGCTCAAGTAATCTGAGACTGCACTGACCTCAGGTGTCAGACACCACAACTATAAAGTAACGCTGTTTACCACATTGTTAATAAGACAACATTCATAACATCTGGTCATTTATTCCAAATATTACCAAAACATAACCTGTATAGCAGGAGTCATCAGTTACTGTTTGTTTGTTTTTTTGTTTTTTTTGGGTGGTAGTGTCTAGAACAGCTGCTGATGTCCTTGCTCAGATACACAACTTCAAGTGTGATACTGTGAAATAAAAATATGACCTACTTCAAGTAGGTGTGTTACAGCAAGGAAATCAGTAGCTGTGCTGAACACTGACTCCACTGAGCCCTAAGCCTGGAAGTGATGACCTGTGATTTAATTCATAAAAAGTCCTACCCCTGACATTCATCAATGGGTCACCTCTTCGTTCTTCTTAGCTGCAGCTTTGGCTCTTGAGACCTGAACCATTTTGTGGATGGATGGCTCAATCAGCCACCAAAATGTCATTAAGTGGCTTGGGAAATTAATATATTAACCTTTTTAACAGCAAACTGGTTATCAAAGTGGCAGTGAATTTCATATATAGTTGTGTTTACTACACGTTACCTGGTGTAAAATCGAATGTCCTTGTCGGAGCTGGCGAAACGTTAAAGCCCAAAGGTTAGCTGGACGCATAATTCATGTAGCTGATTTCTCAGCTCCTCCACTTCATGGGACAGATCTTCGTTTTCAGCACAAGACATGTCTAGCGATGATGGCTCAGGAGCAGAACAATAATCATGATCCATTGTAAGATCAGTTGATAGATGTCAAGATGTCAAGATGGCGGCGTCCTGTTCGGCTGCGGCTGCATGGGCTCGCGACTGTAACGGACTTTTTAATCAAAATACGCCACATAGGATTTCAGAATCAGTCAAAATAAATAGTGTGTTAGTGTATAATCGTCAGCAGTTGTTGGAATTACAAACTTTTAGCGACTTCGGCTTCGTAACCATGACTACACAGAAACAGTTGCGTAGCTTCGGAGTGCTACAGAAAGACCCAGGGGCCTACGGAGCAGTGGACTCGTCCAGCAGCACTAGCCGACAGAGGAGCAAGCGGAGGCGGTGCGACCGTAAGCGGAAGCGCGGCTGTCGCGCGGGGCTAACAGCTAAGCTAAAAGCGAATCCTTACAGAACGCCGCTTCCTTCCATCTTTCTCTCCAACGTTCGCTCCCTTGAGAACAAAATGGATCATCTACAGCTGGAATTAACTACAAAACGAGAGATGAGAAACTGCTGCGCAATAATTCTGACAGAGACATGGCTTAACTCATCTATCCCGGACAACGCTGTTAGCATCGAGGGGCTAACTACATTTCGTGCCGATAGGAGCTGCGCTCTTAGCGGTAAATCTCGAGGTGGAGGTTTGTGTATTTACAAGAATAACAACTGGTGCAGAAACGCTAAGTTTGTCTCAAGCCACTGCTCACCGGACATTGAGTTTATGACTGTAATGTGCAGACCATTCTATCTGCCCAGGGAGGTTACTCTAGTTTCCATCACTGCTGTTTACGTGCCTCCTAGTGCTAATACAAAGGAAGCTATGGGTGTTCTCTACCGGACCATCAGTGAGTTGCAATCAGCCCACACTGAAGGCTTTTTCATTGTTGCTGGGGATTTCAACCAGGCTAATATGAAGACAGTTCTTCCAAACTTCCATCAACATGTGGACTGTGCAACCAGAGGTATGAACACATTAGATTTGGCCTACACTAACATTAAGAATGCATTCAGAGCAGCCCCCTGCACCCCCCTTGGGGTGAGGCAGGTGAGGGTGTGGCCTGAGGGGGCTATGGAGGCACTACAGGACTGTTTTGAATGCACTGAATGGGACATGTTCAAGGAAGCTGCCACTTACAGTGACCACATCAACCTGGATGAGTATGCCATGACTGTGTCAGCGTACATAAACAAATGCATGGAGGACGTCAGCGTCACAAAGACCATCACCACCCGTGCCAACCAAAAACCATGGATGACCGATGAAGTACGCAGAATGCTTAAAGCTAGAAACTCGGCCTTCAAGTCTGGTGATGAGAATGCTCTGAGAACAGCGAGAGCCAACTTAAACCGTGCTATCAAACTAGCAAAGCGTGCTCACGGGCAAAAAATCCAGGACTTTTTTCATGACTCCACTAACACCAAGGACATGTGGCACGATATACGGACTATAATCACAAATTACAAGGTAGCCCCTCCTGTGTGTGATGATGATGTGGACTTTTTAAATGGACTAAACAACTTCTTTGGGAGATTTGAGGCACTAAATAACACCCCTGCAGTAAAAGCTGTTCCCCATCAGGATGAGGAGGTACTCTGCCTTGACATTGCTGATGTACGGAGGACTCTGAGTAGAGTCAACATACGGAAGGCCCCTGGCCCTGACAACATACCGGGTCGGGTGCTCAGGGAATGGGCAGACCAGTTGGCTTATGTTCTAACAGACATTTTCAACACCTCAGTGGATATAGCCAAAGTCCCATCATGTTTTAAGTCCGCTGTCATCATTCCAGTGCCAAAAAAACCTCACATCTCTTCACTAAACGATTACCGGCCCGTTGCACTAACTCCAATTATGATGAAGTGCTTTGAGAGGCTGGTTAAGAAGCACATCACCTCCGGACTACCCACCACATTCGACCCCTTCCAGTTTGCCTACCGGCCAAACCGCTCCACTGAGAATGCCATCTCATCTGCTCTTCACCTGAGCCTTGCACATCTGGAGGAGAAGAACACTCATGTGCGGATGCTGTTCCTGGACTTCAGTTCGGCATTTAACACCATAATTCCACAGTATTTGGTGAACAAACTAGAACCCCTGGGCTTCAGCACCCCCCTGCGGAACTGGCTGCTAGACTTCCTCACTGAACGACCACAGTCAGTTAGGGTTGGACAGAACACCTCCAGTGTCATCACCCTCAGCACAGGATCCCCTCAAGGATGTGTACTGAGCCCCCTGCTGTTCACTTTGATGACACACGACTGTGTCCCTAGGTCTGCCACTAACCACATCATGAAGTTCGCGGACGACACTACTGTACAGTGGTGGGCCTCATCAAGGATGACAATGACCTGGCCTACAGAGAGGAAGTCGAGCTGTTGGTGGGTTGGTGCAGTGCTAACAACCTGATCCTGAACGTGGATAAAACAAAAGAGATCATCATCGACTTCAGGAAGATTCAGCCCAGCCACGCTCCACTTTTCATTAACACCACGGCTGTGGAGGTGGTCAGCAGCATAAAGTTCCTGGGGGTGCACATCACAGACAACCTCACCTGGTCTGAAAACACCACGTCACTGGTCAAGAGGGCACAGCAGCGTCTGCACTTCCTGCGCAGGATGAGGAGAGTCCACCTGCCCCCACCCATCCTCATCACATTCTACAGAAGCACCATAGAGAGCATTCTGACGAGCTGCATCTCTGTGTGGTGTGGAGGCTGCAGCGCCTCTGACTGGAAGAATGTGAGGAGAGTGGTGAGGACAGCGGAGAAAATGATCGGGACTTCTCTTTCCTCCATTCAGGACCTCGCATCAGTGCGCTGCATATCCCGTGCTAAAAACATCATCAGTGACCCCTCACATCCTCACTGTGGACTGTTTTCCCTGCTGGCTTCTGGTAAAAGATTCAGGAGTATTCGGTGCAGGACCACCAGGTTCTGTAACAGTTTTTTCCCCAGGCCATTAGACTGATGAACTCCTAAAACTTTTGGATGATTTCAAGGAAATACTGAGCCACATGCCATCTGTGCACCCATTATTTATCCTTACAAATATACAGTGTATCACAAAAGTGAGTACACCCCTCACATTTCTGCAGATATTTAAGTATATCTTTTCATGGGACAACACTGACAAAATGACACTTTGACACAATGAAAAGTAGTCTGTGTGCAGCTTATATAACAGTGTAAATTTATTCTTCCCTCAAAATAACTCAATATACAGCCATTAATGTCTAAACCACCAGCAACAAAAGTGAGTACACCCCTAAGTGAAAGTTCCTGAAGTGTCAATATTTTGTGTGGCCACCATTATTTCCCAGAACTGCCTTAACTCTCCTGGGCATGGAGTTTACCAGAGCTTCACAGGTTGCCACTGGAATGCTTTTCCACTCCTCCATGACGACATCACGGAGCTGGCGGATATTCGAGACTTTGCGCTCCTCCACCTTCCGCTTGAGGATGCCCCAAAGATGTTCTATTGGGTTTAGGTCTGGAGACATGCTTGGCCAGTCCATCACCTTTACCCTCAGCCTCTTCAATAAAGCAGTGGTCGTCTTAGAGGTGTGTTTGGGGTCATTATCATGCTGGAACACTGCCCTGCGACCCAGTTTCCGGAGGGAGGGGATCATGCTCTGCTTCAGTATTTCACAGTACATATTGGAGTTCATGTGTCCCTCAATGAAATGTAACTCCCCAACACCTGCTGCACCCATGCAGCCCCAGACCATGGCATTCCCACCACCATGCTTGACTGTAGGCATGACACACTTATCTTTGTACTCCTCACCTGATTGCCGCCACACATGCTTGAGACCATCTGAACCAAACAAATTATTCTTGGTCTCATCAGACCATAGGACATGGTTCCAGTAATCCATGTCCTTTGTTGTTATGTCTTCAGCAAACTGTTTGCGGGCTTTCTTGTGTAGAGACTTCAGAAGAGGCTTCCTTCTGGGGTGACAGCCATGCAGACCAATTTGATGTAGTGTGCGGCGTATGGTCTGAGCACTGACAGGCTGACCCCCCACCTTTTCAATCTCTGCAGCAATGCTGACAGCACTCCTGCGCCTATCTTTCAAAGACAGCAGTTGGATGTGACGCTGAGCACGTGCACTCAGCTTCTTTGGACGACCAACGCGAGGTCTGTTCTGAGTGGACCCTGCTCTTTTAAAACGCTGGATGATCTTGGCCACTGTGCTGCAGCTCAGTTTCAGGGTGTTGGCAATCTTCTTGTAGCCTTGGCCATCTTCATGTAGCGCAACAATTCGTCTTTTAAGATCCTCAGAGAGTTCTTTGCCATGAGGTGCCATGTTGGAACTTTCAGTGACCAGTATGAGAGAGTGTGAGAGCTGTACTACTAAATTGAACACACCTGCTCCCTATGCACACCTGAGACCTAGTAACACTAACAAATCACATGACATTTTGGAGGGAAAATGACAAGCAGTGCTCAATTTGGACATTTAGGGGTGTAGTCTCTTAGGGGTGTACTCACTTTTGTTGCCGGTGGTTTAGACATTAATGGCTGTATATTGAGTTATTTTGAGGGAAGAATAAATTTACACTGTTATATAAGCTGCACACAGACTACTTTTCATTGTGTCAAAGTGTCATTTTGTCAGTGTTGTCCCATGAAAAGATATACTTAAATATCTGCAGAAATGTGAGGGGTGTACTCACTTTTGTGATACACTGTATATATATGAACAATTTTTTAACTCTCACAAGTCACTTTATTTTTCATCTTATTCATGCTGCTATTTTATAGATATGTATATATATATGTAGATGTATATTTATGTATCTATACCATATACCTATATTTAATATTCCTGCTGCTACATTTCTATATATTTATATATTTTTATTACTTATTTGTTTAATACTGTGCTCCCACTTATCACATACTTTAAAATCTTAATCTGTGCTGATATATAATTCATTGATATATTTTTATATCTAAATCCTGTGATACTATGTATCGATAATCTTCTCTGTATATTCCGTGCGAGCCAAAATGCAACGAAATTTCGTTCTGCGTACAATTGTGTATAATGAATGACAATAAAGGTTGTCTAAGTCTAAGTCTAAGATCTTCAAGGGAGGTTGGGTCAGCCGGTCTTTCTCTTCTCTCCCACACACTTAGCCGTGGAGCCTGAGTGCTGTAGCCGTTCCATTTGAAAAGCAATAGTACTGCACCCTTTGTCATCTTCTCCGACCTTCTGGGATTTATGGTTCAACCAAGTGGTCTGGTAAGAAATGTCTGCTACAGACCTTCGTATGAGGTGAAATAGTAAAGTGGTCCCGACAGATGTTTATTAGCCACTGCCTCCTGAGGTCACTCTGAGCTGGGAAGCTTTGAAAACTTAAACTTTCATTAAACTTCACGCAGAGCAAAGAGGAACACAACAGTGCTCTGAATATTTATTGAGCTGTTTCTGGAAATGTTCTGACTTGAAAACTTTAATCTCACGCTAGCAAAAAATCGTAGGTTTTGCGTATTCCGGTGAATGTAAACAATACAACCGGAGACATCCAAGATGCGTTATTTGAAAACAGAAATTAGTCAAAGCCATGAGTGCAAGGAGTCCATTAGAAATCAAAGGTGGCATTAAATTGGTAAACATGTAAATTCTGCTTAATTACATGGGGTTACAAAGGCACTTTATAACCAGTCTGTGTACTGATACTGGAGGTTTTAATAGTTTTGTAATGCAAGGACCGACCACACTTACCAGCTCAACCAGACAACATAGTTTTGAAGGTCAGTCACGCAGATCAAAGTAACACAAAGACTCTTGTTTCTGCTGGCTCGTTGGTCTAGGGGTATGATTCTCGCTTTGGGTGCGAGAGGTCCCGGGTTCGAATCCCGGACGAGCCCTCATTTAGTTGAATGCTTCGTTGAACTATACACAAACTTATCAAGTGTCCTGTTAAAATCTAATGATCAAACAAAAATAACACATGCTGATACACTGGTAGAAGTTGGTGAGCTTATGTGGATGTAAATACCTTTCATGCCTTTAATGACACCTCATGCTTAAACTGTTAGAAATGCTTTAATGAAGCTCTGCATTGAATTTAGTTTTGTCATGAATACACTTCCCAGTGCAACCAGTCAACATGGTTTTGACGCTAAGCCACGGAGGTCAAAGAAATGCCCTGGCATTTGTCCAAGCTGGCTCGTTGGTCTAGGGGTATGATTCTCGCTTAGGTTGCGAGAGGTCCCGGGTTCAAATCCCGGACGAGCCCTTGTTTACCCATGTTTAATTCATCAACTGCCTCTTAAGGTTCTAATCCCAGTGTGCAAGTGGAAATAAAACAGGGCGATTAAATGGCAAAACTTGAACAGCTTTCTAGAATTTTAATAATGTGGCCTGGCATCCACGTAGAAACTGTTAAAGTTTTGCCATTTAATGCACACCTTAGCCACCCTTCAGAAGCAGTTTTATATGACTCAAAGAGCCAATCAGAAATAAGCAAAGAAATAACTTTGCACAACAAAACACGTTTTTGTGATTGATTTAGAGATATTTTTTAAAAATTAGCCATTGGGTCCGTGTACCTTTGGTCATTCCAAAATTAACTTTTTCACTTCAAAAACCCCAACTGTTCAATTGGAAATAAACACACAAGCGTGCATGCGCTGACATGTGTATATTTGCTTCATAAGCAAATGCTACTGTGATAAGTTAAAATGATAATGCACTGTCATGCTGTTTAAAAATAGTAAAAATTTGCACTATATAAAAAAGGGGTTAAAATGTAAAAAAAACATTCAATTCAGCCATTGTTTTGTTGATTCTAAATTGTTAAAATTTAAGGTTTATTATCTATGTAGTGTTATCCATGACACAGGTCTTGATCCACTTTTTCCTCCACTAGTGATGCTGGGGAAATCGCTGTGTTTTTCTCATTCCAGTAAAAAGTTCTCACTGAGAAAACATCACTTCATCACTCTCGTGGTTATTTCTCCCCATTTTCTGGTATGTGTGCACTTCATTTTGTTCAGTGATTGTAATAGTTCTTTAATATACAGTAAGTCCAGATTTCAGAAAAAAAGTATGTTAAAGTTTGAAAGTTGTAGCGAAGTTTTGCTGAGTATGCTCAAGCGTGTGTGTGTGTAAATGAAGCCCAGCTTGCTAGCTGCATTAAACTCGTGGCTAATTGTATTGCAGTCACCATTTTGTGAATTCACGTGTGCATGTTATGTTTTGTATCTCCTGACCGCCAGGGCGGTGCATAGTAGTGGATAATCCCGTGCGTGCGCGCTTCAGACCGAGATATTTTATACCAAATTAGTCACACGTGACCCCCTGCAGTGATGTCACTTACTGTATAATACACCTGTGACTCACGCAGTCTTCCTCTTTTCTCGTCTCGCCTTCAAGACCGATAGTTCAGCCCGGCGACACTTGGTGTCGGAGCTACAAATTTTATTCGTCCACTACGGGCTGTGAGTATCCCAGAGGGATCTGGTAACCAAATTCACCTAGAGTGCGCTTGGTGTGAGAATGAGCCAGAAAAGCTGTGTTTGTTACTGGATTTTCTTCATTTCCCACCCAGAGATTACTCGGTGTGGAATTAGCTGAACTGATACTGTACATGGAACTCAGGTAAGTAACGCTTATGTACTACGGGAGTTAGTTCGCTCTAACCTAAAGTAACATTCGTTTTTGTGTGGAACGCACTGCTTGAAAAGTTATAACTCTGAGTGCTAGCAGCGCATCTCTCTTCACCTAGAGTTTATACTCTGTGTTAAGTGAAGCCAACACTCATTCGCTATATCGAGTAGATTACTCGTAATAACTTAGCTGTAGCAGCACGACACTCATCTAGAGTTCTGTATTCAGTGTTAAGTGACATCGTTTCGTGAAAAGATTGCCTTACATTAGCAACACAGCCTTGTCATCTAGAGTTTTCATACTCTGTGCCAAGTGATACCTGCTACTCACTGAGTTAGTGAGAAGAATTGCATAGCGTACAGTTTTTCACACTCAGTGATAACTTAGAGGATTACCTGGCGTACAGTTTTTCTCCGCCAGGGCATCAATCAACATCGGTGCATGGAACGTCAGGACCATGTATGAAACAGGGAAGGCTGTGCAAGTTTCTGCAGAAATGCGTTACTACAACCTGGCCCTGCTTGGAATCAGTGAAACGCGATGGACGCAGTCAGGACAGAAAAGACTGACAACAGGGGAGATGTTGCTTTACTCGGGACATGAGGAGGACACACAGAGAGTAGCACTGATGCTGTCCAAAACAGCACAAAGAGCGCTCATCGGATGAGAAGCACATGGTCTGAGGATCATTACAGCGTCTTTCCGAACAAAGAAGAGGAGAGTCATCATGAATATAGTGCAGTGCTATGCACCTACAAATGACAGCTCAGAAGAGGAAAAAGATCACTTCTACTTTAGACTTCTGACCATCCTGAAAAAACTCAGTGAGAGACATGTCAATATCCTCATGGGAGACTTCAATGCAAAAGTGGGCAGTGACAACACCGGGTATGAAGAAGTGATGGGCAGTCATGGTCTCGGGGACATAAACAAAAATGGGGAGAGGTTTGCAGACCTGTGTGCTCTCAACAACCTGGTGATCGGCGGTAGTGTCCTTGCGCACAAAAGGATACACAAGGTAACTTGGGTGTCACCAGACTGCACCACTGAGAACCAGATAGACCACATCTGCATCGCCAAGAAATTCAGGAGATCCCTGCTGGACATGAGGGTGAAGCGAGGAGCAGACGTCGCATCAGACCACCACTTGGTGGTTGCACGACTGAAGCTGAAACTGAAGTAGTGGATGGCATCGGCAACACAGCGCCACAAGTACAACACATGTTCTCTGAGGGACTCAGACAAGCGAGAAGAATTCAGAGTGGCTCTAAGCAACAAGTTCCAAGTGCTGCAGGAACTGATGGAAGAGGAGGAGACAAGAGACAGCAGATGGAATATAGTGAAAGAAGCTGTGACAACAACATGCAGCGAAGTTCTTGGGCCCATGAATTACCAGCATAAGGAGTGGCTGTCAACAGAGACTATGAAGAAGATCCAAGATAGGAAGGAGAAGAAAACAGCAGTAAACAACAGCAAAGGTAGCGGGCCCAGACAGCGTACCAGCAGAGGCATTGAAGGTGGATGTGGACACAACTGTGGAGATGTTGTTCCCATTGTTTGAGAAGATCTGGAAGGAGGAGCAAGTACAATCAGAGTGGAAGGAATGATACCTCATTAAACTACCAAAGAAGGGCGACCTCAGCCACTGTGCCAATTACAGAGGGATCACGCTCCTGTCCATATCAGGTAAAGTGTTTAACAGAATCATCCTGAACCAAATGAAGGACCACGTAGACACTCAGCTCAGGGACCAGCAAGCAGGCTTCCGGACAGGCCATTCCTGCATAGATCAGATTGCTACCCTGCGCATCATTGTTAAACAGTCCTTGGCGTGGAACTCTTCTCTTTATATAAACTTTGTTGATTATGAGAAGGCATTTGACAGTCTGGACAGAAACACCCTTTGAAACCTTCTCCGTCACTACAGTGTGCCAGCCAAAATAGTTAACATCATCAACAACTCGTATGATGGGATGACTTGCAGAGTAGTCCATGGAGGGCAACTCACCGATGCCTTTGAAGTGAGGACGGGAGTTTGCCAGGGATGCCTACTCTCACCATTCCTCTTCTTGCTGGCCATCAACTGGATAATGAAAACGTCAACAGGACGCACGGGAACAGGAATCCAATGGACACCCTTCATACAAATTGATGATCTCGACTTTGCAGACGACCTGGCACTGCTGTCCCATGCCCGCAAACAGATGCAGGAGAAAACCGATAGAGTGGCAGCCACCTCAGCGCAAGTAGGCCTGAACATCAAGAAGAGGAAGACCAAGATCCTGAAGGTCAACACCATCATCAGTGATCCCATTGAGCTTGAAGGAGAAGTCTTAGAATAGGTGGACGCCTTTACCTACCTGGGTAGTGTCGTCGACAAGATGGGCAGTACCGACGCTGATGTTAAAGCCAGAATAGGCAAAGCAAGGACAGCATTCATACAGACGAAGAACATATGGAACTCCAGGGAGCTGACTTTGCAAACAAAGATCAGGCTCTTTAACTCTAACGTCAAGTCGGTCCTGTTATATGAAGCAGAAACATGGAGGACAACAGTAGCAACGATAAAGAAAGTACAGACATTCATCAACTCATGTCTGCGGAAGACTCTCCGGATCCGTTGGCCAAACACAATCAGCAACAAGGACCTCTGGCAGAGAACCAACCAGCTTCCTGCAGAAGACGAGATCCTGAGATGGCGCTGGAGATGGATCAGTCACACGCTGCGCAAGCCAGCCTCCAACATCACCAAGCAAGCACTGACCTGGAACCCCCAAGGAAATAGGAACAGAGGACGACCCAGAAACACGTGGCGCCGAGACCTTGATGCTGACACCAAAAGAATGGGGTACACCTGGAACCAGCTGGAGCGGAAAACCCAAGACAGAGATGCCTGGAGATCTCTTATCGGCGGCCTATGCCTTAGGAGGGCGATGATTGATTGATATTAATCATGAGTTAAACATGATTATTGCCACTCTACTGTCAATATTGTATCATGTCATGTAAACTTTTGGCTTACTGTTAAATAGAAGTATGAACACTTTAAATGAGATTAAAATTGTTTTTTTCTTTTCTTTTATATGTCAGTATGGATCCGACTCGATACCAAACGTTATTAATCTACAAAAGTACTGGAAAATACGCAGAGTGTCTAACAAAAGCTGAAAAGTACGTCATTCGACGACGTGCACATCAGTATGTTGTCCAGGGTAAGACTTGCTGTGTAACTTATTTGTAGTTTGTATATCCGACAATATGTATCAGACGTATTATAATGGACCCCTAAAGCCCCGTAAGGTGATATTTTCTTTTAAATAGGCAATATAAGGCAATAGTTATATTTTGCGCACAAGATAATTTACTTTATATTCATGTTTGTAAATATTCAAATAACACGGTCACAATATAATAAACCACAAACCTAAATATTAAATAATTTAATCTATACTGAGTTAAAGTCTTTGATCAGGTTACAGTGTAAAGAAAAATACTGTTAAACTGCATTTAAACTACAATTGCATTATGTTTATTTTAAGTGCCTGCTGTTTTTAAATTTGTTTAACTTTCCTATTATTTTGCAATATAAAAGACCAGCTAAGATAATGACATAATGACAACAGGTAAATACTGTACATCACCAGCATTACTGTAGTGTCTTATGAATACACACAAAGTAATATACATGTGGGGAACCATATTCCCCAGGCCTCCAGGTAAATCGGTTCCCCCTGTGTTGTTAGTGTAATGGACTGATCTATAGGTTAAACTTGTTTTACATAATGAAAACAGTTAAATACATCACCAGCATCACTGTAGTGTTTTATGAATACACACACAGTAATATACATGTAGGGAATCATATTCCCCAGGCCTCGAAGTAAATCTGCCCCCCCGTGTTTTTAGTGTAATGGACTGATCTATAGGTTAAACTTGTTCTACATACTGTTTGTTAATTTTAAAATCACATGGACGAAGTTTGTAAAGTTTAAATGAACAAGAGAGATCACCATGAATGACACTATTCTTGAAAGTAAATGGTAGTGCAGCTGAGATGAGTAACCTTAAATAATAACACAGACTACTTATTGTCCTGTGCAATATAGTTTATTTGTATCTGCACCAAAACTTTATCTTGTGTGACAAAACGAGAAGAAACAAACTAGTGTCTGAATAACAGCATGTCCTGTATTAGGATATACTGTATATACAAATAAATCTGACACGTTATTTCTAGTTGTTTGACAGCAAGGCTGAAGACAGCAGTGTGAAAACCTCTGACTTGCGGTGGAGCAATAAAACGTCTGACAGTAGTTCACTCAATACTTTAAAGTATGTCTTTAATCACAAACTACCTAACATACAACATGAAATTTGAAAAGAACATACGGCTATAAACTTACACATATTCCAAATAAACCGATGCTCAACGAAGCAAAAAGATGTCATGAAGAAAAAAAAGTCATGATTTTTTAAATCACTTGGTATCATCGGGGCCAAAACGTCTTTTAAGTGTGGTGAAAAGGAATAGCAACATTACAAAGTGGTAAATGCTTTACTGTCCCAACATTTTTTTGGAATGTGTTGCAGGCCTGAAATGCAGGAATGGATGTTTATTAATAAATACAATGAAGCTGACCAGACAATGCAATGCAATAAAAGTTAAAGTAGAAACTCTGTGTTTGTTTTATTATTTGTATTTTTTATGCTGTCCCAACTTTTTCTGATTTGGGGTTGTAGATGCTTGTCAGCCTTAATAATATTTATCTGATGAATAATCTGATTAAGATACCTGGATTTCTGGCCAGTAACCTGATTATTCAAATCATGTATTTGGTTATTTGACTTGCTATGGGATTTATATGTTTGTGCATGTGCAGCTGAAGAGGTGATTTCTGGGTCCAAAAGTTACAGTTTGTTCAGTTAACGCTCAACTTATTACTTGGGTGAAATTATAGACCAATCAGTGAAAGGCGGCATTTTACATTTATGCCATTTAGCAGGCGCTTTTATCTGAAGTGACTTACACTTGTTACTGAATCTTGCATCAGTTGAGAAAGTTCAAGCTGCTCCAGGAGCTATAATAATATAATAATAAAATAAACTGCCATCATAGAGTAAATGTCATCACCATGTCCATTACAGTGTGGTGCAGCTCAGCCACCAAGCACGACACTCACAGACTGCAGAACATTATCAGGGTCTGCAGAGAAGAACATTAGTGTTAAGCTGCCCACACTGCTGGAGTAAATCATTACTGACCCATCACACCCTGTCCAGCGCTTTAGCCAAATAGGAAACAAGATGACCTAAAATTGTGTTGGTCCCCCTTTTGCTGCCAAAACAGCCCTGACCCGTCGAGGCATGGACTCCACTAGACCCCTGAAAGTGTGCTGGGGTATCTGGCACCAAGATGTTAGCAGCAGATCCTTTAACCCCTGTAAGTTGTGAGGTGGGGCCTCCATCGATCGGACTTGTTTGTCCAGAACATCCCACAGATGCTCGATTTGTCAAACGCTCTCAAATCTTTACGCTTGCCCATTTTTCCTGCTTCTAACACAACAACTTTGATAATAAAATGTTCACTTTCTGCTTAATATATCCCACCCACTAACAGGTGCCGTGATGAAGAGATAATCAGTGTTATTCACTTCACCTGTCAGTGTTTATACCTAAACACCCTCTGTGTGTGTGTGTGTGTGTGTGTCTGTGTGGTTAACTGATAAGGTATGCAAATAACTTTGATCTTCTAACTTCATAAAAGTGAGTTTTTGTACAGCATCTCAATAGCTTTGTATCACTGGGCTGCTTCTCTAAGAGTACAGTGATAGAGAGCAGAATCTGTCAGCTTTAGATTGATGATAGTAAATACAGTAGAACCTGATGATTCTCGTGTGCGCTGTAAATACTGTGGTGCACTGTTGGGACTTTGTTTGTACCAGTAAAGATAATTGTATCTGCTGCTTGACTCATATGTACATTGTAGAGTAACAGTTTCTGTTTCTTTAGCAACAATGTCAGAATTTATTGGCCAAATTCTATCTTCAAAAGCACCTGTTAAAAGAAAATAAACTGTTTAAAATAATACTAAAAAATGTAAAGATAAAAAATATTTTTAAAACATTGGCATTGATTAAAATGTTAATAAATTACCTGATGCTACAGTGAGAATCAGTGCTGTGTATCTCACAATGTGCAGTAAGTTACATAGTGAAGCCATTTCTGATCACAGCTTTGTGAGGACTGTATAATAGTGCTGCACTCATCGCATGAGGAAACAAGTCTCTAGGAAGCCACACACAGGAAGTGCAGGTCCTGCAGCAACACTGTACACACATCATTTCATATTATCTATTCCTTACCAAAATACTGCAGGAGACTTTTAGTGTTTCTGAGCTTTGGTGTAAGACTATTGAAATATTAAAATACTTTCTTCATGTTTGGGGTTCAATAATGACCCTGCAGGTAATAATTTAATTAATACTAGCTTTATTTGTATTCCCAAAAGGCTTTAAACAATAGAGATTGTTGCAAAACAGCTTTACAGAGATGTGTGTCAAGATCCTAAGTAAGCAAACAGCCCCACATACAGAAGAAATCTTAAAAAGAACCAAGAGGAACCCATCAGATTCTGTAATATAGTCGTTGTTTATATCTATCTCAATGCTCCTGCCATTTCCAGTACATTGGTCTGTTATAATGTGCTTTTTCTTTATTCTGTCTATTTGCACCTTTATGCTTAGGTAGTTGCATGTGAGTGTTTCTTTAGCATTTAATCAGCTTTCTTATTACCTGGGATTACAGTACTGGTAATCAGATAAACTGTTTACTTATCCCTCTTTGCAAGATTTTATTAAAATATCTGGGGTGTGATTCCCAAAACGTTCGTAACGTTAAGTACTTTGTAACCTCATGCTTCTGAACATTCTTACATTTACGAGTGTTTCCCTAAACCCTTCGTAACTAACATAGTACTTGAACCCAAGAGTAGTCCGGCCATAATTACTATAATAAAAAAAAAAAAAAACTGCAGCTACTTTGCCTTTTAAAAAACTCAGACGCACTGGTTCTATGAGCGACAACAGAACCTTTATAAAAATAACTTTTAATTATCATTTAATCATTTCATTCATTTAATTTTATTAACGTACATTTGTTGAAGCATAATTTGTTGATGTACACATTTAAATGAAATAAATTTAATGCTTTTTCCAGTGTCATAGTAGCAGTAGTAGTAGATCAATGAATGTATTCTTTGCAAAATACAGGCAACAAAATGAACTACTAAGGTTATCACTTAACCAATCAAATTAAGTGATTAATAATTTGCACTTATACAGTGGGGCCAAAAAGTATTTAGTCAGCCACTGATTGTGCAAGTTCTCCTACTTAGAAAGATGAGAGAGGTCTGTAATTTTCATCATAGGTACACTTCAACTATGAGAGACAAAATGAGAAAAAAAAAATCCAGGAAATCACATTGTAGGATTTTTAAAGAATTTATTTGTAAATTATGGTGGAAAATAAGTATTTGGTCACCCACAAACAAGCAAGATTTCTGGCTCTCACAGACCTGTAACTTCTTCTTTAAGAAGCTCTTCTGTCCTCCACTCGTTACCTGTATTAATGGCAACTGTTTGACCTCGTTATCTGTATAAAAGACACCTGTCCACAGCCTCAAACAGTCAGACTCCAAACTCCAAACCATGGCCAAGACTAAAGAGCTGTCGAAGGACACCAGGAAGAAAATTGTAGACCTGCACCAAGCTGGGAAGAGTGAATCTACAATAGGCAAGCAGGTTGGTGTGAATAAATCAACTGTGGGAGCAATTGTAAGAAAATGGAAGACATACAAGACCACTGATAATCTCCCTCGATCTGGGGCCCCACGCAAGATCTCATCCCGTGGGGTCAAAATGATCATGAGAACGGTGAGCAAAAATCCCAGAACTACACGGAGGGACCTGAGGCTACCAACAGTAACACACTACGCCGAGAGGGACTCAAATCCTGCAGTGCCAGGCGTGTCCCCCTGCTTAAGCCAGTACATGTCCAGGCCAGTCTGAAGTTTGCCAGAGAGCATATGGATGATCCAGAAGAGGATTGGGAGAATATCATGTGGTCAGATGAAACCAAAATGGAACTTTTTTTGAGCATTGAAGATGGAACGTGGCTGGGTCTTCCAGCATGACAATGATCTCAAACACACCGCTCGGGCAATGACGGAGTGGCTTCGTAAAAAGCATTTCAAGGTCCTGGAGTGGCCTAGCCTGTCTCCAGACCTCAACCCCATAAAATATTTGTGGAGGGAGTTGAAAGTCCGTGTTGCCCAGCGACAGCCCCAAAACATCACTGCTCTAGAGGAGATCTGCATGGAGGAATGGGCCAAAATACCAGCTACAGTGTGTGCAAACCTGGTAAAGACTTACAGGAAACGTTTGACCTCTGTCATTGCCAACAAAGGTTATGTTACAAAGTATTGAGTTGAACTTTTGTTATTGACCAAATACTTATTTTCCACCATAATTTACAAATAAATTCTTTAAAAATCCTACAATGTGATTTCCTGGATTTTTCTTTCTCAATTTGTCTCTCATAGTTGAAGTGTACCTATGATGAAAATTACAGACCTCTCTCATCTTTCTAAGTAGGAGAACTTGCACAATCAGTGGCTGACTTAAATACTTTTTGGCCCCACTGTAAGTAACCTACAGTAAGGCTAACTTGTACTTGTGTGATAAACATGGCAGCTGTGCAAAAAAATTTAAGACAACGAGGACGTAATCCACGAGATCGGGTAGTTTGTCTGAATGCAGGTCACAATTTACATATAAACCCATTTTATCTTCCTGATGATGTGCTGTGTGACAGATACCGGCTTTCTAGGGGTGAAATAATGACTCTCCTTGGCCTAGTGCAGGCACAGCTGACAAGAAGAACCAGGAGAAATTTTGCCCTTACCCAACTATACAGCTACTGACGGCTCTTCAGTTTTATGCCACTGGTGGATTTTTGCAGACTCTTGATGACGGCCATGTGCCAAGCAAAGCCGCTGTATAAATGTGTGCATGCTGTTACTAAAGCACTGCTACGCCATGCACCAAGATATATAACATTTCCACACATCAAGGATGCAAAATAGGTTTTCAGGCAACTGCAAACATTCCTGGAATTGTTGGTGCAGTGGATGGCACACTGATCCCCAAACACACTCCCAGTCTCTTGAGCCTAAACTACATCTGCCGTGAAGGTTTTTCTGCATTGAATGTGCGAGTCATGTGCATATGCAACCATCAAGCCCTCTTTACGGACATTGTGGCCAAGTGGCCCAGGAGTACTCATGACTCCTTCATGTAGGCCAATTCTGGAGTGTGTCAGATGGCAAAATATCTTCTCACTCCTGTCTTGAATCCCTAGACCAAGGCTGAAGAGAGATACTACACAGCTGAACATGCAGTATTGTTGAAAGAGCTTTGGGCATTTGGAAAATGCATTGTGGTGCCTAGATAGATCATCAAGGGGGCTTAGGTGTTCACCGGAACACAGCTGTGCCATCATTGTTGTATGTGCTATGCTGCACAACATTGCAATTCGAACCGACGTAAGCCTTCCTGATAAGAAAAATGAGGAAGATGAGGAGAGAGAAGTTAACATTCCTGTTCCTGCAGAATTACCAGGAGAGAGAAGAGGACTTTACCAGTCTGGTTTGGAAACACGAAGCCAAATAATAAACAATGTTTTCACCTAAATTGTATAAACAAATATTTGGATAAGTGAGCATCGTTTAAGTTGTTGTTAAAAAAAAAATAAAGACACCAAGGCATTTTGTGTGCAAGTTGGCAGTAAACTTTGTGCTCACCACTTGCAAGAAAAATAATAAATATACATTTTTAAAAAATGGCCTTGAATGTTTTTATCTTCTACACGGAGTCTGTTGTACTAGGGTCTGGAAAGAAAATGTTAAAGTACATTACGCTGTGACAAAATGTGAAGCATTGTATAGATCCTTTAGTCAAATATCTGTATAGTCTGTTGACATTTACTATTGCTACTTGTACCTCACCTTGTTCAGAGGGCAGTATCATTAACCCAGAAATAGATGGCCTGGTTAACTGAAACTCAGCCATAGACAGCTGCTTGGTCATGATGTCAAGTTTGGCCCTCGTCAGTTCAACCAACTCCTTGTGGTGTCTCTCTCTCTTTTGCAGTTTTAACCACATTAGCTCTAGCCACTCCTTTTCTAATTAAAGCCTTTCTCTTTCGAGGGCAATTAACTCACTACACCTACATGATTCCATTTAAAAATTCTACAATGTGATTTCCTGGATTTTTTTTTCTCATTTTGTCTCTCATAGTTGAAGTGTACCTATGATGAAAATTACAGACCTCTCTCATCTGTCTAAGTAGGAGAACCTGCACAATCAGTGGCTGACTAAATACTTTTTGGCCCCACTGTATGTAACTTTCACATTTAATACAATAAAATTGTGGCACATAGTGGCCAATCTGTCCGTAGGCTTTATTAAAAAGATACAGGGTAACTGGAAAGCCTGGAAAATGTTCATTAAAATGTCAAGAAGATGCTGAAGAGCTACACCAGTCAGGGTGTGTCTTAGGACATGAGCAACAGCAGACTCTGTCCTTTTGTAAGAGATCGACCAAGGTACACTGGGTCATCACCATGTTGTATCTGTGATCAAGGACGGATTAAGGATAGTCTGCCCCCCCCCCCCCCCCGCACCCCCTCCAAAAACATAAATAAATTAATACATTAAACAACCTGTCAATAACTAACCCTAACACAAGAATCTATTTTATATAAGTTTTCTTTCTACTCTTCTTTCTTGCAAAGTCATCCACTAATTCATCAAAATTAAGCTGTCTGACCAAATCTGATTCAATGGCCAGAAGTGACAGTGAGTTCAGGCGGTTTTGGCGCATCCTAATCCTGAGTTCATTCTTAATACGAGCCAGTTTGGAGAATGAACGCTCCCCTTCACAATTTGTGATGGGCACAGTCAAAAAAAAGTCTAAGAAGTGCTAAAAAGTGCTATGTAGACATTTGGAAAGGTTGACTGTAAATTCAAATTTATCATGGTTTTGAGCATTTTACTAGGACATTTTTCTTTTTCTGTTATGAATGATTTGTATTGTATCAATTCATCTGCCAGGCTCATGTTCAGATCTGAAGGATATGCTGCAGCAGCCCCGGTTCTGGACTGCTTTGCTTGGGGGGGCAGTAAAACCTAATGAGGGGGCATGTTGATAGTCATGTTTTTGAAGCCAGAAATATATTCAAGGCTTGATTTGTGCATGAATGATGACAGCCAAGCTATTGATACTGGCTTAAAGTGATGTATGAGGTAAATAAATAAAAATGCATGTTTTCGAACTTAAACTTAAAACCCAATGATTAAAAAATACATGTTGATTATGTAAATGGAGAAAAAAGATTATCTAATTGTATTTCATTTTAATACGCCCCCTTAATTAAATTGCCATTACTAATAGAACAACTCTATTTCTTGAAAGGCTTTAATACAAATTTAAGTCAAAGCTGACAAATGTACCTACACACAGACTGAGAATATTCAAACGTGGAAATAGGAATGAGTGAGAATATTTATATTATTGGGAAATTAAAATATAAAGAAAACAAAAGAATACTAATTCTGTAAAAAAAGGGGGGGGGGGGGGGGTATTCGTCACATTTCTATTTTGAAAAAGAAAAAAATATGAAAGTACATAAAATAAGGAAAATTTTCCTATCTACTGCACTTTAATGGTAAAAAATCTGGTAAAGTATTGAAGTTTTTATTGATGTTATGAAACGTACTGGTACAATGCAGTATTTATGCACAGTATAACAAATTATGTAAAGACTATAAGTGCAAATGAACAACAGTAATCATATTTTCATTGAACACAACTATACACCTATATATTGTGGCAGTAACACTCCTGCCTTGCAACGAGAAGGTCATGTAAAAATAATGCCAAGTTAAAAATAACGTAACCAAACAAACTATATACAAAAAATGAAATCTCTATATGCACACTGTGGATACAATTATCTAAAACCTTTAGCTGAGCCTGTATTCTAAAATGAACTCAGAACAAAGAATTACCGCTAACCGCTAACGGCTAATAAAATAATTTAAGCAACACCTATGTAAGATTACATTAAAGCAACGAAATTGTAACATTAAAGCAACGAAAAACCACAGTTAAGCAAATATTACCATGTGGAAGTCAGTTTAAACTCAGAAGAGTGTTTACCAGTATACCTGCCTCTCGCTCACACTAACAGAACATATACTGCCGAACTGAACTGTTTGGGGCAGTCTGCCGATTTTTATATGACTCAAAGAGCCAATCAGGAATAAGCAAGGAAATATCTTCACACTGTAAAACAAAATGCATTTTTGTGATTGGTTCGGAGATAATTTTAAAAATAGCCGTTGCTTGCATTGTGCTTGGGGGGGCAAAGACACAATTTGGGGGGGCAATGCCCCCCTCAGCCCCCCCCTAGCGCCGGCCCTGTGCTGCAGCGAGTGAGTTAGCCTTTAAAGTGAGCTCACTGTTGGACATATTGTCAGGCATGAAAAGAACATCAAATAGCTCAGTTAAGTGTGTGTATGCATTCAAACTGCTTGAAATTGCTTGTCTTAAACTTAAATAATTGCAAAATTGCTAAATTAATTTGTGTCTCTGTGCTTAAGAGAAATTGAACATAATAATTTTGAAACAATACAAATTCAGAAACATTAAGTAAGGGCCTGAATCGCATATTTGCAACAAAACGTCTGTTATGAAATATGGTAGCTTGCCTGGCAATTTGTAGGTCCCTAGAAAGTCAAGGAGCCATGGTAAACGACTTCTATGGAAGTCAAGGGCCCCATAGCAGGGGCCCTCGTGATCAAGGGCCCTCTAATGGTATGCCCTGCTCTTCTCTAGGGCCCCCTGGTAGGGGCTCTCATAACCAGGGCCCTCTAAAAATATGCCTCCCTCTTTCCTAGGACCCCTAATAGCCAGAAGTCGAAGTCAGAGCAGTGCCACAACGCCTCATCCATTTTCATAAGGGGCCCAAAAGCATGGCTAGGGCCCCCAAAAGCATGGCTAGGGCCCAAAAGCATGGCTATGGGCCCCAAAAGCATGGCTAGGGCCCCCAAGAGGCCCTGGGGTAAAAGTCCCTAATAGTCAGAGGATCCTTAAAATGGAGGGCCCTCGGAAATAAAAATATATTGTATCATAAATGTTGACAGGCATCGCAAAATGTTTTGGGCCAGGGCCCCCCCGTGGCCCCCTGACCTCAAGGGCCCCTGGGCGCTGGCCCCACTGGCCCGGTCAGTAATCCAGCCATGTCTGTGATAGCAAACAAATTGCTTATTTTCATACATCAAGCAAACTAAGATGATTTAAAGATTCATAAGCCTTAGAACAGACATATACAACTACACCAATAAGAAAAAGACTAAACTTAATGTAGGATTTATAAAAAGCACTACAATACAATTTGTCTTAAATTACTTATAATTACTCATTAATTAATAATAAATAAAATGTAATACCTACAAAAATATGATATTATTACAGTGGTCTGTAAGTACAGAATAAGTTTATATTAAGGTTATATTAATATATGTACTAATATTATATCAAGTTTTGATATAGAATATTTTAGATCATCTTATCACATGTAATGTAGGTGTTTGGTTTTTGTGCAGTATAGTATGATTTCCTGTCACTGTGGGCCGCAGAGCACAGTAGTAGAGAGCAGAATCTGATACTGCAGCAGAGAAGATCTTCAGATCCACTCGATTTTTATCTTCATTTATCGTCGCAGAAAACTGAGAACCTGGAGCTTCTTTTTGATATTCAGCAACCAGAATAATGAACTCTGGTCTAAATGTGGAGAACTGACGATACCACTGCAGCTCATTATTTCCAGCTGATCCACTGTAATTACAGGATAAAGTAACAGAGTTTCCCTCCAAGATATTTTCAGTAGTTGAAACTGATGTAATAGTCTGTGCAGAGGTATAAACTTTAAAAAAGGAAAGAAAATGTTAATTTAATTATAAAAAACATTAGATTATTAAAAATACATTATATATAATATTATTTATCACCTAAAATGACTGAAAGAAGGCAAGCAAACCCAAGCAATGCCATGACTGAACTGCAGACTAGTGCAGCTTAAAGCCTGTTATCATTCTTATACATGTTTGAATCACTTCCTTTCTTCAGCTTCCCTTTCCAACAGTGCAGCTCTGTTACAGTGTTTAGTAAAATGTAGATGGAGTCTGCCATCATGTGTTTACTGTCCTTCCTACATCTGTGTGCAGAAAAAAAATCAATTTCCGATCCCTTCTTTAATCCCCTGCTCTTTCACTAAAGAATGTTGACTTATCAAAATGTCTCTTCAAAATGTATCACAGTGTGCAATTAGAAATTAAAGGTGGCATTAAATTGGTAAACATGTAAAGCCTGTCTAATTACATGGGTTACAAAGGTACTTTATGAAAACAGCACAAAGCTTTCAAATGCTTCCTAGTCCTGACAGTTGACTAATTTAAAAAAGTTTTTACTATTTGGAGCCTTTAAATATTTATCATGTTGTAACTCTTTAAAAAGAGGTTATAACCAGTTTATGTACTGATACTGGAGGTTTTAATAGTTTTGTAATGCAAGCACCGACCACACTTACCAGCTCAACCAGACAACATAGTTTTGAAGGTCAGTCACTCAGATCAAAGTAACACAAAGACTCTCGTTCCTGCTGGTTCGTTGAACTGTACAAAAACGTATCAAGTGTCCTGTTCAAATCTAATGATCAAACAAAAATGACACATGCTGATACACTGGTAGAAGTTGGTGAGCTTATTTGGATGTAAATACCTTTCATAACAATTCTTCCAGTCAGCTTCAGGTTTTATTTTTCTTCTACAGATTTTAGAATTTTTTGGCAAATTTAAAGCATTGAAAATGTTACGAAATCCAAACAGCAAGACGCATGAAGTCAACACGACAAGATAAAATATCATGGTAATGTAAATGTTGCAAAATCTCTTGTATAACTAACCGATTAAAGACAGCGTCACAACGTTTGTATTGTACAGTTTGGGTGGATAAACATGATACATAACGTAAACAGTGTGAAGCATAAAGTCAGTGGGACTGCACACAGCTCCTGTCAAATGCTTCCAAGTCTTTTAATTTGACAAAGCGAGTCTTTAATGACGCCTCATGCTTAAACTGTTAGAAATGCTTTAATGAAGCTCTGCATTGAATTTTGTTTTGTCATGAATACACTTCCCAGTGCAACCAGTCAACATGGTTTTGATGCTAAGCCACGGAGGTCAAAGAAATGCCCTGGCCTTTATCCAGGCTGGCTCGTTGGTCTAGGGGTATGATTCTTGCTTAGTGTGTGAGAGGTCCTGGGTTCAAATCCCAGATGAGCCCTTGTTTACCCATGTTTAATTCATCAACTGCCTCTTCAGGTTCTAATCCCAGGGTGCAAATTGAAATGAACAGGGCAATTAAATAGCCACACTTGAACAGCTTTCTACATGGATGCCAAACCATATTATTAAAATTCTACCCTTTAGCTTAAACGTTGTCCTCATACAATTAAAAAAAAAAAAAAAAAAAAACTTCTCCAGTAAAAAAAGCAAACAGCTCTACCTAGTGGGAACAAAACACATATCACATGAAAGAGTTTTTGTGCAGCATCACTGGAGTTGCTGTTACTGTGGGCTCCATGGCGCAGTAACACAGTGCCGAATCTGTTACAGCAGCAGAGGAGATCTTAAGCTCCACTTTCATATCTTCTGTATTAAGATTTATAGACAGTCGTGGATCAGCTGGTTTAGCATACGTGACATCTTTTGTGGATCACATAATCAGCCCCAGAAACTCTGGTTTTGATCCAGGTGTTTGATGATACCAGTGGAGACTATATGGTGATCCTGTGTATGTGCAGGACAGTGTGATGCACTGGGTTGGTCTGGTTCAATGCTGTCAGCAGCCTCTGCTACAAGAACATAATCTACGCAAACCAATATTAAATAAAATGTATTAAAATTGATAAATAAATAATAATAACAACAACAATAAAATACTACTACCACTACTACTACTACTACTACTAATAATAATAAATGTAATTAACAAAGAGTAAATATACAGTGTATCACAAAAGTGAGTACACCCCTCACATTTCTGCAGATATTTAAGTATATCTTTTCATGGGACAACACTGACAAAATGACACTTTGACACAATGAAAAGTAGTCTGTGTGCAGCTTATATAACAGTGTAAATTTATTCTTCCCTCAAAATAACTCAATATACAGCCATTAATGTCTAAACCACTGGCAACAAAAGTGAGTACACCCCTAAGAGACTACACCCCTAAATGTCCAAATTGAGCACTGCTTGTCATTTTCCCTCCAAAATGTCATGTGATTTGTTAGTGTTACTAGGTCTCAGGTGTGCATAGGGAGCAGGTGTGTTCAATTTAGTAGTACAGCTCTCACACTCTCTCATACTGGTCACTGAAAGTTCCAACATGGCACCTCATGGCAAAGAACTCTCTGAGGATCTTAAAAGACGAATTGTTGCGCTACATGAAGATGGCCAAGGCTACAAGAAGATTGCCAACACCCTGAAACTGAGCTGCAGCACAGTGGCCAAGATCATCCAGCGTTTTAAAAGAGCAGGGTCCACTCAGAACAGACCTCGCGTTGGTCGTCCAAAGAAGCTGAGTGCACGTGCTCAGCGTCACATCCAACTGCTGTCTTTGAAAGATAGGCGCAGGAGTGCTGTCAGCATTGCTGCAGAGATTGAAAAGGTGGGGGGTCAGCCTGTCAGTGCTCAGACCATACGCCGCACACTACATCAAATTGGTCTGCATGGCTGTCACCCCAGAAGGAAGCCTCTTCTGAAGTCTCTACAAAAGAAAGCCCGCAAACAGTTTGCTGAAGACATGTCAACAAAGGACATGGATTACTGGAACCATGTCCTATGGTCTGATGAGACCAAGATTAATTTGTTTGGTTCAGATGGTCTCAAGCATGTGTGGCGGCAATCAGGTGAGGAGTACAAAGATAAGTGTGTCATGCCTACAGTCAAGCATGGTGGTGGGAATGCCATGGTCTGGGGCTGCATGAGTGCAGCAGGTGTTGGGGAGTTACATTTCATTGAGGGACACATGAACTCCAATATGTACTGTGAAATACGGAAGCAGAGCATGATCCCCTCCCTCCGGAAACTGGGTCGCAGGTCAGTGTTCCAGCATGATAATGACCCCAAACACACCTCTAAGACGACCACTGCTTTATTGAAGAGGCTGAGGGTAAAGGTGATGGACTGGCCAAGCATGTCTCCAGACCTAAACCCAATAGAACATCTTTGGGGCATCCTCAAGCGGAAGGTGGAGGAGCGCAAAGTCTCGAATATCCGCCAGCTCCGTGATGTCGTCATGGAGGAGTGGAAAAGCATTCCAGTGGCAACCTGTGAAGCTCTGGTAAACTCCATGCCCAGGAGAGTTAAGGCAGTTCTGGGAAATAATGGTGGCCACACAAAATATTGACACTTCAGGAACTTTCACTAAGGGGTGTACTCACTTTTGTTGCCGGTGGTTTAGACATTAATGGCTGTATATTGAGTTATTTTGAGGGAAGAATAAATTTTCACTGTTATATAAGCTGCACACAGACTACTTTTCATTGTGTCAAAGTGTCATTTTGTCAGTGTTGTCCCATGAAAAGATATACTTAAATATCTGCAGAAATGTGAGGGGTGTACTCACTTTTGTGATACACTGTATATTTACCAGTGTAAGCAATAATAATAAATGCTAAAACAAGGAGTAACATGGTTGTTCTGCGTGTCAGTTCAAATAACCAGCTTTAAAGAAAATGCACGTTTTTACATCTTGTTCTCACATCTAGCTCCCCCCACAGTCTTAGTGAATCATGAGGAGGGTCTAAATCTAGAAGCAGCTTCCTTAATGCTTTTCTGCCTGTGCTGACTGTATAATTCAGTGTTTTATTATACAGTGCTAGGCTACCTACAAAGACTGTGGTTAAATCTGCTGTGTTTTACTTTTCACAGAAGATTTTTTCCAAAAGACAAAAGTCACCCACAAGTCATGCAATGTAATTGCATTTTTTGTAGATTACAATTTTATACATTACAAAACATAATTGAGTACACCAGTTTTAAGATCACTTATTATTGTCATATTTCTCTGTTGATTTGTTAAGTAATTATTATTTAAATGCCCTAGCTTTCTTTATCATATATAAAATGCACAATTAAAACAATTAAAACCAATACAGGTCAATTATTAAGTCATACACCATTAATTAAAGTCAAAGAGTGACTATACTCCTCATAAGCTCCTTTTAATCGATATATTGCATTTGGTTTTGTCCTCCCAATGGACATTTAACTCTGAATTTAAATTTTCGATAAACACTTTAGCAAATTCAACTTCAGTTGTGTGCATGTAGATTTTCCAATGTAGATTTTTTTCAAATATATGCCATGATGACTGACCATGTTTTCAATCTTTCAGAACTTCTGATCCCTTTCACACTTCAACGCCACAGTTTTTGCACTGCTTTGTTAATAAATAATGAATTTACCAAAGGTTTAAGACTTATGGCCCACATCCATTAAAAATGCGCAAAGCAGCTAAGTAATGTCTGAGAGAGAGAACATTTCAATAGATTAAATTCAAGACTATTTTAAGAAAGTAGTAACAATAAAGTGCAACATTGCTTAGTGTTATAACAATAGTTGCATTTAGCAATTAAATGTTACATATACAAGTTTTCATGTTAGTATACAGTAAAGCACTGTGTCCAATTAACACCATACTGTCAGTATGATGGCCTGGGAATTGTTCCTGATTTTAAGACAGTTGTTTATCTTCACGATCTGTGTGTTGTATATACTTTTTACATGGAAAGCTCAAATGTTAATAAAATGTTAAATCTCTGCACCCTAACAATCTGTTGGTGGTTTGTAACCTGACCCTACTGGGACCACTTTTACAAAGTTGTTGGGCCACTCACTCCCATTTACACATTTTTGTCAACCAGTTACTGGGGTGAGGTGGGTTAGATGTGCAAATTTTTGGTTTAGTAGATTCACTTTTTCTCAAGCTTCTACACCCCCACCCTTACAAAACAGCTTAGCATGTAACATGTATCAGGTTGCATCTATCCACTGAGGCACCAGGCGCCTGCAGGTATTGAAATATGGAGCACACTTAAACTGATTTTGTAACTAAGTTCTCCAGCCACGCTATATGGCAGGAGGGTTTGTTACAGAACTCCTTGGCAAGAGCAGCTCCCAAAGTAATGACCTGAATTCAACTGAAAATCTGTGGGGTGACCTGAAGAGGACTGTGCACAGATTTGAAGCGCTTCTTCAAGGAGGAGTGGGCTAAGATTGGTAGGTCAAGTTGTGCCATGCTGATTTTTAAACTCCTACACAAAACAAAAAAAAGGTGCTTCAACAAAGTAATAGTTTAAGGGTGTGAAATCTTAAATGATTTATGTTGATCTAATCTTTTTACATTGCAGAAATCTGGCATTTTAACAGGAGTGTTTTGATGTTTTATATCCACTGTATATTGCTTTGCTTACTTATACCAGTAAGAATGATTAATAATATCATTTGTTTATGTAATCAATCATGAGAAGGATTTTAAAGGAACTAAATCATGGCTAAATCAGGCTTGTTTTTGTACAGTATAGAATGATTTCCTGTCACTGTGGGCTGCAGAGCACAGTAGTAGAGAGCAGAATATGATACTGCAGCAGAGGAGATTTTCAGATCCACTCGATTTTTTGCTTCATTTATTGTAGCAGTTGTAGCTCTCCCTACATCTGTGTGCATTTGTACAGCTGATCATTTATGCAGTTATTTACTTAATTGTTTCTGTCTGCAGAACTGCTTTATAAGCTCAATGTTTTCTATATTTCTGTATAAAGTCTTGTGACTGACAGTTGTGTGTGTGTGTAAATTCTAGATCAGCAGTTTCTGACATGCTTAATTAGACATCCGAGCACCAACAACCATGCCAACAATGCCACTGGACTTCTTTTATTACATTTTATAAACATTTATGTTTGACGTGAACATTAACTGAAGCTCTTCATCCAAGTCTTTATGATTTCATGCATAAAAGAGGTTAAAAGGGGTTAAGGTACTGGACAAGTAATCAGAAGGTTGCAGGTTCAAGCCTCACACTGCCAAGTTGCCACTGTTGGGCTCCTGAGCAAGGCCCTTAATCCTCAATTGCTCAAATTGTATTCAGTCATAATTGTAAGTCGTTTTGAATAAAAGCATCTGCTAAATGCTGCAAATGTAAATGTCATGCACTGCTCTTATACCACAGTAAATATTTTGTATGGAAAAACACCCGTCTGTACATTTGGATTAATCATCTAAATAAATAAAACCCAGTAATGATGTGATTTTAAACCGGTGATGTTAACAGGTGATGGTTATAATTATTTTTTCAACAAATGTGTGAGAGACTATTAAAATGCTTAAAATAAACCAATAATCCTTAAAACAAGGGATTTGCATATTTCTCCCTCCACAGTGCATAATATCATTACATGATTTATGAAGTTGGAGGAATTTCATCCCTCAGGTTTGATTAAGAAGCCAAAACCTAAATGTGCTGTTCAGTGTAGACTGATATGAAACCGTCCTTTTGTTTCAAAGATTCTAGAAGAAGCAACAATTATGCTCATACCTACACAGAAATTATATTCATGGAACATTTTAATCAGGATAAAGACCCAACCATGGTACTAAAACTGCATTAATTAAAATAGTAAATTATTTTTAATATTAACTGTTTTCCTGATGATTATGCTGAAGATGAGATTTTTTTCAGGGCTAGTGGATATTCAGCCTGGATGTATACAATATAATAATACGTGATCATACAGTGTAAGAGATATTCAATTACAAAGACAAAGAAGAGACATATGCTTTTGTTCTGCACGAGTGTGTGTGTCTGTGTGGTTAACTGATAACAAGGTCTGGTTTGTATCACTGGGCTACTTCAAGAGCACAGTGATAGAGAGCAGAATCTGAGAGCTTTAAATTGTTAATAATAAGTTCAGTAGATGTATCATCTGTGTTTGACTTTAATTGAGGGTCATCAGGAGTGCTCTGTTCTGTACTGTAATCTTTTGCAGTAAATACCGTGGTGCCCTGTTAGGATCTTGTTTGTACCAGTTAAGATAAATGCCTCTGCTGCTGGACTGATATGAACATTTTAGAGTAACAGTCTCTGTTTCTTTTGCAACAATGTTGTCATCTATTGGCCCAATTTCATCTGCAAAACCACCTGTTGTAAAGAGAAAAAATGTGTAATTTAATACAAATACAAATAAATGTATCTTAAACTTGAGAAAGTAACCCACTTTTTACCTAATATTAATAAATATTTTTACTTGATGCTACAGTGAGAATCAGTGTTATGTATCTTCCAATGTGCAGCAAGTTGCATAATTCAGGCATTTCTGAACACAGCTTTGTGAGCACTCTGTACAATAGTGCTGAATAAAACCCATAATAAGTCTCTAGGAAGCCACACACAGGAAGTGCAGATACTACAGCATAACTACACACATCATCATTTACAGTATCTAATGTTCACTGAGTCACTGCTGGAGACTTTTGTACTGTGTTGTCTGTCAGTATGTAGAAGATTTTTATTTCATTCATTTTATTTTTATAAACCACTTTATCCAGATTTTGGTTGTGATGGGTCCAGTTCCCTCAGAAAAGGCAAGAATACTCTGGACAGGGCAAAACTACTGCAGGGCTTTAACCAACCCCAACACAGCCGATCACATCTGTGTAGATGCCCGGCCAGCCAATAGCACCTACAGAGATTTAAACCCAGATTCCAGCAGTGGACCCCTGAACTACGTATGTACAAGATATTCAATAAAACATTATTTTTATATTTGGATTATATAATTTTACCTGCAATTAATTTTTTCAATATTTGTGAGTTTACTTTAAACTGGATTAAGTCATGAAGTTTTAGATTTGTCTTTGTACCACGAGTTACAAGTGAAATGTTTGCATTGGGTGTGGGTAAAATCTGATATATTAGTGGTGTCCACCTATTAATTGTGCAAAAATAGTGTATGAAACATGTATTTAGACATAGAGTGTATGTCAGCCACTTATTTGAGCTCTTCTGTTTTTTTATTAGATTGTGGCATAGTTAAGAATGTAAGAAAACATCTTTGTTGTGATGGTAATAGTACGATGAACATGATTTATATTGTACAGAAATACCTGAAATCAAGTCTGTGTTTAGTGAGCTAAATTAAAATAAGCTAGTGAGGACTATGGCTTTACCTAAAATGTCAAAACAGCTTCTACCAGTCGAGTCATGGACTCCACAAGACATCCGAAGATCTCCTGTGGTATCTGGTACCAGGATAGTACAGTGGTACCTTGGAACTCAACGTCAGTTGGAGTTTCAAGGTATTTTTTCCCCATAAGGATGTATGGGAAACATGTTAATATGTTCTGTGGTCCCGTAGAACTGCATATATTTTAGCTTAATGTAAAATAATGGGGTTGTTTTTGACACATCTAGACATATACACTGAAAACAACACTAATATAGTATGAAATCAATATAAAAATACAATAAAAACTGCACTTTACCTTTACTTCTTTATTGTTTCTTTCTTAATTGTGGAGATGCTTGATCTTGGAATACAGTATTCATAAGCGAGGTCAGTAAGCACACATTCACATGAGCGCTTTTATGCCGCCTGTGCTGCTATTTCCTATTGAGTGTGCCAGTGCACAAAGCTTAACGTGACTTATTGAACTAAAACAACGAATTATGAAATTCATTAGTGTAACGGTTTGTGGGCTAGACGGACAGGAGGGGCGGACACAAACGCGGAGATGTGTGAAAAAACTATATTTATTAATAATAAAGACAAGACAGGGTTAAACTGACAGAACAGGACTGAACAGGACTAAACAGACGAACAGGGCTAAACAGACTGAACAAGACTAAACAAAGGCTAAACGGAGGCTAGTACACACAGGCTAACAAACAAGGACTAGGCTAACAGACAGGGGCTAAACAGGGACTAACCTAAACAAGCTAACAAAGCTACACAGGTAAACATGACTAAACAGGCTAGACAAGGACTAAACAGATGAAACATGGAATGAACAGAACTAAACAAGAACTAAACAGACTAAACAGGCTAACATAACAGGAACAGGCTAAACTGACCGACAGGAGCTAGGAGGAAGGTAAAACAGAGTTACCAGGGGCAAACAGACAGAATTACCAGGAGCAAACAGACAGAATTACCAGGGGCAAACAGACAGAATTACCAGGGGCAAACAGACAGAATTACCAGGAGCAAACAGACAGAGTTACACTCAATAATCTCCAACCTGCCCATTGCCCCAGCTCTCCTTATAAATGCTCCTTGATGAGGAGCAGCTGGGGCTGATTAGCTCAGGGAGCCAATCACCTGTGAGGCATGGCAGGGGAGTGAGTGTGCACACAGAGAAGAGGGGCGTGGCACACATGAGCACACCGAGGCTAGCAGTGTGACAGATGCCCCTCCCAAAGGCACTACACCTGGAGTGCCTAAAAAAAAAAAAAAACAAGGAGGTCCTGGGCCCTGCGGGGTAAATTTGAAATCATTAAAAATGTCCTCAGGCAGGCGTGATAAAAATGGTGGGACGCAGGCTGCCGACAGAAATCCAGATGCGCAGTCGGGGAGCGCCGACGAGAGTTCAAAAGCGCCGTCGGGGGGCGCCAATGTGGGAACAGAAGCATCATCGGGGGGCGCCAACACGGAAACAGAAACGCCATCTGGGGGCGTCATCTCGGAAACAGGAGCGCCGTCGGTGGGTGCCGATGAGGAAACAGAAGCACCTTCGAAGGACACAAACTCTGGAACAGGAGCGCCATCAGGGGGCGCCAACTCGGGAACAGGAGTGCCGTCGGAGGACACCAACTCTGGAACAGGAGCGCCATCAGGGGGCGCCAACTCAGGCACAGAAGTGCCGTCGGAGGACACCAACTCAGGAACAGAAGTGCCGTCGGAGGACACCAACTCAGGAACAGAAGTGCCGTCGGAGGACACCAACTCGGGAACAGGAGCGCCATCGGGATGCGCCAACTCGGGAACAGGAGCGCCATCGGGATGCGCCAACTCGGGAACAGGAGCGCCATCGGGATGCGCCAACTCGGGAACAGGAGCGCCATCGGGATGCGCCAACTCGGGAACAGGAGCGCCATCGGGATGCGCCAACTCGGGAACAGGAGCGCCATCGGGATGCGCCAACTCGGGAACAGAAATCAACTGCGGTGAGCCTGGCGAAGAGGCTTCGGGAGTCAGCTGCGGTGAGCCTGGCGAAGAGGCTTCGGGAGTCAGCTGCGGTGAGCCTGGCGAAGAGGCTTCGGGAGTCAGCTGCGGTGAGCCTGGCGAAGAGGCTTCGGGAGTCAGCTGCGGTGAGCCTGGCGAAGAGGCTTCGGGAGTCAGCTGCGGTGACCCTTGAGAAGAGGCATCCGGAGTCAGCTGCGTGGATCCTTGAGAAGAGGCGTCCGGAGTCAGCTGCGAGGACCCTGGCGAAGAGGCGTCCGGAGTCAGCTGCGAGGACCCTGGCGAAGAGGCGTCCGGAGTCAGCTGCGAGGACCCTGGCGAAGAGGCGTCCGGAGTCAGCTGCGAGGACCCTGGCGAAGAGGCGTCCGGAGTCAGCTGCGAGGACCCTTGAGAAGCGTCCGAAGTCACTTGAGAAAACACTGGAGAAACGTCATTCAGCTGCGAGGACCCTGGAGAGGCGTCCGAAATCAGCTGCGAAAATACTGGAGAAACGTCATACAGCTGCGAGGACCCTGGAGAGGCGTCCGAAGTCAGCTGCGAAAACACTGAAGAAACGTCATTCAGCTGCGAGGACCCTGGAGAGGCGTCCGAAGTCAGCTGCGAAAACACTGGAGAAACATCACTCAGCTGCACAAATCCTTGAGAATCTCCTTGATTCAGCTGTGAGGACCCTGGAGAGGCGTCCGAAGTCAGCTGTGAAAACACTGGAGAAACATCACTCAGCTGCGAGGACCCTGGAGAGGCGTCCGAAGTCAGCTGCGAAAACACTGGAGGAACAGCACTCAGCTGCGAGGACCCTGGAGAGGCGTCCGAAGTCAGCTGCAAAAATCCTTGAGAAATTCCTTGAAAGAACAGTGAGGACCCTGGAGAGGCGTCCGAAGTCACTTGCGAAAACACTGGAGAAACAGCACTCAGCTGTGAGGACCCTGGAGAGGCGTCCGAAGTCAGCTGCGAAAACACTGGAGAAACATCACTCAGCTGCACAAATCCTTGAGAATCTCCTTGATTCAGCTGTGAGGACCCTGGAGAGGCGTCCGAAGTCAGCTGTGAAAACACTGGAGAAACATCACTCAGCTGCGAGGACCCTGGAGAGGCGTCCGAAGTCAGCTGCGAAAACACTGGAGGAACAGCACTCAGCTGCGAGGACCCTGGAGAGGCGTCCGAAGTCAGCTGCAAAAATCCTTGAGAAATTCCTTGAAAGAACAGTGAGGACCCTGGAGAGGCGTCCGAAGTCACTTGCGAAAACACTGGAGAAACAGCACTCAGCTGTGAGGACCCTGGAGAGGCGTCCGAGGTCACTTGCGAAAACACTGGAGAAACAGCACTCAGCTGTGAGGACCCTGGAGAGGCATCCGAAGTCACTTGCGAAAACACTGGAGAAATGTCACTCGGCTGCGAGGACCCTGGAGAGGTGTCCGACGTCACTTGCGAAAACACTGGAGAACGTAAAGCCATCCAAACTGGCAGGATACCATCATCAACTTTCCTAACAAAAGACTTGGGCTGACTACGAGTCACGGAAACAGACGGACCTGGCAAAGGAGTCACCCGAACCTGAGTCCTAGAAAATTGATCTCGCATGAGGCCCTCAAACACCTTTGCCGAGTTCAGCACAACTCCCCGGTCAGACCACAGCTTCCTGGCCCAGTCACGAGCGGGACCCCTCAGCCTAGACATCATAAACCGAATTTTATCGGTTTCAGCTGGCTGGGGGTTCAAAAGGTTCTGCAGGTAGAGCTGGCTCTGCAGAAGGAAGCCTTCGACGCCTGAGTCGCTTCCATCATACGGAGCTGGCCTACTTAACGGGAAGGTCTGAGGGAACCTCATGGAGTTAAACTCCGGGAAGACATGAACAATGAACATCTCGCTGTGTCCTTGCTTAGGGAGATTATTCTGTAACGGTTTGTGGGCTAGACGGACAGGAGGGGCGGACACAAACGCGGAGATGTGTGAAAAAACTATATTTATTAATAATAAAGACAAGACAGGGTTAAACTGACAGAACAGGACTGAACAGGACTAAACAGACGAACAGGGCTAAACAGACTGAACAAGACTAAACAAAGGCTAAACGGAGGCTAGTACACACAGGCTAACAAACAAGGACTAGGCTAACAGACAGGGGCTAAACAGGGACTAACCTAAACAAGCTAACAAAGCTACACAGGTAAACATGACTAAACAGGCTAGACAAGGACTAAACAGATGAAACATGGAATGAACAGAACTAAACAAGAACTAAACAGACTAAACAAGGCATGAACAGACTAAACAGGCTAACATAACAGGAACAGGCTAAACTGACCGACAGGAGCTAGGAGGAAGGTAAAACAGAGTTACCAGGGGCAAACAGACAGAATTACCAGGGGCAAACAGACAGAATTACCAGGGGCAAACAGACAGAATTACCAGGGGCAAACAGACAGAATTACCAGGGGCAAACAGACAGAATTACCAGGGGCAAACAGACAGAATTACCAGGGGCAAACAGACAGAATTACCAGGAGCAAACAGACAGAATTACCAGGAGCAAACAGACAGAATTACCAGGAGCAAACAGACAGAATTACCAGGAGCAAACAGACAGAATTACCAGCAGCAAACAGACAGAATTACCAGCAGCAAACAGACAGAATTACCAGCAGCAAACAGACAGAATTACCAGCAGCAAACAGACAGAGTTACACTCAATAATCTCCAACCTGCCCATTGCCCCAGCTCTCCTTATAAATGCTCCTTGATGAGGAGCAGCTGGGGCTGATTAGCTCAGGGAGCCAATCACCTGTGAGGCATGGCAGGGGAGTGAGTGTGCACACAGAGAAGAGGGGCGTGGCACACATGAGCACACCGAGGCTAGCAGTGTGACAATTAGTGGAGAGAATCGATGAGCAGTAATAATAAAGAGGGGTTTTTAGTTTTTCTACGTTGTTCTTTTAATTCATTAAGTCACTTTTTTTTTTTTAACAATAAGCGTTTTAGACTTTCTCTGAAAAGCTGATTCTCCCAATTTCTCAGCACCCCGAGCTATAACACAAGTTTAAAAGTTATAAAGCTGATTCGATTACCAACTTTTTATTCATGTGGCAAATGTTGTTTACCATCACAATATCTTTTTTTTTTTTTTTAATTTTCTATTTTTCCAACCTTTGCCTCCCAATTTTCTCCCCTAATCTAGTCATGTCCAATTACCCAGATTGCATCCTCCACTGATTCAACCCTCTACCGCTGACTGAGGATGCTTCTCAACTGACACACGCCCCCTCCGACACGTGCTCAGTACAGACTGCATTTTTCACCTGCACAAGTCAAGTTCATATACCAGTCAGCACTGTGTACAGAGAGCCATACCCTGATCAGCATTATTCCTCAGCCCTGTGCAGGCGCCATCAATCAGCCAGCAGGGGTCGCAACCGCACCAGCCATGAGGACGCATGATCCGGCTTGCTCTTAACCCGATGAACAATAGCCAATCGTTGTTCATGCAGCCACCCAGCCCAGCCGGGTGGCAGAGCTGAGTTTTTATATGATGTATTTGGAATCCCAGGTCTGGTGTGCTAGCATATTTTACCGCTGCACCACCTGAGCAGCCTACCATCACAATATCTAATTTTTTAGTCCATGTTTGTCTCCAAAGGTCTCCAAAGCTTTCCAACATTAAAAATAAAATAGATTATATTGCAGAAAAATATGTAAGATTAATTATTTGTACTTTATAGTGTCATTATTCAATACATTTGTGCCTTTTGGCTTTACATCTTTACTTCACATCTTTCTTCACATTCTTCGCCGAGGTGTATATTGAGATTTTAGAGAAACGTGCTGCCATCGATGTGACATAATTGAACAGCAAACCAATCCTGGGCCTCATTCTGCATGTGCTACAAGAGTGTAACTTTGTAGACTCTGAGTGCTTGTGTTTGACTGGCCGGCTTTTATTTTAGACTTTAAAAAAAAAAAAAAAAAAAACTTTTTTTTTTATTATTATTATTTATTTATTATTATTAATTATTATTTTTTTAATGCTATAAAATATATTTGTAATCTTGTTTTATTGAAATCTACAAACAGTCCAAACTTTTCATGACATTGGGTTTGTATTTAATAGAAATAATGTGGCTTTATAAGTCGTGAATCTGAAACAGTAAACCATGTGATAGTCTGTGATCTGTATACACTGTTTTTTGTACAGCACAGTGGAGTTTCCTGTTACTGTGGGCTGCATGGCACAGTAGTACAGAGCAGAATCTGATACTGCAGCAGAGGAGATCTTCAGATTCACAAGGTTTTTTGTTCCATCAACTGTAGCTGATAAACCAGAAATGCTGGAACTCTTGAAGGATTCATATGGACTCATAGAAACAATAAACTCTGGTGTAGATCCAGGATACTGACGATACCACTGCAGATAATTAACACTCTTATATTCACAAGAGAGAACCATGCTGTGACCCACTGCTGCATTTACTACATCATTCAGTGGTTTTATTGACTGTGCCAAACTCTTCCCTGCAAATCAGATAAATGTGTTTTATGTGATGGAATAAATAAATACAGTAAAAAAAAGTTAAACACATTGTGTACTGTGACTGAATAAAAATAATGAGATGTACTTACATTGTATAGTTGAGAAGAGAGGAAGAAAACACAGGAACATCATGTTTGTATTGTGAGAAGTGAAGGAAGGACGGAGTGATTGTGCTTCTTTACAGTTCTGTACAAACTCCTCCTATATTTAGTTGATTGAGGGGTGAATGAAAGCAGAGCTCTACATTAATCAGTCACAGCCATACTGAATATTTTAATCAAATACACTGTATTCACTTCACAGATAAAATATTATATCTGTCTATCTGATAAGTGATAATTCATGCTTTTCTATCTGGCAGTCTGATGCCAGAGTATTTGGGGCAAATGCCAGGAGAACGTTACCTGCCTTACTGCATTGTGCCAACTGTAAAGTTTGTTTCAGAAGGGATCACCTAATGATATGGGGTTGTTTTTGAGGTATTGACCTAGGCCTCTTAGCTCAATTGAAAATAAATGTTGATACTTCAGCATACTAGATGTTTGGGGCAAATGAATGCTTCCAGCTTTGTGGGAACAGTTTGGGGAATTCCACTTTCTGTTCCAGCAGGACTGTACCTCAGTGCACAAAGCAAGATCCATTAAGCTCTGGTTAAGTGAGTTTGGTGTGTAAGAACTTGACTGACCCACACAGAGCCCTGACCTTAATCCCATTTTACACAATTGGGATGAACTGGAAACTGAGATTCTATACCAGGCCCTCTCATCCAACATCAGTGTCTGATCTTGTTCTGTATGTATGGGCAAACATTCTCACAGAGACACTCCAAAATCTTGTAGAAAGCTTTCCCAGAAGAGTTGAACCTGTTATGGCTGAAAATAGGGGAGCAACTCCATATTAATGCCTATGGATTAAGATTATAATATCATAAAAGCTCCTGTTGGTGTAATGTGTCAATGTCTCAATAATTTTATACATAGTGTTTGTGATACAGTAAAATGCATCACATACATATGACTCAGCATACAGACCATGTATTGTTTTATCTTATATCAGTAAGCATGGTTTAAAGTATATTATGTAATTAATCATTATTAAGGTGATTTTTCTAAAGAAACTAAACGATGTAATTTCACCTTTGTTACATGGGATAACGTAGCCCGAAGACTGCTATCATTCTTATATATGTCTGAACCTTTTCCTCTCTTCAACTTCCCTAACGGTACAGCTTTGTCACTGTGTTTGGCAAAAGGTAGATGGAGTCTGCCATCATGTGTTTACTTTCCCTCCCTACATCTGTGTGCAAAATAAACAAATTGGTAACTGATCATTTATGCTAAGCTGTTTCCGACTGTAGAGCTTATTAATTTTTATTGATTAATCTTTTTTATTTTTTTTTTTATTAATCAAATAGCTAATTTACTGATAATTCTAAAGGGTTTATGTGTGCACTCAATTAAGTAAGTAAGTATAATTTATTTACACCGATCAGCTATAACATTAAAACCACCTCCTTGTTTCTACACTCACTGTCCATTTTTTTAGCTCCACTTACCATATAGAATCACTTTGTAGTTCTACAATTACTAACTGTAGTCCATCTATTTCTCTGCATGCTTTGTTAGCCCCCTTTTATGCTGTTCTTCAATAGTCAGGACTCTCACAGGACCACCACAGAGCAGGTATTATTTAGGTGATGGATCATTTTCAGCACTGCAGTGACACTGACATGGTGGTGGTGTGTTAGTGTGTGTTGTGCTGGCATCAGACACAGCAGCGCTGCTGGGGTTTTTAAAAACCGTGTCCACTCACTGTCCACTCTATTAGACACTCATACCTAGTTGGTTCATCTTGTAGATTTAAAGTCAAAGATGGTCGCTCATCTATTGCTGCTGTTTGAGTTGGTCATCTTCTACACCTTCATCAGTGGTCACAGGACGCTGCCCATGGGGCACTGTTGGCTGGTTATTTTTGGTTGGTGGACTATTCTTAGTCCAGAAGTGACAGTAAGGTGTTTAAAACTCCATCAGCGCTGCTGTGTCTGATCTACTCATACCAGCGCAACACACACTAACGCACCACCACCATGTCAGTGTCACTGCAGTGCTGAGAATGATCCACCACCTAAATAATACCTGCTCTGTAGTGGTCCTGTGGGGGTCCTGACCGTTAAAGAACAGGGTGAAAGCAGGCTAGAAAAGTATGTAGAGAAACAGATGGACTACAATCAGCAATTGTAGAACTACAAAGTGCTTCTATATACAGGTCCTTCTCAAAAAATTAGCATATTGTGATAAAGTTCATTATTTTCCATAATGTAATGATAAAAATTAAACTTTCATATATTTTAGATTCATTGCACACCAACTGAAATATTTCAGGTCTTTTATTGTTTTAATACTGATGATTTTGGCATACAGCTCATGAAAACCCAAAATTATCTCAAAAAATCTCAAAAAATTAGCATATCATGAAAAGGTTCTCTAAACGAGCTATTAACCTAATCATCTGAATCAACGAATTAACTCTAAACACCTGCAAAAGATTCCTGAGGCTTTTAAAAACTCCCAGCCTGGTTCATTACTCAAAACTGCAATCATGGGTAAGACTGCCGACCTGACTGCTGTCCAGAAGGCCATCATTGACACCCTCAAGCAAGAGGGTAAGACACAGAAAGAAATTTCTGAACGAATAGGCTGTTCCCAAAGTGCTGTATCAAGGCACCTCAGTGGGAAGTCTGTGGGAAGGAAAAAGTGTGGCAGAAAACGCTGCACAACGAGAAGAGGTGACCGGACCCTGAGGAAGATTGTGGAGAAGGGCCGATTCCAGACCTTGGGGGACCTGCGGAAGCAGTGGACTGAGTCTGGAGTAGAAACATCCAGAGCCACCGTGCACAGGCGTGTGCAGGAAATGGGATACAGGTGCCGCATTCCCCAGGTCAAGCCACTTTTGAACCAAAAACAGCAGCACTGGACTGTTGCTCAGTGGTCCAAAGTACTGTTTTCGGATTAAAGCAAATTTTGCATGTCATTCGGAAATCAAGGTGCCAGAGTCTGGAGGAAGACTGGGGAGAAGGAAATGCCAAAATGCCTGAAGTCCAGTGTCAAGTACCCACAGTCAGTGATGGTCTGGGGTGCCATGTCAGCTGCTGGTGTTGGTCCACTGTGTTTTATCAAGGGCAGGGTCAATGCAGCTAGCTATCAGGAGATTTTGGAGCACTTCATGCTTCCATCTGCTGAAAAGCTTTATGGAGATGAAGATTTCATTTTTCAGCACGACCTGGCACCTGCTCACAGTGCCAAAACCACTGGTGAATGGTTTACTGACCATGGTATTACTGTGCTCAATTGGCCTGCCAACTCTCCTGACCTGAACCCCATAGAGAATCTGTGGGATATTGTGAAGAGAAAGTTGAGAGACACAAGACCCAACACTCTGGATGAGCTTAAGGCCGCTATCGAAGCATCCTGGGCCTCCATAACACCTCAGCAGTGCCACAGGCTGATTGCCTCCATGCCACGCCGCATTGAAGCAGTCATTTCTGCAAAAGGATTCCCGACCAAGTATTGAGTGCATAACTGAACATAATTATTTGAAGGTTGACTTTTTTTGTATTAAAAACACTTTTCTTTTATTGGTCGGATGAAATATGCTAATTTTTTGAGATAGGAATTTTGGGTTTTCATGAGCTGTATGCCAAAATCATCAGTATTAAAACAATAAAAGACCTGAAATATTTCAGTTGGTGTGCAATGAGTCTAAAATATATGAAAGTTTAATTTTTATCATTACATTATGGAAAATAATGAACTTTATCACAATATGCTAATTTTTTGAGAAGGACCTGTAGTAAGTGGAGCTGATAAAATTGACAGTGAGTGTAGAAACAAGGAGGTGGTTTTAATGTTATGGCTGATATAGCACTATATATACTGTAGATATAGCTGATATAGCACTTTTCACAGATATAAATCACAAAGTGCTTTTCAGAAACATAACATAACATATACACACACATCTACATACTTAAACACACAGCATAAAATACAATAAAAACACCTAATAAAATAAACAGCAGCAAAACCCTGTGCCAGGTGCATAATTCAAATGCCTGCTTGAAAAGATCTGTCTTTAGTTGTTTTTAAAAGAATCCACAGAATCAGCGGATCTTAAAAAGTTGGGTAGTGCGTTCCATAATTAAACATTTTATTCTTCTAGTTTAAGTAGACAACAGTCCAAGAACACAAATCTGCTAAAACCTGTTAGAACCAAAGTGTTTTTTTAATGGAAGTGTGGTAGTAAGTAAGTACAAGTCAGCTTAAGTGTTTAGTAAAGAGGTGAGTTTTTAATCGTTTTAGATAGCAAGAGACTCAGATGTTCGGACAGACAGAGGAAGTTCGTTCCACCATTTGGGTGCCAGTACAGAGAAGAGCCTTGATGCTTGTCTTCCTCTAGTCCTGGGTGGAGGCTCAAGTCGAGCGAGACTAGTGGCTCGGAGGTTGCGTGGTACAGAGCGGGGTTTGATTAGATTAGATTGTTTTAAGCTGACTGAATGAGCTGCAAGGGTTTAATAGTGGACATTGGATCACCTGCCTGTTATAAAGCAAGAGAGGGAGGACCCAAGATGCAGAGAAAAAGGTTTATTTTTATTTAATAAACAACAATAAACAATGTAAAATAAGCAATAAAGGAGAACAAAAAACAATTCGGGGAATCCCGAACACAGCCGCTGACGTCAGGCGCTGAAAAACAAAAACAGAAAACACAAAAGAAGAAATACGGAAAACGCGAGGCGCGAACCCTGGTCGCCCACTCGCTAGTCAATGTAACTAACACCACGCTTAAAAGGGGGCGCGAGAAATACGGGTTTCGAGGAACTCCAGTGGCTCTGTCACCAACGGGAGTTGCTGGGAAGTGGCCGACTTTAATCGGGAGACAAAAAGTGAAAAGCGATGCGCTGACTCAAACCGGGGTCGCTCCGGCGGTAAGCTAAGCTAATATACCTCGGCCTTTCGACCTACGAACCCCAACCGTTGTACAGCGCCTGGGAACCGGCTAGAGCTAGCAAAGGAACGGGCTGATGCGGTGCAGCCAAAAGCCATGAAACAGAACAAAAGGTGCAACGCCGGCAACCTGGCGACGCCCCCTTAAAAAGTGAGCTCGCAGGTGCCGGTCGTACGCACTAATCAGCTGGCCTCCTATTAGAGGCCACGCTGCTCTTTGTTCTGTAACGTCTGCGACGCTGAGAACTGGTGGTAAGTTCGTAAGACGCCGCAGACACCCTAACAGGACCCCCCTCTACGGACAGCTCCCGAGGTCCCAAGACCCGCAGACCGGTTCCTTCGGTACTCACGGATCAGTTCGGGGTCCAGGATACCCACGAACGTTCCTCGGGGCCGTAACCTTCCCAATCCACCAGGTATTGGGTGCTGCCCTGCACTCTCCTGCTATCCAGGAGGTGGCGAACCGTGAATGCAGGGGCACCCTGGATGATACGAGGGGCGGGAGGTTGTGGGGGGGGGTAAGGCTCCCCCGCTCGCGAACGGGCGAATTTGGAAGACATGAAAGGTTGGATGCTCCTTCATCCTGGGGGGCAGCTCCAACCTATATGTCACCGAGTTTATCCGTCTAACTACCTTGAACGGGCCAATGTACCTCTGCGCCAACTTGTGAGTGGTACCTTTGACGGGGAGATCCCTCGTCGATAAGAGGACGCGTTGGCCCGGCCGGAACGTTAGAGCCGGCTGCCGCCTATGGTCGGCATTGCGCTTCATGGAGCGCTGAGAGGCCAAAAGGGCCTGTCTCGCTTTCCGCCAGGCAGCGCGGCAGCGACGGATATGTTGCTACACAGTCGGCACCGCAACCTCCTGTTCCTGATCAGGAAACAGTGGAGGGGGATAACCGAACTGTGCCTCAAACGGTGACATACCCAATGGTGTATGTCCGTGGTGCAGGGTATTGTGAGCAAATTCGGCCCACAATAACTTATCCGCCCAAGTGGCTGGATTGCCTGCAGTTAGGCACCGAAGCATCTTGCCTAGATCTTGAATGACCCGCTCCGATTGCCCGTTGGACTCGGGATGATATCCCGAAGATAAGCTAGCTGTCGCGCCAAGAAGTTGGCAAAAGGCTCGCCAGCACTGGCTGATGAACTGCGGGCCCCGATCCGAAACAATGTCGGACAGGACCCCATGTGCTCTCACCACATGTTGCAGAACAGCCTGTGCCGTGGCCATGGCGGACGGGAGCTTGGGCATCGGAACGAAAAGGCAAGATTTGGTGAACCGGTCAACAATTACCAGTACCACCGTAAATCCCCTGGATTTTGGCAACCCTGTGACAAAGTCCAGCGCCAGGTGGGACCACGGTCTTGAGGGTACTGGCAATGGATGGAGGAGTCCACGAGGACGCTCTCTTGTGCTTTTGTTAGTTGCACAGACAGCGCAGGTTCGGACAAGGTCCTTGACCTGCCCCTCCATCCCCGGCCACCAAAACTTTCGGCGCAAGAACACCAGGGTCTTAGAGACTTCTGGGTGTGCCGCAAATGGGGACGCGTGAGCCCATTCAAACACCTGACGACGAACTGCAGATGGTACATACAGCCGGTCAGGTGGCCCTCCACCTGGGTCGGGCTCAACCGCATGAGCGTCCCAAACAGCCTTGAATATGCCCCATGTCACTGGGGCAGCAATTTGGCTCGGAGGGAGGATAGGACCAGGCTCAGTTTCCGGTCTGGTTGGTTCCCACTGCCTGGACATAGCATCATGCTTGGTGTTCTTCGACCCTGGCCTATAAGACAGGGTGAAGTGGAACCGACCGAAAAAAAGTGACCAACGAGCCTGACGGGAATTCATCCGCTTCGCTTGCTGGATAAACGACAGGTTCTTGTGGTCTGTCCAGACAAGGAAGGGGTGTTTCGCTCCCTCGAGCCAATGTCGCCACTCATCAAGCGCTAGCTTGATGGCCAAGAGCTCCTTATCTCCTACCGGGTAATTACGCTCGGCAGGAGTTAGACCTGCTAAATACCTCCTGTAGGTCATGGTACACGGGGGGTACCCGAGCCAAGTCAGGGGTCGCCTCTACGGACGATGATGGGGCCGATGACATGCTTGCTGGCAACAGGCAAGCATCGTGGCACCGCGTTCCCCAGGCAAAGATTGACCCGGTTTGCCAATCGATTTGGGGATTGTGCTTCTTCAACCATGAGTGCCCCAGTACCACTAAGAGCCGAGGAACCTGGGTCACTAAGAAGGTGACCCGCTCCTCATGACTCCCCAAACGCATCGTGAGAGGAAGCGTTTGATGCGTGATAGGACTCCCGGCCACCGCCCGGTCGTCCACAGCGTGAACAGCTATGGGGACTCGCAAAGGTTGGAGCTCAATCCCCAACCCGTGTACCAGATTGCGATCGATTACATTTTCCACCGCACCTGAATCGACACAGACCTGGAAATCAGTGGACCCAGAATCCCAGCGCAACGATGCGCTGAGAAAAAGGCCTTGCCCAGGGATGGTGGAATGGCTCGCCCCCGACTCCCTGCCACAAGAGCGGCCTACTCGTTTAACCGAGGGCGGGCTCTCGTGGCGGAGTCGGATGGACGTGGGACGGCCCCCCGGGTAGACCCCAGTTGCATGGGTTACAGGTCCTGATCTCCCGAAACGGCCCGGGGCTGACCTTGTGGCCGACAAAAGGGTTGGTGAGACCCCCGCTCCCGGTTACGTTGTCGGAGTCGGGTGTCGATTGAGGTAGCTAGGAGATAGAAGGCTTTGAGAGAAGTGGGAAGTTCTCGAGTAGCCAGCTCGTCTTTAATTCTTTCTCCTAGCCCGCGGTGGAAAATGGCAACTAATGCCCCCTCGTCCCAACCGCACTCAGCCGCCAGAGTACGGAACTCAATGACATAATCGGCGACTGAGCGCCCTCCCCAGGACAGTTCGAGCAAGCGCGGACCCGCCTCCCTTCCCCCTGTGGGATGAAAGAAGGTGTCCCTAAGGCCCCCCTGAAGGCGGACTCAGAAGCACACTCAGGAGCATTCTGTTCCCACAGGGCCGTAGCCCACTCCAAGGCCTTGCCGGTAAGCAAAGATATAATAAACGCTACCTTGGAGCGCTCGGAAGGGAAGCGGGACAGCTGTAGCTCGAACGTGAGGGAGCATTGTAGGAATAAGCCTCGACATTTCTTCGCCTCCCCTGAAAAACGCTCGGGGGCGAAATGGAGGTTTCCACTCCTACAGGAGGAACTGCAGGGGTAGGTGAAGCGGGAGGGGGACTGGGGCTACCAGATCCGGTCGCCAGAGTCGACAACAGCTGGGCGATGTCGGTCACCCGCTGTGTCAACTCTGACAGAGCCATCTCATGCCTCCCCAGTGCGACCCCCTGGTGACGAAGGACGTCAGCCATGGGAGGAGTCTCTGCTGGGTCCATCTTAATCGCACCTTTCTGTTATAAAGCAAGAGAGGGAGGACCCAAGATGCAGAGAAAAAGGTTTATTTTTATTTAATAAACAACAATAAACAATGTAAAATAAGCAATAAAGGAGAACGAAAAACAACTCGGGGAATCCCGAACGCCGCCGCTGACGTCAGGCGCTGAAAAACAAAAAAAGAAAACACAAAGAAAGAAATATGGAAAACGCGAGGCGCGAACCCTGGTCACCCACTCACTAGTCAATGTAACTAACACCTCGCTATGGCGAGACTGAAAACGGAAAGAGGCTCAGCGCTTAAAAGGGAGCGCAGCGCGAGCTGAATCTCGAGCAAAAGAACCACGAGACTAAAGGGGGCGCAAGAAATACGGGTTTCGAGGAACCCCAGTGGCTCTGTCACCAACGGGAGTTGCTGGGAAGTGGCCGACTTTAATCGGGAGACAAAAAGTGAAAAGCGATGGGCGGAATCGAACCGGGGTCACTCCGGCGGTAGCGCAGCTCTTCTAACTGTGAGCCAAGCGCGCCGTGATAAAACCCGAATCTCCGGAAGCGCTTAAAAAGACGCAGCGTTAGCAGCGCTAACGTTAGCCGGTAGCTAACCGGCGAGCGACGAAGACGCCGAGCAAAAGAAACGCAGCTCGTGAGCCGCACGGAGTCGCACCAGCCTTCTTTAACCAAAAGCTAAGCTAATATACCTCAGCCTTTCGACCTACGAACCCCAACAACTGTACAGCGCCTGAGAACCGGCTAGAGCTAGCAAAGGAACGGGCTGATGCGGTGCAGCCAAAAGCCGTGAAACAGAACAAAAGGTGCGACGCCGGCAACCTGGCGACGCCCCCTTAAAAAGTGAGCTCGCAGGTGCCGGTCGTACGCACTAATCAGCTGGCCTCCTATTAGAGGCCACGCTGCTCTTTGTTCTGTAACGTCTGCGACGCTGAGAACTGGTGGTAAGTTCGTCAGACGCCACAGACACCCTAACACTGCCAGTAGGGAGTTGCAGTAGTCCAACCGTGAGATTACAAGTGACTGCACAAGAATCTGAGTAGCTTCCGTGGAGAGAAATGGCCGAATCTTCCTGATGTTGTAGAGGAGGAACCGGCACGATCTCGTCATGTTGGCTACATGAAGAGAGAAGGTCAGCTGGTTATCCAGGACAACACCAAGGCTTCTTACCTTATCAGATGGTCTGATCTGGGAGTCATCAAGAGAGATGACAAGGTCCTGGGTTGGAGATTGATCTCCAGGAGTGAGTAACAGCTCTGTCTTGCTGGGATTAAGTTTTAGATGATGAGCTGACATCCACTGTGAGATATCTCTCAGACATGCTGAAATGCAAGCTGAGACTTGTGTGTCTGAAGGAGGAAATGACAGAATGAGCTGAGTGTCATCTGCATAAGAGTGGTAAGAAAAGCCATGGGAGGCTATGACCTTACCCAGAGAACGGGTGTAGATAGAGAAAACTTGGCCAAGTACAGAGCCCTGAGGAACACCGGTTGAAAGAGTGCATGGAGGTGATATGGATCCCCTCCATGACACTTGGCAGGAGCGCCCTTCGAGGTAGGAGGCCATCGATTGCCATGCTGAACCTGTTACTCCAAGGTTGGAGAGAGTGGACAAGAGAATGCTGTGATTCCCTGTGTCGAAGGCTGCAGAGAGGTCAAGAAGAATGAGGACAGATGACAGTTTGGCTGTTTTGGCTGCATGAAGCTTCTCAGTAACAGCTACAAGTGCTGTTTCTGTAGAATGCGCTGCCTTGAAGCCAGACTGGTACGGATCGTGGAGATCATTCTGAGTAAGAAAGGCAGATTTTTGATAGAAAAGAGAGGAGTGAGACAGGTCTGTAGTTAGTTAATGTTTGTGGTGTCTAGTGTAGGTTTCTTAAGAAGGGGAATGACCTGAGCCTTCTTAAAAGCAGTAGGGACAACACCTGATGTCAGGGAGTTGTTGATGATGGGTGTGATGAAGGGGATTAGGTCCTGTGAGATGTCTTTGAGGATAGGATAGTAGATGGAATAGGGTCAAGTGTGCATGTAGTGGGATTGCTGGATGAGAGGAGCTGTGCAAGCTGCAAGTGAGTGGGGTGAATCTGGTGAGTGTGTTGGTAGGTTGAGGGTCAGTTGAAAAGCACATTTTTATTTGTATTAGGGATGTTAATAATTAAGTGATTAATTACTTAATATAATTAAAATCATTAATTACATTTTGTTTAAATAGTTGAAACAAAGTCCAAGTGACTGATAATTATAATACAGGGGCATCCAAGCATCCAAGTATCGTCCCCTAAACTCAAAATCTTTTAAACTTGATGCCCCTCGTCGAGAAATGTGTACCCTTAAACTCAACATGTTCAGCTTTTCTTTTTAAAAAAAATATTTATTTAATTTTAAATTAACAATGAACAGCCGTTTTGTTCAGCGCTCGTCTTGAGCGGTGCAGTAAAACATCATCAAAGTGTGAATATGAGACGAATCTGCATTTGTGTGGAATAAGCATCAAATTCACTCTAAAAGTTCCACATGTATCTGTGTTTATCTGGATTCTAACACACTTATCGTAAAAAAAGCTTAATGTATTAAAATAACAAAATAGAAACACTAAATAATGGCACAGCCAGTGCAAAAGCTATTTTGTCACTTCTAATGTGAATGCACCTTTACTGAATGGAATACGGTATTCCAAGATCAAGCATCTCCACGATTAAGAAGCATAAGGAAACAATAAAGGAGTAAAGGTGAGGGTTTTATTGTATTTTTTATGGATTTTTAACTGTTTTTAATTGTATGTTAGTGTTTTATATTATATTTGTGTTATTTTCAGTGTATAAGTGTCAAAAACAACCCCATTATTTTACATTAGCCTAAATATATATGCAGTTCTACAGGGCCATGGAACACATTAACAGGTTTCCCGTACATCCTTATGGGAAAAAATAACTTGAAACTCAACACCTTTTAAACTCGACCCCTCTGCCAGAACCAACTGAGGTCGAGTTTCAAGGTAACACTGTACTTTCACTTATTATGTTTTGCTTAATACAGACTTCAGTCTGTGGTCAGTGTAGACTGATCAACCTCTTCATGATGCAGCATGTATTTACAATAGGAGTGTAACGGTGAGTGGGCTAGACGGACAGGAGGGGCGGACACAAACGCAGAGATGTGTAAACAACAGATTTAATATAACAAAAGACAGGACATACCACGCTAAGAGGACTAACAAAGCTAACAAGGCTAAACAAAGACTAAACAGGACTAAACAGACTAACAGGACTAAACAGATTAACAGGACTAAACAGACTAACAGGCTAAACAGACCAACAGGATTAAACAGACTAACAGGACTAAACAGACTGGACAGGACTAAACAGACTAACAGGCTAAACAGACTAACAGGATTAAACAGACTAACAGGACTAAACAGATTAACAGGACTAAACAGACCAACAGGATTAAACAGACTAACAGGACTAAACAGACTGGACAGGACTAAACAGACTAACAGGCTAAACAGACTAACAGGATTAAACAGACTAACAGGACTAAACAGATTAACAGGACTAAACAGACTAACAGGCTAAACAGACCAACAGGATTAAACAGACTAACAGGACTAAACAGACTGGACAGGACTAAACAGACTAACAGGCTAAACAGACTAACAGGATTAAGGACTAAACAGACTAAACAGAACTAAACAGACTAAACAGGCTAACGGACAGGCTAATACACACAGGCTAACAAACAAGGACTAAGCTAACAGACAGGGGCTGAACAGTGACTAAACTAAACAGGCTAACAAAGCTACACAGGCTAAACAGACTAAACAGGTTAAACAGAGCAGACAGAGCAAACAGGGCAAACAGAGCAAACAGGGCAAACAGAGCAACCAGAGCAAACAGACAGAGTGACCAGGAGCAAACAGACAGAGTGACCAGGAGCAAACAGACAGACAGAGTGACCAGGAGCAAACAGACAGAGTGACCAGGAGCAAACAGACAGACAGAGTGACCAGGAGCAAACAGACAGAGTGACCAGGAGCAAACAGACAGAGTGACCAGGAGCAAACAGACTGAGTTACTCTGAAATAATCTCCAACCAGCCTTTCCCTGAGCCTCTCCTAAATAGTAGCAGCTGGGGCTAATTAAACTTTGCTGACTTTGGTGGATATACCTGAAAATGATACACTTACCTGTTACCAGTTACTCTGCTTATTGTGGAATTTATTAATACAATGTCACTCAAATATTTATGAAATTTTTCACAGTGATTTTGCTTTTGTCCCATCTTTATTATAGTGTTGCAGGCACTAAAATCAACATTTGTTAATATTCATACAATTTAATCAACCAATGAGAGTCATTTCTTTGCACCTTTGTCATTTAAATAAAGGTTCATCACCAAATCACAGATTCTTGTTTTGTTACATTTTACAAAATGTCCCAACTTTTATAGAAATGGAGCTTGTATTATAACATTTTAATTACAATTTTTTAATTCATCCTATCTTAATTTGAATATACCATATGGTTATTTTCATACAACCCCAAATCAGAAGAAGTTGGGACAGCATGGAAAATGCAAATACATTTACTTTGACTTTTATTTTGTTACAGACAGGATGAACCTGAGATATTTCATGTTTTATCTGCTCAACTTCATATTATTTATTAATAAACATCCATGTCACAGAGAGCAGGTGCTGTTTGTAATGTATTGTGTGTTTGTGTGGTTAACTGATAACAAGTAAAAAGAAAAAAACAAACTTTGATCTTCTGAATTTTGGGGAAACTTCAAATAACAAGTTTTTGTACAGCATCTCAATAGTTTTGTATCAGTGGGCTGCTTGAAGAGCACAGTGATAGAGAGCAGAATCTGAGAGCTTTAGATTGTTAATAACAAGTACAGTAGATGTATCGCCTGTGTTGGACTTTAAGCGAGAGTCAGTAGGATTGTGCTCATAACCACTACGTGATTTGGCACCTTTATACAGTAAATACTGTGGTGCGCTGTTAGGATTTTGTTTGTACCAGTAAAGATAAATGTTGCTGCTGCTGGACTGATATGAACATTGTAGAGTAACAGTCTCTGTTTCTTTTGCAACAATGTTGTCCTCTACTGGTCTAATTTCATCTGCAAAACCACCTGTTGTAAAGAGAGAAAAATAAAAAGAAATAATGTGAAATTCATTTCAATAATTTACATTGCAAACACAATGTAATAAATGTATAACTTTTTTTTTATTAATAAATAGATGTTTAATATTACCTGATGCTACAGTGAGAATCAGTGTTATGTATCATGAAATAAGTTGCCTGGTCGAGACATTTCTGAACACAGCTCTGTGAGCACTCTAATAGTCTAGTAGTGCTGAATGAAACTTATCACATACGTCTCTAGGAAGCCACACACAGGAAGTGCAGGAGCTACAGCACAACTACACACATCCACAATCTCAGTATCAGTTGTTTACTAAGACACTGTTGAAGACTTTTGCAGTTAGTTGGCTGAGTGAGTCAGTATTTGACAAAAAATATATTAAATATATCAAAACTCTTTCTTCACATTTGGCTTTTAACTTAGTTTAATAACAGTGGAAATTTAAATACGTTCATAACATTTTTAATGGTGTCACAAAGAAGCTTTACAGAGACCCCAACTTAGCAAACCCAATTACATAATGATTAGTGATAATTAATTAACAACTATAAACAGGGATTAGAAACAACCAAAATGAGCTCAAGTAACTAGGAATCATAATGACTAGTATTTACCAGCATTTATAAAAGCGCTCTAAACATGAGCTCTTGTAAGCTTTCAGCAACAAAATACTGAAACAAAAGTCAAACAGTGGCTGTATGACTTGCTGGTTTATTAGCAAAATTAGCGAAAATCAGGGCAAAAATCGTGTAGCGTGATCTAGGCATAACCAGCTCAACCAGACAACATAGATTTGAAGGTCAGTCACACAGATCAAAGTAACACAAAGGCTCTTGTTCCCACTGGCTCGTTGTTACAAAATCCAAACAGCAAGGAGCATGAAGTCAACACGACAAGATAAAATATCATGGTAATGTAAATGTTGCAAAATCTTTTGTATAACTAACCGATTAAAGACAGCATCACAACGTTTGTATTGTACAGTTTGGGTGGATAAACATGATATATAACGTAAACAGTGTGAAGCATAAAGTCAGTGGGACTGCACACAGCTCCTGTCAAATGCTTCCAAGTCTTTTAATTTGACAAAGCGAGTCTTTAATGACACCTCATGCTTAAACTGTTAGAAATTCTTTAATGAAGCTCTGCATTGAATTTTGTTTTGTCATGAATACACTTACCAGTGCAACCAGTCAACATGGTTTTGACGCTAAGCCCCGGAGGTTAAAGAAATTCCTTGGCATCCAGGCTGGCTCGTTGGTCTAGGGGTATGATTCTCGCTTAGGGTGCGAGAGGTCCCGGATTTAAATCCCGGACGAGCCCTTATTTACCCACGTCCTATTTCATAGACCAGGACCAAACACTCTAATCAACTCAGGATAATGTTCCACAAAATGGTGTTTTGGCTGCAATTGAAAATTAGCTTGCAGCAATTCTCTGTGCTCTGACAATTTACTTTCCAAGAAATGAACAGACTCCTCAGTGTGTCTTGGTGCTACAGACAGTTCCACAATATCTTTGAGAACCATTAGAATTTCCCAGGCATTGTCTCCTTCTGGGACACTGTGACCAATGAGAAGTGGAAGTAGCCTAGGTAGGGTCCAATTTTCATGGCCATTTCCACCAACTGTCCCTTTGCTAGAAAAGTTTTTGGCACTTTGCTGAGGCTGGTCAGTTTTGTCAGTGAATGAATATGCAAATGACTTTATTGCCTGGTTAAGGAAATCTAAATTGAAATACTTATTGCAGGCTCTAGCCTCACGTCCTACACATATTTATTGTGATTTTCTATAGTGCGAGGATCAAAGTCTCTGGTATTCACCTCTCTGTGCTAAACTTCACTTCTTGTTGTCATACAGAACCTGCAGAATCACTGTTCTGTGAAGCTTTCTTAAAATCCTGCAAGAGAGTGAGCTCCTAAGCTATCAGCTGAAACATGCAAAACTGTGACCCTAACACTTTTCCCTAAAGGCTCAACATATACACCATACTGCTCTAATGAAACAAGGTCTTTGATAAGTGGTTGCAAAACGCTTGCATAGCCATGTTCATCATTTCCCTTGAAATTTGAACCATCATTGTAAGAATGGTATTCATACTGATAGGACATTGTCCAGAACATCTTGCTTGTTTTACAACTTCTGCAGTATTGACTGGACTGCTACATACTCAACAGATTTCTTGCCCTTATCAACCACATATTCCACTGGCATTACTAACGGAAACTCTCTCAACACATATAATGCTCATCTTTTTGAGGTAGATAAAGGACCATTTGTGCCACAGAATTTCAAAAGGGCATTGCTCTCTGATACTGTGTTTACCACAGCTTTTATGAGTGAATCATTTATACTGTCACAGTACCTTGTGAGAATACCCTTAACTGAGTCATGTACTAAGGGCTGTGACAACTGATGTATTTGATTAAGCTGTTGAAGTCCAGTCCAGGCCAGTCCAGTACCCGTATCCTCTTCTTCCACAGCCATGACAGACCCTGGCTTTTGGACTTGTTGCTGATTACAGTCTGGATGGTCCTTTCCATTTTGGTCCGGAGACTTAGAATGCTGATTTATCTGTCCACACTACACGTTTCCACTGTGTAATGGTCCATCCTAGATGCCTCTGAGCCCAGATAAGTCCATGCCGCTTCTGGACATGGTTAACATAAAGCTTCTTTTTTGCACAGTAAAAGTGTTTTGTACATGTAACTGTATTGTAGTGCTTGACAAAGGTTTGCCAAAGTAATCCCTGACCCATGTGGTTATATGGTTCAGCTTAAGCTTGCACCCTTGGCCTTTCTGCACTGAAATTTCTCCTGATTCCTTGAAGTCAAGTCAATTTTATTTATATAGCGCTTTTTACAATAGACATTGTCTCAAAGCAACTTTACAAAATCCAGGACCAACAGATACAAAAACCCCTGTTGAGCAAGCCGAGGGCGACTGTGGCAAGGAAAAACTCCCTGAAAATTACAGGAAGAAACCTTGAGAGGAACCAGACTCAGCAGGGCCCATCCTTCTTGGGTGGCCTGGAGGAAACTTTAAATAAATACACGATTTACACAAATCATACAAACACAGAATTAAATGATCTAAAAGTCATAACTGGTAATAAATAGATAAATAAACAAATAAATAATAATAGATTTGTTATCCGCTCTAGTCTTCAATAAAGTCTGTAGTGATTTCTTGTCGTTCTTGGTGCAAATTACTCCAGACCCGTCACATCTGACAGGAGCAGCATTGTTGTCACGGCAGTCTCGACTTTAATCCTTAACCTCGGCTGGTAAACAGGTTCCCATCAGAATGCCCTTGGACAGGTCTAGCCCAGGTCTCAGTCTCGACTTTAATCCTTAACCTCGGCGGGTAAACAGGTTCCCGTCAGAATGCCCTTGGAGTAAAACTTCAAAGAATGTAGTTAATAATGTACAATGCTAGTTGAGTAAAACAGTTTTACAGAGAGTTTTAGACTCCGGCAGCCCTAATTATTACAGCATAACTAAAAGGGAGAGCGAGCAGGTAACAAGGTCATGAAGGCTTTCACAGGACATCAGCGCCCACCTCTCCTACCCAAACCTGAGTGATCGGACAAGAGAGGCAGAACGACAGCAACCCAACATCCCTGATCACCACAAGTTTATATGACCAAGAACCCTCAAGCTCTGCACCTTTGTCTATACTAATCAAACGCCTGAGAAAATAAATATGTTTTCAGTCTAGACTTAAACATTGAGACTGTGTCCGAATCCCGAATAGAGGCAGGAAGATTATTCCAAAGTTGTGGAGCTTTGTAAGAAAATGCTCTTCCACCAGCTGTGGTCTTTTTAATTTTAGGAACTATAAGTAATCCTGCATCTTGTGAACGAAGTGGACGCGCTGGGTTGTAGTGATTAATAAGCTCACTCAGATACTGTGGAGCCAGACTATGTAGCGCTTTATAGGTTAGTAAAAGTATTTTGTAATCAATGCGGAATTTAACTGGCAGCCAGTGTAGAGATGATAGAACAGGAGTTATATGGTCAAATTTTTTAGTTCTAGTTAGCACTCGAGCTGCTGCATTTTGAACTAACTGGAGTTTGTTTATGGATCTACCAGAGCATCCAGTTAGAAGAGCATTACAATAATCTAACCGAGAAGTTATAAACGCATGGATCAGTTTTTCGGCGTCGTTAACAGATAGTATATTTCTTATTTTAGAAATATTACGCAAATGATAGAAAGCAACTCTAGTAATATTATTAACGTGTGTATCAAAGGAGAGATCTGAATCTAGTGTGACACCTAAGTTTTTTACATCTGGGCTGGGTGTAACAGAGAAAGTGTTTAGGTTTAGCACCAGAGAGTGCTAAACCTAAACAGAGGTTTTAAACCAAGAGAGTGCGAGTCCTTTAACACCTACTGTATTTTCTAGCCTCTCCAGTAAAATGTTATGATCGACCGTATCAAATGCTGCACTAAGATCTAATAGAACAAGAAAAGAGACACATCCATTATCAGAAGACATTAACAACTCGTTAACTACTCTAATTAATGCGGTTTCGGTACTATGATTTTTCATGAATACAATTTTCATTCAAGTAAGAGCATAACTGTTTGGAAACGACTTTTTCTAATATTTTAGAGACAAAAGGAAGGTTTGAAATTGGTCTATAATTAGCTAGAACATATGGATCAAGATTAGGTTTTTTAATCAGTGGTTTAATAACGGCACTTTTAAACAATTTAGGTATGTACCCAAGGCTAAGGGATGCATTGATTAATGTAAGCAGGGGCTCTACTATAGCTGGGAGTAAATCTTTAAGTAAACGAGTTGGAACAGGATCGAGTATACACGATGATGACTTCGATGATTTAATCAACACAGTTAGTTCATTTTGGGAGATTGGATTAAAGGAATTTAGTTGGATTAACTTGTTGCTATTATCATCACTATTATCACCAATGCTGCTCAGAGTGAGTCCATATTTAATATTGGCAGGTGACACACTTTGACTCTGAAGTCGTATTTTTTCTATCTTGTCATTAAAGAAATGTAAAAAATCATCGCTGGTATAGTCGGGTGGTATATTAGATTCAGTTTCATTGATGTTTTTAGTTAATTTGGACACTGTCTCGAAAAGGAATCTAGGATTGTTTTTATTTTTCTCTATTAGGGACGAATAATAATAAGTTTTAGCTTTTATAATGGCATGTTTATACTCAGTTAGAGCATCTTTCCAAGCAATCTTATACACTTCCAGTGTATTGTGACACCACTTGCGTTCTAATTTCCGTGCTGCTTGTTTAAGAGCACATGTATGGTCATTGTACCATGGAGCAAGTTTTTTCTCCCTAATCAGTTTAGTTTTAAGTGGGGCTACGTTATCTAAGGTTGTGCGTAATACAGTCTCTAGGTTTTGAGTTGCCTGATCTAGTTCTTTAGGTTCTGATGCTGATATATTTGGTAATTCTGGTAGGCAGTTTATGAACGCTGCTGCAGTTGCAGATGTAATAGTGCGCTTACATTTAAAACGATGCGATTGCTGTATATTATTGGACAGGGACACTTCATAAATTAGTAGGGAGTGGTCAGAGATTACGTCATTCTGTGGTATGATTACCAGGTTGTCTATGTTCATACCATAAGTAAGTATTAAATCTAAGGTATGTTTACAGCGGTGAGTGGGTCCTGTTACATTTTGGGTAATGCCTAAAGATTCTAAAATAGAATCAAACGCAATTTTGAGTGGATTACACTTATCCTCATAATGAATATTAAAGTCACCAACAATTAAAGCTTTTTTAGTTGATAAGACTAATTTAGAAAGAAAATCGGCAAATTCGTTAAGAAATTCTGAGTAAGGACCAGGCGGTCGATAAACAGTAACCAGCTTAAACATACTAGTTTTATCAGATGAACATTTACTGGCTATGTCAGAGATAAGAACCTCAAATGAGTTTGTTATAGGAGTTGATTTTACAGTGAGACCTATGTCCTTGTCATAAATTGTGGCTATTCCTCCACCACGACCACTAAGACGTGGCTTATTTTCATAACTGTAACCCGGAGGAGATGCTTCATTTAAACCTAGATACTCATCAGGTCTAGCCCAGGTCTCAGTTAAACAAAGTGCACTAAGACTATTATCTGTAATTATTTCATTTACAATTACTGTTTTGCATGCAAGTGACCTGATGTTTAGAAGTCCTAACTTTAGTTTAGCCTTACTGGTGTTTTCATGATGCTCATTTAGATTAATTTTAATTAAGTTATTATGACATACTTTTTGATTTTGTTTTGGCTTACACCTGCCACGGTAAACAGACACAGTCTCAATGGTTTGTGACCTAAGGATTCCGGGTGATGTCCGATGGCGACTCGCAGACAGTTGGTTAGGCCTGTTAGTCTGCTGCCTGGTCTTGGCTCTGGATAGTCAGTTACCACTATCTGCCGCTACACTAACGCGGTGGTAAAGCCTGTCACCTATGCTGCAAGAAATGCAAGCAGCACCCTCCCACGTGGGGTGGACACCATCCCGCTTCAAAAGACCAGGCCTTCCCTCAAAAGTGGACCAGTTATCTACAAAATCAATGCAGTTTTCTGAGCACCATTTAGACATCCAGCAGTTCAGCGACAACAACCTGCTGTAGGTTTCGCCACTGGGTCGAATCGGTAAGGGGCCAGAGCACACTACTGCCTCAGACATCGACCTAGCTAACTCACACACCTCTTTAACATTACACTTAGTAACCTCAGACTGCCGTAAACGAACATCATTAGTGCCAACGTGGATAACAATCTTCGAAAATCTACGATTAGCCTTAGCCAGCACTTTCAGATTTGCTCTGATGTCAGGCGCCCTGGCCCCCGGAATACAAGTGACTATGGTTGCTGGTGTCTCTATGGGGGTTGCAATACGCACGTGTCGGAGCTGAGAATCTCCTATAACCAGAGCACTTACATTAACAGGCTGCTCAGCGGGTGGCTCACTGAGTGGGGAAAACCTGTTGGACACGTGCAGCTGAGATGGTCGGTGCTTTGCCCTACGACTATGTCGCCGAGACGTCACCCAGTCGCCCCGCTGTGAGGGCTCTAATGCCGGAGTCTGGGGTTCTGTACCTGAACTGCTGGCATTCGTGACTGCTACAGCTAAATCTAGGCTTTCACTAGTAGTAGTCTGTTCTAACGCCCGAATGCGCCCTTCTAACACTGAGATCTTCTCCGTCAGACTAACAACTAATCTACACTTATCACATGTAAAGTTATCACTAAAGACGGAGAAAGAATAACTGAACATATTACACTCGGAACATGGATACAAGGCTCCTGCTGGGGCCATAATAACAGAGAGAAAGTACTTAGCTTTAGAAGATGAGTTGGAGTTGCTGTTTAAGTTGAATTCACCGGCGCTTCTGCTGGTAGTCACAGAAAAACGGCTTAAATTCCGGAAAGCAGGCGATGATGAGCTGGAATGTAAAAACCAACGACCAAACAACACAAACGTGCTTCGTTTGGACAAAACCGGCAGTAATTCTAAAGAAAAACGGTGTTTATGCGCTGGTGTACAAAATAAACAAACAGAACACGATTCCTACGAACAGAAAACGGCTTTAACTCTCCACAAAGCAAGGGTGTTTAAGTGCTGAACTACAGAAACAAACAAACACAAACGCGCTTTGTTTCCGACAAAACGGCTGTAATTCTAAAGGAAATCGGTGTTTATGCGCTGGTGTACAAAACAAACAAACAGAACGCGATTCCTACGAACAGAAAACGGCTTTAACTCTTCACAATGCAAATATGTTTAAGCGCTAAACTACAAAAACATTCAAACACAAACGCGCTTCGTGCGAAAAGAAAGCGGTTTTAATTCTGGATGAATAAGACGTTTATGCGCTGAATTACAAAACAAGCTAACTAAACCGGCTTCGTTCGGATGCCGGTAGCAGAAGTTTTCACAAGCACGGATTTGCGTTAGTAAACACAAGCGATTTTTACGATAGACAAAATAGCACTCTATATCAACTACACGCGAAAAATTAACGTTTATAAAATATAAAATAATGTTTAAAACATACGTATATAAAAAGTTATTTAGTGAATGGCTACAAACAAACAACTAGGCTACAGCGTGCGTGCGTGCAAAGGCTTATGAAGATGATCTGTCCCATGGGTTATTAACGATGAGAATGAATGACTGGTGGTATAGCCTAGTCTAGGTTAGACTGCAACACAGATTAAGAAATAGTGAAATAAGGGAAAAATTGACCACAAAGAACACAAGAACACAAAACAAACCGGTATACCTTCAGGAGTGACCCAGGCCAAAATAACAAACGACACCCTCTATCTAATATACCCACAAACTAGCTTCCCTAACCCAGAAGAAAAATCAAAATAAAAGACAAAGTGCTTCCCTAACTCCCTACTAACATAAATAGAGACAAAACACAGATGATAAAGAAAATGGCAGCCACTCCATACCACCGGTGTACAAACAACATAGATATCTACAGGTGAATTATGTACACAGCAATATAAGTCCAAATCGGTAAGCTTTATCAAAAGTCACAAACAAAGTTACATGGTCATACACAGGCAAAAGGCAAAATTAAACAGGCCAAAGGCAATGGGCAAAAGGCAAACACACACAACAAGCACAAAAAAGAACCATTTAATGATATTATGCACTGTAGTGGGAGAGATATGCAAATCCTTTCCAATCTTTCTTTGAGGTACCTTGTTTTTAAACATTTCTCATGCATTTGTTGACAAACTGGAGATCCTCTGATTATCTCTGCTCATCAAACACTCAGCCTTTATTGTTCACTTGTTGGATATATGCAAAATTTTGTGTGTATATACACTTAAAAATCAACAATAAATGGATTTTATCTGTGTGTGTGCATGATTAAAACTTGCACAGATCTGCATATATAAAAAGAATGTAAGAGAGAATCAATATGTAGGAGGAAAAACATGATATATTTATCTGCCAAAAAATTACTGTTGAAGTTTTTGTACAGTGCAGCTGTGTTTCCTGTTACTGTGGGCGTCAGAGCACAGTAATATATTACAGAGTCTGATACTGCAGCAGAGGAGATGTTCAGATCCACTTGTTTTACATCCTTATGAACTTTAGCAGACAAACGTAATGAAATATTTTCATTTGGATCTCCAGAGAGAAAGCTGATAAGAAGGAACTCTGGTTTAGATTTTGGATATTGACGGTACCACTGCAGATTTTGAACTGTATCAGTGAAGTCTTTGTAGCTGCAGGACAGAGTAACAGTATTACCTTCAGTTACACTCTTATGTGAATAAAGTGGCTTGATTTGATCTGTTGTAGAGTCACCTGTGATAGAGAACAGAGCATAATCACATTCTGATCACAGACTAATGTTTCCATATTTCATAAGTTAACATGATTTTTACTCACCTAGTGAAATCCACATACACATGAATATAAAGGTGAACATGATGGGTGTGTATCAGTATGAGAATATTTCTGTAAATGGTTCTCTACAGTGGTGGTAGCATCATACATTATGTTGAAGCTCCACCTCATGGCACCACATGACAGTGACACAGTTTCTTCCTGGCTTTATATTTAAAGTTGCATAACATTATGACCACTGACAGGTGACGTGAATAACACTGATTATCTCTTTATCATGGCACCTGTTAGTGGGTGGGATATATTAGGCAGCAATTGAACATTTTATCCTCAAAGTTGATGGAAGCAGGAAAAATGGGCAAGCGTAAGGATTTGAGCGAGTTTGACAAGGGCCAAATTGTGATGGCTAGACGACTGGGTCAGAGCATCTCCAAAATGACAGCTCTTGTGGGGTGTTCCCGGTCTGCAGTTGTCAGTATCTATCAAAAGTGGTCCAAGGAAGAAACAGTGGTAAACCGGCTACACGGTCACGGGCGGCCAAGGCTCACTGATGCACTTGGGGAGCGAAGGCTGGCCCGTGTGGTTTGATCCAACAGACGAGCTACTGTAGCTCAAATTGCTGACAAAGTTCATTCTGGTTCTGATAGAAAGGTGTCAGAATACACAGTGCACCACAGTTGTGTATGGGGCTGCATAGCTGCAGACCAGTCAGGGTGCCCATGCTTACCGTGAGCATCTGAACTGGACCACGGAGCAATGGAAGAAGGTGGCCTGGTCTGATGAATCACATTTTCTTTTACATCACGTGGATGGCCAGGTGCGTGTGTGTCGCTTACCTGGGGAACGCATGGCACCAGGATGCACTATGGGAATTATTATTATTAAATAATAATTTACAAAAATTTACTATAAAAAATACAAAAAAAAATAAATAAATGAATAAATAAAAAACGTATTAGAACTTATAATAAAGTTATTTGATAACACGATCTAAAAAACAGTTTAATATGAAATAAATGAGATGAAACCTAACCTATAAATATTTGCAGAACATTACTTAGGTTTGTTTCTGTAGTATTTAATAATAGTATTTAGTATGTATACATTTTAGGTTTTAGTGTGTTATTAATAATGTTTGGGCAAATACTCTTTAATAACTGTTGTCGGATAAATAAATAAATAGAATAAATAGTAAATAATAGTCTTTAAAACATGGGAATCGGTAATGAATTATGATGAATATGATTGGTAATATTTTTAGATGCCAATGTGCCTTATTGCTTTTGACTCATTTACAGTCAATCATACAAAAAGCTATAAAGTATTTTGTCATCATATTTTGGGAGTCAAACAGCAGTTAAATGTAAACATGCTAACAGCTCCCTCCTCTGACCAAACAGGCTTGTACAGCACAGTTTGAGTTCATATCACTGTGAGCCTCATGGCACAGTAGTACAGTGCAGAGTCAGAAACTGCAGCAGGGTTGATCTCCAGATCCACTTTATTATCCTTTTTGTTATGTTTGATAGACATTCTCGGGTCAGGTGGTTGAGCCTGGGTGACAGTACCTTCATAAATCAGCAGCAGAAACTCTGGTTTTGATCCAGATTTTTGTCGATACCAGTGGAGACCATTTTCTAATCCTTCATATATACAAGACAGTGTGATATTTCTTCCTTCAGTTGATGATACGCTGGTTTGACTGGGTTTAATGCTCTCAGCAGCCTCTGCTAAAATAAATAAATAAATAAATAACATGTAATTTATTTAACTGGATATTGCAAATATGTTTATAGTAGAAATTTAATACACAACCAATTAAACATGATGCTTATTATATAACTTACCATTATCATCAGCAATAATGAAGATGAAGAACAGAAGTAACATCATTGTGCTGAATGTCAGATTCAAATAAAACATAAGGAATTGTTTCTACTGTATGTAACCACATCTAGCTCCCCACCCCCAATCCAGTTAGTCATGTTAACTCCTCTTTCATCTGATATTGTGAAGGTAGACGAACAAATCTTATTTATGAATACAATCATGTCTGCAATTTAGCATTACGTTTGCATTTGTTTTGAGATTATTGGTTAATTTAAAGTTTAGGTTTACAGTTTATTTGTACATTTGTACATATTTTTCATTTGCTTGTACAAAGTTGAGTGGCTTTATTTAGTTAGTTTATTATGAAATAGTATTTTATTCATTTATTGTTTTACTGTTTGCTTGTTGTAGTGGTTATTTCTTGTCCTGTTGTTAACCACTATGGTGGTTGAGCAGCTACGTCTGACTCTCCACCTCCAAAGAAAGTCAAGGTCCACAGCAAAATGTTGTCCAAAAAATAAAGCTTGATTTATTTGAAATAATACAAGGAAGTGTCACTTGGAGGTCTAAAACTAAAATACTATTTTATAATTTACAGTATTATACTGTATGATACGGGCGTGCCTTAGTTTACAGTAAATTACAAGAAACTGCAATGCATGATTGGATTTTTATTCTTTAGGCGGGAGTTAGAAGCTTACACCAACACCGTTTTTTTTTAATCAGTGTCAGCAAAACGCGGAATTGTTTGATTCTGAATCCAGTTTTATTATATGTTTATATTCGTGTGGTAAACCGTGCTTTAGGAAACAAAAATATTTATTTTTATATCGGGTCCATTCAGATGTGCCTTCACAGTTTAGGTGGTTGAATCGCAAACTTTATTTAAAACGAGGTGCATATTAAAGTATAATATTTTTATAAAGTAAATAATTGACACTTTAGGTGTACATTTGATCGATGCTTTTTTTTAAATGCATTTTCTCCCCATTTTCCTCCCTATTTAGCGCACTCAATTTTGTCTTCCGCTGCTGAGAGATACCAGTTTGCATCCGAGGAGAGCACGTCACTGTACACACCTCTTCCGACACGTGTACAGCCCTCCTCTTTTCTTCCACCAATCAGGGTCCGTACACAGTGTATGAAGAAACACCCACCCACACATAGTCCGGCCCCCACCCTGCAGATACGGTTGCCAATTAGTAACTGCTGCAGGCATTGCCAATTATGCCTGCTAGATAGCGCCCAGCCGACCAGAGGCAACACCGAGTTTCGAACCGAGGATTTCTGTAATGTGAAGTGCTACCAAAATATACATATTTTATTTAAAGCAACTAAAATATATAACTTAGGTGTTTGGTTTTTGTACAGTATGTTATGATTTCCTGTCACTGTGGGCTGCAGAGCACAGTAGTAGAGAGCAGAATCTGATACTGCAGCAGAGAAGATGTTCAGATCCACTCGATCTTTATCTTCATTTATTTTTACAGAAAACTTAGAACCTGCAGCTTCTTTTTTATATTCGTCAACCAGAATAATGAACTCTGGTCTGAATGTGGAGAACTGACGATACTACTGCAGGTAATTTGTTCCAAATCCTTTGTAATTGCAGGATAAAGTAACAGAGTTTCTCTCCAAGAAAGTTTTAGTGGTTGAAACTGAATTAATTTCCTGTGCGCTGTTATAACCTGTGGACAGATAAAGAACAATGTTTATTTATATATAAAGATACGAGTGTAAGAAAAAAACTGATAAGAATCTATCAGCAGATAAATTGTAATTTCTATGTAAGGTTTGGATAAAGGTTCTCATGTTTTATGTGATGTTATTTCTCACCTAAAACAATGGAAAGAAGACACAGAAATCCAAACAGTGCCATGACTGAACTGCAGAATAATGTAGCTCAACACCTGCTATCATATCTTATACATAATTAAACAATTTCCTCTCTTTAACTTCCTTTTCCAGCAGTACAGCCCTGTTACAGAGTTTAGTAACATGTAGATGGAGCCTGCCATCATGTGCCTTCACTTACACTCACTACATCTGTGTGGAACAAAACCTACCATCTATTTGTACTGTATAACTCATCATTTATGCAAATATTATATTTAATATGTTTATTCTTACAGAACTGCTGTCTATTTTATATTTGATATAAACAATAACTTAAACTCTTGATTTATGTATTATTATGTATTTTATGTATTGCACTACTGACACACAACTGTTAGTACATTTGGTTAATAATAAGTGAAGTATTTATCATGGTAAGCAATAAGCCAGAAGACGCTTGCAAAAAGTGCACTGAAAGACACGTCAAAAATCTGCACACAAGCATTTAGAAGGAAAAAAAGAAGGCTTGCCATATAATCACAAGAGCACTGTACTTACTGTAAAATATGTACAGGGTGAGTCAAAAGTCTCAGGACACTTTTTTATTTTAGAAACAAAAGGGAAAATGACATATCTGAATACCCCAACAAGTAATGGGTGAGGGGGCCTATCTTTTAGGCTATGTCCGGAACATGGCCGCCATCTTGAAAGCTGCCATATTGGATCAAGGGCAAGGTTTTCCAATGGGAAGGTGGTCATGTAGCATATCAAAGAAGACCAGAATTTTCTCAGAAATCGATTGCCGCAATATATCTCGTGTATTTGCCTATTAGTTCCTCTGCACCATGTTGCTGTAGCTCAAGAAGCTTGTTCTGTTACTATGGTACTATGACTGCAGCCCATCAGGGAGCAGTGGATGTGGCTGGAAGTGGCTGACAGCTGGAATGCATTGATCGTATAGTGGTTAGTACTCTGCGTTGTGGCCGCAGCAACCCCGGTTCGAATCCGGGTCACGGCAGGGAGTTTTTGTATGCCGTGCTTCAAAGTTTTCCATTCTCTCCTTGGTCAAAAGACAGAAATTAGGCCGGAGCTTCAGGTAAGTCACAAACAAAATCCCTCAGGGCCGGTGGTGCAATGGATAACGCATCTGACTACAGGTCAGAGGATTTTAGGTTCTACTCCTGGCTGGCTCGTTTACCTTGTGCCCTTTTTGTCTTTCTAACTCCACAAAGTGGAGACAACAATTTAAACAATGTCTGGTTACTAATCTGTATGTCATTAACATTATATTAAAAGAACAGCTGTATAAGGTGAACTGCTTCTATTTGGTGTTACAGTTGTGATTTTTCTTTTTTTTGTGAGCAGCACCAGATCTAAAAGCAAGAGTTTCAGGGGTTTTGTTCAGTGGTCTGGTTTTCGAACCTATGTGTGCAGAGAACAATAGATTAACCATCCATCGCCTTAACCACTCAGCCACCTCGTCTTGCTTTACCTGCTCATTTCTGGTCTGATTAGTCTGATTGATCAATGTAGATTTTGTAGATTTGTAAAAGACAGTGCATGCACATTCTGGTAAACACCCAGATAGTTCTTAAAAGGCAATGTAGCTGTTCAAGCCGTCTGGGTTGATCAATCAGACCAATCGGCACAGAAACACATTTTTCTAGGCAGGTTGAGACGAGGTGGCTGAGTGGTTAAGGCGATGGACTGCTAATCTGTTGTGTTCTGCATGCGTGGTTTTGGAAACAAGACCTTTAAACATTGATCAAAAGCCCTAAAATGCATGCTTTCAGCTCTGATAATTAAGCTCCACCTTTACAACATATTGGTACTACTCACTAGGGGTGTAACGATCCACTCTGCTCACGATTCGATTTGATTCACGATACTGAGCTCACGATTCGATTTTCTCACGATTTTTTTTTTTTAAGTGTAAACAGTGCAAAAACAATGCACATTTTCTTGTACATTTTTTAAACAAAAAAAAAAACTTTAGTCCCCTGCAATTAAAGGTAATTACCAAGAACAGAGTACTTTACTGTAACCCAGGGGTGGGCAATTAAATTTTCGAAGGGGCCACATAAGCAACTGGGACTGTTGTGGAGGGCCGGACCAATAAGGTGAACTTAATTCTGCTCAATATTAATTTTATCTCTTTATTTACATTTTCAGCATTTAGCAGACGCCTTGATCCAAAGTGACTTACAATAAAGTTACAGTATACAGTCTGAGCAATTGAGGGTTAAGGGCCAGCAGCAACCTGGCGGTGGTGGGGCTTGAACCAGAGACCTTCTGGTTACTAGTCCAGTACCTTAAGCACTAGGCTACAACTGCCCACTATTTATTAAAAGCAGTAAATTGTGCAGTTCTAATAAGTTGTTAATGTTTAGATGACAATTAGAAGTAGGCAGAGTAAAACATCAACATTATTTTACTATTTAAACAAACAAATGCAAAAAAAAAACCAAAAAAAACAAATGTGAACAAAATGTGCAGGTTTTTAAACTTTACACTATTTTGTTTTGAGTCTAATTACCTCATTTATTTTTCAGTCTTTTGTTATTGTTGGATATTCTTATTAAAATCACAAAGCTGGTCCTGACTGCTTCAGTTCTGGATGTGTTAAACTTTATAAAAAGTCCTTGTTGCTTTTGCAGTTTAGTTAGTAAAGCTTCAGGTGTGACGCTCCGCATCGTTCATGTTCTGTTTAGTATCATAACAGCGATTTAAACCCTAAATTGTGATCGTTAAACAGCTTTACACCTGACTTCAGTAAATAAATACTTCAGAAGTTCACGTCTTGTTAAAAACTCCACCGTCAGTCACACTCAGTTGTGTTCGCATTACGGTGAACTGATACACTCTCACACACGTAAAACGAAACGGATATTTAAAGACACAGCGCTCCCGTCAAAATCAATCCTGTTATATTGCATGTTTGATGTACATTTATTTACGTCTAATTTTTAATTGCCACGAACCTCATGCGGGCCGGTTGGGGATGTCTCGCGGGCCGGATGTGGCCCGCGGGCCGTACAATGCCCAGGTCTGCTGTAACCTAACAGGTTTACCAAATTTAAGTTAATTGCCATCTTAAATTGAAAATCAAAGTAATCAAACAAGTTCATTGAGCTGAGCTGAGTCTTTAAACAAATGTTCTTTGTTGCTTGAACTAATGTATTAACAAATTACATGTAAAATGAATTACTAATGTAAAAAAAAAACATTGTATCAAATGTTTATTATTTAAATGGATTTATTTATATACTCAACATGGAACAGAGTGCTATAACAATAAATTATAAAATACAAAAACAAAGACCCATCTCAATTAGACCAAAAGGTCTGATTGTGTATATTACTTGTAAATTTGCATCTAGAGTGAAAGAACACTTCAACAAAGCATCACTCAACAAAATATAAATGAAAATGTGCAAAAGAAAAAGCAGCATCCAGGTGACAGTATTTGTAAGTATTTAGTGAAGATTGGCATTCAGAAAAACCGAGCTCATCTTTGAGGGGTTGATCCTGTTTCTCCTTTCTGTTATGATCTGACCTGTTTTAGAAAAGATTCTCTCTGAGGGGACAGATGTTGCTACATTACACAGTGACATGTAGAAGATGTGGGTCTCAGTGGGTCTGAACTTCTCTGTTAAAGTGGTTCCTCGTGTCCAAACTTTACTGTTTCCTGTCACTCATTTTCCTCACCTTTCCAGCGTGTAATGTCTGGCTACGTGTTAGGACGAATCTTTTTGTCGAGAGGCTCTGAAATAAGCAGTCGGAGAATCCAGAAAGTACTCTTCAAAAACACTTTATTAAGTGTAAGAAACGATCTGTGAATATAAGTCAGAGCTAAGCCGATCGGCGCTCCTTTCTCCTGCAATCTAGAAAAACAACAGCCAAAGAAAGAGCCCCGGCGTCTGAGCGCGCCGTTCTTTTAAACTAGTCTAGGCTCCTCCTCCGCCGCTGCTGTTGGAGCCAATGAAATGTGCTAAAGAGCACAGGCTCCGCCTCCCCCCCCTCGGCAGGAATCTGGAGGGACCCTACCAAGGGAGCATGGTAGGAGCCATTTTGAACAAAGGGCCATGCGGCATGAATGTCGTAAAACTTGGAAAATGCCGTAAAACTTCCCATATTGAATTTATGTTTAATAATGATGTTATGTTCCAAAAATCCTAACAACCCCCCTTGAAAGCATCTTAATGCTTTCACATTAACTTTTAACTATAGGTTAGGTGTTTCTAGATTCCAGTAGAAAAGGATAGCTGTCAGGATAGCCCCCAATTTAACCCCTTCTGACTACATGGCCACTGGGCTGAATTTTTACAATAAAAGGTATCTAAAAAATAAAAGGCTACCAGTTAAACTAAAGGAACCGTACCTATCGCAACAGCTCCTACCCTTAAACCAAACAAACAAACAAACAAAAAATAGAAAATAAAATAAGAATAGGAAAACAAAATAAAGCAATTTAAAAATAGGAAATCAAAAACGAGAAAAATAAAATAAAAACAATGGGTGCGTGGCTTCTACAGGAAGTCCGTTCAGGTTGTCCTCCACCAGACGGAGCTGCAGATATTCAGAAGGGGCCCATAGCTCCTGTGTCTCTGCATGACTCCTACTGTCTTATGGATTCTCCCCTGTCGGTCTTACCTGCTTCCAGCGGCACAAACTTTTAAACAACGAAACACAGAGAATATCCCTCCTAACAAATAGCAGAGTACCAAACATATATACATTGTAAACAATCCTGAGCTAACCCCTTACGTTTTGTAGCTAAGCTATGTGTGTTGCACTTAACTAGTGTTTTCAAAGATGGTCTATGTGTCTGCGAACTATATGTTTATGTTTTTCTCTCCTAGTCTAACTAAATCCTCACCCATCTTCTTGTTCCGTTCCGTTGACTCCACTGGACTCTTCTTCCACATAGTCGGTTTTGTCGGGCTTTCCTGCTGTGCTTTGTTCCCTGTAGGCAGGTCCAGTTGGTGGCACTTCTGTCCCTTGGAGTGGGTCTTCCAGTTCCCACGGAGTCTGCCTCTGCCAGTCCTTCCAAGTCTCCTTCCTTCATCACGGTGTATGATCAGTAGTGCTGGTCCTCTCTCCTCGTCTTGTCTGGTCGGTTTTACCTTTAATTAAGCAGAGTTAGTAGCACTTATGCCGCCCGAAGTGGGTCTTCCGGCACACCTTCAAGGGTATCCTCCACCTCATCATCTATATGATATTTAGACAAATCGGCCAACATCATCTGAATGACTGGTGGATCCTGCCCCCCTCTGCTTCCTCTACTCACTATATCTATTACAAATCTTCCCATTAACACCCTGATACACGGGACACAACAACCACATACCACTAAAATTGCCGTTCCCACGCATGCTGACATCACCAAACTCGCAATAACTCCCTCCCATGGTCCAAATATCCCTTCTAGCCACTTGACCCATTCATTGTCTATCCCTGAATTTTCCTTCCATTCTCGTGACAAAGCCCTCAATCCTTCCAAAGCTCGTGTCACACTACCATCGGGTGCAGTATTATTAGGGATGAAGGTGCAACACGATGACCCCACAATCTGGCAAACTCCACCTTTCTCTGCTAACAACATGTCTAATGCCATTCTATTCTGTATGGTCATAAGTGAAGTCTGGTCTAGCTGGTCTCTCAGTCCCTCAATGGCCTGAACACTGAAATTAACAAATCTCTGCTGATTGTAATAGAGATAGTTTATCCAGTCTACATTCTTATTGATAGTTACCCACCAAAAGAGTGCACTTTCAAACCCTGCAGCAATCTGGTTCCTAGCCTTAAATTCATCTGGGACCCCCCTTGGGACCCCTATACCATCAATCCACACGGTCTTGTCGAAGGATCCTCCAGGTTTGACCTCTCGGGTGTCTCTTCGATGGCTGTGGTGATTGGTCAGGACGTCCGCGGCATCCTCCACTCCGTGCTGCTTGTAAATTCTGAAAGGCATAATCAGAAAGACCAACGCACACTCCCCAGACCAATTCCCATGCAACCTTCGCCGGATTCTCATATCTCCACACAACCATACTAAATCCGCCCCACTGAATTTTTGTGCATTCAGCTGGCTGCCTGTATAATTCCCATCACTATCCAAGATAATGGTTTCCTTACACCATCCTTCTGAAAAATGTCCCCTTTTTATCGGTCCTGGTTTGTTGCTCCTGAAACAGGTGTAATTGCCTTTATAGGCTTTGATGTTGGTTGGGGTTGGTTCCTGAGTTAGTGGGTGAGACATGGATAAATTCTCACACCCTACTGGCTCAATCTCATTGAACAATGAGAGTAGGCATGTCCAATTTCCTGAAGTTACTGGATGTGTGGCCAAATTAGGTTTTGCAGCTGCGCAAACAAAGCAGTTATCTATCTTCACTGAAGATACTGAGTACTTGACCCATTCCAGTCAGGTATTTGTGTCATCATAACCTGTTTCTATAGTCAATTGGTCCCTCCATGCCATCTCTGATTTGACTATTACCATCATCTCTTCCTTATCTACAGACGATCTCCTTGTCCCTGTCTTGGTCATTCCTTTATTTTCTAAACATAACACCGCCATCAATCCCCACAGTACAACAATACTGTCTGGACTTGTTCCAACCTGCTGCAGTCGTATTGTCGAACTGCCAAACTACTTTGTCCCTTAAGACAACTCAATTCCACTTTACACAATTCCTTCCATTCTAACTTACTTTTTACTTTCCATTCCAACTTACTTTTTACTTTCCATTCCAACTTACTTTTTACTTTCCATTCCAACTTACTTTTTACTTTCCATTCCAAATTACTTCTTACTTTCCATTCTACTGCTTAAGTTCACCTGGACAGATTATTAAAAAATTGTTTATGTGTAACACTTAGAACAAAGACACACAAGTACAACACAAACAATACCTTCCACCCCCTTCTTATTTCAACAAACACATACATTGTCTCATACAACACATAGACACATACAAAACATAAATCCAATAAATTCTTCAATCCAGTCACCAATCCTCAATTTTCATATATCTACGTATAGTTGGTTTTTGTATTGTTTATTAGTTGGATGCAACTTGTCCTCTCCTTCTGAGAGGGTAGTGCATTATTCACAACATTACAAACCCATCTGTCCGCACCAGGTTTCCCACGCTAAAACCTTGGTCAAAAAACTTCGAAGGGCCCAATTTTCTTCCCTGAATAAACCACCTATTTATTCTAAATAAACCTCTTGTTTATTCCGAATAAGCCTCTTGTTTATTCTCCCGATTTACAACTCTCTATGTAAATCCAACTTACACCTCACTGTGTAAGTTCTTAAGTCTCCAGCCAACAATAAAGAATACTAAAACCTTAGCACAATTGTGGCTAATAAATCAAATCCTGCTCTCCATAACTGCTGCCCCCAGCTGTGCAGCTGCGCCCAGCTGGGCTCACACACTCACCCCAATAAATGTGGTAAAACCATAAACCAGATAAAAGCCAGGAGGGAAAAATGGTTAGGACAGGTTGGTGACTAGGGATACGTGTCACTTTACGAGCATAAGGTCTTGACAAGGGGTATAAAAAACCTTTTGCATGCACAGGTCGGGGTCTGTGCTTCAACTTTCCCCGAGGGGTGAAGACTCAAAACGCTGCAGCCTGAGAGCCTGGGGAGAGCTGATTTCTTTGTAACTTTTCAATAAACCTCTTAATTATAAAATGAGTGAGTTGACCTGATCAATTAGCTAGAAAAGATTCATCGGATACAACACAAGCATCAAATATTAACAATTGCCAATTAACAATTTCCAAAAATATTACCAATTAAATTGAATCTTACCGGAGTCCGTGTAAGCAATTATATTTAATCTCCTGAGACCCGAGCTTTGATTTTTTCAATGCATTTTTCCTATTCCTTTTGTTTTTAACCTTATTAGTTGGGCGACACGGTGGCTCAGTGGGTAGTACCGTCGCACACTGTCACAGCAAGAAGGTCCCGGGCCCGATCCCCAGATGGGGCAGCCAGTCCCCCCTCCGCGGAGCCCGCATGTTGTCGTGCGGGTTTCCCCCGGGTGCTCCGGTTTCCTTCCACAGTCCAAAGACATGCAAGCGAGGCGAACCGGAGACACTGAACCGTCCACGACTGTGCCTGATATAACCTGAATCTTGTGCAATGAGCAACCACCGCTTCCGTCATAAATGCAACCAAAGTGCAAAACATAATGTCAAAATCTTAATAAAGAAACAAACAAACTTTATTAGTGTTCTAGTACTTTTGCTACCACTAGCTGGCAGACAAAAGTGTCCACTAATGGGGACAATCGATCGAAGTTTAGCAGGTCAAGGAATAAGGCATAACAAAACCAAAATGTAATGTCCTCATATGTGACCGCAGGGTCGCAAAAGGTTAATCTCACCTGAGTCCAAGCAAGCAGCAGCGCTGAGAGATACTACAGATTGCTACAACTCCCTTTTCTCTAAACAGGAGGTAAGGCTGAAGATTACCTTCACCAGGCGTCCCTGAATCTGCATGCATATCCGTAGGTCTGCCAGTCCAGCTGCCCCAGCACAATGTATCACAGGATTTAATACACAAAGCAGCATATTAAACATAAATTCTTATTCCTGCCATAGTACTCCTGCCATATTTAAACATAAACTCTCATTCCTGCCATTATACTCCCCCCTTTTTTCAAATTTTACAATCAAATCTTGAAGATAAAACATTAAATAAACCTAAACGAGATCAGTGTGGAGACTCCGCATATGCAGAGACCGACCCCTCTTAACCTTTTTCCACCAGATGTGGGCAACTGAAACAAAAATAATTAAAAAATTGACGGCAACCAAGCATTAAATCTGCATTTTTGCCTGTGTCCAATTAGAATTTTGTCCATTAAATATTTTCAATCCATGTCTTTGTAGAGTTGTCCAAACAGAATTTCAAACGGCCTAAAGGCAATTTTTTTTATGTTTATCTCATGCTCATCTGTATGAGAATTATTATTTTCAGTGTTTGGTGCCGATTTCCCTCTTCACAGCTCCTCCAGTAGCTGGGTAATAGACACAATGTTGTCTCAGTTCAAAAGATTAGAGACAGGATGTCCTTCACTAGGAGCCCTTGTTGCATTTGGCAGGTTTTTATTATCTAGATTTGCATAGATTGTTTTATTGTGTCCCCCCTGTTTGACACATGGTTCTACTCATGGGTCAATTTGGTATGGTATAGTATTTTAGTAAGACATGGTTTGCCCACTGGACATCTCCAAACATCAGGAGACACACAATCAGAACCTTCTAAATGTGTTTATCCTGTTGGAAAGCACAGAATTTTAAAGTTAGTTCAATCAAAGTCTGGTGTTAGCTGGACCTGTAAACAAATAATGTCGTTAGTGAGCAGTGGAAGGTGTACAACAGCTTTGTCGGCAGTGTCACCTCTGGCATTGTCCTGTAAAATTGGAACAAAACTTTAGAATATGCACAATTTACAAAATGGCTCTCTGTTTGGGCAGCAGAATTGCACCCACAAGTTGTGCAACAAGGTATGGTGGGCGATTTCCAAATTTAAATTAGTCAAAACAAGACACTCTCCCACCAAATACAACCAATTGTTCGATTCCATATGTGAAAGTTTAGTTCATAAACATGTAAGCAGTTTTGCTTTCAGCCAGTCTAGAGGCTGTTATTAAAGCATGTAGTTCAACAATTTAAGCCAATAAATTGAATAGGAGGGACAATGACACAAAGTATCATTTGCTAAAATTTTAACTAAGCCCACTTGTTTCCTGTCTGTTGAAGCATCTCTGGATGCAAATCCTTTCACAAACATTTCCAATTCAGGATTCCTATCAGGCCCAGAAAAAATAGATAGAGTAATACAGTCATGATGTTCACCATCTCCTGCAATTAGTAAAAAGTGGTAGGATTAAGTACATTACAGCATTTGATAATAATGTTCAATTTTAGAAGTACACTGTAGTATTTATACAATCATTAACTTGATACGTGAGATGTTTTCCTTTCAGTTATAGAACATAATTTGGCACTAACCGAGTTAGATAAGTATAACCCTCAAGATCACTTAGTATAACTACGGATATTTCTGTAGCAGACAAAGACAGAAAGAAAATCCTGCACAAATCCAGAAGGGATCAGAGTCCCTGTCTTTTACAGCAATAGTGGTACCTTCAGGCATTATTTCCAATTTAATTCAAGAGGCAAACAAATGATCACACCTCATAAGATTTATAGGGAACTGATGCCAAGACTCTCTATTATTATAATATGAATAGAAAAACATTCAGTATAAGTATGTTTTTGTAGCACTAATAGTCAAACATCAAACTATGTTTTCCTGAATACCTTAGTGGGTAGCTCCTAAGTGTACTAAAAATCAAAATCCCTATACTCCACTATTAGCTATAAATACCTAGGTGTATGTCTCATGTAATTGCAATACAGTTTTGTGTCAGTAAGTGTATGGCTAACTGTCCTCCGGTCACTACCATAGTAGTCTCTTGGGCTTCCGGACGGTGATGTGTGGGTGGAGCAACATCATGTCTGAGTGTTGTAGTAGACTGGGTAGGTGGTTCAGTGGAATGTGTATACCTGTCAGGGTCATTGTGGTGATGCAACTCCTTAGGTGTAGTTACCTGTTTAGTAGGATCTGAATGCTTCTCATCCCCTAGCGACATCTGCTGGAGAACCTTCAACATATTACTTACATTTTCATATGAAGGAGGATGAACTGATGGATCAAGGACTGGTAACTTAGGTTGTGGTGTGTTAACATCTAGAGTCGCAAGTCCATTGCTCATTTCTTTATCTGCCTTGCTTATCACAACTTTCATATGTTGCAAAGCCACCTTAGTTCTAACTAGTTGATCCTGCAGCTTTACCAGCTGTCTCCTGTTTGCTAATGCTTTCAGTCGCCTTCCTTGATCTAATTTCTCCTGCTGCACCCCAACTTCTCCCTGCTGGTGTTCCAAGATTTTTAATCTCTGTGCAGCTGGAGGAACAGGCTCACTTGAAACTGGATACAATCTCCTAGTTACCCAATTATGAAATAATTTTTTATATTTCTCACCTTCCTCGTCTCTACCTTTTGTTGGAGTGGTGTCTTTAATCCTATTAATAACTACCTGCTGCAATTGTCCTGCTGTTAGATCTCCATTTTCAAAGACACAGAGATGGGGAGTCGCAGATAATGTCAGTCACTCGTGATGTCCCTTTAGCTCCGCCCCTTGAGGGTCGTTCAGGGACCCCAGTGAGATTCCCCCAATTCACTACCAACTACAGAGGGGAGCACATACAGTATTAACACTACAATGGAGGCCTTAAACTTTTTGGATCACATAGACACGTGTTTCCTAACTCCACAACCCCCACACTAGGGCTGGATGGCATGGCCAAAATCTATATCACGACACAACTCCTAATTTCGGTCGACACGACACAATTCCGATATCGATATGAACAACACAAGCTCCAGAGAAGGAAAAAATAAACCGCCAAAAACACCAACATTGAAAGGCCTCACTTGCAAACCTCTGAACCCTGCAACAGTCTATGAAATCTCACTCTTTACAACTACACAATATTTTAGAAACAGTAACATATTAGCTTTTACCTTTTACTTGTATTCAGCATTTGTACACAGATAAAAACACGACATCACTCTCAAATAAACACAAGCTTTGACAGTATATAATCCAATATATCAACACATGTCTTAATCAGAGGTGGAAAGAGTACCAAAAAGTGTATTCAAGCAAATGTACTATTACCTTAATGAATCTCCACCTAATTACGAGTAAAGTTACTACTCTGAAAATCCACTCAAGCAAAAAGTAGAAAGTAACTCATTTAAAATGTGCTCACAGTAAACAGCAGGGGTTCTCTACGGTGTAATGCCAACAGGAGTGGATATAAAACTCGCAATAGTTGTTTTTAATTCAAATGTAATAGAAGAAACATGTTGATACTACATTTAAAACGGTTAGGGATGTGTAATGTGTCGTTTCAAATGACATAAAACCTTTTCGAACTGCACAACCACTAGCGATGTGTCGCAAAACGATTCGAATCCACGAAACGGCTCTCCAAACTGAAACAAAGGAATTGACTCTTCCGGGAGCCGTTATGCGAATATACGGCTTTTCAAAAGGAACCGAGACAAAAGATTTGACTCACCGTCGCAAAATTCGCTGCAGCAGTTTCACAGCCGCGATTTCTTTGGCGTTTTTATTTTGCTCAGCAGCAGATGTTATTCAAAATGTAGCAATTACTAATGCAAAACATACTCAAGCAAAAACAAAATCACAGTCTGTGAAATGTGCTTTAAAAACTACTTTGTTACAGTAACCAGTGTGATCAGAGCGGTAACACTAAGCACTGGCTTCTTGTATGTATGTGTATTGATCGAATTTGTTTAAAATCATATCACCGTTATTGAAACATTCTCCACTGCGACATATTGATGTCGAATTATTGTCCAGCACTGCCCCACACATTAAAACAAAGAAACAATATAACAATCTCTCAACAATACATCCAGCAAAGCTTCTAACACGATTAACAAGCGCTGTGTTAATCAAAAATGTTAATCTTATTCACTATAACAACCCTGATTTAAGGAGATTTTCCTTAATTATGTGTGAAAATGTCCTATGTCACACATGGATGAATTCTACTCTAAGTACCCCCTTTCCTGGTTTAAGAACCTTAAAGTTTAAGAACGCTATCTACCTTAAAACACACTTAATAAGGTACCATATCATATGCTTCGCCTCAACTCATAATTATTTTAAGATTATAAAATTAAATTATAAAATTATCTGCACAACTTACACACCCCAGGCATGCGAAGGCAAAATGGCCGATGAACAAGGCAAGCAGCGCAGAGCCCCCAGAGCCAAAATGGCGGACAGACAGAAAGCATGCGCAGCGCTCCCAGAGCCAAAAATGGCGCTGACGAACAAAAGGACACACGCTGCCCTCCCAGAGTCAAAATGGCCGACAGACAGAAAGCCACACGCTGTGCATTCAGAGCCAAAATGGCCGACAGACAGAAATAACACGCTGCGCATTCAGAGCCAAAATGGCCGACAGACAGAAATAACACGCTGCGCATTCAGAGCAAAAATAACCGACAGACAGAAAGCCACACGTGGGCAAGATGGCTGACAAACAAAAGGTTACGGACAAAGTAAACTGCTCACCCACGGTTTCACCCGCGGTTCGCAGACAAATACACACAGAAACACTGACAAACAAACTCCTGATGTATTATTTTCGAACTGAATTTAGAATTTAGAATAATCAAATTACTCGAGCCCCGTTACCAAAACAGACGGGCTCGTTAAACTTTAGAACAATCAAATTAATCGAGCCCCGTTACCAAAACAGACGGATTCGTAAAAATTTAGAACACTCTTCTTAATCGAATCCCGTTACCAAAACAGACAGATTCTTTTAAGATTTGTAACAATCGAATTAGGCGAATCCCGTTACCAAAACAGACGGATTCGTTAAAATTTAGAACACTCTTCTTAATTGAATCCCGTTACCAAAACAGACAGATTCTTTTAAGATATGTGACAATCGAATTAGGCGAATCCCGTTACCAAAACAGACGGATTTTCCTCACTCCAATAGTGTCCCGGGCTCCGACCCAGCCGAACACAATGGCGCCCTGTACAGTTTATTTAGACCGGTCTGGTTCAAACTCAGCAATCAGGAAACATACATTTTTAGCTTCGGCATATATTCACAGTTTTAAACTATCTAATGATACTTTAGTAATGTAATCAGACACTTTCACACTCAATACGCTAAATAATAAATGCAGCTAATATATACAGAGAACATCTGTTTACCTTGTATAGGCGCGCCTTGTACTGAGTACAAAAGATCCTCGGAATCTCGGTCTTTAGCTCAGTCAGCTGAATCAATTTGATGCTATTTCAGGCCTCTACGAACCGTCCTCTGCTACCATCTGTTAGGATGAATCTTTTGTCGAGAGGCTCTGAAATAAGCAGTCGGAGAATCCAGAAAGTACTCTTCAAAAACACTTCATTAAGTGTAAGAAACGATCTGTGAATATAAGTCAGAGCTAAGCCGATCGGCGCTCCTTTCTCCTACAATCTAGAAAAACAACAGCCAAAGAAAGAGCCCCGGCGTCTGAGCGCGCCGTTCTTTTAAACTAGTCTAGGCTCCTCCTCCGCCGCTGCTGTTGGAGCCAATGAAATGTGCTAAAGAGCACAGGCTCCGCCTCCCCCCCCTCGGCAGGAATCTGGAGGGACCCTACCAAGGAGCCATTTTGAACAAAGGGCCATGCGGCATGAATGTCGTAAAACTTGGAAAATGCCGTAAAACTTCCCATATTGAATTTATGTTTAATAATGATGTTATGTTCCAAAAATCCTAACATACGTAAAGCGCAATGTAAAACTTCATCAAGTGCTCTCTTTCTTTCTCTCTCTCTCACTCCCTCCTGTTCATGTGCACGCTGTCCGTGTGTGTGTGTGTATGTAACCCCGCCCCTCCTGCTCAGTGGAAACACACAAACGTCACCACGCATCTTGACCAATCACGTGCGGCTTTAACGAAAAAAAAAAACCTGGGAAAAAAAACTAATCGCCTCTGGATCCTGCCGTTCATTTTAAAGAGCTGACTCTTAGAGCCGGATTGTTCGCGACCGACCCATCACTAATAAATTACAGAACGCACGTGCACTCGTACAATCGCGCAGATGTCCACGATGCACATCGCTACATTTTTGCATCGCGATGCATCGTGAAACGATGTATCGTTACACCCCTACTACTCACATAAAATACAACTGTAACACCAGAGAGAAACAGCACATCTTATATTTTTACATTATATATTTTTAATGCAATTGTGTTTTTGGCTTACTTCATGGAGGTAGAGCATGTTCTGACGTGGTGGTTAAGGCGATAAACTGCTAATCCATTGTGCTCTGCATGTATGGGTTAGAATCCCATCCTCATTGAAGTCCAAGCCTTTAAACATTGAACAAAACCCCTGAAACTCTTGCTTTCTGCTCTGTGCAAAATATTGGCACTACTCACAAAAAAATCACAACTGTAACACCAAATAGAAACTGATCATCTTATACAGCCGTTCTTTTAATATAATGTTAATGACATACAGATTAGTAACCACACATTGTTTAACGGTCTCCACTTGTGGATTTGTGGAGCTGGATTATCGAGCATGCATTAAGACCTTAATAGGTATTGTTTTCGACAAGGATGGGATTCAAACCCACACGTGCAGAGCACAATGGATTAGCAGTCCATCGCCTTAATCACTCAGCCACCTCGTCTGGTCAAGCTCTGTGGAATGCTCTTTCTGGTTGAGGAAAACCTGCTCCAGAGCGCTCTGGACCTCAGACTGGGGTGAAGGTTTACCTTCCAACATGACAACAACCCGAAGCTCACAGAACAAAGGAGTGGCTTCGGAGAAAGTCTGTGAATGTCCTTGAGTGGCTGAGCCAGAGCCCAGACCTGAATCCAATTAAACATCTGTGGAAGGAGCTAAAAAAAAACATGACGGAACTTGCAAGGACATGCCCAAGAGGAATGGGCAAAAATGTCCAGAAACAAGTGTGCCAAGCTCGTAGCTTCCTTCCCGGTATGATAATTCATCTTTATGATAGGACTCGAGCAAAACTTTGCCTATTAGTTCCTTTGCACCATGTTGCTGTAGCGCAAGAGGCTTGTTCTGTTGGAACTATTACTGCAGTCTATCAGGGAGCAGTTGCCGTGAGCTGGACGTGGCTGATCGTTGGAATGCTGTGATTGTATAGTGGTTAATACTCTGTGTTGTGGCCGCAGCAACCCCGGTTCGAATCCACGTCACAGCTGGGTGTTTTTGTATGCCGTGCTTCAAAGTTTTCCATTCTCTCATTGGTCAAAAGACAGAAATGAGGCCGGAGCTTCAGGAAAGTCACAAGCATAGTCTCTTAGGGGCCAGTGGCACAATGGATAATGTGTCTGACTACGTGTCAGAAGGTTCTAGGTTCGACTCCTGGCTGGCTCGGTTACCTTGTGCCTTTTTTGTCTTTCTAACTCCTTGTGTATGATTCTTGGTACCTCAGATCCAACAATGCAGGTCTTGTCAAAGTGGAAAGAAGAGACTGATGCTGGTGTCAGCCGATGGTGAGCCCTTCAGTTTTCCATATGGTCTAGCGGTCAGGATTCCTGGTTTTCACCCAGGCGGCCCGGGTTCAACTCCCGGTATGGGAATTCGTCTTTATGATAGGACTCGAGCAAAACTTTGCCTATTAGTTCCTCTGCCCCATGTTGCTGTAGCTCAAGAGGCTTGTTCTGTTGGAACTATGACTGCAGTCTATCAGGGAGCAGGTGACGTGAGCTGGACGTGGCTGATCATTGGAATGCCGTGATTGTATTAGTGGTTAGTACTCTGCGTTGTGGCCCCAGCAACCCCGGTTTGAATCCGGGTCACGGCAGGGTGTTTTTGTATACCGTGCTTCAAAGTTTTCCATTCTGTCCTTGGTCAAAAGACAGAAATAAGTATTTGGTATTACAGTTCTGCTTTTTTTTGCGAGCAGCACCAGATCTGAAAGCAAGAGTTTCAGGGGTTTTGTTCAATGGTCTGGTTTTCGAACCCACATGTGCAGAGAACAATGGATTAGCAGTCCATCGCCTTAACCATTCGGCCACCTCGTCTTGCTTTACCTGCTTGTTTCTGGTCTGATTGGTCTGATTGATCAATGTAGATTTTGTAGATTTGTAAAAGACTGAAGAGCAGAAAGCTCATTTTATTTTAGTTCTCTTTAAAACTGACTGTTAACAGATAATTCACTAATGCAGTGTGCGTGCACATTCTGGTAAACACCCAGATAGTTCTTAAAAGGCAATGTAGCTGTTCAAGCCGTCTGGGTTGATCAATCAGACCAATCGGCCCAGAAACACATTTTTCTAGGCAGGTTGAGACGAGGTGGCTGAGTGGTTAAGGCAATGGACTGCTAATCCGTTGTGCTCTGCATGTGTGGTTTTGGAAATCAGACCTTTAAACATTGATCAAAACCCCTGAAATTCTTGCTGTCAGCTCTGATAATAAAGCTCTCACTTTTACAACATATTGGTACTACTCACATAAAATACAACTGTAACACCAGAGAGAAACAGCACATCTTATACATGCTTTTTTTTAATGCAATTGTGTTTTTGGCTTACTTCATGGAGGTAGAGCATGTTCTGACGTGGTGGTTAAGGCGATGGACTGCTAATCCATTGTGCTCTGCACATATGGGTTCGAATCATATCCTCATTGAAAACCAAGCCTTTAAACATTGAACAATGTTAATGACATACAGATAGTAACCACACATTTTTTAACAGTCTTCACTTGTGGATTTGTGGAGCTGGATTACTGAGCATGCATTAAGAGTTTAAATGGTATTGTTTCCTATGAGGATGGGATTCGAACCCACGCGTGCAGAGCACAACGGATTAGCAGTCCATCGCCTTAACCACTCGGCCACCTCGTCTGGTCAAGCTATGAGGAATGCTCTTCTGGTCTGATTGCAGGTGAGTCATTTGTAATCAAGTGTGGCAGGAGGAGATTCAGAGGGCTGGATTGGCCTGAAAACGGGTGGAAAGAGGCAACACAGACGATCTAAACTACTACTCTTATGTCCGTTAAAGTACTTTCACCTCCACGAGGATGGGATTCGCCTGCACTTTTAAAAGCTCTCTTGAATTACTTTGGTCTGCTTTGAAAACATTGCAGCCTATTGACCTGGGATTTTTGGTTCAACCAAGTGGTCTGGTAAGAAATCTCTGCTACAGACCTTCGTATGAGGCGAAATAGTAAAGTGGTCCCGACAGATGTTTATTAGCCACTGCCTCCTGAGGTCTCTCTGAGCTGGGAAGCTATGAAAACTTAAACTTCCATTAAACTTCGCTGACGCTGAGCAAAGAGGAACACAACAGTGCTCTGAATATTTCTTGAGCTGTTCCAACTTGAAAACTTTACTCCGGACACTCATTTTAATCTCACACTAGCAAAAAATTTAAGGTTTTGCGTATTCCGGATAATGTAAACAATACAACCGAAAACATCCAAGCTGCATTATTTGAAAATGGAAATGCGTCCTAGCCATGAGTGCAAGGAGTCCATTAGAAATCAAAGGTGGCATTAAGTTAGTAAACATGTAAAACCTGCCTAATTACATGGGGTTACAAAGGTACTTTATGAAAACAGCACAAAGCTTTCAAATGCTTCCTAGTCCTGACAGTTGACTAATTAAAAGATGTTTTTACTATTTGGAGCCTTTAAATATTGTTCATGTTTTAACTCTTTAAAAGAGGTTATAACCAGTCTATGTACTGATACTGGAGGTTTTGATAGTTTTGTAATGCAAGCACCGACCACACTTACCAGCTCAACCAGACAACATAGTGTTGAAGGTCAGTCAAAGACTCTTGTTCCTGCTGGCTCGTTGGTCTAGGGGTATGATTCTCGCTTTGGGTGCGAGAGGTCCCGGGTTCAAATCCCGGACGAGCCCTTGTTTAGTCTAATATGTCATTGAACTATACAAAAAACTTATCAAGTGTCCCGTTAAAATCTAATGATCAAACAGAAATGACATGCTGATACACTGGTAGAAGTTGGTAAGCTTGGATGTGGATGTAAATACCTTTCATAACAATTCTTCCAGTCAGCTTAATGCTTTTTTTTTTTCTTCTACAGATTTTAGAATCTTTGGGCAAATTCAAAGCATTGAAAATGTTACGAAATCCAAACAGCAAGGAGCATGAAGTCATCACGACAAGATAAAATATCATGGTAATGTAAATGTTGCAAAATCTCTTGTATAACTAACCGATTAAAGACAGCATCACAACGTTTGTATTGTACAGTTTGGGTGGATAAACATGATACATAACGTAAACAGTGTGAAGCATAAAGTCAGTGGGACTGCACACAGCTCCTGTCAAATGCTTCCAAGTCTTTTAATCTGACAAAGCGAGTCTTTAATGACACCTCATGCTTAAACTGTTAGAAATGCTTTAATGAAGCTCTGCATTGAATTTTGTTTTGTCATGAATACACTTCCCAGTGCAACCAGTCAACATGGTTTTGACGCTAAGCTACAGAGGTCAAAGAAATGCCCTGGCATCTGTCCTGGCTGGCTCTTTGGTCTAGGGGTATGCTTCTCGCTTAGGGTGCAAGAGATCCTGGGTTCAAATCCTGGATGAGCCCTCATTAACCCAATTTAAATTTTAAGAATCTGACAAAGTCTCTTGCACTAAAACACCAAATAGCATTCAAAGGCATTGGATCTGTGAGAACTGTAGAGTTGAATGAAATTGAAAACAATGAATTGGTTTCAGACTATTTTCAGCTTGATCTGTCCTTGGAAATAAGTCAAACTAGTTGGGTAAAATGTAGTGGTACTGAGTATCGCACTGGTCTTGTTGTTTGCACTAATGTTGTTGATGAAATGCCAGTGTTCAGCAAAATTGTTACCATACTGTTGAGACGTGAAATTTATTTTGTTGTGTCAGACATGGAATCAATATTTGAGCCCTTCCAACGAAAAACCATACAGTGGGGGAAATAAGTATTTGATCCCCTGCTGATTTTGTAAGTTTACCCCCTTACAAAGACTTGAACAGTCTATAATTTTTATGGAAGGTTTATTTTAACAGAGAGATACAGAATATCAACAAAAAAAACATTAAACAAAAAAACATTAAATAAAAGTTATAAATTAATTTGTATTTAATTAAGGGAAATAAGTATTTGATCCCCTACCAACCAGCAAGAATTCTGACCCCCACAGACCTGTCAGACGGTTATGTGCACAAAAGGCACACAAATTAGTCCTGTCCCTGTATAAAAGACTCCTGTTACAGAATCAGTTTCTTCTGTTCAAATCTCTCGACCACCATGGGCAAGACCAAAGAGCTATCAAGGGACGTCAGGGACAAGATTGTAGACCTGCACAAGGCTGGAATGGGCTACAAGACCATCAGCAAGAAGCTTGGTGAGAAAGAGACCACTGTTGGTGCGATAATTTGAAAATGGAAGAAATACAAGATCACAGTCAATCGCCCTCACTCTGGAGCTCCATGCAACATCTCACCTGGTGGGGTAAGAATGATTCTGAGAAAGGTGAGGTCAGTCAAGAATTACACGGGAGGAGCTTGTCAATGATCTCAAGGAGCTGGGAGCACAGTCACCAAGAAAACCATTAGTAACACACTTCGCCGTAATGGATTGAGATCCTGCAGTGCCCGCAAAGTCCCTTTGCTCAAGAAGGCTCATGTACAGGCCCGTCTGAAGTTTGCCAATGAACACCTGAATGATTAAGAGAAAGTTTGGGAGAATGTGATATGGTCAGATGAGACCAAAATTGAGCTCTTTGGCATCAACTCCACTCACCGTGTTTGGAGGCAAAAAAAAAGCCCGGTGGGGATGGTGTTCTTGGGTCATATCCAGCATTTCTCTGCTCCCAGCTCCCTTGAGATCATTGACAAGCTCCTCCCGTGTAATTCTGGGCTGACCTTACCTTTCTCAGAATCATTCTTACCCCACGAGGTGAGATCTTGCATGGAGCTCCAGAGTGAGGGTGATTGACTGTGATCTTGTATTTCTTCCATTTTCGAATTATCGCACCAAAAGTGGTTTTTTTCTCACCAAGCTTCTTGCTGATGGTCTTGTAGCCCATTCCAGCCTTGTGCAGGTCTACAATCTTGTCCCTGACGTCCTTTGATAGCTCTTTGGTCTTTCCCATGGTGGTCGAGAGATTTGAACAGAAGAAACTGATTCTGTGACAGGAGTCTTTTCTACAGGGACAGGACTAATTTGTGTGCCTCATGGGCACATAACCGGTCTGTGGGGGTCAGAATTCTTGCTGGTTGGTATGGGATCAAATACTTATTTCCCTTAATTAAATACAAATTAATTTATAACTTTTATTTAATGTTTTTTTTCTGGATTTTTTGTTGATATTCTGTCTCTCTCTGTTAAAATAAACCTTCCATAAAAATTATAGACTGTTCAAGTCTTTGTAAAGGGGTAAACTTACAAAATCAGCAGGGGATCAAATACTTATTTCCCCCACTGTATATCAACCATTTGTCCTGTTAAGGAGAAATATTTTTTTTTCTTTTTTTTTCCTGTGGACAACTTTTTTTACATTAAAAAACTAAAATGTGCTTTATGCAGACTTGCATTTATTCATTCATGAAGGTGATTAGAAATAACGCTTATAATAATGCTTTATATTATTGGTTTTATTTTATAGAATGTTGAAGAACAGTTTATCTCCACTGCCAAAGTCAATTCATGGAAAAACAGTATATGTGACATTAACAAATATATTAGTTCTAACCTTTATTCTTTGCATTTAATTAACCATTAATCTTTTATACAGTGTATCACAAAAGTGAGTACACCCCTCACATTTCTGCAGATATTTAAGTATATCTTTTCATGGGTCAACACTGACAAAATGACACTTTGACACAATGAAAAGTAGTCTGTGTGCAGCTTATATAACAGTGTAAATTTATTCTTCCCTCAAAATAACTCAATATACAGCCATTAATGTCTAAACCACCGGCAACAAAAGTGAGTACACCCCTTAGTGAAAGTTCCTGAAGTGTCAATATTTTGTGTGGCCACCATTATTTCCCAAAACTGCCTTAACTCTCCTGGGCATGGAGTTTACCAGAGCTTCACAGGTTGCCACTGGAATGCTTTTCCACTCCTCCATGACGACATCACGGAGCTGGCGGATATTCGAGACTTTGCGCTCCTCCACCTTCCGCTTGAGGATGCCCCAAAGATGTTCTATTGGGTTTAGGTCTGGAGACATGCTTGGCCAGTCCATCACCTTTACCCTCAGCCTCTTCAATAAAGCAGTGGTCGTCTTAGAGGTGTGTTTGGGGTCATTATCATGCTGGAACACTGCCCTGCGACCCAGTTTCCGGAGGGAGGGGATCATGCTCTGCTTCAGTATTTCACAGTACATATTGGAGTTCATGTGTCCCTCAATGAATTGTAACTCCCCAACACCTGCTGCACTCATGCAGCCCCAGACCATGGCATTCCCACCACCATGCTTGACTGTAGGCATGACACACTTATCTTTGTACTCCTCACCTGATTGCCGCCACACATGCTTGAGACCATCTGAACCAAACAAATTAATCTTGGTCTCATCAGACCATAGGACATGGTTCCAGTAATCCATGTCCTTTGTTGACATGTCTTCAGCAAACTGTTTGCGGGCTTTCTTGTGTAGAGACTTCAGAAGAGGCTTCCTTCTGGGATGACAGCCATGCAGACCAATTTGATGTAGTGTGCGGCGTATGGTCCGAGCACTGACAGGCTGACCCCCCACCTTTTTAATCTCTGCAGCAATGCTGACAGCACTCCTGCGCCTATCTTTCAAAGACAGCAGTTGGATGTGACGCTGAGCACGTGCACTCAGCTTCTTTGGACGACCAACGCGAGGTCTGTTCTGAGTGGACCCTGCTCTTTTAAAATGCTGGATGATCTTGGCCACTGTGCTGCAGCTCAGTTTCAGGGTGTTGGCAATCTTCTTGTAGCCTTGGCCATCTTCATGTAGCGCAACAATTCGTCTTTTAAGATCCTCAGAGAGTTCTTTGCCATGAGGTGCCATGTTGGAACTTTCAGTGACCAGTATGAGAGAGTGTGAGAGCTGTACTACTAAATTGAACACACCTGCTCCCTATGCACACCTGAGACCTAGTAACACTAACAAATCACATGACATTTTGGAGGGAAAATGACAAGCAGTGCTCAATTTGGACATTTAGGGGTGTAGTCTCTTAGGGGTGTACTCACTTTTGTTGCCGGTGGTTTAGACATTAATGGCTGTATATTGAGTTATTTTGAGGGAAGAATAAATTTACACTGTTATATAAGCTGCACACAGACTACTTTTCATTGTGTCAAAGTGTCATTTTGTCAGTGTTGTCCCATGAAAAGATATACTTAAATATCTGCAGAAATGTGAGGGGTGTACTCACTTTTGTGATACACTGTATATGACATATAATGCATATACAGTCAGTTTTAAGTGTGATTTCTGTAGATGATTAACTTTTTAATAGAACTCTATACTGTATAATCTATATTTAATTTAGGATTTTTACATTACATAAACAATACATAAAACACCCCCACTAAAACCCCCATGAAACATAACTAATATTAAACAATGTAATATTAAGTAAAATTTAGATCAATCTGATTATTATTCACATTCCAGAGATTCATAAAAAGATCGAGCAGAAGTTGGTAAGTAGTCCAGCATTGTCATGAGGTCCTGGTGCTTCTCATTCTTGATTGGCAATGAACTCTCATATGCCCTTGGATAGTGTCTGCTGAAAACTGGTGCTTGAGGCCTAGCTCCTCGTTTTGATTTAGTGACTGCCCATGTCTTCCACCCTTCATACTGTCTATGGCTCTGTCTGCACACTCCAGGGATCATCAGCTGAAATGCATATTGCAAATGAATATAAGTAGACTAAATAGATAGTTAGACAGACAGACAGACAGACAGACAGACAGATAGATACTTTATTAATCCCTTATTAATGCTATAACTGTACATCAGCAAGGTGAGTTGTTATTGGTGGAGCTAAACCCCACTCAAATAATATCTGATAAAATGGCCAGAGAGCGTAGAAGGAAGGTGTACATAATAACCTGGCAACTCAGTATACACACTGAAGTAGCAAAAAAAAATGGTACACCAGCCTAATACTTGGGAGGTCTCCCACAGAGCATGGACTCCACGAGCTTGTGGAAATAGTCTGTAGGCAATGAACACCATACGTTCTGCAGAATGGTCCACAATTCTGCACCACAGCACGTTGCATGGTATCCCTTAGGTGGGAATGGCAAAATCCCAAACTCAGATGAGTGTTCCTCTAACCATAATTTGCCGTTCTAGATGTGCTTGTCGGCGCATTGTCCTTTTAGAAAAAGGCCAGACCCATATGAATGAATGCAGGACATGAACGGATGTAACTCATCAGAAAGGCACACATATACTGTTCACCTGTCAGAGATATTTGTAGATGTACCAGGGTGCCAGCTAAACAAACCCCATACCATTATGGAGCCACCACCAGCCTATGTATTTTAAGGTGATCGATTGTGATCTATTTGTCTACTGTGCTTACAAACAGAGGAATTTGTCCTCAGCATTTAACCCATCCGTGCAGTGAAACACACACACACACACACATAAACATACACTAGTGAGCACACATGCCCAGAGCGGTGGGCAGGCCTGTCCACAGCGCCTGGGGAGCAGTAGGGGTTAGGTGCCTTTTCCAAGGGCACTTCAGCTGTATCATTGGCGGGACCAGGAATCGAACCGGGGACCTTCAGGTCGCAAGGCTCGTTCCTTAACCAGAAGCCTATGACTGCCACTTTTGCATCTGTGCCAGTTTTTTTGCACACTACAATGTATACACTCACAATGGCAAGTAAAAGGTGCATTACCTATTCTTATGTTTGCCTCGTCCATCTTCTAAAGGAAACCTAGCCTCAGTAGCCTGGTCTGACTCAAGTCCTTCATTTTGCCCTAACTCACATTTGTGCAACTTTTCCTGAATAACCTGTCCAAACAATAAACTAGGAACATAATATCTATATAATTACCTATTGTTACTAATAGGAACATTAAATGTACAATATAAAGCTTATATAGTCTATCATACCTGAAGGCGACTGTTTGTCAGCTGTTAGACTGACATGAATGTTGTCTTGCAAACATTTAGTCTCTGCCCTGCTTGCTGAATATAATAGAAAAAACTCTGATGTTTTCTGTGCTCACTGTTTTCCTTGGAGCGTCTTCGCCTCACTTGGTGCTAGAATGCAGGCAGCACTAATGTTACATTAATAGCATGATTACTGTTCTTAAATTAAACTATGTAAATCGTCATTTTAATCTTAGATCAGTTTGGGGTCTGATCCCTGGACCTGAAATCCCATGTACTGCACTATTTTCTGACCACTTCAGACACTTCTCTGACACTTCAACTAACCAGATCAGTACCAAGCTTTTATCTGAGTTGAGCTGTTTTAAGCAGGAAGACTGAAGGGCAGGGGTGTTCAAGACTGAGGGTTTACTTACTACTACTATAAAAAAAATACATATTCTAAACTAGTTTGAGGATCACCTGAATCTTTTAAATGCAATATGCCATGTCTTCTTTTCAGGACAGCGACACAACCAGACAGTTTTTACAATGTAACTGTTCACGTTTACTTTACTCTCACTTTCATTTCCTAAAGCATTGTTTTACAGCCTATGTACAATATCAACAGAGTAACAATATATGCAAAGTTGTCAGCATTGATTAAGGACTGCAATTACATGGCTCACCTGTTCCATGCCCGAGATAATCAAAGCTTGCTGCTTCTCATATGTACTGGAGTAAAACAGCGTGAAAAGTTGTAGCTTGCACGTATCAGTGAGTCTGACACACTGCCGCTTACAGCCACTCCCACACACTTTGCCCTTGCGAGCATAATACATTAAAACAAAAGTTAAAAACAAGTAACATCCAGATAAACGCTGATCATTTGTGCGTAAAGACAATGTATAACGTTATATTAATGTTGCCATGTGAGTGTAATTTTATAAGTAGAGTAAATAAGTCGCTAGCGTCTAGCTGTTCAGCTTCATGAGGTACTTATACGGTTATTCCACTTACGTCTTTCGGTGGATTTTTCCCTGGTTTTTCTTCGCCTTTTCTGTTAATATATGGTTTTCCTGCATTGCGTAGCATCTTTCTTTCTTTGTCTTTCCATGTGTTCATTTTCAGCTTTCTTTTTTTCCCTATATTTAACCGATTTTTGTCAGCCGCACTTAGTACCACTGCTTGTCCGTCCATCTTTGGCAGCGGAGATAAACGGTTTTTTCGCGTGAGCACAGTTTAAATTACGACCCTAATTAACGGACTATGTTGTAGCGACTGGCTTCAAATTAAACAAAGAACATCAAACAATGCCATGCCATGCCTAAGTGATTTTTACAAAAAATGTCACATGTACGGTTTTTCGTCGGAAGGGCTCATTTCTTCATGTAATTAATCATCAGACGGATTTTAAAGGAACTAAATCATGTAACTGGGCTTGTTTTTGTACAGTATATAATGATTTCCTGTCACTGTGGGCTGCAGAGCACAGTAGTAGAGAGCAGAATCTGATACTGCAGCAGAAGAGATGTTCAGATCCACTCGATTTTTAGCTTCATTTATTGTAGCAGAAAACCCAGAAACTGCAGCTTTATTATATTCATCAACCAGAATGATGAACTCGGGTCTAAATGTGGAGTACTGACGATACCACAGCAGGTTATTAGTTCCAGCATATCTACTATAATTGCAGGATAACGTGACAGAGTCTCTCTCCAAGACATTTTCAGTGGTAGAGACTGGTGTAATTGTCTGTGCTGAGATATAACCTCTTAAAAAAGAAAGAGAAATGTTAATGTAATTAAGTGTTCACACTGTGGACATGTTTAGTTTTGTTTGTGTGAAGAAACCTTGTAAAGATCAGATCAAACCATCTGATACTATTTTAAAGTTTAGATTGATTAAGTAATGTTCTGCTAACAATAAACAAATAGAGTTTAAAACATGGTAAATGTGATGTTATTTCTTACCTGTAACAATGGACAGAAGGCAAACAAATCCAAGCAGTGACATGGCTGAACTGCAGAACCATGAAAGTCAAAGCCTGCTGTAATTCATGAACCGTTTCCTCTCTGTAACTGCTGTATTGTTAGAAAGGGAAGTTACAGTGTTTAGTAAAATGTAGTGTAGATTGAGTCATGGAGCCATCATGTGTTTACTTTCTCTCCCTACATCTGCGTGCATTTGTACAACTGATCATTCATAAACTCTGCATTTTGTATATTTCTGTATAAACCACTGGACTTTTTTATTACATTTTATAAATATTTATAACATTAACTGAAGCTCTTCACACAAGTCTTTATGATTGCATGCATAAAATAGATTAAAAGTGGTTAAGGTACTGGACTAGTAATCAGAAGGTTGCAGGTTAAGCCTCACACTGCAAAGTTGCCACTGTTGGGCTCCTGAGCAAGGCCCTTAACCCTTAATTGCTTAAATTGTATTCAGTCATAATTGTAAGTCACTTTGAATAAAAGTGTCTGCTAAATGCTGCAAATGTAAATGCCATGCACTCCGCTTATACCACAGTAAATATTTTGTATGAAAAAAAAACCCTGTCTGTACATTTGGATTGATGATCTAAATAAATGAAACCCAGTAATGATGTGATTTTAAACCAGTGATGTCAACAGGTGATGGTAATAATTATTTTGTGAACAAGGTGTGAGAGACGATTAAAATGCTTAAAATAAATCAATAATCCTTAAAAACAAGGGATTTGCATATTTCTCCATCTACAGTGCATAATATCATTACACCGTTTAAGGAATTTGGAGGAATTTCATCCCTCAGGTTTGATTCAGAATCAGAATCACTTTATTTCGCCAGGTATGTTACACATACGAGGAATTTGCTTTGGTGATACACACAATAATACACACAATAGTCCACATAGTAGTACACACAATACACATAATAGTACAGATAATTACACATAGAACACATTTAACAGACCCGACAGCACACGGCCTGTTAACCAGTATTTACCAACATTTGCCCAAGAGAACAACTTTGGTTAAAAAGTGTTACAGCTCTGGGGAAAAAGCTGTTAGCGTGTCTGGATGTGTTTGTTTTTATTGTCCTGAGTCTTCTGCCAGATGGAAGAGTTTGAAAAAGGTGATGTCCAGGATGAGAGGGGTCTGCTGTAATTTTGCCGGCACGCTTCAGCACTCTGCTGTTGTAAATGTCCTGAAGCGTTGGCAGACTACATCCAATGATCCTTTCCGCTGTCTTGATTATACGCTGGAGTTTGGCTCGTTCCTGTGATGTTGAGGAACCAAACCAAATGGTGATGGATGATGTAAGGATGGACTCTATTATTGCTGTGTAGAACTGGATCAGTAGACTCTGTGGCAGGTTTAATTTCTGGTATGATGGTAGATGTTTTGAAGCATGAAGGAACAGAGCAAAGTTCTAATGATCTGTTAAAAATGTGAGTGAAGGTGGGCGCCAGTTGATTGCTGCAGTGCTTAAGGGTGGATGGAGAGATTCCGTCTGGTCGAGGAGCTTTTCTCACTTTTTGTTTCTTAAAGAGTCTGTTAACGTCCCGCTCGTTGATGGTTAAAGGAGCCAAGGACAGAGGTGAGAGAGCCAGGGTGGAGGAGGAGGATGAAGAATTGGCTGAGAAAGGCTGAGAATTGTCCTTAGTGAATTCAAATCTGCAGTAGAACTCGTTCAGGTCGTTGGTGAGTTGACGGTCATTCAGGAGAAGGGGGGTCTTTTGCACCTTGTAGTCAGTGATCTCTTCGAGGCCCCTCAAGACTGAAGTTGGGTCGTTAGCAGCAATCTGGCTTTTCAGCTTTTCTGAATATTCCTTTTTTGCTGATCGGATACCTTTCTCCAGCTTGTATTTGGCCTCTTTGTAGAGAACTCTATCTCCACTCCTGAATGCTGACTCCTTTTCCCTCCGAAGCTGTCTGAGTTCAGCCGAGAACCATGCTTTATTGTTGCTGTATTTTACCCGTGTTGTAGTAGAAATACAGCTGTCCTCACAGAAACTGATGTATGATGCTAGTGTCTGTATATTCATCCAAGCTGTCCGTCGCCTCCTCAAAGACAGACCAGTTTGTGGATTCAAAGCAGTCCTGTAGCATTTTAATGTCTTCACTGGTCCACTTCTTCACTGTTGTAATGACAGGCTTGTTAGTTTTGAGTCTCTGCCTGTATGTTGGAATGAGGTGAACGAGATTGTGGTCGGAATGTCCGAGAGCCGCACGCGTGACGGAGCGATAGGCATTTTTAACAGAGGTGTAGCAATGATCCAAAATGTTCCCTTCTCTTGTGGCACAGGTGACATGTTGCTTGTATTTCGGCATTTCTTTCGTAAGATTTGCGCTGTTAAAGTCTCCCAGGATGATGACGACAAGTGAGTCCGGGTTGTCCCTTTCTACTTTCATTATCTGATCGGCCAGCAGTTTCTGCGCATCTCTCGTGCGCGCATCCGGCGGAATGTAAACAGCGACCAGAATGAATGAAGAAAACTCTCTGGGAGAGTAGTACAGTCTACAGTTAATGAAAAGTGATTCTAGATGAGGAGTGCATTATTTTAACAGTACCGTTGCATCTTTACACCAGCGTTCATTGATGTAAAAGCACAGTCCTCCTCCTCTTGTTTTGCCACTGAGCTCCGCGTCCCTGTCCGCTCAGTGCAGCTGAAAGCCGGGAAGATGCAGCGCGCTATCCGGGGTCAGCTCCGAAAGCCAGGTCTCCGTATAGCACAGCGCAGATGTGTTTGAAAAATCCCTGTTAGTTTGGTTGAGCAGGAGTAGTTCTTCCAGTTTGTTGTGCAGAGATCGCAGATTGCAGAGGAAAAAAGATGGTAACGGTGTTCGGACTCCACGTCACCTCATGTTTACGAGCGCTCCGGCTCATCTGCCTCTCCGCCGCTTTCTTGCCAGGTTGAGTAGAGCCAGCGCACCTGTTGTGAGGATTTCCAAAAACTCTGAAGGATTTTGAGAAAACTCCGGAATAAAAGTTGGTGAAACATTGTCTCTAAAGGTCAGTAACTGTTCTTTGCTCCAACTGACTGAGTTTAACGCACAATAAATTACATTAACAAACAAAAACCAACACAAAACATAGAGAGCTCTCACAGAGGCAGCCATCTGCGGCGCCATCCTACTACTTATTTACCTCCTACACGGTACCTGTTAATGTGTGAGTTTGATTTACTGTTCTGAGACATTCGATTTTTTCACAACCAGACCACAAACTTTATTAATGTTGTTTGTTCCAGGACAGGACAACTAATAAACAAGTAATTAGTGTTTGTATGTTATATTAAAGTTTTTTTTTGCTATACACTATGTCAGTTGTTTCTAATGTCTTTTAACTCTATACAGGTATTAAAAATTTAAAACATTTTTTAAGGATGAATGAAATCAAGGGGACATGAACAATATAAAGTGATGAAGGTTGTAGGAGTGAGTGAGTTATGAGAATGATGAATGCCTTAACCCCTGTCAGGCTTTATTCTTTAATTGATTCAGCATTTCTTTCATCAATTTTATCATATCAAGCTTGAAGCCCCGTCTAGAAATCCATACCCTCACCAGCAAACCCATCATCTTGGGATCAAAGAACCCTTCCATGGGGGCATCAAGGAATCTGTTTGTGAGGCTCAGCAATGGGAGCTTGATGTAGGTAGTGCCCCCTTAATACTACATTCATGTCCACCACAGTGCATTGGGTTCATTTGTCCCCTGTTGTGAGACACCCAGTCAGTTAATGATGGATAAACTTTTGTGGTTTAAAATTAAATGATCATTTAAAAATGTATTTTAAGCAGCTCAGGTGGCGCTCAGTGGTGTTATTGACTGTGCCAAACTCTTACCTGCAAATCAGATAAACAGGGTGTTTTATGTAAGATGAATAAAAAGAAGTTATGCTCACACACTTACACAACATAAACACATGTTCTGTGACTGCATGAACTATAATGAGATGGACTTACATTGTATAGCTGAGATGAGTAGAAGAGAATACAGAGGCGTGATTACAAAAAAGATACTAACAATTACTCAGAGAGAGCAGGTGCTATTTACATTGTACTGTGTGTGTGTGTGTGTGTGGTTAACTGATAACAGGCTGTGGGAATAAATAACTTTGATGTTCTAAACTTCATATATGTGAGTTTTTGTACAGCATCTCAATAGCTTTGTATCACTGGGCTTCTCTAAGAGCACAGTGATAGAGAGCAGAATCTGTCAGCTTTACATTGTTGATGGTCAGTACAGTTGAGTCCCCGGTTGTTTCTATCTTTAATCGAGGGTCATCAGGAGTGCTCTGATCTGAACCACCTTTTGCAGTTTTATACAGTAAAAACTGTGGTGCGCTGTTAGGATTTTGTTTGTACCAATAAAGCACAATCCAGCTGCTGCTTGACTCATATGAACATTTTAGAGTAACAGTTTCTGTTTCCTTTGCAATAACGTTGGAATTTATTGGCCAAATTTTATCTGCAAAACCACCTGTAAAAATAACAGAGAAAATAATATAAAAATGTTGTAATATTAAACTAAGATTTTACATCTTAATAACACAGGCTTTATTTAGAATGATAATACATTACCTGATGCTACAGTAAGAATCAGTGCTGTGTATCTCACAATGTGCAGTAAGTTACATAGTGGAGCCATTTCTGATCACAACTTTGTGAGGACTCTGTATAATAGTGCTGAACTCATCACATGAGGAAACACGTCTCTAGGAAGCCACACACAGGAAGTGCAGGTGCTGCAGCAACTTTATACACATCATTATTGTACAGTATCTATTATTTATCAAAACACTGTTGGGACCTTTAATGTTGTCATTATGCTGTTATTAGTCATGATTTAAATAACTGTACATGACAAAATCTTTCTTTGAGTCATTTAGTAGATGCACCATAATAAACAGCACAGTGAATATTAGTTTTATGTTTAACAAGAGAAAATGTTGCAAATTAGATCTGTGAGACTGAGTGCAGAAACTCAACGCAAACTCAGCACAGAAACTCCACAACATCTTGCTGAAGTCAAGTCAGGACTTGAAAAAAACATAATTCTGTTTATTTTGATAGACTAACAGGTCCACATGCAGACATGATTGGGTATGTCTGGTGGGTAGGACAAGGCCATATGTTGGCTTGTTGTGTTTTATGTTTACGTATTGAAACAAGGCTGTCTCAGTAATATAAACAATACAAGCTTTCAGTATAACAGCTTATGTTTTTTTTTACTTCAAAACAATAATTTAGTTACCATATATTTAAAATTCCATATACAGTAGACCCTTGACTTACAAATTTATATGGTTCCAAAGGGCTGTTTCTCAGCACTGTGCTTCTTTTGCACATTCTTTGGGGACATTTTAATACAGAATTTTACAAAATATAAAGAACACACTGGAAAAACACCGTCTGCTGTCCGAATGTTTGCTCACTGTATATACAGTATATATACAGAGAGAGAGAGATGGTTGAAGTTAACTTGTTCGTGACGTGGCGAATTTCTGTTCGTAATCCGAAATTTGTTCGTATGCTAAGTTGAAAAAGATCGTTCGTAACCCGAAATGTTTGTATGGTAAACCGTTCATAACTCAAGGGTCGACTGTACTGTTAAAAAGCATGAAATGTAGATGGGGGTTTAATTAAGGACACCAGATTCTGTGCTACGTTTCAATGTCAGTTTGTTATCTTTTTGACACAGTAATTTTGTTCATATGTTAATTGACCTAATGCACTTCCTTTTCCCTTCCCGCAAGCAGTCAGAGTTAGCACACGCCCCTGCTCTGATGAGACTTTAAATTTAACACCAAATTTGTAAAAAAAGTAAACACCAATAGCATTTATCATGCCCCATGAAAAAACCAATCGATAACACAAAGCGAAATTAGTTAATTAGAAAAAGATAATCGCTGACTCAGCAGATATCAACAGTATTTAACAGAAACAGTCAATTAAACTGTGTTGAGAGTGAATTCAGAGAAACGTAAACATTACATCACTCACGTCTTGGTAAAAACATTCTTTATTTATACCCACAATCTCCATAGTTCGTCAACAGGTCAAAAAAATGAGCAAAACTGGTTTGTTTCCTTTTTTTTCATGTAGTGTTCAGTTTGTTAGCTGATGTGCAAAGAACCTCAAACATCTGAAACTTCCATTTGTCTCAAAACCACAAAAAACACTCCACTTTCAGTCTAGTGTCACTTTAATTTGGCCCAGTTCTACTGCAGAGAGAAAGGTTCATGGCAGGGTGTACTCATGAAGGGAACGAGAGAGAACGGCGTTTCCTCTTTAATGCATGCTACAGAGTGCGAGACGGAGTTTGAGTTGCTTTTTTCTAAAGTTTTCCAAGATGACACCACTGAATCCACTTGCACGTTATCCAAAACGACTGGAACCAGACTTTTCTGTGACGAAAACAACCACCAACTTGAAACTGATCTAAATTAGCCTCACGTTACTGAATTCTGACTAATGGGACTGTTCCCATTCATCTACGCAACTCACGCCACACTGTTTGTTAACATGGTTCCGGGGAAGATTCTAACGAGATCCCGAACAAATAAAAAAATTGTCCAACATTTGCAATGCCTCCTCAGAGACAACTAGCTATCAAAAATACCAAGTTTTTGCTCTATCTTGTCGATCAGAATTAAGTACCTTTCAAACAGCAAATTACAGAGTCTGTGTTATGTGTAAAAGTACCACAAAGTGACAACCTACATGACAATTCATGTGTTACAAAAGCTTTACAGTACATGCTACAGTACCTGCATCTTTGAAATACGAGTAAACGTTACCAGATAAAATACATCTGTTTAAAAAGCAAACAGCTCCACCTAGTGAGAACAAAACACATATCACATGAAATAGTTTTTGTGCAGCATGACTGGAGTTGCTGTTACTGTGGGCTCCATGGTGCAGTAACACAGTGCAGAATCTGTTACAGCAGCAGAGGAGATCTTCAGCTCCACTTTCATATCTTCTGTATTAAGAGTTATGGACAGACGTGGATCAGCTGGTTCAGCATATGTGGCATCTTTTGTGGATCGTACAATCAGCCCCAGAAACTCTGGTTTTGATCCAGGTGTTTGGTGATACCAGTGGAGTCTATATGGTGATCCTGTATATGTGCAGGACAGTGTGATGCTGCTTCCTTCTGTTGAAGATAAGCTGGTTTGGTCTGGTTCAATGCTGTCAGCAGCTTCTGCTATAAAAACATAATTTACTTAAACCAATATGAAATAAATTATAATAACCACAATACAAATACTACTAATAATAGTAATACTAAATGTAATTAACAAAGAGTAAATATATATTTACCAGTGTGAGCAACAACAATAAATGCTAAAACAAGGAGTAACATGGTTGTTCTGTGTGTCAGGTCAAATAAGCAGCTTTAAAGAAAATGCACGTTTTTACACTTTGTTCTCACATCTAGCTCCCCCCACAGTCATAGTCAATCATGAGGAGGGTCTAAATCTAGAAGCAGCTTCCTTAATGCTTTTCTGCCTGTGCTGACATATAATTCAGTGTATTTGTATGCAGTGCTAGGCTACTTACCTAGCCCGTGGGTAAATCAGCTGCTTTTTACTTTTCACAGAAGATGGTATGAAACAACATTTTTTTTCCAGAAGACAGAAGTCGCCCACAAGTCATGCAATTTGATTGCATTTTTATAGATTACAATTTTATACATTAAAAAATATAAATGAGTACACTTGGTAGTATTAAGATCACTTTTTACTGTGCCAGATTTCTCAGTTGACTTGTTAAGTCATTAATAATCTAATGCCCTAGCTTCTATCATATATAAAAAGCACAATTAAAACACCATAAAATGATCAAATCAAACTGCCAGTACAAAACCAATACAGATCAATTCTTAGTATGTCACTGTACACCCAGAGCAAAAATTGAAAAAAATAATGGACTGCAGATAATTTAAGTTGTTACTTACAATAATAATAATTTAAAAAAGAAACAAATAAATATATGAAAGAGTCAAATAAAAATTTTACAGATCATCTACAAAACCAACACAGAGCAGCTTTCATTGTCCCCGTCCTTGCCTAAGCAAAAAACGCTACAAAATAAATGAAAAGAAAAACAATACAGATCAGGTCTCATTGTGCAGAAATAGGAAAATTGTACCAATCAATTGATTTATCATATTAATTCAAATGGCAAAAAATACAGAAAATTGTCATATAAAATTGATAGTCAAAAACATTAAAGATTACTTATTTCAGTCTATGCACACATTAGAGCTATCAAAAGCAAACCCATTTTTCAGAAAAGTTTGGACACTTCTTAAAATAATACAAGGATCTGTGATTTTTTCATTTTCTTGAAATTTTATTCAAGTGACAAAAATACAAGGACAAAATTTCCAATGTTTTACTGACCAATTTAATCGTATTTTGCACACATAAAAACATCAAAAATGTAATGCCTGCAACCCACTTAAGACAAATGCATGTTTAGTACTGTGTTACATTACGATTCCAATAATTTTTACTTTTAATTCTTTGGGAACTGAGGATACTAATTTATGAAGTTTTGCAATTGACTGATCAACCTCTTCATGATGCAGCATTTATTTACAATAGGAGACTTCTCTGGAAAAGATGTTGCCTTGATGGCAGCGTAATGGGTCTTTAAGAAACATTATTATACAATATATTATATGCAGCGCTGAGGGCACATGAATTGCTCCGCATTGATTGAGATTTTATTCAGTTTTTAGAATTTATGTTAAAACCTAAAATATTGCAATCTGTGGTTGAGAAATGTGTTCTTACACTGATTAGCAATCCTTTACAAAGTTTGACACAAAGTGGTTGTGTATTAGATAAACTATTTATAACTGGACTGGTTGTTTTAAGATGTTATTTGGGATTATTCAGAAGTTATTTCACAAAGGCCTTTTTAATGTACACAATACATTGACATTATAGACTGGAAATTGTAAATGTAAGTGTAATAGCCAACTCCTTTAAAAATGGCATTTTGTACAGCAAAGTTGGATTTCCTGTCACTGTGGGCTCCAGGGCGCAGTAATACAGCGCAGAGTCAGATACTGCAGCAGACACAATCTTCAGCTCCGTTTTCTTTTCCTTATTGTAGAGTATCATGGACATTCTTTGGTCTGGAGCTTGAACTGTAGCAACATCTTTAATACCTTCAACAATCAGCAGCTGAAACTCTGGTGTGGATCCAAGCTTTTGTTGATACCACTGAAGATTACTGACACTGAGATAATTATATGTACAGGACAGTGTGATGTTGCTGCCTTCAGCTGAAGATACGCTGGTTTGGTTTGGTGTAATGCTCTCAGCAGCCTCTATAAAAACATTTAGCAATTTATGACATTTAGTTAATACTAAATACTAATGAAAAAGGTGTAATAGTTTAGTTATAGCGAAGAACCAGTAAAACATGATGCTTATTATATAACACTTACCATTATTATCAGCAGTGATGAAAATGAAGAAGAGGAGTAACATTGTTGTGCCAAGTGTCAAATTCAGATCTAGAATAGAGTTGCTTTCACTGTATGTAACCACATCTAGATCCCCACCCCCAATTCAGTTACATTCATGTCAACTCTGCCTTCATCTGATGTGTTGTTACACAGTTAAACATCATACAGACCTCTAAAGTAATTAGACACAATGAAATGCCACAAATATTTCTATTGGCTCATTTGTTTTGGATGGTAGATCATAGATCTTTGGATTATTGGTTGATTCAAAGGGAAGTTTACAGTAATTGATAATGCAAATATTTAGTGACTCTAGTAAAGGTTGATGTAAAATTTGATAATAATTATATATATATATATATATATATATATATATATATATATTTTTTTTTTTTTTTTTTTTTTTTTTTTTTTTTTTTTTTTTTGTTAGTTCAACGGGTGAATTCAAGTCTTCATCATTAGCATTTTATATGGTGCACCGTCACCTCACATCGATCAAAGCTCCTGGGTTTGATTACCAAGGTTCAGGTCCTTTCTGTATGAAGTTTCCATGCTCTTCCAGACAGTTCTCTCTTTGTCTGGTTGAGAATCAGGTTAATTGGAGCTACAAAAATTGCCCTGTGTGTGCCCTGTGATGGACTGGCAACCTGTCCACGGTGTTTCCTACCTTTCGCCCACTGAATCGGACCCATCGCAACCATGAATAGGATAAAGTGGTGATAAAAGAGACAATGAATGATTTACAAAGTCACCAGTGCACAGACCTTCAACAATTAAAGTATCAGTAATATTTCTTATTTATGTTCTGGTGTAACATAAACGTTAACGTTAACTGTTTAAAACAGCTTAGAATCTAAGATTATTAAACATGTAAAATATAAACAGTTAGCTCCCTCTTTTGACAAAAGCAGGATCTGCCAGTTGCTTTTTCTCCAGTGTTTGGATTCCTGTCACTATTGACTGCAGTGCGCAGGTGTATCTTGCAAAGAAAGATACAACAGTAAAGATCCACTGTCTGGCCATTTATGTAAGGTTGGCAGAATTTGGAGGAATTTTAGTGCGTAAAGAGCAAGAGCGCACGCCTAGGATGAACACCTGTAATGTCCAATCTCTCAGGTGACACTGTATCAATAATTGTTATTGATCAATAGTTCATGTACACTTTATGGGCATGGGATTACTTTGGCAAACCTTTGTCCAGTCCTACAATCCTACGGAAGCGTATTGCTGCCACACAGATAAAAAAAAACATACCGTCAGTATGTCGTTATAACGAGAAAAGATGTCCTTATAACGAGAAAAGATGTCCTTATAACAAGAAAAGATGTTGTTATAACGAGAAAGAATGTCGTTAAAACGAGAAAAGGATGTCGTTATAACGAGAAAAGTTCATTACCTCAAATGCTGCATAGCTGATGGAAGCGTATCTGCTGATGGAGAGACAGCTTGCACACATGCATGGTGCTGTAGCTTGTGTAACCTGCAGCTTGCTGTGCCGATCAAGATTCTCCTTTAGGAGCAACAATGTCTAAACTTACTTCATTATTCAACATTTGTCTGACATTCGGCATTCCGATCTAAATAAGTGCTACAAAAAACACATAAGACCTTCTTATTTTATGATTTCTTAAACAAATGAAAATAGTCAACATACTACAAAAACAATTGTATGTTAATTTTAAGATTACGTCTATTTATCTAAAGAAAGGTTATAATGAAACCGTTTATCAAGCTCCCACTTCATCTAATGAGTTAGGGACCGTCATAAAACTAACGGTGAAACGTAGGAGACATTTACTCTGCACTTATCCAGACTAATAAATCCATTTAAATCTGGTATGATTTGTATTTTTGGAAATATAATTTGTATATTTGAAATATACATTTATTACAGATTTATTTATCTTTATTTAAATGTAATGTACAATAAATACTATGTTATTTCAAAAAATAAGGTGTGTGTAGTAGGTGAGAAACATTGATGTGTTTGTGTAAAAATTGTTTGACATTAATTCATCAAATCATACAAGATTTAAATGGATTTATTAGTCTGGATAAGTGCAGAGTTCATGTCTCCTACATTTCACCGTTAGTTTTGAAGTAAATTTAGACATTGTAGCTCCTAAAGGAGAAACTTGTATTGTGTGTATAATGACTACTGCATTGTAATGCACCATGTCACAAACCACAAGACTTATCAGACTTGGTCTATGAACATAAAATTAAAATATTTTGCTGATTTGTATATTGTCATTATTCTGTTAAAAGTATTTAAGTGTTGTTAATTGTTCAGTATTACCACAAAGAATGTATTCCAGATGTACGTATGGCTAAATGCTTAAATAATACATGATTTTACCATGATTTTACCATTGCCTTACTATTATCTAAAGAATACCACTAAAAGAAGAAAAGTGACAAATTCAGAAGAAAGAGTGAAGCATCAATAGTAGAAATGTTTTGTTTTGTTGTGGACCTAAAGTTTAAGCTTGTATTGAAACTCAGACAAAAGAGAAAAGAGAATACCCTTAATGAAATGACAAAGTTTACTTACATGTTTGGTTTGTGTACAGTATAGAAAGATTTCCTGTCACTGTGGGCCGCAGAGCACAGTAGTAGAGAGCATAATCTGATACTGCAGCAGAGGAGATGTTCAGATCCACTCGATCTTTATCCTTACTTAACTTTACAGATATTCCTGGAACTGGAGGATCAGCTTTTATTTCAGTTTTTAGTTCAGTAATCAAAATGAGGAATTCTGGTCTGGATGTTGAGTACTGACGATACCACAATAGTTCATCATCAGCACCATCACCACTGTAATTACAGGATAAAGTAACAGAAGTTTTCTCCAGGACATTTTCAGTTGTAGAAAGTGGCTGGATTTTTGCTGCAGAATTATAACCTGTATAAAAGGAAAAAGATAAATCAGATTTCTTTCTTTTCTTTATTTCTATCTGATATAAATGTAAAATGTATGTAAAATATTTGTTATGTGGAAAGGAGGAGGACTCAATAATGCAGTAAATAATTAATATTTATTTAACAAAATAAAGTAGGCACTCAAAAGAATCAAAATACGTAACAAAAAACAAATCGGGAGAACCCCGATTAATGCCGCTGAACGCCGCAGGCAAATTGAAACAAAATAAGAAAAAAAATGACAAAAGCAAACTCAAAAGTTGAGACTCGAACCCCGGTCACTCGCTTGCGAGGCGGTTGCGTTCTGCTTCAGCTACCGAGAGGTTAACAGTAACAAAGCGCCAAGCTCCTATGAAGCGCCGGCTTGTATGTGAAAGAGAACCACGAAATGGTTCAGTAACCAGTCTGGATCTCGCGGAGCACGAGCGGGGAATCACAGAATTGGCCTCGCCTTCCGGTGAATATCGCTGGCACTCGGAGCGAGCCAACCTGTAATACAAAGAGGGAAAAAAATGAGAGAACACGAATAGAAAAACAAGAGCTGATTCGAACCGGGGTTGCTCACACTAGAGATGAGCGCTTTCCCGGATGCGCCACTCTAGAGCTAATAAACTGTGCTCCTTATAGCTATTAGAACACCCCTAAAAGACAGGGTGAGATACGCCGCTAGCATTCAGCGGTGGCTACCGGAAAATGCTAGTGGAAAACACGCAAAAACAAGAGCAGCACAAGGGCTGAGCGGAATCGCACCACCCTTTCCCTGTCGGATAAAATAATAAGGCTAATTACCTCAACCTTTCAGTCTACACACCCGACCGATCTTTCACCGCCCGGGGATACCAACTGACCCTAAAAAGTGGAAGGACACCGCTGCCATTGCTTAGAAAAAAACCAAAAGGTGCGACGCTCGCTGCTGCACCGCACTGGCTTAAATAACCCAGTTGCAGCTGCGAGTCGTCAGCCCTAATTACCAGACCTCTTATTTAAGGCCTTATTTTTAGTGGGTCTGTAACGTCTGCTTCGCTGTGAACCGGGGGTAAGTTCGCCAGCTACCACAGACACCCTAATAGAACCCCCCCCACTAGGGACAGCTCCCGAGGTCCCAAGACCCGCTTTCTGGTTCCTACGGAACTCGCGGATTAGTTCAGGGTCCAGGATCTGACGAGCCGGTACCCATGAACGTTCCTCGGGGCCGTAACCCTCCCAATCCACCAGGTATTGGGTGCTACCCTGTACCTTCCTGCTACTCAGGAGGCGGCGTACCGTGAAGGCAGGGGCACCCTGGATGATACGCGGGGCGGGAGGTTGTGGGGGGGGGTGTAGCTCCCCCGCACATAAATGGTCGGAGTTGGGAGATGTGAAAGGTTGGATGCACTTTCATCCTAGGAGGAAGCTCCAACCTATACGTCACCGGATTTATCCGCCTCACTTGTGCCAGCCGGTGCCAGCTTGTGGGGGGCACCTCTAACAGGGAGATCCCTTGTCAAGACAAGGACACGTTGGCCCTGCCGGAAAGTGAGGGCCGGCTGTCGCCTGCGGTCTGCATTGCGCTTCATGGTGCGCTGGGAGGCCAAAAGTACCGCCCTTGCTTTGCGCCAGGCGGCTCGGCAGCGGCGGATATGAAGCTGTACAGTTGGGACCGCCACTTGCTGCTCCTGCTCAGGAAAGAGCGGAGGAGGGTACCCAAACTGAGCTTCAAAAGGTGACATGCCTAAAGCAGAGTGGTGCAGGGTATTGTGTGCAAATTCCGCCCACAACAATTTATCGGCCCATGTGGCCGGATTCCCTGCAGTCAAGCACCTGAGCATCTTGCTCAGGTCTTGAATGAGTCTCTCTGATTGCCCGTTGGACTCAGGATGGTAACCTGAGGATAAGCTGGCCGTAGCACCAATAAGTAGGCAAAAGGCCCGCCAGCACTGGCTAATAAACTGCGGGCCCCGATCGGACACAATGTCTGAGGGGACCCCATGTGCTCTCACCACATGTTGCAGAATGATCTGCGCAGTGCTCATGGCGGAAGGCAGCTTGGGCAAAGGAACAAAAAGACAAGATTTGGTAAAGCGGTCGACAATTACCAGTACCGCCGTGAATCCCCTGGACTTTGGCAAACCTGTCACAAAATCCAGTGCTATGTGGGACCATGGTCTAGATGGGACTGGCAACGGATGGAGTAGTCCCCGAGGGCGTTCTCTGGGGCTTTTATTAGCCATACATACTGCGCAGGTACGGACAAAATCCCTTACCTGACTTTCCATCCCCGGCCACCAAAATCTTCGGCGCATCAAGACCAGGGTTTTGGTAACTCCTGGGTGTGCCGCGAAAGGGGACGCATGGGCCCACTCAAAGACCTGACGTCGAACTGTAGAAGGAACATACAGTCGGTCAGAAGGTCCCCCTCCAGGGTCGGGTTCTGCCCTTTGGGCATCCCGAATGACCTTGGAAATACCCCAGGTCACTGGGGCTACGATTTGGGTCGAGGGAATTATGGGATCAGGCTCGGTCTCCGGTCTGGTGGGCTCCCACTGCCTAGACAGGGCATCCGGCTTGCCGTTTTTGGAGCCCGGTCTATAAGACAGCGTGAATTGGAACCTTCCAAAAAACAAGGACCACCGAGCCTGACGTGAGTTCATCCGCTTCGCTTGCTGGATGAACGACAAATTTTTGTGGTCAGTCCAAACAAGGAAGGGATGTTTAGCTCCCTCGAGCCAGTGTCGCCACTCATCGAGTGCCAATTTAATGGCTAGGAGTTCCCTGTCTCCCACTGGGTAATTCCGCTCAGCAGGAGTCAGGCGGTGCGAAAAGAAAGCACAAGGGTGCATCTTCTTTTCCGGACCCACTCTCTGGGACAATACTGCCCCTACCCCAACCTCAGAGGCATCAACCTCAACTATGAAGGATTCCTCAGGGTCCGGCAACTGCAAGACAGGAGCAGTGGTAAGGAGAAATTTAAGCCTGTCAAAGGCTTGTTGGGCCGGCACCGTCCATCTAAATGGAGCTTTGCCTGTTAGATTCGTTAAGGGAGCGGCGACAATACTAAAGTTCCGAATAAATCGCCTAAAAAAGTTTGCAAAGCCCAAAAACCTTTGCACTTGGCGAAAGGAATTCGGAGTTGGCCAGTTCTCTACCGATTTTATTTTAGCCGGGTCCATGCGGAGGGCACCCTGTGAAACAATAAACCCCAAGAATGAAACAGAGGGGGAATGGAAGACGGATTTCTCCAGCTTGACGAAAAGATGGTTTTTGAACAGAAGCTGGAGAACTCGTCGGACGTGCCTCACGTGTTCGTCGATGGATCGGCTAAAAATCAAAATGTCGTCTAGATAAACATAGACGTACTTGTCGAGGGCCTCCCTTAGGGCCTCATTTATAAAACGTTGGAAGACGGCAGGGGCGTTCATCAGCCCAAAGGGCATCACTAGATATTCGTAGTGGCCGGTGGGTGTAATGAACGCCGTCTTCCACTCGTCCCCCTGCCTGATCCGGATCAAATTGTACGCGCTGCGTAGATCGAGCTTGGTAAAAATGGATGCTCGCTGAAGGGCTTCAAAGGCCGTGGCCATCAGCGGCAGCGGGTACCGATCCTTGATTGTGATGGCATTTAGACCGCGATAATCGACACAGGGGCGTAGACCACCATCCTTCTTTCCTACAAAAAAGAATCCCGCCCCGGCCGGGGAGGAAGAGGGACGGATAAACCCCTGTTGGAGTGCCTCATGCACATACTCCTCCATAGCGACCTTTTCTGGACCGGAGAGCGAGAAAAGGCGCCGCCTAGGGGAAGAAGCGCCAGGCAAGAGGTTTATGGCGCAGTCGAACGGTCTGTGGGGGGGCAAGTCCCGCGCCCTGGACTTGCTAAAAACTTCCTGCAAATCATGGTACACAGAAGGAATCTGGGCTAAATCCGGAGCTTCCACCAGAGGTACTAACGGAGTAGGTGTCATGCCAGCCTGCAGCTGACAAGATTCCTGACACCGTGTTCCCCAGGCGAATATTGAACCGGTAGCCCAGTCAATTTGAGGATTATGCTTAACTAACCACGAGTGCCCCAACACCACCTGGAGGTGGGGAACATGGGTCACCAAAAAGGTGATCCGTTCCTCGTGGTTACCCAGCCGCAAGCGGAAAGGCTGGGTCTGATGGGTGATAGGGCTGCCCGCAACTGCCCTACCATCCACGGCATAAACCGAGATGGGAACCGGTAGCCGCTGGGTGTCCAACCCCAATCTATGTACTAGATTACAATCTATGAAATTTTCAACTGCCCCAGAGTCAACACATACCTTCAAAGTAGTCTCCTTGGAGCTCCAATGCAACCCTGCTTGTAGAAACAGGCCATGGCCAGGGATAATAAGTCGGCCCACTCTTGACTCCCCGACTCGAGAGCGGCCTAGTCGTTTAACCGGGGCTGGGTTCGAGGAGAGGTCACGGTGCGGGCCGATCCCAACTGCATAGGCTCAGGGTCAGGAGAAACTGGTCTAGGGGTCGCCTGAGACCGAGTGAAGGATGGGCGGAAACCTCGTTCCCGTGATCGCTGACGGAGACGGGTATCTATAGATGTCGCCAACAGGTAAAAGGCCTTAAGGGTGTCTGGAAGCTCACGAGTGGCCAACTCGTCCTTAACCCTATCTGCCAACCCACGATGAAAAATAGCTGTTAAAGCCCCCTCATCCCATCCGCACTCAGCCGCTAGCGTCCGGAATTCGATTACATAATCGGCCACCGAGCGTCCACCTTGGGTCAACTCGAGTAAGCGAGGTCCGGCGTCCCTACCTCCTGCGGGGTGAAAGAAGGTGTCCTTAAGGGCAGCTCTAAAAGCCTCCTCTGAGGAGCATTCTGGTGAGTCTTGTTCCCACAGGGCGGTAGCCCACTCTAATGCCTTCCCTGTTAAGAGAGATATTATATAAGCCACTCTAGAACGTTCGGTGGGAAACCGGGATGGCTGTAATTCGAACGCTAGGGCGCACTGGAGAAGGAAACCACGGCATCGCTTGGCTTCCCCTGAAAATCTTTCGGGCGGCGGAATAGGGGTTTCACCGCCCATGAAAGTTCCAGAGCGACCAGGAGAATGGGCCAGGGAGTCTGAGGCTTGCTCCAACGTGGGCACACGGATGGTGAGGTCAGCAACCCTTTGTGCCAGCTCATTAATAGCCATCTCATGCCTGCCCAAAGTCACCCCTTGGTGACGCAACACGTCTGAGGCGGGGGGATTAACTGCTGAGTCCATGATATGGTCGCACCTTTCTGTTATGTGGAAAGGAGGAGGAGGAATCGCACCACCCTTTCCCTGTCGGATAAAATAATAAGGCTAATTACCTCAACCTTTCAGTCTACACACCCGACCGATCTTTCACCGCCCGGGGATACCAACTGACCCTAAAAAGTGGAAGGACACCGCTGCCATTGCTTAGAAAAAAACCAAAAGGTGCGACGCTCGCTGCTGCACCGCACTGGCTTAAATAACCCAGTTGCAGCTGCGAGTCGTCAGCCCTAATTACCAGACCTCTTATTTAAGGCCTTATTTTTAGTGGGTCTGTAACGTCTGCTTCGCTGTGAACCGGGGGTAAGTTCGCCAGCTACCACAGACACCCTAATAGAACCCCCCCCACTAGGGACAGCTCCCGAGGTCCCAAGACCCGCTTTCTGGTTCCTACGGAACTCGCGGATTAGTTCAGGGTCCAGGATCTGACGAGCCGGTACCCATGAACGTTCCTCGGGGCCGTAACCCTCCCAATCCACCAGGTATTGGGTGCTACCCTGTACCTTCCTGCTACTCAGGAGGCGGCGTACCGTGAAGGCAGGGGCACCCTGGATGATACGCGGGGCGGGAGGTTGTGGGGGGGGGTGTAGCTCCCCCGCACATAAATGGTCGGAGTTGGGAGATGTGAAAGGTTGGATGCACTTTCATCCTAGGAGGAAGCTCCAACCTATACGTCACCGGATTTATCCGCCTCACTTGTGCCAGCCGGTGCCAGCTTGTGGGGGGCACCTCTAACAGGGAGATCCCTTGTCAAGACAAGGACACGTTGGCCCTGCCGGAAAGTGAGGGCCGGCTGTCGCCTGCGGTCTGCATTGCGCTTCATGGTGCGCTGGGAGGCCAAAAGTACCGCCCTTGCTTTGCGCCAGGCGGCTCGGCAGCGGCGGATATGAAGCTGTACAGTTGGGACCGCCACTTGCTGCTCCTGCTCAGGAAAGAGCGGAGGAGGGTACCCAAACTGAGCTTCAAAAGGTGACATGCCTAAAGCAGAGTGGTGCAGGGTATTGTGTGCAAATTCCGCCCACAACAATTTATCGGCCCATGTGGCCGGATTCCCTGCAGTCAAGCACCTGAGCATCTTGCTCAGGTCTTGAATGAGTCTCTCTGATTGCCCGTTGGACTCAGGATGGTAACCTGAGGATAAGCTGGCCGTAGCACCAATAAGTAGGCAAAAGGCCCGCCAGCACTGGCTAATAAACTGCGGGCCCCGATCGGACACAATGTCTGAGGGGACCCCATGTGCTCTCACCACATGTTGCAGAATGATCTGCGCAGTGCTCATGGCGGAAGGCAGCTTGGGCAAAGGAACAAAAAGACAAGATTTGGTAAAGCGGTCGACAATTACCAGTACCGCCGTGAATCCCCTGGACTTTGGCAAACCTGTCACAAAATCCAGTGCTATGTGGGACCATGGTCTAGATGGGACTGGCAACGGATGGAGTAGTCCCCGAGGGCGTTCTCTGGGGCTTTTATTAGCCATACATACTGCGCAGGTACGGACAAAATCCCTTACCTGACTTTCCATCCCCGGCCACCAAAATCTTCGGCGCATCAAGACCAGGGTTTTGGTAACTCCTGGGTGTGCCGCGAAAGGGGACGCATGGGCCCACTCAAAGACCTGACGTCGAACTGTAGAAGGAACATACAGTCGGTCAGAAGGTCCCCCTCCAGGGTCGGGTTCTGCCCTTTGGGCATCCCGAATGACCTTGGAAATACCCCAGGTCACTGGGGCTACGATTTGGGTCGAGGGAATTATGGGATCAGGCTCGGTCTCCGGTCTGGTGGGCTCCCACTGCCTAGACAGGGCATCCGGCTTGCCGTTTTTGGAGCCCGGTCTATAAGACAGCGTGAATTGGAACCTTCCAAAAAACAAGGACCACCGAGCCTGACGTGAGTTCATCCGCTTCGCTTGCTGGATGAACGACAAATTTTTGTGGTCAGTCCAAACAAGGAAGGGATGTTTAGCTCCCTCGAGCCAGTGTCGCCACTCATCGAGTGCCAATTTAATGGCTAGGAGTTCCCTGTCTCCCACTGGGTAATTCCGCTCAGCAGGAGTCAGGCGGTGCGAAAAGAAAGCACAAGGGTGCATCTTCTTTTCCGGACCCACTCTCTGGGACAATACTGCCCCTACCCCAACCTCAGAGGCATCAACCTCAACTATGAAGGATTCCTCAGGGTCCGGCAACTGCAAGACAGGAGCAGTGGTAAGGAGAAATTTAAGCCTGTCAAAGGCTTGTTGGGCCGGCACCGTCCATCTAAATGGAGCTTTGCCTGTTAGATTCGTTAAGGGAGCGGCGACAATACTAAAGTTCCGAATAAATCGCCTAAAAAAGTTTGCAAAGCCCAAAAACCTTTGCACTTGGCGAAAGGAATTCGGAGTTGGCCAGTTCTCTACCGATTTTATTTTAGCCGGGTCCATGCGGAGGGCACCCTGTGAAACAATAAACCCCAAGAATGAAACAGAGGGGGAATGGAAGACGGATTTCTCCAGCTTGACGAAAAGATGGTTTTTGAACAGAAGCTGGAGAACTCGTCGGACGTGCCTCACGTGTTCGTCGATGGATCGGCTAAAAATCAAAATGTCGTCTAGATAAACATAGACGTACTTGTCGAGGGCCTCCCTTAGGGCCTCATTTATAAAACGTTGGAAGACGGCAGGGGCGTTCATCAGCCCAAAGGGCATCACTAGATATTCGTAGTGGCCGGTGGGTGTAATGAACGCCGTCTTCCACTCGTCCCCCTGCCTGATCCGGATCAAATTGTACGCGCTGCGTAGATCGAGCTTGGTAAAAATGGATGCTCGCTGAAGGGCTTCAAAGGCCGTGGCCATCAGCGGCAGCGGGTACCGATCCTTGATTGTGATGGCATTTAGACCGCGATAATCGACACAGGGGCGTAGACCACCATCCTTCTTTCCTACAAAAAAGAATCCCGCCCCGGCCGGGGAGGAAGAGGGACGGATAAACCCCTGTTGGAGTGCCTCATGCACATACTCCTCCATAGCGACCTTTTCTGGACCGGAGAGCGAGAAAAGGCGCCGCCTAGGGGAAGAAGCGCCAGGCAAGAGGTTTATGGCGCAGTCGAACGGTCTGTGGGGGGGCAAGTCCCGCGCCCTGGACTTGCTAAAAACTTCCTGCAAATCATGGTACACAGAAGGAATCTGGGCTAAATCCGGAGCTTCCACCAGAGGTACTAACGGAGTAGGTGTCATGCCAGCCTGCAGCTGACAAGATTCCTGACACCGTGTTCCCCAGGCGAATATTGAACCGGTAGCCCAGTCAATTTGAGGATTATGCTTAACTAACCACGAGTGCCCCAACACCACCTGGAGGTGGGGAACATGGGTCACCAAAAAGGTGATCCGTTCCTCGTGGTTACCCAGCCGCAAGCGGAAAGGCTGGGTCTGATGGGTGATAGGGCTGCCCGCAACTGCCCTACCATCCACGGCATAAACCGAGATGGGAACCGGTAGCCGCTGGGTGTCCAACCCCAATCTATGTACTAGATTACAATCTATGAAATTTTCAACTGCCCCAGAGTCAACACATACCTTCAAAGTAGTCTCCTTGGAGCTCCAATGCAACCCTGCTTGTAGAAACAGGCCATGGCCAGGGATAATAAGTCGGCCCACTCTTGACTCCCCGACTCGAGAGCGGCCTAGTCGTTTAACCGGGGCTGGGTTCGAGGAGAGGTCACGGTGCGGGCCGATCCCAACTGCATAGGCTCAGGGTCAGGAGAAACTGGTCTAGGGGTCGCCTGAGACCGAGTGAAGGATGGGCGGAAACCTCGTTCCCGTGATCGCTGACGGAGACGGGTATCTATAGATGTCGCCAACAGGTAAAAGGCCTTAAGGGTGTCTGGAAGCTCACGAGTGGCCAACTCGTCCTTAACCCTATCTGCCAACCCACGATGAAAAATAGCTGTTAAAGCCCCCTCATCCCATCCGCACTCAGCCGCTAGCGTCCGGAATTCGATTACATAATCGGCCACCGAGCGTCCACCTTGGGTCAACTCGAGTAAGCGAGGTCCGGCGTCCCTACCTCCTGCGGGGTGAAAGAAGGTGTCCTTAAGGGCAGCTCTAAAAGCCTCCTCTGAGGAGCATTCTGGTGAGTCTTGTTCCCACAGGGCGGTAGCCCACTCTAATGCCTTCCCTGTTAAGAGAGATATTATATAAGCCACTCTAGAACGTTCGGTGGGAAACCGGGATGGCTGTAATTCGAACGCTAGGGCGCACTGGAGAAGGAAACCACGGCATCGCTTGGCTTCCCCTGAAAATCTTTCGGGCGGCGGAATAGGGGTTTCACCGCCCATGAAAGTTCCAGAGCGACCAGGAGAATGGGCCAGGGAGTCTGAGGCTTGCTCCAACGTGGGCACACGGATGGTGAGGTCAGCAACCCTTTGTGCCAGCTCATTAATAGCCATCTCATGCCTGCCCAAAGTCACCCCTTGGTGACGCAACACGTCTGAGGCGGGGGGATTAACTGCTGAGTCCATGATATGGTCGCACCTTTCTGTTATGTGGAAAGGAGGAGGACTCAATAATGCAGTAAATAATTCATATTTATTTAACAAAATAAGGTAGGCACTCAAAAGAATCAAAATACGTAACAAAAAACAAATCGGGAGAACCCCGATTAATGCCGCTGAACGCCGCAGGCAAATTGAAACAAAATAAGAAAAAAAATGACAAAAGCAAACTCAAAAGTTGAGACGCGAACCCCGGTCGCTCGCTTGCGAGGCGGTTGCGTTCTGCTTCAGCTACCGAGAGGTTAACAGTAACAAAGCGCCAAGCTCCTATGAAGCGCCGGCTTGTATGTGAAAGAGAACCACGAAATGGTTCAGTAACCAGTCTGGATCTCGCGGAGCACGAGCGGGGAATCACAGAATTGGCCTCGCCTTCCGGTGAATATCGCTGGCACTCGGAGCGAGCCAACCTGTAATACAAAGAGGGAAAAAAATGAGAGAACACGAATAGAAAAACGAGAGCTGATTCGAACCGGGGTTGCTCACACTAGAGATGAGCGCTTTCCCGGATGCGCCACTCTGGAGCTAACAAACTGCGCTCCTTATAGCTATTAGAACACCCCTAAAAGACAGGGTGAGATACGCCGCTAGCATTCAGCGGTGGCTACCGGAAAATGCTAGTGGAAAACACGCAAAAACAAGAGCAGCACAAGGGCTGAGCGGAATCGCACCACCCTTTCCCTGTCGGATAAAATAATAAGGCTAATTACCTCAACCTTTCAGTCTACACACCCGACCGATCTTTCACCACCCGGGGATACCAACTGACCCTAAAAAGTGGAAGGACACCGCTGCCATTGCTTAGAAAAAAACCAAAAGGTGCGACGCTCGCTGCTGCACCGCACTGGCTTAAATAACCCAGTTGCAGCTGCGAGTCGTCAGCCCTAATTACCAGACCTCTTATTTAAGGCCTTATTTTTAGTGGGTCTGTAACGTCTGCTTCGCTGTGAACCCGGGGTAAGTTCGCCAGCTACCACAGACACCCTAATAATATTAGTGTGTATTTAGGTGATGTTGAATATAAACATAAATAAAAATATTGAACAAGAGCTCATGAAGTCTTACCTAAAATAATGTGAAGAACACAGAGATGTGTAAGCAGTGTCATGACTGAATTACAGTGTTACATTGTTCATCTTGCAGTTATGTAGGTTTGAACTCTTTACTGTCTTTACCGACTTCCTCTTCAAATCTGCAGCTGGGTCAGATTATAGTAAAATGTAGATGGTTGCTGCCACCTTCTGTTTATTTTCCTATAATTCCTATAATTATTCTGATTGAACAGCTCACTAACTGACTGTTTTATTCAATACTAATTAACACAGACAACTGATCCAGATCACAAAAGGTATAATATATGTCTGCATGTATTTGATTAAAAACTTCATAGAATGTCACTGTTACAATATAGAATGGCAGGATGAGGTAGCTGATTGATTGAATACAGCACAGCAAAAGGAGTCCTGGAGATCTAGATTAAAGTTTTACCTCTGGTCACTGCTTATAAGGATTTCAGCATTATTCCCTGTGTCCAGTGTTACAATGTGAACAGAACAGATGTGTTTCATGACATTTTAACAGTCAATCAGATTGCAGTACTGACCTGTAAAAACTCTTCTAACTCTTTGTCTGATCAAATTGCAGCAACTAGAAGTCACGCCATAGTGTCAACCAGTCAGATATGGTTATTCCAAAAGTCTCACTTTCCATTATCACTTGTACAGTATAAAACGTGTGTGTAAAAAAAATGTGTCCATGCCTGATTTTATCTCTGAAATCAGTCATACTTGGGTGATTTCCCCCGGCATCTATTAGCAAACATGCAAGTTTTGGGTTTAAAGCGAGATGCATCTCTTCCACAGAAATGTAAAAATACAGATCTATGGACAGGGTGTTGTGTTACGATTTACTAATGAGTCATTAAAAACGTTTATCCTGCAAAAGTGAAGGTTGTGTAGGTTTCCTGATAAAATCCGGGTTGATCCCTTCTTTAATAAGATAAGATTCCTTTATTGATCCACATGGGGGAAATTCGAGTGTTACAGCAGCTCCAGTACAGTGTAAGTACAGTAAATAGAGTAAATAAAATAAAGTATAATAAAATAAAATAAAAAGGAAATTATAAAAAATTACTATTATACTACTATGGCTCAACAGTGTGAGGACAGCCTGTGTATTCTGCTATTGTTATACAGTCTGATGGCAGTTGGCACAAAAGAACGTCTGAAGCGCTCCATCTTGCTCTTCGGTGGAATTTGTCTGTGGAGAGGAACGTTGACAAGTTCAACTTATTTTTTGAAGGCTTTGTCTTTGCAAAGCTGCTCTTTTGCTGGTGGAATGACAGAAGGTGTGTGGGCGTGAAGGCGGCCGGTCAGCGCCGTCCACTAGTCCGGGCCCTCAAAAGGTAGGGCCCGTGGCCCGGCGCCTATTTCAGGTTATCGCTTCTCGGCCTTTTGGCTAAGATCAAGTGTAGTATCTGTTCTTATCAGTTTAATATCTGATACGTCCTCTACCCGAGGACCATATATTAAATGGATTTTTAGGCCCGGGAGTCGGAAGAGGGGCTTGCTCCGTCCACTCCACGCATCGACCAGGTATTGCATTGCCTCCTGGCACGGTGCACCCTCATAAACGGTCAAACGAAAGAGTAATTGACGAATGCTGGTGACTGGCCCCTGCTGGAAAGCTGTTGGGATTAGGGGTACGGCGCCTTAGACCTTTGCCTAGCCTAGGCCCGGGGTTTCCTCGGTCCTTTTGCGCTAGGGAGTCCCCCTTTTCCCGCTTTTTCATTTTCCCTCCATTTTACTTAAAAAAAAAAAAAAAAAAAGGCGAAAGACTTAATTTTCCCCCACCCTGTGTTTCTCCAGGCAAAGGCTGTGCTGCCTCGTCACCCACCCGACGACCCAAGGGCGCTTTTGCTGCAGGTTTTCGTCGCTCTACCTCGAGCCCTCTTCCTTGAGCGGCCGGTGGCCTACGGAGGCCTGGGCGACCGGCGAGCAGGGCTGGAGTTTCTCTTCATTCACGTACAAATCTTTCGCCTTTTACTAAAGATTTCCGTGGAGAGGAACGTTGACAAGTTCAACTTATTTTTTGAAGGCTTTGTCTTTGCAAAGCTGCTGTTTTGCTGGTGGAATGACAGAAGGTGTGTGGGCGTGAAGGCGGCCGGTCAGCGCCGTCCACTAGTCCGGGCCCTCAAAAGGTAGGGCCCGTGGCCCGGTGCCTATTTCAGGTTATCGCTTCTCGGCCTTTTGGCTAAGATCAAGTGTAGTATCTGTTCTTACCATGCACAGAGAGGGCGACAGACGGCCGGCCAGGTTGGCGCGGCTACGACATTCTGTACGGATCGAAATCTGCAGGGAGGCGACTGAGGAAAGAAGAAGAAAATTCGGATGGGACTGGATCGTACAAGACCTGCTTAGAGCCAGATGTGCAGTTACAGCAGACCCGATTTATTGTCTACAAGACTTCTCGGCGGCTGGTTTTTTGGACATTACTTTTGTTTCCTTCAAGGATTGCACAACGTTTTTTGACCTCTGCTCCAAGAGAATGGAGGACGAGGACCTGCGAGACATACGCCTGGTGCCGCTGTTCGCTATGGAGGAGATACCAGTGACGGTACACATGTACAACCCCTTTGTGCCAGATGATGACATCAGGGCTTTCCTCTCCAGGTATTGTAACACCGTGTCACCAGGAGAGAAGGTACGTGGATGTTTTGGTATTTGGAACGGAAAGAGAAGGTTTATGGCAAAGCTAAAAGTGGATCAAACGACCACGGGAGGCTTGGTACATCCCCCAGGTAGTTTCGCAATCGGGCCCCATCGCGGGTTTTTGTACTACCCAGGCCAGCCACAGTACTGCAGAAGGTGTGGAGCCATAGGACACACTAAAGAAACCTGTGAAGGTCAGAGATGCCGCACATGTGGAGGGGAGGACCACAGGACACAAGAATGTGGGGCTCCCAAGACATGCAGCATATGTGGAAGTGAGGAACATCTCTACAGACGTTGCCCAGCGCGAGGAGGACTCTTTGCAAGTTTATTTGCTGAGGACTTTGAGGAAATGGGGTTCAGGAAAGAGAGTGAACACGCGGAGCTGGAAAAGGCAGGAAAAATGCAAGAGAGAAAGAACAAAGAAGCAGAGAGTGTAGACCAGACGGGGGAGGAGACGGTAGAGGAGACAGACAGCCGAAAAGAAACCGGAGAAGGAGGTGAAAAAGAGCGGGAATCCAGGAGAACAAAGAAAAAAGGAGAAAGAGGACCAGAGAAAGAAACAAACGGAATAGAGGGAACCCAGGAAAACTTAAGCTCAAGTGAGGAACAGATTTTCTGGACACCAACAGGGTTAGAGGAGGCACTGGAAGGGCTAGAAGAGACTCTACAAAGAGAAAGCCCGGACTGGGCTATGGCAATGGAGATGCAGGAACTGGAACAACAACAGGAAAAAGGGGAGGAGAAAGAGAGCAAGCATGCTAATAGCAAGCAAACACGACCAAAGGAGGCAACAGAGGAAGGGAGAGAGAAGAAAAGAACAAAATTGGAGGTGAGAGAGGAGATTGAAACAAGTCGAGAAGAGGAGATGAGGACAATGAGCGAATCTGAAAGCGAGGATCAAGGAGAGGAGGAAATGCTGCTACAGAGAAGGACTAGGGAGAAAATAAAAGGACCAAAATGAGCATATGTAAAAGAGTAAAAAGGAAAACTGAGATATGGAGCGTAAAAGAAGAGACTTTTGATTTATTAATGGGGATGGGGTTGGCAGATTGTTTAAATGTATTATTATTTAGTTACAAAACCGACCAAATATGGACTGTGGTTTTAGGGAGGATTATTATTTTAATTAAATTAATCAAATGGAAAGGAAATTAAAAATAGGGACCTTTAATGCGCGAGGACTGAAAAATACAAAGAAAAGGAAAATGGTTTTCAGTTTTTTAGAAGATTTAAGTTTGGACATTTGTTTTATTCAGGAGGCGCACCTGAAGGATTCGGAGAATGTTAAAGCGTTCCAAAGGGACTGGCGAGGAGGGAAATCAGTGTGGTCCATAGGGGGGGGTACACTCAAGTGGAGTTGGGATATTGTTTAAGGGATGGGGAAAGAGTTTAAGAGAAGTGTTAGAAGTAGAAGCTGGGAGGCTGGTGGCGGTTGATATAAGTTGGGAGGGGATAAAAATGAGAATAATAAATATATATGGACCACAAAAGCCACAAGAGAGAAAGAGCTTCTATGAAGAGGTTAATTTGTTGGGAGCAACAAATGATTTTTTGGTTGTTGGGGGGGACTTTAATGTTAATTTGGAAGGAGGGGGAGAAAAGAAGGAGCTAGTGCAGAGTTGGGTGAAAAGCCATAAATTGGTGGATGTGATGGAGAAGGTACACTCAAAAAAATGATTCAGTGAAGTTGTTTAATTTAATCAATTAAATCATATTCAACTAACTTACAATAAATGTCATTGTTGATTTAAATTGTTTTATTTAAGTTGAACTGATGTACGTCTACCTTTGTGTAAAATTTAATTTCACACGAAGTGATTTAATTAAGTTAAATCAGCTGTCTGCTCATGTGCGTGGGGGCGAACGTAACGTGATGACGTCACGGTACTGGCGGCAAAAGGATTCGGATTTCTCGGTTCCCTGCCATTTCTTCCAGTCCAGCTAAACAGGTATTTGTATAATTTTATTGCCATCCGTTTATATATCTTACAGTAAAACCTTTATATTGCCCAGTTTGTTTTTACGTTAGTAATGTTTGTCATATTAAGTCCTGTTATGAGTGAGCAATATATTATTTAATGTGGCTAGATGGCTAGCTAGCTAAGCTGTTAGACCTACATTATAACTTAAGCCAATTAAAAAATTAAAACTTAAATAACGTTATACATTAGCAATACTTATAGACAATGTGTCAATGCATAACTAAATTACCTAAAAGTTGAGAATTGTTTTAAAATGCATAACGGTATGTTTTTACATGTTTTCATGCCCCTAGGTGTTCAGTAATACTAGTTCGTTAGAAAGAGCTTGGATATGTTATTAGATATCGTGTTCGCTTGTATCAAAACTAGGCTCTTTGTTTCTATAAAATAGCTATACTCTAAAATATTATTAAAGTTTGGGAAGTGAATTAGCACTTTATCAAATGGGTAGTTCCGGTCCTAAAATGTGATGACTTTACTTATAAAACTATTAAACAATAAAAACCATTACTCTGACAAATCATTGGAGTTGTGTTGCTTAATAAATTATTAATAATACATTTCATTATTTATTAAGCACTGGTCTTATTGTTTTTATGCCCGTTTTATAAAAACAATGTCACTTGACGCCGTGCGTAGTGATTTTATCACAGTGCGGTATTAGGCGCCAGAAGAAAGTGTTACCGCGCTTTCAGGAGTCATGCTGAGCATGCGCATGAACTTAAAGTGTCCAAGATGAATACCAGATATGTCAACGTCAAATAAAGCACAGGATCTTTTTTAATAATATTGAAAGATAGAAAGGTGCATAACCAAAGTTTCCTTTGCTCAGCCTACAATAGATTTGCAAATCCCATTTTTTTTTTCATAAACTTCAGTTGCTGTCTTTTTTTCTTAAAGGCACTTCTTCAAAAATCATTCACCTGTTGGACATGTGGTTTACTGTCTAGGCCAGTGAAATAGGTAAGTTAATTACAATATGAAAAATTTCAACAAATTAAAATTGTCAACTGAAAATATGTGTAAAATGTGTAACTGAAAATGTATTTTTTTTTCCCTAGGTAGGCATGTGGCATTGTAAAGACTGCAATACAACCACAACCACAAGGTTTCTATTATTAAAACATTATAGATTACAACATCCTCATTTTGGCCGTCACCAGCCATATCCATGTACATATTTAGATTGTCCATGTACTTTTAAATCATGGAATGCACTTCGTTCTCATCTTTGTCGAGGTCATGCAAAGCAGATATCGACAGAGTTAACTCATTTTAACTGTCATGTGTGCTTGTGCCGTGAAATTGGTAATGAAAGAGATTATTTTGGCCATATAAATGCACATCTCAAGAGGCATGAAACTGTAATTTGTATGTTCAAGGGCTGTGCTTTCCAAACTAACATTTATGGAACATTTAAATCGCATAAAAACAGAAAGCACCATTCGCATTGTTTCAGTGACTTTAAACCTGGAGTAATTTCATTCACTGAAAATTCCCCGATTGTATCAGAAGTCACAGTTGAGGAAACTCCTGCTGAACATTTAGATGTCCAAAACAATGCTCAGCAATATATAGAATGTACAGAGAATTTGCAAATAACAATAGAACAGAAGTTTGCAGCACTTCTGTTGAAGTTGGAAAACATTTTCCATACCCCTAGCACAGCTCTTGACGAGTTTCTCCAAGAATTGCACTTTTTAGTAAGCTCTGCCTCTGTACCAGTGTCAAAAAGCATTATTAGTGAAATTTGCCAAAACAATAACCTCCATCTTGAACAGTCAGTAATTGATGAAATTGCTGTTGCAGTGTGCTCTAATCCTTTGATAAAAACAGTAGGTGATGATGGGATACTTAACACTGCTTTTAAACGTAAGAAATATTACATAGAGACATTCAGAGTTGTTCAACCAATAGAATATATATTAGATCAGAAAAACAAACACACATATCAGTATGTACCCTTACTGCAGTTGCTGCAGCAGCTTTTAAGTCACAAACAAGTACTTGATAAAGTCACTGAAAACTGTAGAAAACAGCAAAATGTAAGTGAACCAAAGCAGTACAAGTCATATGAGGATGGGCTACATTTTAAAAGAAATACATTTCTGTCTGAAGGAGAATTAAGAATTTCTGTGACTTTGTATGTTGATGATTTTGAGATTTGCAACCCACTAGGTACATCTCGCAAAAAGCACAAGCTTTGTGGAATATACTGGGTTTTAAGCAACTTGCCACCAGGTTCGCATTCATCTTTATCATCCATTTATTTGGCAGTCTTATGCAACAGTGTCTATGTGAAAACCTATGGCTATGAGAAAGTGCTGGAACCTCTTGTTCAGGACCTTGTGACCTTGGAAGACCATGGAATTTTCATCCCACAGTTAGGACAAAGTGTTAAAGGTACAGTACAGTGTGTAGTGGCTGATAATCTTGGTGCCCATGGGCTAGCTGGATTTGTGGAGAATTTTTCTGGGGCATACATATGTCGATTTTGTATTGGTCTTGCATGTGAAATTCAGTGTGAGCATGTTTCTTCTGGTGCATTTACCCTTAGGTCCCAAGAAAGTCACAAACTTCATGTAAAAACTGCCAAGGAAAATGGAGTGCATTGCTTTGGAGTAAAACGCTCCTGTGTCTTAACTGAAAGACTTTCACATTTTGATGTTACAGCAGGCTATCCCCCAGATATATTACACGATTTATTTGAAGGTATTGTACCACTAGAGCTTGCGCTCTGCCTAGGAAAGCTTATTTCAAAGAAATATTTCTCGCTTGACAGTTTAAATGAGAGAATTCTGCACTTTCCTTACAAGTGGGATGATAAGACTAATCGGCCACATGTGGTTCCATGCACATTTTTGAGCAAAAAGTCAATAGGTGGCAATGCAGTTGAGAATTGGACTCTGCTGAGATTACTACCATTCTTGGTTGGGCCCTTCATACCTGAAGGTGAGCCTGCTTGGCAGTTAATCTTGATTCTAAAAGAGATTGTTGAACTTGTAGTTGCCCACATTCACACCGAAGAGTCCATTGCATACCTTGACTGTAAGATCACTGATCACAGGCAGCTATACCAAGAGCTATTTCCAGGCCAAAAGCTGATGCCAAAGCATCATTATTTAGAGCATTATCCGCAGATGATACAATGCTTTGGTCCTCTTTCTGGTCTTTGGACAATGAGGTTTGAGGCAAAACACAGCTTTTTCAAGCAAGTAGTTTGCCACACAAAGTGTTTTAAAAACATTGCTCTTTCGTTAGCAACTAAACATCAGTTAATGATTGGTTATCATTTGTTTGCATCAAATCATAAAAAGGCTACATTTGAAGCCTCAAGTGTCTCAACAGTTCCCATTGAAGTAATGAAAGATGAGATAACACTGGCAATTAGAAAGAAATACCCAAATGTGGCAGAAATCTATTTGGCCAAAAACGTGTCTAGCAATGGTATTAATTATAGAAATGGAATGGTTGTTATTCATGGAACTGTTGATGGACTGCCTGAATATGGTGAGATAATCAGGATTTGCATTTTGGAGGGTACCTTAAGTTTTATTGTCAGGAGATTCTCTTCCTGGTTTAGGGAGCATTACCAGGCTTTTGAACTACACCCATGTCCAACTAGTGAGGTGTTTCTGATTGACCTGAAGGAGCTGACCGATAGGTATCCACTAGCTGACTATTTCGTTGGACCCACTCGGATGGTAACCCTTAAAAGACATCCTCACTTGAAAGGTGAGTGGTCTTCAGTAAAATTGAACTGTCCCAAAATACAAGCAAACTCTCATTTAAGATCTGGATGCAGTTTGACTTGTGGGATGATTTAGGGGTATATTTTTAGCAGATTCTTCTACTCTTTATTTGCTAATTTATCCCCACAGCATCAAGGTTACAATAAAGATTAAACATTTTTTGGACAGTCGTGACTTGGCTAATTGGTTAAAACTACATTCATTTAAACCAGTGTTTCTCAAAGCAGTCCTTGGATCCACCACAAAGTTCCACATTTTAGCTCTAGAGCAAAAATGTGGAAACACCAGGTTGGCACAGAGAACTGGGTTGAGAAACAGTACTGTAAGTGATGCAGGCTTTTGGTTACTGTTGCTACTGAACAGTATGCTTCTGTATGCTTCTCTAGAATCAATGCATCAATTCACTCTGAACACTTTTAGATTTCTACAGTGTCATTCCTGATTATGCTTACCCTGTTTTGTTTGGTTTTCTCTCAGACTAAAACATTCTGGAGATGGCTGATCCAGTTAAACTGCGTGTGATACTTGGTGAAAACAATGTTGAAAAGTTGGTTCTTTACTCTGGAATGCCTAGTTCTGTGGAGGACCTGTCTCAAGAGATCAAAAGACATTTCACTATTGATGGGGACATAAGACTCCAGTACATGGACAGTGATTTTGGAAATGACTTTGTGAACTTGAATTTAATAAGTGATATTCAAGACAAGAGCACAGTGAAGGTACTCTACTTGGCAAGGGTGGAGATGACTTGTCCTAGTGACAGCCATAGCACTGAGGACTCTGTTTCACTTTCATCTGCTGACACTGTGTTGTTGTCATCCCCTGAATCCAATACAACCAGATCTCCTTGGCCTAGAGAGTTCCCGATCCCACGGTTCCCATTTGATGCAGAGATGCAGCTTGAAAGAGGAAATCAGGCATTTCAAACAGATGGAACGCTCCTGGTTCCCAGTCCAAAGCTTAAATCTGAAATCTTAGAAAGTTTAGCTGAGCAGATTATGCAGTTTCGGGCATATCCTTCAAATTTAGATTTGGAGGCTGTTGCAGAAGCATTAATCAAAAAACACCCATGTTTAAGAGAACGGAATTCTGCTTGCGGTTTTTATGGGTGGAAAATAAGCTTGAAATACAAGATGGCCAATTATAGAACGAAGTTAAGAAACCTAGGATGCCCTGAGTTAAGCATCAATTCCCTCAAGCACAAACCTGCTGATAAATGCCAAGCTGCCCACGATGTCAAAAAACCAAGAAAGGCAGAGGTACATTTTTTTCCCAGTTTTCCACTGGGGAAACCAAAGACTTGAAAAGGAAAGACTCGAACTAATAACTGAAGCCAAGAAAAAAAACAATGAACGAGTTGTCAAAGACAAGATGGCAAAAACCTTTGCTTATAGAAGGCAGGAAGTGGTACAAGATAAACCCATGGTTGCAGAATTCAAGGCTAGATGGCCAGCATTGTTCACTTTGAGTGAGGTAAGTTATAAATGTTCATCAGACAAATTAGTATACTGTATAAATCAAGAATAAAGCCGTTTATTGATAAGGTAAACTTTGCTGTTTCAGCTGAACACAGAGTTTCAAAGAATCACAACAGTTCCTCTCCAGTCAAGGTTCCTGTCTCAGCTTGACAGTTATTCTGATCGATTTATGAAGATGTTCAAAAAGAAAGGTGGCTCTACAGGACAGACACTCAAGACCATCTTGGCAGGCATAAGGGAGGTATGTGCTTAAAGTTGGAGCATCTGCGACCCATGACATAAATAAACAAAAACAAATTGGCTTTTTCACAAAGGTGATTTTCAGAGGGGTGGGATTGCTCTAATGAGGGCCCTGTGTGACGTAGAAATGTCTGCAAACCCAGAACGACTGGTTGAATCCTATGTTTTCTTTTCTAGTCAACCCACACAAAATTAACTGGGTGGTTTTAGTTCAAAGTCTGTGGGTTGTTAGGCTGTCCAGATACACAAATGACTGTACACAAAAACTTAACAAAAACTATGAAACCTTTACAATTAAAGTACATTTATGCTGATAAGAAAAATTTAAACCAATAATTGTGGAGGGTAATGTCTATGTAAAAATGTGGTGTGTGTCCTTCAGGATGACAGCATTGAACGCAAAAGAGAATGTGTCTTGAAAGGACTTTGCATCTACTTGAATGAAGACCCCAGCAAACTTGTCAAAGAGTACCTGGTATGTACTTTAAACAGCAATTGTTTTTTTTTTACTCATTGTAAGGGGCTAGTACTGTATACCCCAGTGTCAGTGTAGTTGGTACATATGCACTTGTAAAAGCTCATCCAATAATATTGACTGTATTACATAATTTTTCAGCCACTCATTACAACATACTTAAATGAAAAAGAAAAGCAGTAAAATATAAGCTGCAATCTGTAACTGTAATCTACAAAGTAACAAGTATGTGCTTGGTATTCGTGTTAAAATGGCAACAGTATGGCTCTAAGGAAGATGAACATAATATGCAGGCAATTTAGTGTATTGCAAAAACATAGCACTTGAAACAACTACTACAAGTACCACTAACGTAGGCAGAAAAAAATGTTCTGCACAGGTGTAAATTTTACCTGCAGCTTTCTGCATTAAAATGTCATTTAGAAAATCAAATGTCTTTCTTTGGCCTACTTTTTATTTTAATAAGAAATTAGTGTGTAAACTGACAATTTTATGTTACACCTACAATAAAAGGGACACTGCAGAAGGTGTACGTTGGGGACTGCAGTTTAGTACAAGATGGGTGTATCCAACTAAGCAATGTTTACAGTTTACATTTTAATGTTTAATAAAGGTCAATGTAAAAATATTTAATTATAAGTAATTTTAAAGAATATCTGTTGGTCCATTAGACACAAATGACTTGTTAATTATACATTTAGGTTATTTATTAACATAATTATATTGTTATGCTAATTATTCATTAAAGGATGCAGAAGGAATTGAAGTTCAGAAGAACCTTCAACAAACTGTCATTGGCATATACGTCATAAGAAGAGAGGGAGCTGATGCAACATGCCCCCCTGAAGATGTTGGAATTATTGTTGAAGGTGCAGATGTGATTCACAATCTGGGTAATGTAGCCTGTGCATGTGCCATGCTCTTTGGTGTAATATATGCACTGAACCTTAGTTATCCAAAGGACCTGAAATTCACCTTTGAGGTGATTCAGAAGGTGGTCATGGAGTTGGATGCCGGCCGGCTTTCTCCTAAGATTCATGCACTGAAAACGAAACTCTGTGAATAAAACTGTTATAGGTTATCCACTTTCAGTTAATTTCTACCCCTTTTTTATAAATTGAGATCAATATAAAGTTCACATTGGTTGTTAATTTACCTAGTTCTTTTTAAAATAAGGCCCTGTTGTGTTTTCAAATGCTGTGTTGAAATTTTGAAATTAGGGTTTATTTATTATTAAACCCTATTTATTATTTATTTCACTGCATTAAACACCTGAAGTAAACATGTAACCAGGCTGGACATCCAGGGTTTGATTTTGTAAGAACAGCCTTTGCAGATCTATGCGTACTTAAAGATGTATACTGTTACTTTAGATTACTACCTTTCTACAAAGGATTGATTTCTGTGCATTCAGATTGACATGTTTGCTGTTATAGGTCTGCTACTGTAAGATTTCACAGAATGTTGTAAAACATTTGTCAGAAGGTTGTTCAAATAGTTAAGTAACCAGCTCTTCATTAAGAGCAATCTTGTTTCAATAAAAAAAAACAAAAAAAGGTTATATTTTGTTGGGTCTACTTAATTTAAATGAGTGGAACATATTTGTTTCAAGTTCAGTTAAACTAATTAAAGTAACTTTTAGTTAAATACAAAATTAAATTAAAATTGCTCATGTATATTATTTTAACACAACACATTTTGATTAATTTGAGACAACTAATTTAAACTGTGTTCATTTTAATCAAATACATTTCATTAGTAGTAACTGAAAAAATCTTGTTAAATTTACATGAATATGGCACATAATGTGGTTGGGATTAAATAATTTAATAATTTAAACAAAACATATAATTCTTAATTACCATTTACTTAATTAAATTACGTGGAACCTGTTGACATGATAATATTAATTAAATTCAATGATGAATTTTTTTGAGTGTAGGAAAGAGGGGTGCAACCTGGAGGAACACGAGAGGGGATGAAAGCAGGTTAGATACAATATATGTTAGCAAGGGAATGGAGCTAGTGGCGGGGGAAGCGAGGGAGGTGGATTTTTCAGATCACGACATAATTATAGCAGAAGTAAAGGTGGATGGGAGGGGGTTCGGGAAGGGATTCTGGAAACTTAATGTAAGGGTCTTGGAGGAACAGGAGGAGGAAGAGGAGTTCCAAATATTTTGGGAGGGAGTAAGAGGAACGAAAGGGTTATATGGGGGGATAACAGAGTGGTGGGAACAGGCGAAGGGAAGCATAAAGAAATGGGGGATCAGGAAGAGTAGAGAAAGAATAAAGGAGGAGAGGGAGAATCTAAGAAGGATGTGGAGGGAGATAGAGATAGAGAAGCAGAAAGAAAATGAAGGAATAGAGACTGACAAGGTGAGAATACAAAATATAAAGAAACAAATTAGGGCGGTATATGAGAAAAGGGCAGAAAAGTTTATGTTACAGGCAGGGCAAGAGTTTAGGGAGAGAGGGGAAAGCGTGGGATCATATTGGTTTAGGAGAGCTAGGGATAGGAAAGAGGTGAAAGGGATAGAAGGATTGAGGGATGAGACAGGACAAATTAGAGAAAAAGGGCAGGAAATGAGACGTATAGGGACAGAATATTATGTAAAGTATTTTGAGGAAGCAAGGATAGTGACAGAGATAGGGAAGGAGTTTATAGATAAATTAGAAAAAAGAGTACCAAGGGAGGTAGAAATAGAGATTAATGGACCGATTAGAGAGGAAGAAGTGAAGGAGGCAATTAAAAATCTAAAGAGGGGAAAGGTGCCAGGAATTGATGGATTACCAGGGGAATTTTATATAAAACACAGGGACATATTGGCAAGGGATTTAACAAAACTATTTAATAAGGTACTGGAAGAGAAGGAGGTGAGGGGTACAATGGGGACAGGAGTGGTGACACCCATCTATAAGAAGGGAGAAAAAGATAACCTAAACAACTACAGACCACTAACAATGCTAGGGACAGATAATAAGATTCTAGCAAAGATCTTGGCCACAAGGCTGAGGGAGGCATTACCACATGTCATACATGTTGACCAAACATGTGGTATCATAGGTAGAAGCACAAGGTGGAATACGCAGATGATACGAGACATCATAGCCTGGTCTGAGGAAAGACATCTACCGCTAATGCTAGCGAGACTCGACCAGGCCAAGGCTTTCGACAGGGTACATAGGGAGTACTTGTATGAGGTGATGGAGAAGATGGGGATGGGAGAAAACATAATACAGTGGATTAGGGCATTATATACAAGGGCAAATTGTAGGGTAAATATTAACGGACATATAGGACCAGTATTCGAAGCAAGGGTGGGGATAAGACAGGGATGTCCACTATCCCCACTACTATTTGTAATTTACATGGAGCCAATGGCAGAGGCGATTAGGAAGGACGAGGAGATTCTAGGAGTGTGGGTACCAGGCGCGAAGGGATACAGGGTAAAACTGTCACAGTATGCGGACGACATGACCATATTAGGTAGGACAGACAGGGACGTAGAGAGGGTGCTGGAAATAGTAGAGAGGTTCGGGAAAGGATCAGGGGCAGAATTAAACAGGGAAAAATCAAAGGTTAAATTTTTTGGGGCGATGAAGGATAGGAAGGATACGGTAGGGGGACTGCTGAGAAATGAAGGACCGATTAAAATTTTAGGGATTAAATTTGAGAGGGAAGGGTCGGCGGGAATAAACTGGGAAGAAAGATTAAATAAAATGAAGAAAAGGTTAGGAATGTGGGCTGAGAGAAAACTATCGCTCATCGGTAAAAGCTTAATAGTGAAGGCTGAAATATTGCCAGCGCTGTTGTATATAGCTTATGTGTACCCGCCGCCGGTGAGTATAAGCAAATGGGTGCAAAGGGAAACATTCCGCTTCATGTGGGGTGGGAGGTACGAATATGTCGCAAGGGAAATCATGTACAGAAAAATCGAGGAGGGAGGAAGGGGGGTCATGGATGTGGTGCTAAAGCTACAGTGTGTACATGTAGCGAGCATCATGTCAGAACTGGAGAAAGAGGGAGAACATCCGGCGTGGTATTTTAAAAGACTATATTTTGCATATCAGGCAAGAGGGATAATGAAATGGGATAATAGCGGGACAAAATCAGAACAGATGCCCTGGCATTATGCGCAGGCTGCTAAAAAAAAAAAAAAAAAAAGGCGAAAGACTTAATTCTCCCCCCTCCCTGTGTTTCTCCAGGCAAAGGCTGTGCTGCCTCGTCACCCACCCGACGACCCAAGGGCGCTTTTGCTGCAGGTTTTCGTCGCTCTACCTCGAGCCCTCTTCCTTGAGCGGCCGGTGGCCTACGGAGGCCCGGGCGACCGGCGAGCAGGGCTGGAGTTTCTCTTCATTCACGTACAAATCTTTCGCCTTTTACTAAAGATTTCCGTGGAGAGGAACTTTGACAAGTTCAACTTATTTTTTGAAGGCTTTGTCTTTGCAAAGCTGCTGTTTTGCTGGTGGAATGACAGAAGGTGTGTGGGCGTGAAGGCGGCCGGTCAGCGCCGTCCACTAGTCCGGGCCCTCAAAAGGTAGGGCCCGTGGCCCGGCGCCTATTTCAGGTTATCGCTTCTCGGCCTTTTGGCTAAGTTCAAGTGGGCGGGACAGCGATCGACTCCTGAGTGTTGCAAGACTTTTACCATTGTGGTACTAGTCACAAGCACTTAGGAGAATATTGCACTGTTCTACTGTTGGGGAAGAGTCTTGTGTGGTAGGCTTCATTTCCTGCTTTTACCGGACTCCAGTTTTTTTTCTCTTTTTAGGTGTTTCCAATCTATCCAGCCCTAAAAGAGGAAAAACAACCACCAGGTAAGTGCAATTCAATTCAATTCTTTTCTTTTAGAATTTTAGCATTGGTTTTACTATTTATTGTTTTATTGTTTTTAGTTGCTTGGTAGGCTGTTGGTGCCTCCAAGCATGTCGGCTCCTCGTGCCGGCATGCGGAGGCACCACAGCGTGCGTTTTCTATTTAAATGGATGGATGGCAAACTTTTGAGCATGTCCAGATTGGACTTCTCAAGGAAGCTCATCCAATAAACTTTAAACTTTAAACCAGAAGAACTGAACTGTTTACTGACTCTGCATGGAAATAAGGGATTTGATGTTAGCTTCCGCTCTGCTTCCTTGCTAAGAGATTTCTGGCTCAGATATGAAAATGAAAAAGACCAGTTCTCCATGTTCAGCCTCGAGAAACTCTCTGATAATTCACACAAAGTTGTGTTTGTCAGGATGTTTAATGAGACTGTGACTGGAGAGGACATTAGTACATGGCTGGGTAGATTTTGCACGGTGAAAAGCCCACCAGTCAAGGTAGTTGATGAGGATGGCATTTGGAACTGCTCGTGGAGAGTTCCCATTAAACAATGGGAAGACCCGAGCAGTTACCTAGGCCTCCGGCAATTGCCATCATTGATTATGTTGGGAGAAAACCGAGGCTACATTTTTTACCAAGGTAAATGCGGCAAGTTTGGACACCTTGCGGAAGCGTGTCAGGAAATCGTGTGTGGGAAGTGCAGAGAGATTGGGCACACTTATGAAGAGTGTCCCAATGGCAGGAGGTGTAATCTTTGTGGAGACTGTGACCATCTTTACAGAGATTGCCCTAAATCGTTTGCCAACAAGCTAAAAGCTAACAAAATGGCTGCCCGCCAAGACCCTGAAGACAAAGGGGAGGAGGCGGGCCAAGAGGTTTTGGCAGGAAATTCAAATCCTCAGCCAGCCTCAGGAGTGGGCCAAGTTGTGGAGGGCGGAGCTAACATTCATGTAGAGTTGGAGCAGGTATCAGAGGTCCCTCCCTCCGAGCAACAGAGAGAGGAAGATAATGATGGTGATGAGGAAGACTCAACCCCTTCCTCTATGGAGACGGTGCCGGAGGTGAGCGTGACGGCTAGTGGAGTGGGGGAGCTGACTCTCTCACTCCCTAGTGCTCAGGTGCCAAAGAGACCTGCGGGATCTCCTCTGCCAGACCTGGCAGAGAAGAAACAGCGGGCCACAGAGCGGTCAGGTAGCTCCTCATCGGAGGACCTGAACCGGCTGTGGTCCGCTGGATCCCCTAATGAGGTATCCTTTCTGCGCCTCCAGCTGAAATCATCCACGCCGAAAAGCATGCTAGAGCAGTGCTCAGCATGCCGGGACGCGCGGGACACCTGCGACCCCTCACACTTCACATTAATGAAGATCAAGGAGGAGCAGGTGTCACAAGAAATAGGGTGATTTTAACCGGCTTTTAACCGTATCTCTGTGGTTTTAATGTTTGGGTTTTAAAGATCACACCTGTTTTTAACCTATAGTGCTCATGTCTCTTACGATCTCCACCATCAATGTGAGAAGCGTGAGAGCACCGTTGAGAGCACAGAGTGTTCTGTCCCTTTTAAATGACTTAAAGTCAGATGTGTTTTTACTGCAAGAGTGTGCTTTGCCGTTCTTGAAATCATACAGAGATTGGGAGCAGCGGTGGGCTGCGGGTCCCTCTCTCTGGAGCGGCTCGCACTACAGCCGAGCCGACGGTGTTGCCATTTTAATCAAAAACCCCAATATCTTGGTGAAGGGCAGCACGGTGGTGAGAGACGGACGGGCGCTTTTAACTAATCTGACGTTTTTAGGAAGGGATTTTAACATTCTTAATGTGTATGGTTTTAATGATAAAAATGACAGGCACGATCTTTTAGAGGACCTGCAGCCCCACATGCTGGGGAGGGTTCCTTTAGTGGTGGGAGGGGATTTTAATTGTGTTTTAACAAAGCAAGACAGAAGGAGAGTAGGGGAAGATTTTAAACTTGACAAAACATAGGTTTTATTGCAGGGTTTAGTGAGAGATTTTAACTTAGTCGACTGTTTTAAGAAAGTGCATCCAAGGGAGGAGGGCTTCACCTGGTTTAGTGGTGATGGCACCAGAGCCTCCCAAATCGACTATGTTTTTACAAGAGACTGCCCGCCAACCGATGCTACATTGACCCCCCTTTTCTTTTCAGATCACGCTATGCTTTCCTGCACTCTTTCCTTCCCAACCCAGGGGACCGTAGGGGGAGGGCTGTGGAAGCTGAACTGCTCCCTGTTGCAGGATGAGGAGGTGGTTAGGTGCTACAGGGAGCGGTTCAGCTCCTGGCAGACCCTCCAAGACTTTTATGACTCTAGGGCACAGTGGTGGGAGATGGTGAAAGACAGGACAAGGACATTTTTTAAAAAGGTAGGGAAAACTAAAAAAGATAAAGAAAAAAGGTGCATGATGGGGCTGCAGAAAAGACTACAGAGGTATTTTAATCTTTTAAATAAAGGTTTTGATTTTAGTGAGGAAATTAAAGAAGTAAAAAGGGAAATGTCTGTTTTAACTGAAATAAAGAGTAAAGGAACTATTTTAAGAAGTAAAGAAAGAGAGATAGAGGAAGGAGAAAGATGTACACGGTACTTTTTCAAGAAAATAATATCAAAAGGGGGAGGAATAACTAAATTAATAGAAGGAGGAAGGGAGATTAACAAGATGGAGGAGATTGTAAAAACTGTGGAAAGTTTTTATGAGAATCTATATGATGTAAAAAGTGTACACAAAGAAACAATGGAGGAGGTTTTAAGTTCTTTCGACAAATTTTTAAACAGTAAGAGGGTTTTAACAGAAGATTTTACCATTTTAGAAATGACAAAATGTCTTAAAGGTTTTAAAAATGGAAAATCTCCGGGAGAGGATGGACTCCCCGTGGAATTTTATACAACATTTTGGGACATTTTAGCTACGGACCTCTTGACTGTTTTTAAAGAATTTGAAAGACTGGACCGACTTCCAGACAGTTTTAGGGTAGGGATAGTTTCTTTATTGCACAAAAAAGGTGACAAGACAGACTTAAGAAACTGGAGACCTATTACTCTTTTAAATTTTGACTGTAAGCTTTTTAGCAAACTTTTATCACGACGAATGTCAACAGTTTTGGAGGACGTGATCCACCCGGATCAAGTCTGCGCCGTCCCAGGAAGGAGGATCACGGACAGCCTAGTGCTGATCCGAGACGTCATCTGTTTTGCGAGAGACAGAAACATTCGATTATTAGTCCTAAATTTAGATTTTGAGAAAGCTTTTGATCGGGTCTCGCACCAGTACCTGTTCCAGGTACTGCAAAAGATGGGTTTCCCAGGGAGGTTTCTAGAGTGGGTGGGATTGCTGTATAAAGACATCAACAGCAAAGTTCTTGTTAATGGGCACCTGACAAAAGCGATCAATATTCGCTCTGGCGTTCGTCAGGGGTGTCCGTTATCCCCACTCCTGTTCGCGGCTTGTATTGAGCCGCTGGCGCAGATCTTGAGAAGGGATAAATGGATCAGAGGATTTGACCTGCCAGGCGGACTGACGGCGACCTGTACATTATACATGGACGACGTTACGCTTTTATGTTCGGACGTTTTAGCGGCCCAGAGAGCATTGGAATTGACTGACTGGTACGGACGGGCCTCGGGCGCTAAGCTCAATCGGAGCAAGTCCGAGGCCCAGCTCTTTGGGCCGTGGGGAGACATACAAACCGACCTGGACGTGGATTTTAAAGAAACTGATATTAAAATTTTAGGCATCAAATTTGACAGAGAGGGAGGTGGACGGGGTAACTGGACTGACGTGTTAGGGAAAGTCAGGCAACGACTGGGGTTTTGGGGACTGAGACGAATGACAATCGAAGGCAAAGTTTTAATATTTAAATCTGTGATTTTACCTTTGCTTTTATTGTTGTGTTCTGTTTTTAGTCCCCCCAGATCTTTTATTATACAGGTGGAGAGAGCGGTTTTTTATTTCCTGTGGGGGTCCAAGTGGGAGCGACTCAGAAGAGAGGTGGTGAAGAAAAGACCAGACAATGGAGGGAAGGGGCTCCCAGACCCCCACCTGTTTTTAACCAGCAAATTCACCGCACTACACATTACCTATGCGACGACCCCATCCAGAGAGAACAAGACGGCCAGCATGGTGAAATTCTGGATGGGGTCGTACCTGAGAAGATTGCGCATTTTAAAACCTGATCTTAGAACCCCAGTGGCTTTTAATTTGTCAAAAGAATATGATTTTATTAGAAAGTTTTTAAAGAAGTTTGATTTAGAAAAGGAGGATGTCACCATTTTAACTGACGCTAAATCCATTCTCTCTGTTGTGCAGGACCGGGAAGAAGTGAGTCCCGTCCCAGGCCTCACTCTGAGTGAGGCCAGAAGAGTGTGGAGGAACGCGGCCCACCCCGCCCTCCCGAACAAACTAAAAGATCTGACGTGGATGGCGGCTCATGAGATCCTCCCGGCCAGGGCCGTGATGCACTCCCGGGGGATGGCAACGAATCCCACGTGCCCACGGTTTGGGTGTGGCGAGCCAGAAACCGTGCGGCATGTGCTCTGGGAGTGCAGCGTGGCGAGGGACCTGTGGGCCAGAACTGGCCCGCTACAATGCCCGAGCCTACCAGCAGGGGAGGTCCACCCGCGAGTTTACCGGCTAGCGGTGAACGGGGTGGGTCAGGGTGTCGAAAAATTGCCAGCCGCCGAGTTCACTACGCTCTGGCTCACCCTTACCAGCGTGACAGCCGCCTTGTGGACCTCCCGCGACCTGCTGGTGGGGAAGCGAGTGACGGTGCCCCTGCACGCGTTGGAGCGGCTGGCAACATCGTCGCGGCAGGAGGCGCTGCGCGTCGCCAATCGGAGGAGGGGGCTGGGGTCACACGCAGGGGGGTCCAGACCACCACGGGCGATGGCTCCCGTCAATGCACCGCCAATTGATCACGAGAAGGACGGAGCATCGGGCACAGGGTGAGGATCTCCGCTGAGCTGCAGAACGTGACACCGGACTCGACGGAGGAGCGGGGTGGTGCAAGGAGGACGAGGACTCACCCCGGTCCTGCAAAGAGGAGCATGTTTTACCTGCGTTCTTTTACCGGACTTTTATTGGACTTTTTAAACCGATATTATTCTTCACTTTTAAAACCAGATGAACTTTTAACATACGAGAAATAAAGCTTTTAAATGTTCTTTTACCTGCGAATATTTTATGTAAACAAAAGCTTATATCAATTGTGAAAAGTATGTTTTATTGTTTTTTTATGTGAAGATGTGTATTAATTTTTAAATGAAAAATTATTTTAAATTTTGAATGAAAATTGTTTTAATTTTTGAATGGAAAATGTTGTAATGTAAGAAATGGTGACAATAAAACTTTTTCGAAAGAAAAAATCTGTTCTTATCAGTTTAATATCTGATACGTCCTCTACCCGAGGACCATATATTAAATGGATTTTTAGGCCCGGGAGTCGGAAGAGGGGCTTGCTCCGTCCACTCCACGCATCGACCAGGTATTGCATTGCCTCCTGGCACGGTGCACCCTCATAAACGGTCAAACGAAAGAGAAATTGACGAATGCTGGTGACTGGCCCCTGCTGGAAAGCTGTTGGGATTAGGGGTACGGCGCCTTAGACCTTTGCCTAGCCTAGGCCCGGGGTTTCCTCAGTCCTTTTGCGCTAGGGAGTCCCCCTTTTCCCGCTTTTTCATTTTCCCTCCATTTTACTTAAAAAAAAAAAAAAAAAAAGGCGAAAGACTTAATTTTCCCCCACCCTGTGTTTCTCCAGGCAAAGGCTGTGCTGCCTCGTCACCCACCCGACGACCCAAGGGCGCTTTTGCTGCAGGTTTTCGTCGCTCTACCTCGAGCCCTCTTCCTTGAGCGGCCGGTGGCCTACGGAGGCCCGGGCGACCGGCGAGCAGGGCTGGAGTTTCTCTTCATTCACGTACAAATCTTTCGCCTTTTACTAAAGATTTCCGTGGAGAGGAACGTTGACAAGTTCAACTTATTTTTTGAAGGCTTTGTCTTTGCAAAGCTGCTCTTTTGCTGGTGGAATGACAGAAGGTGTGTGGGCGTGAAGGCGGCCGGTCAGCGCCGTCCACTAGTCCGGGCCCTCAAAAGGTAGGGCCCGTGGCCCGGCGCCTATTTCAGGTTATCGCTTCTCGGCCTTTTGGCTAAGATCAAGTGTAGTATCTGTTCTTATCAGTTTAATATCTGATACGTCCTCTATCCGAGGACCATATATTAAATGGATTTTTAGGCCTGGGAGTCGGAAGAGGGGCTTGCTCCGTCCACTCCACGCATCGACCAGGTATTGCATTGCGTCCTGGCACGGTGCACCCTCATAAACGGTCAAACGAAAGAGTAATTGACGAATGCTGGTGACTGGCCCCTGCTGGAAAGCTGTTGGGATTAGGGGTACGGCGCCTTAGACCTTTGCCTAGCCTAGGCCCGTGGTTTCCTCGGTCCTTTTGCGCTAGGGAGTCCCCCTTTTCCCGCTTTTTCATTTTCATTCCATTTTACTTAAAAAAAAAAAAAAAAAGGCGAAAGACTTAATTTTCCCCCACCCTGTGTTTCTCCAGGCAAAGGCTGTGCTGCCTCGTCACCCACCCGACGACCCAAGGGCGCTTTTGCTGCAGGTTTTCGTCGCTCTACCTCGAGCCCTCTTCCTTGAGCGGCCGGTGGCCTACGGAGGCCCGGGCGACCGGCGAGCAGGGCTGCAGTTTCTCTTCATTCACGTACAAATCTTTCGCCTTTTACTAAAGATTTCCGTGGAGAGGAACGTTGACAAGTTCAACTTATTTTTTGAAGGCTTTGTCTTTGCAAAGCTGCTCTTTTGCTGGTGGAATGACAGAAGGTGTGTGGGCGTGAAGGCGGCCGGTCAGCGCCGTCCACTAGTCCGGGCCCTCAAAAGGTAGGGCCCGTGGCCCGGCGCCTATTTCAGGTTATCGCTTCTCGGCCTTTTGGCTAAGTTCAAGTGGGCGGGACAGCGATCGACTCCTGAGTGTTGCAAGACTTTTACCATCGTGGTACTAGTCGCAAGCACTTAGGAGAATATTGCACTGTTCTACTGTTGGGGAAGAGTCTTGTGTGGTAGGCTTCATTTCCTGCTTTTACGGGACTCCAGTTTTTTTTCTCTTTTTAGGTGTTTCCAGTCTATCCAGCCCTAAAAGAGGAAAAACAACCACCAGGTAAGTGCAATTCAATTCTTTTCTTTTAGAATTTTAGCATTGGTTTTACTATTTATTGTTTTAGTGTTTTTAGTTGCTTGGTAGGCTGTTGGTGTCTCCAAGCATGTCGGCTCCTCGTGCCGGCATGCGGAGGCACCACAGCGTGCGTTTTCTATTTAAATGGATGGATGGCAAACTTTTGAGCATGTCCAGATTGGACTTCTCAAGGAAGCTCATCCAACAAACTTTAAACTTTAAACCAGAAGAACTGAACTGTTTACTGACTCTGCATGGAAATAAGGGATTTGATGTTAGCTTCCGCTCTGCTTCCTTGCTAAGAGATTTCTGGCTCAGATATGAAAATGAAAAAGACCAGTTCTCCATGTTCAGCCTCGAGAAACTCTCTGATAATTCACACAAAGTTGTGTTTGTCAGGATGTTTAATGAGACTGTGACTGGAGAGGACATTAGTACATGGCTGGGTAGATTTTGCATGGTGAAAAGCCCACCAGTCAAGGTAGTTGATGAGGATGGCATTTGGAACTGCTCGTGGAGAGTTCCCATTAAACAATGGGAAGACCCGAGCAGTTACCTAGGCCTCCGGCAATTGCCATCATTGATTGTGTTGGGAGAAAACCGAGGCTACATTTTTTACCAAGGTATGCCCAAGCTTTGCCGCAAATGCGGCAAGTTTGGACACCTTGCGGAAGCGTGTCAGGAAATCGTGTGTGGGAAGTGCAGAGAGATTGGGCACACTTATGAAGAGTGTCCCAATGGCAGGAGGTGTAATCTTTGTGGAGACTGTGACCATCTTTACAGAGATTGCCCTAAATCGTTTGCCAACAAGCTAAAAGCTAACAAAATGGCTGCCCGCCAAGACCCTGAAGACAAAGGGGAGGAGGCGGGCCAAGAGGTTTTGGCGGGAAATTCAAATCCTCAGCCAGCCTCAGGAGTGGGCCAAGTTGTGGAGGGCGGAGCTAACATTCATGTAGAGTTGGAGCAGGTATCAGAGGTCCCTCCCTCCGAGCAACAGAGAGAGGAAGACAATGATGGTGATGAGGAAGACTCAACCCCTTCCTCTATGGAGACGGTGCCGGAGGTGAGCGTGACGGCTAGTGGAGTGGGGGAGCTGACTCTCTCACTCCCTAGTGCTCAGGTGCCAAAGAGACCTGCGGGATCTCCTCTGCCAGACCTGGCAGAGAAGAAACAGCGGGCCACAGAGCGGTCAGGTAGCTCCTCATCGGAGGACCTGAACCGGCTGTGGTCCGCTGGATCCCCTAATGAGGTATCCTTTCTGCGCCTCCAGCTGAAATCATCCACGCCGAAAAGCATGCTAGAGCAGTGCTCAGCATGCCGGGACGCGCGGGACACCTGCGACCCCTCACACTTCACATTAATGAAGATCAAGGAGGAGCAGGTGTCACAAGAAATAGGGTGATTTTAACCGGCTTTTAACCGTATCTCTGTGGTTTTAATGTTTGGGTTTTAAAGATCACACCTGTTTTTAACCTATAGTGCTCATGTCTCTTACGATCTCCACCATCAATGTGAGAAGCGTGAGAGCACCGTTGAGAGCACAGAGTGTTCTGTCCCTTTTAAATGACTTAAAGTCAGATGTGTTTTTACTGCAAGAGTGTGCTTTGCCGTTCTTGAAATCATACAGAGATTGGGAGCAGCGGTGGGCTGCGGGTCCCTCTCTCTGGAGCGGCTCGCACTACAGCCGAGCCGACGGTGTTGCCATTTTAATCAAAAACCCCAATGTCTTGGTGAAGGGCAGCACGGTGGTGAGAGACGGACGGGCGCTTTTAACTAATCTGACGTTTTTAGGAAGGGATTTTAACATTCTTAATGTGTATGGTTTTAATGATAAAAATGACAGGCACGATCTTTTAGAGGACCTGCAGCCCCACATGCTGGGGAGGGTTCCTTTAGTGGTGGGAGGGGATTTTAATTGTGTTTTAACAAAGCAAGACAGAAGGAGAGTAGGGGAAGATTTTAAACTTGACAAAACATCGGTTTTATTGCAGGGTTTAGTGAGAGATTTTAACTTAGTCGACTGTTTTAAGAAAGTGCATCCAAGGGAGGAGGGCTTCACCTGGTTTAGTGGTGATGGCACCAGAGCCTCCCGAATCGACTATGTTTTTACAAGAGACTGCCCGCCAACCGATGCTACATTGACCCCCCTTTTCTTTTCAGATCACGCTATGCTTTCCTGCACTCTTTCCTTCCCAACCCAGGTGACCGTAGGGGGAGGGCTGTGGAAGCTGAACTGCTCCCTGTTGCAGGATGAGGAGGTGGTTAGGTGCTACAGGGAGCAGTTCAGCTCCTGGCAGACCCTCCAAGACTTTTATGACTCTAGGGCACAGTGGTGGGAGATGGTGAAAGACAGGACAAGGACGTTTTTTAAAAAGGTAGGGAAAACTAAAAAAGATAAAGAAAAAAGGTGCATGATGGGGCTGCAGAAAAGACTACAGAGGTATTTTAATCTTTTAAATAAAGGTTTTGATTTTAGTGAGGAAATTAAAGAAGTAAAAAAGGAAATGTCTGTTTTAACTGAAATCAAGAGTAAAGGAACTATTTTAAGAAGTAAAGAAAGAGAGATAGAGGAAGGAGAAAGATGTACACGGTACTTTTTCAAGAAAATAATATCAAAAGGGGGAGGAATAACAAAATTAATAGAAGGAGGAAGGGAGATTAACAAGATGGAGGAGATTGTAAAAACTGTGGAAAGTTTTTATGAGAATCTATATGACGTAAAAAGTGTACACAAAGAAACAATGGAGGAGGTTTTAAGTTCTTTAGACAAATTTTTAAACAGTAAGAGGGTTTTAACAGAAGATTTTACCATTTTAGAAATGACAAAATGTCTTAAAGGTTTTAAAAATGGAAAATCTCCGGGAGAGGATGGACTCCCCGTGGAATTTTATACAACATTTTGGGACATTTTAGCTACGGACCTCTTGACTGTTTTTAAAGAATTTGAAAGACTGGACCGACTTCCAGACAGTTTTAGGGTAGGGATAGTTTCTTTATTGCACAAAAAAGGTGACAAGACAGACTTAAGAAACTGGAGACCTATTACTCTTTTAAATTTTGACTGTAAGCTTTTTAGCAAACTTTTATCACGACGAATGTCAACAGTTTTGGAGGACGTGATCCACCCGGATCAAGTCTGCGCCGTCCCAGGAAGGAGGATCACGGACAGCCTAGTGCTGATCCGAGACGTCATCTGTTTTGCGAGAGACAGAAACATTCGATTATTAGTCCTAAATTTAGATTTTGAGAAAGCTTTTGATCGGGTCTCGCACCAGTACCTGTTCCAGGTACTGCAAAAGATGGGTTTCCCAGGGAGGTTTCTAGAGTGGGTGGGATTGCTGTATAAAGACATCAACAGCAAAGTTCTTGTTAATGGGCACCTGACAAAAGCGATCAATATTCGCTCTGGCGTTCGTCAGGGGTGTCCGTTATCCCCACTCCTGTTCGCGGCTTGTATTGAGCCGCTGGCGCAGATCTTGAGAAGGGATAAATGGATCAGAGGATTTGACCTGCCAGGCGGACTGACGGCGACCTGTACATTATACATGGACGACGTTACGCTTTTATGTTCGGACGTTTTAGCGGCCCAGAGAGCATTGGAATTGACTGACTGGTACGGACGGGCCTCGGGCGCTAAGCTCAATCGGAGCAAGTCCGAGGCCCAGCTCTTTGGGCCGTGGGGAGACATACAAACCGACCTGGACGTGGATTTTAAAGAAACTGATATTAAAATTTTAGGCATCAAATTTGACAGAGAGGGAGGTGGACGGGGTAACTGGACTGACGTGTTAGGGAAAGTCAGGCAACGACTGGGGTTTTGGGGACTGAGACGAATGACAATCGAAGGCAAAGTTTTAATATTTAAATCTGTGATTTTACCTTTGCTTTTATTGTTGTGTTCTGTTTTTAGTCCCCCCAGATCTTTTATTATACAGGTGGAGAGAGCGGTTTTTTATTTCCTGTGGGGGTCCAAGTGGGAGCGACTCAGAAGAGAGGTGGTGAAGAAAAGACCAGACAATGGAGGGAAGGGGCTCCCAGACCCCCACCTGTTTTTAACCAGCAAATTCACCGCACTACACATTACCTATGCGACGACCCCATCCAGAGAGAACAAGACGGCCAGCATGGTGAAATTCTGGATGGGGTCGTACCTGAGAAGATTGCGCATTTTAAAACCTGATCTTAGAACCCCAGTGGCTTTTAATTTGTCAAAAGAATATGATTTTATTAGAAAGTTTTTAAAGAAGTTTGATTTAGAAAAGGAGGATGTCACCATTTTAACTGACGCTAAATCCATTCTCTCTGTTGTGCAGGACCGGGAAGAAGTGAGTCCCGTCCCAGGCCTCACTCTGAGTGAGGCCAGAAGAGTGTGGAGGAACGCGGCCCACCCCGCCCTCCCGAACAAACTAAAAGATCTGACGTGGATGGCGGCTCATGAGATCCTCCCGGCCAGGGCCGTGATGCACTCCCGGGGGATGGCAACGAATCCCACGTGCCCACGGTTTGGGTGTGGCGAGCCAGAAACCGTGCGGCATGTGCTCTGGGAGTGCAGCGTGGCGAGGGACCTGTGGGCCAGAACTGGCCCGCTACAATGCCCGAGCCTACCAGCAGGGGAGGTCCACCCGCGAGTTTACCGGCTAGCGGTGAACGGGGTGGGTCAGGGTGTCGAAAAATTGCCAGCCGCCGAGTTCACTACGCTCTGGCTCACCCTTACCAGCGTGACAGCCGCCTTGTGGACCTCCCGCGACCTGCTGGTGGGGAAGCGAGTGACGGTGCCCCTGCACGCGTTGGAGCGGCTGGCAACATCGTCGCGGCAGGAGGCGCTGCGCGTCGCCAATCGGAGGAGGGGGCTGGGGTCACACGCAGGGGGGTCCAGACCACCACGGGCGATGGCTCCCGTCAATGCACCGCCAATTGATCACGAGAAGGACGGAGCATCGGGCACAGGGTGAGGATCTCCGCTGAGCTGCAGAACGTGACACCGGACTCGACGGAGGAGCGGGGTGGTGCAAGGAGGACGAGGACTCACCCCGGTTCTGCACAAAGGAACGTGTTTTACTTGCGTTGTTTTACCTGGACTTTTTATTGGACTTTTTTCGAACATTTTAAACTGATATTACTCTTCACTTTTAAAAACAAGATGAACTTTTAACATACTGAAAGAAGCTTTTTAATGTTCTTTTATCTGCACTGACTTTTTAGGCAAACAAAAGCTTTTAAGAAAATGTTTAAAGTATGTTTTATTGTTTTTTATGTGAAGATGTGTTTTAAAATTGTGAGAGAAAAATGTTTTAAAATGTAAAATGGTGACAATAAAAACTTTTTCGGAAAAAAAATCTGTTCTTACCATGCACAGAGAGGGCGACAGACGGCCGGCCAGGTTGGCGCGGCTACGACATTCTGTACGGATCGAAATCTGCAGGGAGGCGACTGAGGAAAGAAGAAGAAAATTTGGATGGGACTGGATCGTACAAGACCTGCTTAGAGCCAGATGTGCAGTTACAGCAGACCAGATTTATTGTCTATAAGACTTCTCGACGGCTGGTTTTTTGGACATTACTTTTGTTTCCTTCAAGGATTGCACAACGTTTTTTGACCTCTGCTCCAAGAGAATGGAGGACGAGGACCTGCGAGACATACGCCTGGTGCCGCTGTTCGCTATGGAGGAGATACCAGTGACGGTACACATGTACAACCCCTTTGTGCCAGATGATGACATCAGGGCTTTCCTCTCCAGGTATTGTAACACCGTGTCACCAGGAGAGAAGGTACGTGGACGTTTTGGTATTTGGAACGGAAAGAGAAGGTTTATGGCAAAGCTAAAAGTGGATCAAACGACCACGGGAGGCTTGGTACATCCCCCAGGTAGTTTCGCAATCGGGCCCCATCGCGGGTTTTTGTACTACCCAGGCCAGCCACAGTACTGCAGAAGGTGTGGAGCCATAGGACACACTAAAGAAACCTGTGAAGGTCAGAGATGCCGCACATGTGGAGGGGAGGACCACAGGACACAAGAATGTGGGGCTCCCAAGACATGCAGCATATGTGGAAGTGAGGAACATCTCTATAGACGTTGCCCAGCGCGAGGAGGACTCTTTGCAAGTTTATTTGCTGAGGACTTTGAGGAAATGGGGTTCAGGAAAGAGAGTGAACGCGCGGAGCTGGAAAAGGCGGGAAAAATGCAAGAGAGAAAGAACAAAGAGGCAGAGAGTGTAGACCAGATGGGGGAGGAGACAGACAGCCGAAAAGAAACCGGAGAAGGAGGTGAAAAAGAGCGGGAATCCAGGAGAACAAAGAAAAAAGGAGAAAGAGGACCAGAGAAAGAAACAAACGGAATAGAGGGAACCCAGGAAAACTTAAGCTCAAGTGAGGAACAGATTTTCTGGACACCAACAGGGTTAGAGGCGGCACTGGAAGGGCTAGAAGAGACTCTACAAAGAGAAAGCCCGGACTGGGCTATGGCAATGGAGATGCAGGAACTGGAACAACAACAGGAAAAAGGGGAGGAGAAAGAGAGCAAGCATGCTAATAGCAAGCAAACACGACCAAAGGAGGCAACAGAGGAAGGGAGAGAGAAGAAAAGAACAAAATTGGAGGTGAGAGAGGAGATTGAAACAAGTCGAGAAGAGGAGATGAGGACAATGAGCAAATCTGAAAGCGAGGATCAAGGAGAGGAGGAAATGCTGCTACAGAGAAGGACTAGGGAGAAAATAAAAGGACCAAAATGAGCATATGTAAAAGAGTAAAAAGGAAAACTGAGATATGGAGCGTAAAAGAAGAGACTTTTGATTTATTAATGGGGATGGGGTTGGCAGATTGTTTAAATGTATTATTATTTAGTTACAAAACCGACCAAATATGGACTGTGGTTTTAGGGAGGATTATTATTTTAATTAAATTAATCAAATGGAAAGGAAATTGAAAATAGGGACCTTTAATGCGCGAGGACTGAAAAATACAAAGAAAAGGAAAATGGTTTTCAGTTTTTTAGAAGATTTAAGTTTGGACATTTGTTTTATTCAGGAGGCGCACCTGAAGGATTCGGAGGATGTTAAAGCGTTCCAAAGGGACTGGCGAGGAGGGAAATCAGTGTGGTCCATAGGGGGGGTACACTCAAGTGGAGTTGGGATATTGTTTAAGGGATGGGGAAAGAGTTTAAGAGAAGTGTTAGAAGTAGAAGCTGGGAGGCTGGTGGCGGTTGATATAAGTTGGGAGGGGATAAAAATGAGAATAATAAATATATATGGACCACAAAAGCCACAAGAGAGAAAGAGCTTCTATGAAGAGGTTAATTTGTTGGGAGCAACAAATGATTTTTTGGTTGTTGGGGGGGACTTTAATGTTAATTTGGAAGGAGGGGGAAAAAAGAAGGAGCTAGTGCAGAGTTGGGTGAAAAGCCATAAATTGGTGGATGTGATGGAGAAGGTAGGAAAGAGGGGTGCAACCTGGAGGAACACGAGAGGGGATGAAAGCAGGTTAGATACAATATATGTTAGCAAGGGAATGGAGCTAGTGGCGGGGGAAGCGAGGGAGGTGGATTTTTCAGATCACGACATAATTATAGCAGAAGTAAAGGTGGATGGGAGGGGGTTCGGGAAGGGATTCTGGAAACTTAATGTAAGAGTCTTGGAGGAACAGGAGGAGGAAGAGGAGTTCCAAATATTTTGGGAGGGAGTAAGAGGAACGAAAGGGTTATATGGGGGGATAACAGAGTGGTGGGAACAGGCGAAGGGAAGGATAAAGAAATGGGGGATCAGGAAGAGTAGAGAAAGAATAAAGGAGGAGAGGGAGAATCTAAGAAGGATGTGGAGGGAGATAGAGATAGAGAAGCAGAAAGAAAATGAAGGAATAGAGACTGACAAGGTGAGAATACAAAATATAAAGAAACAAATTAGGGCGGTATATGAGAAAAGTACAGGGTACATAGGGAGTACTTGTATGAGGTGATGGAGAAGATGGGGATGGGAGAAAACATAATACAGTGGATTAGGGCATTATATACAAGGGCAAATTGTAGGGTAAATATTAACGGACATATAGGACCAGTATTCGAAGCAAGGGCGGGGATAAGACAGGGATGTCCACTATCCCCACTACTATTTGTAATTTACATGGAGCCAATGGCAGAGGCGATTAGGAAGGACGAGGAGATTCTAGGAGTGTTGGTACCAGGCGCGAAGGGATACAGGGTAAAACTGTCACAGTATGCGGACGACATGACCATATTAGGTAGGACAGACAGGGACGTAGAGAGGGTGCTGGAAATAGTAGAGAGGTTCGGGAAAGGATCAGGGGCAGAATTAAACAGGGAAAAATCAAAGGTTAAATTTTTTGGGGCGATGAAGGATAGGAAGGATACGGTAGGGGGACTGCTGAGAAATGAAGGACCGATTAAAATTTTAGGGATTAAATTTGAGAGGGAAGGGTCGGCGGGAATAAACTGGGAAGAAAGATTAAATAAAATGAAGAAAAGGTTAGGAATGTGGGCTGAGAGAAAACTATCGCTCATCGGTAAAAGCTTAATAGTGAAGGCTGAAATATTGCCAGCGCTGTTGTATATAGCTTATGTGTACCCGCCGCCGGTGAGTATAAGCAAATGGGTGCAAAGGGAAACATTCCGCTTCATGTGGGGTGGGAGGTACGAATATGTCGCAAGGGAAATCATGTACAGAAAAATCGAGGAGGGAGGAAGGGGGGTCATGGATGTGGTGCTAAAGCTACAGTGTGTACATGTAGCGAGCATCATGTCAGAACTGGAGAAAGAGGGAGAACATCCGGCGTGGTATTTTAAAAGACTATATTTTGCATATCAGGCAAGAGGGATAATGAAATGGGATAATAGCGGGACAAAATCAGAACAGATGCCCTGGCATTATGCGCAGGCTGCTAAATGGATCAAAAAGAACCCAGAAGGAAAAGAAAGGGAAATATGTACAAACCATAAAAGGTTGTACCAGAAGGTAAGAGAAAGAAGGGTAAGAGAGAGTGGGGTTAAAGTCCAAACAGAGATAAAGTGGACAAGGATACAGCCACTAGGATTAGAAAACAAGTTAAAAGACTTAAACTGGATTATGGCACACAGAAGGATGTCAGTAAGGGAAACAATGCACAGACATGGGATAAGCAAAGAAAAAACATGTCCAAGGGAGGGATGTATAGAAGAAGAAACCATCTATCACGCATTCTGGGAGTGTGGGGTAGCAAAAAAGGTATGGGAGGAAACATAGGAATGGTTAAGAAAGATAAGGAAAGGATTTAGGGTAACATGGGACATAGTAGACAAGGGACTGGGAGGAATGGGGACGGGAAGAAGTAGATTACTGGTGTGGCTAACAATCAGTCTGGTCAAAAGAGGGATCTGGGAGGACAGGTTAGAGGAGGTAAAAGGAAGGAAGGGAGGGGGAGCAATAGGGATAATCAAAAGGGTGGAGGGAGAGGTCAAAATAGGAATGAAGGAGGATGAAACAGTGTTGGGAAAACAACAAGGGAAGGAGAAGTGGGGAGAACTATGGAACATGTGGATGGTGAATGTAAGAAGGACTTGATAATAAATGAGGTGATCGTGGTGGGTAGTGTAAAATGCAAAAAGAATGTAAAATGTAAAAAGTATGTAAAATTTGAAAGAAATGTAAAGATGCTTGTTTGAATGAATGGAAATAAAATTTTGTAAAAAAAAAAAAAATAAAAAAAAAAAAAAAATAAATCTGTTCTTATCAGTTTAATATCTGATACGTCCTCTACCTGAGGACCATATATTAAATGGATTTTTAGGCCTGGGAGTCGGAAGAGGGGCTTGCTCCGTCCACGCCACGCATCGACCAGGTATTGCATTGCCTCCTGGCACGGTGCACCCTCATAAACGGTCAAACGAAAGAGTAATTGACGAATGCTGGTGACTGGCCCCTGCTGGAAAGCTGTTGGGATTAGGGGTACGGCGCCTTAGACCTTTGCCTAGCCTAGGCCCGGGGTTTCCTCGGTCCTTTTGCGCTAGGGAGTCCCCCTTTTCCCGCTTTTTCATTTTCCCTCCATTTTACTTAAAAAAAAAAAAGAAAAAGGCGAAAGACTTAATTTTCCCCCACCCTGTGTTTCTCCAGGCAAAGGCTGTGCTGCCTCGTCACTCACCCGACGACCCAAGGGCGCTTTTGCTGCAGGTTTTCGTCGCTCTACCTCGAGCCCTCTTCCTTGAGCGGCCGGTGGCCTACGGAGGCCTGGGCGACTGGCGAGCAGGGCTGGAGTTTCTCTTCATTCACGTACAAATCTTTCGCCTTTTACTAAAGATTTCCGTGGAGAGGAACGTTGACAAGTTCAACTTATTTTTTGAAGGCTTTGTCTTTGCAAAGCTGCTCTTTTGCTGGTGGAATGACAGAAGGTGTGTGGGCGTGAAGGCGGCCGGTCAGCGCCGTCCACTAGTCCGGACCCTCAAAAGGTAGGGCCCGTGGCCCGGCGCCTATTTCAGGTTATCGCTTCTCTGCCTTTTGGCTAAGATCAAGTGTGATGTCGAGAGACGGAGCGAACAATACGGTCAGATTCGAGCTTTGTGGAGATGCGTCGGAGGAAGTGAAGAATCGTTTTGGACGAGATTGGGTGGTGATCCAGATTCTACGAGGACTATGCAACGTGGAAACAGCAGCGGTCTTCTGCTTGCAATACTTCTCAACATCAGCGAGATTCATCGATGTTACAATGGTATCGCTTCAAGATTGCCACAAGCTTTTCAGTAAGTGCAGCAGCGACCTTGAACATGCGGCACTTCTGGGAATTAGAGCTGCGCCGCTGTTTGCCAACGAGGAAATCCCAATGATTGTTCACCTCTACAACCCTTACGTGGAGGAAGAAAATATCCGGGCCTTCTTATCAAGGTACTGTGCATCAGTTTCAACTGGCGAGAGGCTGAAGGATCGTTTTGGAATTTGGACTGGAAGGCGACGTTACAACGTCCTGCTGAGGGAGGATCCGGCTGGAGGCATACAACACCCACCTGGCAGTTTTGCCATCGGTCCACACAGAGGATATCTGCACTACCCAGGTCAACCGATCTACTGCAGGCGCTGTGGGGCTCTGGGTCATACCAAAGATTCCTGCCAGGGCCTCAGATGCAGATTCTGTGGGCAGGAGGGACACATAGCGGCGAACTGCACAGCGCCTCGAACCTGTAGCCTTTGTGGGAGCGAGGCCCACCTGTATCGGGGCTGTCCGTTAAGGGACAACACCTTTGCAAGCCTGTTTTCTGGAAACCCAAGAATGGAGGATGAAGATTATACCCAGGCACTGGGCAACAAAACAACAAATCAGACTGGAGAAGGTGAGGCCTTGACAGAGATGCAGGCGGAAGCAGAGGAGGGAGAAGGAGATGCAGTAGTGGAGGAAACAATGGAATCTGGAAAGGGAAAGGAGTCGGAGACCAACCCTGCAGAACCACAAGACACCGAAACATCGACAGATCCCACAACCAGCCACAGCTCACTAACTTGGGGAGAAAGAGTGGAGAAAGAGAACAAAGAGAAAGGCAATAACCAGAACAAACACCACCACAAGGATCCACGGAGAGAAAACGCTGATGAGACAACAATTGAAATGGAAAGCGAGCAGCAAGGTCCGACAAGGCGACGAATCCCAAGCAAGGAAGAAGGACAAAGTGGCAAGGCAAAAAGGAGCAAAAAAGGAACACACCAAACGGATAAGGAAAAAGACAGAATATGAGAACAAAGGCAAGACTATACAGCTTCTTGGGCCTGGAAAATGAAATGGAGTCCCTAAGTTCGGAGGAGAGCGGGAAGGACAACGATGAAGGAAAAATCAGTCGGAAAGGAGCTGGAGAACAAAAGAAGAAGTAAGCGTTCAAAGTAGAAAAAGAGAGAGAAGTAATTGGAGAAACAATAGGGAAAATGAGAACAAGAACATGTAGAAAGGAAAATAAATCTGAAGATATGGAAGGAAAACTTACATTAGTAACCCTGAATGCAAGGGGCATGAGACAGACGGTAAGACGAATGGCAATTTTTAAGTCCTTGGAGATACTCCCACTAGATGTTGTCTTTGTCCAGGAGTGTCATCTACGAACAGAAGCAGAGGGGACTTGGTTTTCCAGAGGGTGGGAATGGGGTCCATCGGTGTGGGGGGCAGGGGAGGGAAAAGGGGATGGGGTAGGAATATTGTTTAAAAGTTTCGATTTTGTAGTAAGCAAAACAGTAGTGGCAGTACCATGGAGAATCCTTTATACTGATGGAACTTGGAGAGGGGTGCCGTTTAGAGCTATTTGCATCTACGCTCCAGCAACTCGAGGCAGGAGAAGGGGTTTCTTCCGAGAGCTAGAGCCACTCCTTCAAACCAACAGAGTCCTGTGGGTAGGGGGGGACCTGAATACCAACTTAGAAGAGGAGATAGAGCTGAAGGAAATTCTTAAAGGGGCCAGGCTTTTAGATACAGCAAAAACATCAGAAGATAGGGAGAGAGCAACGTGGAGGAATTCGAGAGGGAATGCCTCACGATTGGATTATATAATGGTACAGGAAGGCACAAAGGTTGACAGTTACAGAGTAGAGCCACATTGGTGTACAGATCACTGTCTAGTGAGCATTACGGTAAGGATAGAAAAGGGAAGGAGAGGACCAGGTCTATGGAAACTAAACATAACATATCTACAGGATCAGAACTTCTGCCAGACCTTTAGGTCACTGTATGTTGGGTGGCAAGCCTTGAAAGGACTTTACAAGACATGGGCGGAATGGTGGGAACACTTGAAAACCAAGGTGCGGATTTTCTGCCAACAGTGGGGAAGGCAGAAGGCAAGAAAAGAAAGGGAGAAGGTAGCCCGATGGTCAAGGGTCTTGCAGGGTGCATGGAGGGAAGGCAATATAGAAGGAAGCAGGGTGGCTAGAATGAACCTAAAAGAGCACTTCACTACAGAGGCATGGCGTTTTTGTGGTCTGGCAGGCCAACAAAAACTGCTCTTTGATGAGCGGCCAACAAGATACTTTTTCAACACGGTAAGAACGCGGCAAAAAAGAGCCCACATGAGTAGGTTTAAAGTAGGGGATCATTTAATGACATCTAAAGAGGAAATGCTTGAAGTGGTGGCAACCTTTTACAAAGACCTTTTCCGGGAGAGGTCTATGGATGAACAGGAGGCAGCCAGTTTCCTTAAGGGCATTAGTCAAGAACTTACTCAGAAAGACCGTGCAAAATTGGAGGCCGACATCACAGAAAATGAATTAGAGCAGGCCATTGCCACCCTGAAGGGTGGGGTAGCCCCAGGGGGCGACGGACTGCCGGCCGAGTGGTATAGAGCTTTCTGGTCGGTTGTGGGTCCGGACCTCATGCAGATCTATAGGGAGGCAATAAAGGAGGGAATTCTTCCCCCATCGTTGAGGACAGGGCATATTACAATTCTGCATAAGAAGGGTGACAGGGCAGATCTGGCCAACTGGAGGCCGATCACGCTCCTCACTACCGACTACAAGATCTTGGCAAAGGTTTTGACGCTGCGTCTGAGAGGCGTGATCGGTACAGTAGTGCACCCAGACCAAACATGCGGAGTACCTGGACGGTCGCACAGCCTGAATATCTCACTGGTTAGAGATGCAATAGCCTGGGCACAGCAACGCAATCTGCCTTTAGCAATCCTGGGATTAGACCAGGAAAAGGCTTTCGACCGTGTCAGCCACCAGTTTCTGTTCGCCACCCTCAATAAAATGGGGTTTGGCCCTTCGTATGTGTCATGGGTGCGCCTCCTCTACAAGGGCGCTACAAGCCGAGTAAACGTGAACGGATACTATTCGGAAGGAGTAGAACAAGCAGGTGGAGTAAGGCAGGGCTGTCCACTTTCCCCACTGCTGTACATCATCTTTCTTGAACCACTCATGGCACGACTACGAGCAGAGCCCAAATTCGTAGGACTCCATATCCCAGGTGGGAAAGGTGTGCAAGCCAAAGTGTCAGCATATGCAGATGATGCCACCCTTTTCATGAGTTCAGAAGGGGATTTCCAGATAGTAGAGCAGACACTTATAAAATTTTCCAAGGCTACCGGGGCACGGGTGAACAAAGCAAAGTCAACAGTACTAGGTACAGGCGCATGGCGAGGTAGGCAGGAGGTGCCAGGCGGTTTTCCCATGTGCCAAGATGGGATCCGGATCTTGGGAGTGCAGTTCTGGAAAGAGGGAAGTGCTATAAAAAATTGGGAAGCAAAACTAGCAAAGGTAAGACAAAAAATAAAGATGGGCAACAAGAGATTTATCTCTGACAGGGAGAGTGGCAGCGATAAACAGCGACGTCTTCGCAACCCTAGTCCACCTGGCCTACGCGTTTCCTGTTCCCTTCTGGACAGGGAGGCGACTTGAGCGCCTATTTTTTGATTTCATATGGGGAGGAAGATGCGAGTGGGTAGCAAGAGGCATAATGTACCAGGAAACAGCTAAAGGCGGGAGAGGAGTAGTGTGTGCCCCCTTAAAACTAACAGCCTTGTACCTGGCCAATGCAGCAAAATTGACACAAGGTGACGAAGGTCACAATGCGACGCTCCTTGCCAGATTCTGGCTGGGCTTTAGCTTGCGAAAGGTGGTCCCCTGGAGAGGCACAGAACCATGGTCGGTGGACTACCCTGAACACTACAAAAAAGTAGTAAGCCTCATAAGAAACAACAAATGGTGTCTGTCAGGCAAGCTCATCATGAACCACAGATGCCTGTATGAAAGGTGGAGGGAGGAACACATTGGAGGATTGAATCTGGAAAAGCCACGAACAGACATCGATTGGGAAGCACTTCAGCCAAAGTGGCTGGACGGGAAGAGCAGAGACCTACATTGGTTAACGGCCTTGAGAAGATTACCGGTTAGAGAACGAATGTTCCGCCATGGGTGTAGTGGTACATCGAGATGCCCACTGGGGTGTGGAGGGGAAGAAACCGTGGAGCATGCCATGTGGTCATGTCCAGTAGTGGCCCAGCTCTGGGACTCAAAATGGGAATTTCAAAATGGTGGCCGGAAAAACGCGAAAGTCAATTAAACCGAGACCTGGTCCTCTGGGGTACAAAAGCAAATAAATCAGCTAATCTGTGGATCGCAATATCTGAAGCGAAAAAAGCACTATGGGGGAGGCGTTGCGAGTTTATTCGAAAGCAGGCACAAAAGGGGCAACTGAACCTTTTCCATACGGTTTTGTACAAGTACAAAGAAGTGGTCTGGTTAAAAGAACAGGGAAAGAAACAAAGCAGTGTAGGCAAAGATCCAGAAGAACAACAAAATTCTGGTAAACTAAGTTAAAAACTGCAAAATCGAAACTTGACGATGAGGTGGTGGGACTAGGGTGAGACAAAGTCACAAAATGTCTGTAAGTAACACCAAATGTAATTAAATGTAATGTAATAATGTAAAGCAATGAAATGAAATGCAATGTAAGTATGAATGGAAATATGCACGTTTTTCAATAAAAAAAAAAAAAAAAAAATCTGTTCTTATTCTGTCCCTTTTAAATGACTTAAAGTCAGATGTGTTTTTACTGCAAGAGTGTGCTTTGCCGTTCTTGAAATCATACAGAGATTGGGAGCAGCGGTGGGCTGGGACTACAGCCGAGCCGACGGTGTTGCCATTTTAATCAAAAACCCCAATATCTTGGTGAAGGGCAGCACGGTGGTGAGAGACGGACGAGCGCTTTTAACTAATCTGACTTTTTTAGGAAGGGATTTTAACATTCTTAATGTGTATGGTTTTAATGATAAAAATGACAGGCACGATCTTTTAGAGGACCTGCAGCCCCACATGCTGGGGAGGGTTCCTTTAGTGGTGGGAGGGGATTTTAATTGTGTTTTAACAAAGCAAGACAGAAGGAGAGTAGGGGAAGATTTTAAACTTGACAAAACATCGGTTTTATTGCAGGGTTTAGTGAGAGATTTTAACTTAGTCGACTGTTTTAAGAAAGTGCATCCAAGGGAGGAGGGCTTCACCTGGTTTAGTGGTGATGGCACCAGAGCCTCCCGAATCGACTATGTTTTTACAAGAGACTGCCCGCCAACCGATGCTACATTGACCCCCCTTTTCTTTTCAGATCACGCTATGCTTTCCTGCACTCTTTCCTTCCCAACCCAGGTGACCGTAGGGGGAGGGCTGTGGAAGCTGAACTGCTCCCTGTTGCAGGATGAGGAGGTGGTTAGGTGCTACAGGGAGCAGTTCAGCTCCTGGCAGACCCTCCAAGACTTTTATGACTCTAGGGCACAGTGGTGGGAGATGGTGAAAGACAGGACAAGGACGTTTTTTAAAAAGGTAGGGAAAACTAAAAAAGATAAAGAAAAAAGGTGCATGATGGGGCTGCAGAAAAGACTACAGAGGTATTTTAATCTTTTAAATAAAGGTTTTGATTTTAGTGAGGAAATTAAAGAAGTAAAAAGGGAAATGTCTGTTTTAACTGAAATAAAGAGTAAAGGAACTATTTTAAGAAGTAAAGAAAGAGAGATAGAGGAAGGAGAAAGATGTACACGGTACTTTTTCAAGAAAATAATATCAAAAGGGGGAGGAATAACAAAATTAATAGAAGGAGGAAGGGAGATTAACAAGATGGAGGAGATTGTAAAAACTGTGGAAAGTTTTTATGAGAATCTATATGATGTAAAAAGTGTACACAAAGAAACAATGGAGGAGGTTTTAAGTTATTTCGACAAATTTTTAAACAGTAAGAGGGTTTTAACAGAAGATTTTACCATTTTAGAAATGACAAAATGTCTTAAAGGTTTTAAAAATGGAATTTTATACAACATTTTGGGACATTTTAGCTACGGACCTCTTGACTGTTTTTAAAGAATTTGAAAGACTGGACCGACTTCCAGACAGTTTTAGGGTAGGGATAGTTTCTTTATTGCACAAAAAAGGTGACAAGACAGACTTAAGAAACTGGAGACCTATTACTCTTTTAAATTTTGACTGTAAGCTTTTTAGCAAACTTTTATCACGACGAATGTCAACAGTTTTGGAGGACGTGATCCACCCGGATCAAGTCTGCGCCGTCCCAGGAAGGAGGATCACGGACAGCCTAGTGCTGATCCGAGACGTCATCTGTTTTGTGAGAGACAGAAACATTCGATTATTAGTCCTAAATTTAGATTTTGAGAAAGCTTTTGATCGGGTCTCGCACCAGTACCTGTTCCAGGTACTGCAAAAGATGGGTTTCCCAGGGAGGTTTCTAGAGTGGGTGGGATTGCTGTATAAAGACATCAACAGCAAAGTTCTTGTAAATGGGCACCTGACAAAAGCGATCAATATTCGCTCTGGCGTTCGTCAGGGGTGTCCGTTATCCCCACTCCTGTTCGCGGCTTGTATTGAGCCGCTGGCGCAGATCTTGAGAAGGGATGAATGGATCAGAGGATTTGACCTGCCAGGCGGACTGACGGCGACCTGTACATTATACATGGACGACGTTACGCTTTTATGTTCGGACGTTTTAGCGGCCCAGAGAGCATTGGACTTGACTGACTGGTACGGACGGGCCTCGGGCGCTAAGCTCAATCGGAGCAAGTCCGAGGCCCAGCTCTTTGGGCCGTGGGGAGACATACAAACCGACCTGGACGTGGATTTTAAAGAAACTGATATTAACATTTTAGGCATCAAATTTGACAGAGAGGGAGGTGGACGGGGTAACTGGACTGACGTGTTAGGGAAAGTCAGGCAACGACTGGGGTTTTGGGGACTGAGACGAATGACAATCGAAGGCAAAGTTTTAATATTTAAATTTGTGATTTTACCTTTGCTTTTATTGTTGTGTTCTGTTTTTAGTCCCCCCAGACCTTTTATTTTACAGGTGGAGAGAGCGGTTTTTTATTTCCTGTGGGGGTCCAAGTGGGAGCGACTCAGAAGAGAGGTGGTGAAGAAAAGACCAGACAATGGAGGGAAGGGGCTCCCAGACCCCCACCTGTTTTTAACCAGCAAATTCACCGCACTACACATTACCTATGCGACGACCCCATCCAGAGAGAACAAGACGGCCAGCATGGTGAAATTCTGGATGGGGTCGTACCTGAGAAGATTGCGCATTTTAAAACCTGATCTTAGAACCCCAGTGGCTTTTAATTTGTCAAAAGAATATGATTTTATTAGAAAGTTTTAAAAGAAGTTTGATTTAGAAAAGGAGGATGTCACCATTTTAACTAACGCTAAATCCATTCTCTCTGTTGTGCAGGACCGGGAAGAAGTGAGTCCCGTCCCAGGCCTCACTCTGAGTGAGGCCAGAAGAGTGTGGAGGAACGCGGCCCACCCCGCCCTTCCGAACAAACTAAAAGATCTGACGTGGATGGCGGCTCATGAGATCCTCCCGGCCAGGGCCGTGATGCACTCCCGGGGGATGGCAACGAATCCCACGTGCCCACGGTTTGGGTGTGGCGAGCCAGAAACCGTGCGGCATGTGCTCTGGGAGTGCAGTGTGGCGAGGGACCTGTGGGCCAGAACCGGCCCGCTACAATGCCCGAGCCTACCAGCAGGGGAGGTCCACCCGCGAGTTTACCGGCTAGCGGTGAACGGGGTGGGTCAGGGTGTCGAAAAATTGCCAGCCGCCGAGTTCACTACGCTCTGGCTCACCCTTACCAGCGTGACAGCCGCCTTGTGGACCTCCCGCGACCTGCTGGTGGGGAAGCGAGTGACGGTGCCCCTGCACGCGTTGGAGCGGCTGGCAACATCGTCGCGGCAGGAGGCGCTGCGCGTCGCCAATCGGAGGAGGGGGCTGGGGTCACACGCAGGGGGGTCCAGACCACCACGGGCGATGGCTCCCGTCAATGCACCGCCAATTGATCACGAGAAGGACGGAGCATCGGGCACAGGGTGAGGATCTCCGCTGAGCTGCAGAACGTGACACCGGACTCGACGGAGGAGCGGGGTGGTGCAAGGAGGACGAGGACTCACCCCGGTCCTGCAAAGAGGAGCATGTTTTACCTGCGTTCTTTTACCGGACTTTTATTGGACTTTTTAAACCGATGTTATTCTTCACTTTTAAAACCAGATGAACTTTTAACATACGAGAAATAAAGCTTTTAAATGTTCTTTTACCTGCGAATATTTTATGTAAACAAAAGCTTATATCAATTGTGAAAAGTATGTTTTATTGTTTTTTTATGTGAAGATGTGTATTAATTATTGAATGAAAAATTATTTAAAATTTTGAATGAAAATGTTTTTAATTTTTGAATGGAAAATGTTGTAATGTAAGAAATGGTGATAATAAAACTTTTTCGAAAGAAAAAATCTGTTCTTATCAGTTTAATATCTGATACGTCCTCTACCCGAGGACCATATATTAAATGGATTTTTAGGCACGGGAGTCGGAAGAGGGGCTTGCTCCGTCCACTCCACGCATCGACCAGGTATTGCATTGCCTCCTGGCATGGTGCACCCTCATAAACGGTCAAACGAAAGAGAAATTGACGAATGCTGGTGACTGGCCCCTGCTGGAAAGCTGTTGGGATTAGGGGTACGGCGCCTTAGACCTTTGCCTAGCCTAGGCCCGGGGTTTCCTCGGTCCTTTTGCGCTAGGGAGTCCCCCTTTTCCCGCTTTTTCATTTTCCCTCCATTTTACTTAAAAAAAAAAAAAAAAAGGCGAAAGACTTAATTTTCCCCCACCCTGTGTTTCTCCAGGCAAAGGCTGTGCTGCCTCGTCACCCACCCGACGACCCAAGGGCGCTTTTGCTGCAGATTTTCGTCGCTCTACCTCGAGCCTTCTTCCTTGAGCGGCCGGTGGCCTACGGAGGCCCACGCGACCGGCGAGCAGGGCTGGAGTTTCTCTTCATTCACGTACAAATCTTTCGCCTTTTACTAAAGATTTCCGTGGAGAGGAACGTTGACAAGTTCAACTTATTTTTTGAAGGCTTTGTCTTTGCAAAGCTGTTCTTTTGCTGGTGGAATGACAGAAGGTGTGTGGGCGTGAAGGCGGCCGGTCAGCGCCGTCCACTAGTCCGGGCCCTCAAAAGGTAGGGCCAGTGGCCCGGCGCCTATTTCAGGTTATCGCTTCTCGGCCTTTTGGCTAAGATCAAGTGTAGTATCTGTTCTTAACGCATGATGGGGCTGCAAAAACGACTACAGAGATATTTTAACCTTTTAAACGCTGGTTTTGATTTTACTGAGGAAATTAAAGAGGTCAAAAATGAAATGTCAGTTTTAACCAATATTAAAACTAAAGGAATTATTTTAAGAAGTCGGGAGCAGGACATAGAGGAAGGAGAAAAGTGCACAAGGTATTTTTTTAAGAAAATAACAGAAAAAGAAAGAGCAATCACTGTTTTAAATGAAGGAGGAGAAGTTTTTAACAGCACAAAGCAGATTTTAAAAGTGATTGAGACATTTTATGAGACTCTTTACAATGAAAAAAACGTGCAAATAGAGACACTTGAAGAGGTTTTACAGTTTTTAGACAAAAGAATTGACAACGAAAATGTGCTTTTATCCCGAGATTTTAACATTTTAGAAATGCAGAAATGTTTTAAAGGTTTTAAACAAGGGAAGTCCCCAGGTGGAGATGGGCTCCCTTTAGAATTTTATAAAACCTTTTGGGATATTTTAGCACACGATTTATTGACTGTTTTTAACGAACTTCAAGGACTGGACAGACTCCCGGACAGTTTTAGGATAGGGATAGTTTCTTTGTTATACAAAAAAGGAGACAAGACTGACATTAGGAACTGGAGACCCATAACGCTTTTAAATTTTGATTGTAAACTTTTTAGCAAGCTTTTATCGAGTCGAATGTCGACTGTTTTAGAGGACCTGATCCTCCCGGATCAAGCCTGTGCCGTGCCCGGGAGGAGGATCACGGACAGCCTAGTGCTGGTCCGAGACGCCATCTGTTTTGCGAGAGACAGAAACATCCGGCTGTTAGTTCTAAATTTAGATTTTGAGAAAGCTTTCGATCGGGTCTCGCACCAGTACCTGTTCCAGGTACTGCAAAAAATGGGCTTTCCAAGGAGGTTTATAAAATGGGTGGGATTGCTGTACAACGATATCCACAGCAAAATTCTGGTAAATGGGCACCTTACAAAAGCGATAAAGATTCGCTCTGGCGTTCGCCAGGGGTGTCCGTTATCCCCGCTCCTGTTCATTGCTTGCATCGAACCGCTGGCACAGATCTTGAGAAGGGACCAATGGATCACAGGACTAAGACTGCCAGGTGGACTGACTGCAACGTGCACACTATACATGGACGACGTTACCCTTTTATGTACGGACGTTTTATCGGCCCAAACTGGTACGGACGGGCCTCGGGCGCCAAGCTCAATAGGAGCAAGTCCGAGGCCCAGCTCTTTGGGCCATGGGGTGACTTACGACCAGACCTGGACGTAGATTTTAAAGAAACTGATTTAAAGATTTTAGGTATAAAATTTGACAAAGAGGGTGGAGGACGGGGAAACTGGACGGAAAAGATAGGGAAAGTTAGGCAACGACTGGGGTTATGGAGACTACGACGACTGACCATTGAGGGGAAGATTTTAATAATCAAATCTGTGATTTTACCTCTGGTTTTATTACTGTGCTCTGTTTTTAGTCCCCCCAGACATTTTATTTTACAGATGGAGAGGGCGATGTTTTATTTCCTGTGGGGGTCCAAGTGGGAGCGGCTAAGAAGAGATGTTGTCAAGAAAAAACCCGAAAATGTAGGAAAGGGGCTCCCAGACCCCCACCTGTTTTTAACTAGCAAATTTGTCGCCCTGCATATGACATACGCAACGACCCCATCCAGAGAGAACAAGACGGCAACCATGGTGAAGTTCTGGATGGGGTCGTACCTGAGGACTCTGCGTATTTTAACTCCCGATCTTAAAACACCAGTTGCTTTTAATCTGACAAAAGAATACGGTTTTATCAAAAAGTTTTTAAAGAAATATGTTTTAGAGAAGGAAGATGTCACCATTTTATCTAATGCACGTTTTATCGTCTTCTTTGTGCAGGACCGGGAAAAAGTGAGTCCTGTCCCAGGCCTCAGTCTGAGTGAGGCCAGACAAGTGTGGAGGAACGTGGCCCACCCTGCCCTCCCGAACAAGCACAAAGATCTGTTGTGGATGGCGGCTCATGAGATCCTCCCGGCCAGGGCCGTGATGCACTCCCGGGGGATGGCAACGAATCCCACGTGCCCACGGTTTGGGTGTGGCGAGCCAGAAACCGTGCGGCATGTGCTCTGGGAGTGCAGTGTGGCGAGGGACCTGTGGGCCAGAACCGGCCCGCTACAATGCCCGAGCCTACCAGCAGGGGAGGTCCACCCGCGAGTTTACCGGCTAGCGGTGAACGGGGTGGGTCAGGGTGTCGAAAAATTGCCAGCCGCGGAGTTCACCACGCTCTGGCTCACCCTTACCAGCGTGACAGCCGCCTTGTGGACCTCCCGCGACCTGTTGGTGGGGAAGCGAGTGACAGTGCCCCTGCACGCGTTGGAGCGGCTGGCAACATCGTCGCGGCAGGAGGCGCTGCGCATCGCCAATCGGAGGAGGGGGCTGGGGCCACACGCAGGGGGGTCCAGACCACCACGGGCAATGGCTCCCGTCAATGCACCGCCAACTGAACACGAGAAGGACGGAGCATCGGGCACAGGGTGAGGATCTCCGCTGAGCTGCAGAACGTGATACCGGATTCAACGGAGGAGCGGGGTGGTGCAAGGAGGACGAGGACTCACCCCGGTTCTGCACAGAGGAGCGTGTTTTACCTGCGTTTTTTTTACCTGGACTTTTTATTGAACTTTTTAAACCGATATTATTCTTCACTTTTAAAACCAGATGAACTTTTAACATACGAGAAATAAAGCTTTTAAATGTTCTTTTACCTGCGAATATTTTATGTAAACAAAAGCTTATATCAATTGTGAAAAGTATGTTTTATTGTTTTTTTATGTGAAGATGTGTATTAATTATTGAATGAAAAATTATTTTAAATTTTGAATGAAAATTGTTTTAATTTTTGAATGGAAAATGTTGTAATGTAAGAAATGGTGACAATAAAACTTTTTCAAAAGAAAAAATCTGTTCTTATCATGCAGAGAGAAGGCGACAGACGGCCGGCCAGGTTGGCGCGGCTTAAACATAGCGTTAGGATCGAAATCTGCAGGGAGGTGACTGAGGAAAGAAGGAGGAGATTCGGATGGGACTGGATCGTACAAGACTTGCTTAGAACCCGATGTGCAGTTACGGCATCACAGATTTATTGTCTACAAGACTTCTCGGCAGCTGGCTTTTTGGACATTACTTTTGTTTCTTTTAAAGACTGCACAACGTTCTTTGACCTCTGTTCAAGGAGGATGGAGGACGAGGACCTGAGAGATATACGCCTGGTGCCGCTGTTTGCTATGGAGGAGATACCAGTGACGGTACACATGTACAACCCTTTTGTGCCGGATGAAGACATCAGGGCTTTCCTTTCCAGGTATTGCAACACCGTGTCACCAGGAGAGAAGGTACGTGGGCGGTTTGGTATTTGGAATGGGAAGAGAAGGTTTATGGTGAAGCTAAAGGTGGATCCAACGACCACGGGAGGTTTGGTGCATCCCCCAGGTAGCTTCGCAATTGGGCCACATCGCGGGTTTTTGTACTACCCAGGCCAGCCACAGTACTGCAGAAGGTGTGGAGCCTTAGGACACACAAAAGAAAACTGTGAAGGCCAGAGATGTCGCACATGTGGAGGGGAGGATCACAGGACACAAGAATGTGGAGCTCCCAAGACATGCAGCATATGTGGAAGCGAGGAACATCTTTACAGACGATGCCCAGCGCAAAGAGGACTTTTTGCAAGTTTATTTGCAGAGGACTTTGAGGAAACGGGGTTCAGGAGAGAGACTGAACACGAGGAGCCAGAAAAGGCGGGAAAAATGCAGGAGAGAAAGAACAAAGAAGCAGAGACAGCAGACCAGGTGGGGGAGGAGACGGTGGAGGAGACAGACAGCCGAAAAGAAACCGGAGAAGGAGGTGAAAAAGAGCGGGAATCCAGGAGAACAAAGAAAAAAGGAGAAAGAGGACCAGAGAAAGAAACAAACGGAATAGAGGGAACCCAGGAAAACTTAAGCTCAAGTGAGGAACAGATTTTCTGGACACCAACAGGGTTAGAGGCGGCACTGGAAGGGCTAGAAGAGACTCTACAAAGAGAAAGCCCGGACTGGGCTATGGCAATGGAGATGCAGGAACTGGAACAACAACAGGAAAAAGGGGAGGAGAAAGAGAGCAAGCATGCTAATAGCAAGCAAACACGACCAAAGGAGGCAACAGAGGAAGGGAGAGAGAAGAAAAGAACAAGATTGGAGGTGAGAGAGGAGATTGAAACAAGTCGAGAAGAGGAGATGAGGACAATGAGCGAATCTGAAAGCGAGGATCAAGGAGAGGAGGAAATGCTGCTACAGAGAAGGACTAGGGAGAAAATAAAAGGACCAAAATGAGCATATGTAAAAGAGTAAAAAGGAAAACTGAGATATGGAGCGTAAAAGAAGAGACTTTTGATTTATTAATGGGGATGGGGTTGGCAGATTGTTTAAATGTATTATTATTTAGTTACAAAACCGACCAAATATGGACTGTGGTTTTAGGGAGGATTATTATTTTAATTAAATTAATCAAATAGAAAGAAAATTGAAAATAGGGACCTTTAATGCGCGAGGACTGAAAAATACAAAGAAAAGGAAAATGGTTTTCAGTTTTTTAGAAGATTTAAGTTTGGACATTTGTTTTATTCAGGAGGCGCACCTGAAGGATTCGGAGGATGTTAAAGCGTTCCAAAGGGACTGGCGAGGAGGGAAATCAGTGTGGTCCATAGGGGGGGTACACTCAAGTGGAGTTGGGATATTGTTTAAGGGATGGGGAATGAGTTTAAGAGAAGTGTTAGAAGTAGAAGCTGGGAGGCTGGTGGCGGTTGATATAAGTTGGGAGGGGATAAAAATGAGAATAATAAATATATATGGACCACAAAAGCCACAAGAGAGAAAGAGCTTCTATGAAGAGGTTAATTTGTTGGGAGCAACAAATGATTTTTTGGTTGTTGGGGGGGACTTTAATGTTAATTTGGAAGGAGGGGGAGAAAAGAAGGAGCTAGTGCAGAGTTGGGTGAAAAGCCATAAATTGGTGGATGTGATGGAGAAGGTAGGAAAGAGGGGTGCAACCTGGAGGAACACGAGAGGGGATGAAAGCAGGTTAGATACAATATATGTTAGCAAGGGAATGGAGATAGTGGCGGGGGAAGCGAGGGAGGTGGATTTTTCAGATCACGACATAATTATAGCAGAAGTAAAGGTGGATGGGAGGGGGTTCGGGAAGGGATTCTGGAAACTTAATGTAAGAGTCTTGGAGGAACAGGAGGAGGAAGAGGAGTTCCAAATATTTTGGCAGGGAGTAAGAGGAACGAAAGGGTTATATGGGGGGATAACAGAGTGGTGGGAACAGGCGAAGGGAAGGATAAAGAAATGCGGGATCAGGAAGAGTAGAGAAAGAATAAAGGAGGAGAGGGAGAATCTAAGAAGGATGTGGAGGGAGATAGAGATAGAGAAGCAGAAAGAAAATGAAGGAATAGAGACTGACAAGGTGAGAATACAAAATATAAAGGAACAAATTAGGGCGGTATATGAGAAAAGGGCAGAAAAGTTTACGTTACAGGCAGGGCAAGAGTTTAGGGAGAGAGGGGAAAGCGTGGGATCATATTGGTTTAGGAGAGCTAGGGATAGGAAAGAGGAGAAAGGGATAGAAGGATTGAGGGATGAGACAGGACAAATTAGAGAAAAAGGGCAGGAAATGAGACGTATAGGGACAGAATATTATGTAAAGTATTTTGAGGAAGCAAGGATAGTGACAGAGATAGGGAAGGAGTTTATAGATAAATTAGAAAAAAGAGTACCAAGGGAGGTAGAAATAGAGATTAATGGACCGATTAGAGAGGAAGAAGTGAAGGAGGCAATTAAAAATCTAAAGAGGGGAAAGGTGCCAGGAATTGATGGATTACCAGGGGAATTTTATATAAAACACAGGGACATATTGGCAAGGGATTTAACAAAACTATTTAATAAGGTACTGGAAGAGAAGGAGGTGAGGGGTACCCACCCGACGACCCAAGGGCGCTTTTGCTGCAGGTTTTCGTCGCTCTACCTCGAGCCCTCTTCCTTGAGCGGCCGGTGGCCTACGGAGGCCCGGGCGACCGGCGAGCAGGGCTGGAGTTTCTCTTCATTCACGTACAAATCTTTCGCCTTTTACTAAAGATTTCCGTGGAGAGGAACGTTGACAAGTTCAACTTATTTTTTGAAGGCTTTGTCTTTGCAAAGCTGTTTTTTTGCTGGTGGAATGACAGAAGGTGTGTGGGTGTGAAGGCGGGCGGTCAGCGCCGTCCACTAGTCCGGACCCTCAAAAGGTAGGGCCCGGGGCCTGGCGCCTATTTCAGGTTATCGCTTCTCGGCCTTTTGGCTAAGATCAAGTGTAGTATCTGTTCTTATCAGTTTAATATCTGATACGTCCTCTATCCGAGGACCATATATTAAATGGATTTTTAGGCCTGGGAGTCGGAAGAGGGGCTTGCTCCGTCCACTCCACGCATCGACCAGGTATTGCATTGCCTACTGGCACGGTGCACCCTCATAAACAGTCAAACGAAAGAGAAATTGACGAATGCTGGTGACTGGCCCCTGCTGGAAAGCTGTTGGGATTAGGGGTACGGCGCCTTAGACCTTTGCCTAGCCTAGGCCCGGGGTTTCCTCGGTCCTTTTGCGCTAAGGAGTCGCCCTTTTCCCGCTTTTTCATTTTCCCTCCATTTTACTTAAAAAAAAGGCGAAAGACTTAATTTTCCCCCACCCTGTGTTTCTCCAGGCAAAGGCTGTGCTGCCTCGTCACCCACCCGACGACCCAAGGGCGCTTTTGCTGCAGGTTTTCGTCGCTCTACCTCGAGCCCTCTTCCTTGAGCGGCCGGTGGCCTACGGAGGCCCGGGCGACCGGCGAGCAGGGCTGGAGTTTCTCTTCATTCACGTACAAATCTTTCGCCTTTTACTAAAGATTTCCGTGGAGAGGAACGTTGACAAGTTCAACTTATTTTTTGAAGGCTTTGTCTTTGCAAAGCTGTTTTTTTGCTGGTGGAATGACAGAAGGTGTGTGGGCGTGAAGGCGGCCGGTCAGCGCCGTCCACTAGTCCGGGCCCTCAAAAGGTAGGGCCCGGGGCCCGGCGCCTATTTCAGGTTATCGCTTCTCGGCCTTTTGGCTAAGGTCAAGTGTAGTATCTGTTCTTATCATGGCGGAAAGCGACGTGAGAGGGCCGGCCCGGGTGGCGCGGTTGAAAAACTCTGTGAGAGTGGAAGTGCAACAGGAAGCAGCTCAGAAACGTCATTTGGATTTCTGCTTGGAATATCTTGTGAAGGAAGTTTTTCAAGGACTGCTCAAAGTACCACTGCAATCAGTTCTGTGCCTGCAGGACTTTACAAAAGCTGGATTTATGGATGTTACGTTCAGGGACATGACGACGTGCCTGGAGTTTGTTGCAGCCTGGGATAGACACCAGCTTCACCCAGTGTTGGAGGGTTTCAGGGTAAGAGCATTATACATTTGGGAAGACATCCCAGTGACGGTCCATATGTATAACCCTTTTGTAGAGGAAGAGGACATTAGGCAATTTCTGAAGAGATATTGTCTAAAAGTGGAAGGGGGACTGAAAATAATAAATAAATTTGGCATCTGGACGGGGCGAAGAAAGTACCAGGTGAGGTTCCGCCCGGATGCATCTAGCCCTGGAGGGGTTGTGCAGCCACCGGGGACTTTTGCAATCGGGCCGCACCGAGGTTTCTTGTTTTACCCGGGACAGCCGCTAAGGTGCAGAAAGTGTGGGGAAATGGGACACACCAAAGCGGCATGTAACAGCCAAAAATGCCGGTTCTGTGGGTCACAGGAACATGAAGCAGCATGGTGCACTGCTCCAAAAAAATGTAGCTTGTGTGGAGAGGAGGACCATTTGTATAAAGATTGTCCCTTGAGGAAGAAAACCTTTGCTGACCTCTTTACCGAGGACAGGGAAGGTGAAGAGAAAGAAGGAGAAGAGACCCAAAAAGCGGGTCCAAAGAACCAAACAGAAGCTTATGAGGTGAAACCATCAAAAAAAGCGGGAAAGCAGACACCCGAGAACAAAGGACAGGAGGGAATGGAAGGAGGAGCACAGTTGGCAGTAGCACAGGAGGCAGGACAGGAGGAGAGGAGAGCAGAGACAGAGACACCTGCTGGAGACAGGAGGATGGCACAGCAGCAACAGACAGAGGAGGAGCTACAGAAGGAAAGACAGCAGGAAGACATGGAGGTGCAGGAGCGAGAACAAGAGTTGAAAGATTGGGCAGATAGTATCTTCAAATCCATTACAGAGCCTCCGGAGGTGGTGACAGCGGGAAAACGGCCATTCCCAGGAGAGGAGAGAGAGGGAGAAACGGAAGGGGAACCGGTAAGGCGGACACGGACGTTGAAGGGGAATAGGTATAAAGCATTAGAAAGAAGAGAAGAAATGGACGAAGATGCTTTACTGCCTAAGTAAAAATAAAAGAAGCAAAATCTGAAAAAGAAACTGAATGGTAAGAACATTAAAAATTGGAACATTTAATGCCAGAGGATTGAAAAACACAAAGAAAAGAAATATGGTTTTTAGTTTTATAGAAGATTTAAGTTTGGACATTTGTTTGATTCAGGAAGCGCACCTAAAGGACTTGAAAGACATTAAAAGATTTCAAAAGGACTGGGGGAGGGGGAAATCAGTGTGGTCCATAGGAGGTGTACACTCCAGTGGAGTTGGGATTTTGTTTAAGGGATGGGATATGAACTTAAAACAAGTTATAGGTGGTGAAGTGGGGAGGATGGTTGGAGTAGATTTAAGTTGGGGGGGTGTAAAGTTGAGGGTGGTAAATATATACGGACCACAAAATCTAAAAGATAAAAGGGTTTTTTATGAAGATGTCAAGCTATTAGGTGCCACAAGTAATTTTTTGGTTATGGGGGGGGACTTTAATATTAATCTGGCGGGAGGAGGAGATGAAGCAGCAGGAATAATGGAAGATATAATAAAAACACATAAGCTAATGGACATAGGGAAGGAGGTAGGAAGGAGAATGACAGGACCAACGTGGAGGAATACAAGGGGGGATGAAAGTAGGCTGGATGGGATATTCGTGAGCAGAAATATAGAAGTGGTGGCAGGAGAAACAAGAAGTGTGAACTTTTCAGACCATGACCTGGTGATGGCTGAGGTGAAAGTGGGGGGAAGAAAATATGGGACAGGGTACTGGAAATTAAATGTAAAAATATTAGAGAAAAAGGGGATAGAAGAGGAATTTAGAGAGTTTTGGGAAGGGGTTAGGGGCTTAAAGGGACTATGTGAGGGAATTATAGAGTGGTGGGAGATAGCAAAGGAAAGAATCAAGCAATGGGGGCTATGGAAGAGTAGGGAGAGGATAAAGGAGGAAAAGGGGAACTTAAGGAGAATGTGGGGGGAACTAGCGAAAGAAAAGGAGAAAGAGAACGAAGGGAAGGAGGTAGACAAAGATAGAGTAGAAATAGTACAGGGACAGATAAGGAAGATATATGAAGATAGAGCAGAGAAGTACATGTTAATGGCAGGACAAGAGTTTAGGGAGAGGGGGGAAAGAGTAGATACTTATTGGATAGGGAAAGCTAGAGAAAGGAGAGAAGAGAGAGGAATAGAGGGAATAAGGGATGAGCAGGGACAGCTAAAAGTACAAAATGAGGAGATGCTGCAGATAGGGACAGAGTATTATAGGAGGTATTTTAGGGAGAGGGAAATGGAGGTAGAAGTAGGACAGGAATTTATAAAAGGACTAGAAAAGGAGGTGCCTAGCGATATCAAGCAGGAAATAAATAAAAGCATAAGGGAGGAGGAGGTGAAGGAGGCAATAAAAAGCATGAAAAAGGGTAAGGTACCAGGGATAGATGGTATACCGGGAGAGTTTTATAAAAGGTTTAAAGAAGTTGTAAGCGGAGACTTAACAGAAGTGTTTAACAAAATACTGGAGGAAGGGGAAATGAAAGGAACAATGGCGACAGGGGTAGTGACGCCAATATACAAAAAGGGGGAAAGGGAAAATCTAGATAACTATAGGCCATTAGCGATGTTGGGGGTGGATAGCAAAATAATGGCGAAAATATATGCAGGGAGGTTGAGGAAGGCACTGCCACATGTCATCCATGTAGATCAGACATGTGGAATAGAAGGTAGAAGCACGAGGTGGAATTTACAACTCATCAGAGACGTGGTGGCGTGGTCAGGAGACCGAAAGCTGCCATTGATGGTGGCAAGCTTGGACCAATCGAAGGCGTTCGACAGGGTGGATAGGGAATTTTTGTATAGGGTAATGGAAAAGATGGGAATGGGAGTAAAACTGATTGGATGGGTCAAAACAATGTACAGGAGGACGTACAGCAGAGTAAGTTTGAACGGGTATCTAGGGAGGAGTTTTGAGACAACGGGGAGGTATATTACAGGGGTGTCCGTTGTCGCCTCTCCTGTTTATAATGTATATGGAGCCGCTGGCGGAAAAGATTAGAAAGGACAGGGAGATAGTAGGGGTTTTGGTGCCGGGAGCAGGTGGATATAGGGTAAAGATAACGCAGTATGCAGACGATTTGACAATTTTGGGTAGAACAGATAGGGATATAGAGAGAACATTGGACATAGTGGAAAGATTCAGGGTTGGGTCTGGGGCGAAATTGAACAGGGAAAAATCCAAGTTAAAATATTTTGGGACAGTGAAAGATAGGAAAGATTCGGTGGGAGGATTGGAGGTCAGTGAAGGGCCAATAAAGATTCTAGGGGTAAAATTTGAAAACAAGGGGGTAGCAGGGTTGAATTGGGGAGAGAGGTTAATAAAGATTAAACAAAAGCTAGGACTATGGACCGGGAGGAAATTGTCATATATAGGGAAGAGTCTGGTAATTAAAGCAGAAGTACTTCCCTTTCTGATGTACCTGGCATACATCTACCCACTACCAGTGAGTGGAAGGAGGTGGGTACAAAGGGAAGTATTTCGGTTTATGTGGGGAGGAAAGTATGAATATATAGCAAGGGAGATAATGTACAGGAAAATAGAGGAAGGGGGGAGAGGGGTGCTAGACATAGTATTAAAGTTGAACTGCATTTATGTGGCAAGAATAATGGCAGAGTTAGAAAAAGAGGGACAACACCCAGGGTGGTATTTTTTAAAACTATACTTTGCATACCAGGCACGGGGAGTCATGGAGTGGGATAATAGAGGTCCCAGGGCAGAGCAGCTGCCATGGCATTATGGGCAGGCTGTCAAATTGCTAAAGGTAAATAAAGAGGGGAAAGACAGAAACATATGCACGAACCACAAAAGGCTTTATGAGGAAGTCAGGAGTAGGAGGGTAAGGGAAAGTAAAAGAAGAATAGAAGCAGGAACAGTGTGGACCAGAATACAACCATTGGGGCTGGAAAACAGGTTGAAAGACATGAACTGGCAAATAGTGCACAGGAAACTACCAGTGAAAGAAATCATGTACAGACACGGAATTAGTAAGACAAACAGGTGTCCGAGAGAGGGGTGTGGAAGGGAAGAATCGATAATACACGTGTTTTGGGAATGTAATGTGGCTAGGGAAGTATGGCAGAAGGTTGGAACATGGTTGGAAAACATAGGAAAAGGGTTTAGAGTAACGTGGGAAGCGGTAGACAAAGGGTTAGGAGGAATGGGGAAGGGAAGAAGCAGATTCATGCTATGGCTAACAATAAGCCTGGTTAAGAGAGGGATATGGGAGGACAGACAGGTGGAGGTGAAGGGAGGGAAGGGAAAGGGAGTGATGGGGATAGTCAAGAAAGTCGAATGGGAAATTAAGACAAGAATGAAAGAAGATGAAATGGACTTGGGGTGGGAAAAAGGGAAGGAAAAGTGGGGGAGATTATGGGACGTGTATGAAAAAGAAATGATGATTAAAATGAATGTAATAGTGGTGTTGAAAAAGAAATAAAATGAAAGTTCTATAAATAGTTTGTAATGTGTGAAAATGTGTGTAAATAAACTTTTGTAAAAAAAAAAAAAAAAAAAAAAAAAAAAATCTGTTCTTATCAGTTTAATATCTGATACGTCCTCTACCCGAGGACCATATATTTAATGGATTTTTAGGCCCGGGAGTCGTAAGAGGGGCTTGCTCCGTCCACTCCACGCATCGACCAGGTATTGCATTGCCTCCTGGCACGGTGCACCCTCATAAACGGTCAAACAGAAGAGAAATTGACGAATGCTGGTGACTGCCCCCTGCTGGGCACTGTTGGGATTAGGGGTACGACGCCATAGACCTTAGCTTAGCCCAGGCCGGGGTTTCCTCGGCCCTTTTGCGCTAGGGAGTCCCTCTTTTCCCGCTTTTTCATTTTCCCTCCGTTTTACTTTAAAAAAAAAATTTTTAATAAAAAAAGAGAAAAAGACTTAATTTTTCCCCACTCTGTGTTTCTTCAGGCAAAGGCTGTGCTGCCTCTTCTGCTGCCTCGTCACCCACCCGACGACCCAAGGGCCCTCCTGCTGCGGGTTTTCGTCGCTGGGCCTGAAGGCGGCCGGTCAGCGCCGTCCACTAGTCCGGGCCCTCAAAAGGTAGGGCCCGGGGCCCGGCGCCTATTTCAGGTTATCGCTTCTCAGCCTTTTGGCTAAGATCAAGTGTAGTATCTGTTCTTAACAGAAACGAAAAAAGAAAAAAATCTGTTCTTATCAGTTTAATATCTGATACGTCCTCTACCCGAGGACCATATATTAAATGGATTTTTAGGCCCGGGAGTCGGAAGAGGGGCTTGCTCCGTCCGCTCCACGCATCGACCAGGTATTGCATTGCCTCCTGGCACGGTGCACCCTCATAAACGGTCAAACGAAAGAAAAATTGACGAATGCTGGTGACTGCCCCCTTCTGGGCACTGTTGGGATTAGGGGTACGGCGCCATAGACCTTAGCTTAGCCCAGGCCAGGATTTCCTCGGCCCTTTTGCGCTAGGGAGTCCCTCTTTTCCCGCTTTTTCATTTTCCCTCCGTTTTACTTAAAACAAAATTTTTTAAATAAAAAAAGAGAAAAAGACTTAATTTTTCCCCACTCTGTGTTTCTTCAGGCAAAGGCTGTGCTGCCTCTTCTGCTGCCTCGTCACTTACCCGACGACCCAAGGGCCCTCCTGCTGCGGGTTTTCGTCGCTGGGCCTGAAGGCGGCCGGTCAGCGCCGTCCACTAGTCCGGGCCCTCAAAAGGTAGGGCCTGGCGCCTATTTCAGGTTATCGCTTCTCGGCCTTTTGGCTAAGATCAAGTGTAGTATCTGTTCTTATCAGTTTAATATCTGATACGTCCTCTACCCGAGGACCATATATTAAATGGATTTTTAGGCCCGGGAGTCGGAAGAGGGGCTTGCTCCGTCCGCTCCACGCATCGACCAGGTATTGCATTGCCTCCTGGCACGGTGCACCCTCATAAACGGTCAAACGGAAGAGAAATTGACGAATGCTGGTGACTGCCCCCTGCTGGGCACTGTTGGGATTAGGGGTGCGGTGCCATAGACCTTAGCTTAGCCCAGGCCGGGGTTTCCTCGGCCCTTTTGCGCTAGGGAGTCCCTCTTTTTCCGCTTTTTCATTTTCCCTCCGTTTTACTTTAAAAAAAAAAAAAAAAAAAAGTGAAAAAGACTTAATTTTTCCCCACCCTGTGTTTCTCCAGGCAAAGGCTGTGCTGCCTCGTCACCCACCCGACGACCCGAGGGCCCTTTTGCTGCAGCTTTTCGTCGTTCTACCTCGAGCCCTCTTCCTTGAGCGGCCGGTGGCCTACGGAGGCCTGGGCGACCGGCGAGCAGGGCTGGAGTTTTTCTTCATTCACGTACAAATCTTTCACCTTTTACTAAAGATTTCCGTGGAGAGGAACGTTGACAAGTTCAACTTATTTTTTGAAGGCTTTGTCTTTGCAAAGCTGCTCTTTTGCTGGTGGAATTACAGAAGGTGTGTGGGCGTGAAGGCGGCCGGTCAGCACCGTCCACTAGTCCGGGCCCTCAAAAGGTAGGGCCCGGGGCCCGGCGCCTATTTCAGGTTATCGCTTCTCGGCCTTTTGGCTAAGATCAAGTGTAGTATCTGTTCTTACCATGCAGAGAGAAGGCGACATTCTGTACAGATCGAAATCTGCAGGGGGGCGACTGAAGAAAGAAGAAGAAGATTCGGATGGGACTGGATCGTACAAGAACTGCTTAGAGCCCGATGTGCAATTACAGCGGACCAGATTTATTGTCTACAAGACTTCTCGACGGCTGGTTTCTTGGACATTACTTTTGTTTCCTTCAAGGACTGTACGACATTTTTTGACCACTGCTCCAAGAGAATGGAGGACGAGGACCTGAGAGACATACGCTTGGTGCCGCTGTTTGCTATGGAGGAGATACCAGTGACGGTACACATGTACAACCCCTTTGTGCCAGATGATGACATCAGGGCGTTCCTCTCCAGGTACTGCAATACCGTGTCACCAGGAGAGAAGGTACGTGGACGTTTTGGTATTTGGAACGGGAAGAGAAGGTTTATGGCAAAGCTAAAAGTGGATTAAACGTTCATGGGAGGCTTGGTACATCCCCCAGGGAGCTTTGCAATCGGGCTCCATCGCGGGTTTTTGTACTACCCAGGCCAGCCACAGTACTGCAGAAGGTGTGGAGCCATAGGACACACTAAGGAAACCTGTGAAGGTCAGAGATGCCGCACATGTGGAGGGGAGGACCACAGGACACAAGAATGTGGGGCTCCCAAGACATGCAGCATATGTGGAAGCGAGGAACATCTCTACAGACGTTGCCCAGCGTGAGGAGGACTCTTTGCAAGTTTATTTGCTGAGGACTTTGAGGAAACGGGGTTCAGGAAAGAGAGTGAACACGCGGAGCCGGAAAAGGCGGGAAAAATGCAAGAGAGAAAGAACAAAGAAGCAGAGAGTGTAGACCAGATGGGGGAGGAGACGGTAGAGGAGACAGACAGCCGAAAAGAAACCGGAGAAGAAAGCGGAAAAGAGCGGGAACCTAGTAGAACAAAGACAAAAGGAGAAAGAGGACCAGAGAAAGAAACAAACAAAATAGAGGGAACCCAGGAGAACTTAAGCTCAAGTGAGGAACGGATTTTCTGGACACCAACAGGGTTAGAGGAGGCACTGGAAGGGATAGAAGAGACTCTACATAGAGAAAGTACGGACTGGGCTATGGCAATGGAGATACAGGAACTGGAACAAGGACAGGAAAGAGGGGAGAAGAAAGAGAGCATGCATGCTAATAGCAAGCAAACCCGACCAAAGGAGGCAACAGAGGAAGGAAGAGAGAAGAAAAGGACAAGATTGGATGTTGAAATAAGCCAAAAAGAGAAGATGAGGACAAGGAGCGAATCTGAAAGCGAGGAGGATCAAGGAGAGGAGGAAATGCTGCTACAGAGAAGGACTAGGAAGAAAATAAAAGGACCAAAATGAGGAAATGTAAAAGGGCAAAAAGGAAAACTGAGACATGGAGCGTAAAAGAAGAAACTTTTGATTTATTAATGGGGATGTGGTTGGTATTATGTTTCAACTTCTTCAGTTACAAAACCGACCAAATATGGACTGTGGTTTTATTGAAAATAGGGACCTTTAATGCGCAAGGACTGAAAAATACAAAGAAAAGAAAAATGGTTTTCAGTTTTTTAGAAGATTTAAGTTTGGATATTTGTTTTATTCAGGAGGCGCACCTGAAGTATTTAGAGGATGTTAAAACGTTCCAAAAAGACTGGCGAGGGGGGAAATCAGTGTGGTCCATAGGGGGGGTACACTCAAGTGGAGTTGGGATTTTGTTTAAGGGATGGGGTATGAAAGTAAAACAAATTATAGGTGGTGAAGTGGGGAGGATGGTTGGAGTGGATTTAAGTTGGGGGGAGTAAAGTTAAGGGTATTAAATATATATGGACCACAGTACATAAAAGACAAAAGGGTTTTTTATGAAAATGTTAAGTTGTTATGTGCAACAAATAATTTTTTGGTTATGGGCAGGACTTTAATATCAATTTGGCGGGAGGAAGAGATGAAGCAGCAGGAATTATAGAAGATATTATAAAAACACATAAGATTGTGGACATAGGGAAGAAGGTAGGAAGGGGAATGGAGGGACCAATGTAGAGGAATACAAGGGGGGATGAAAGTAGGTTGGATAGGATTTTTGTTAGTAGGGGTATGGAAGTGGTGGCAGGGGAAACAAAAAGTGTAAACTTCTCAGACCATGACCTGGTGATGGCTGAGGTAAAAGTGGGGGGAAGAAAATACGGGACAGGGTACTGGAAATTAAATGTAAAAATATTAGAGAAAGAGGGGATAGAAGAGGAATTTAGAGTGTTTTGGGAAGGTGTTAGGGGTTTAAAAGGACTATGCGAGGGAATTATAGAGTGGTGGGAGATAGCAAAGAAAAGGATAAAGCAATGGGGACAGTGGAAGAGTAGGGAGAGGATAAAGGAGGAAAAGGGGGATTTAAGGAGAATGTGGGGGGAACTAGCGAAGGAAAAGGAGAGAGAGAACGAAGGGAAGGAGGTGGACAAGGATAGAGTAGAAATAGTACAGGGACAGATAAGGACGATATATGAGGGAAGAGCAGAGAAGTATATGTTAATGGCAGGACAGGAGTTTAGGGAGAGAGGGGAAAGAGTAGATACATATTGGATAGGGAAAGCTAGAGAAAAAAGAGAAGAGAGGGATAGAGGCAATAAGGGATAAGGAGGGACAGCTAAAAGTACAAAATGAGGAGATGTTGCAGGTAGGGACAGAGTATTATAGGAAATATTTTAGGGAGAGGAAAGTAGAGGTAGAAGTAGGAGATGAATTTATAAAAGAACTAGAAAAGGAGGTGCCTAATGATGTAAAGCAAGAAATAAATAAAAGCATAAGGGAGGAGGAAGTGAAAGAGGCAATAAAAAGCCTGAAAAAGGGTAAGGTACCAGGGATAGATGGGATGTCGGGAGAGTTTTATAAGAGGTTTGATGAAGTGATAAGCAGGGATTTAACAGAGGTGTTTAACACAATATTGGAGGAAGGGGAAATGAAGGGAACAATGGCGACAGGGGTAGTGACACCAATTTATAAAAAGGGGGAAAAGGAAAATTTAGACAACTACAAGCCATTATCAATGCTGGGTGTAGACAGCAAAATAATGGCAAAAATACTGGCAAAAAGGTTAAGGAAGGCACTGCCACGTGGATCAGATACCAGTGACGGTACACATGTACAACCCCTTTGTGCCAGATGATGACATCAGGGCGTTCCTCTCCAGGTACTGCAATACCGTGTCACCAGGAGAGAAGGTACGTGGACGTTTTGGTATTTGGAATGGGAAGAGAAGGTTTATGGCAAAGCTAAAAGTGGATCAAACGTTCATGGGAGGCTTGGTACATCCCCCAGGGAGCTTTGCAATCGGGCTCCATCGCGGGTTTTTGTACTACCCAGGCCAGCCACAGTACTGCAGAAGGTGTGGAGCCATAGGACACACTAAGGAAACCTGTGAAGGTCAGAGATGCCGCACATGTGGAGGGGAGGACCACAGGACACAAGAATGTGGGGCTCCCAAGACATGCAGCATATGTGGAAGCGAGGAACATCTCTACAGACGTTGCCCAGCGCGAGGAGGACTCTTTGCAAGTTTATTTGCTCAGGACTTTGAGGAAATGGGGTTCAGGAAAGAGAGTGAACACGCGGAGCCGGAAAAGGCGGGAAAAATGCAAGAGAGAAAGAACAAAGAAGCAGAGAGTGTAGACCAGATGGGGGAGGAGACGGTAGAGGAGACAGACAGCCGAAAAGAAACCGGAGAAGAAAGCGGAAAAGAGCGGGAACCTAGTAGAACAAACACAAGAGGAGAAAGAGGACCAGAGAAAGAAACAAACAAAATAGAGGGAACCCAGGAGAACTTAAGCTCAAGTGAGGAACGGATTTTCTGGACACCAACAGGGTTAGAGCAGGCACTGGAAGGGATAGAAGAGACTCTACATAGAGAAAGTACGGACTGGGCTATGGCAATGGAGATACAGGAACTGGAACAAGGACAGGAAAGAGGGGAGAAGAAAGAGAGCATGCATGCTAATAGCAAGCAAACCCGACCAAAGGAGGCAACAGAGGAAGGAAGAGAGAAGAAAAGGACAAGATTGGATGTTGAAATAAGCCAAAAAGAGAAGATGAGGACAAGGAGCGAATCTGAAAGCGAGGAGGATCAAGGAGAGGAGGAAATGCTGCTACAGAGAAGGACTAGGAAGAAAATAAAAGGACCAAAATGAGGATATGTAAAAGGGCAAAAAGGAAAACTGAGACATGGAGCGTAAAAGAAGAAACTTTTGATTTATTAATGGGGATGTGGTTGGTATTATGTTTCAACTTCTTCAGTTACAAAACCGACCAAATATGGACTGTGGTTTTAGGGAGGATTATTATTTTAATTAAATTAATCAAATGGAAAGGAAATTGAAAATAGGGACCTTTAATGCGCAAGGACTGAAAAATACAAAGAAAAGAAAAATGGTTTTCAGTTTTTTAGAAGATTTAAGTTTGGATATTTGTTTTATTCAGGAGGCGCACCTGAAGTATTTAGAGGATGTTAAAACGTTCCAAAAAGACTGGCGAGGGGGGAAATCAGTGTGGTCCATAGGGGGGGTACACTCAAGTGGAGTTGGGATTTTGTTTAAGGGATGGGGTATGAAAGTAAAACAAATTATAGGTGGTGAAGTGGGGAGGATGGTTGGAGTGGATTTAAGTTGGGGGGAGTAAAGTTAAGGGTATTAAATATATATGGACCACAGTACATAAAAGACAAAAGGGTTTTTTATGAAAATGTTAAGTTGTTATGTGCAACAAATAATTTTTTGGTTATGGGCAGGACTTTAATATCAATTTGGCGGGAGGAAGAGATGAAGCAGCAGGAATTATAGAAGATATTATAAAAACACATAAGATTGTGGACATAGGGAAGAAGGTAGGAAGGGGAATGGAGGGACCAACGTAGAGGAATACAAGGGGGGATGAAAGTAGGTTGGATAGGATTTTTGTTAGTAGGGGTATGGAAGTGGTGGCAGGGGAAACAAAAAGTGTAAACTTCTCAGACCATGACCTGGTGATGGCTGAGGTAAAAGTGGGGGGAAGAAAATACGGGACAGGGTACTGGAAATTAAATGTAAAAATATTAGAGAAAGAGGGGATAGAAGAGGAATTTAGAGTGTTTTGGGAAGGTGTTAGGGGTTTAAAAGGACTATGCGAGGGAATTATAGAGTGGTGGGAGATAGCAAAGAAAAGGATAAAGCAATGGGGACAGTGGAAGAGTAGGGAGAGGATAAAGGAGGAAAAGGGGGATTTAAGGAGAATGTGGGGGGAACTAGCGAAGGAAAAGGAGAGAGAGAACGAAGGGAAGGAGGTGGACAAGGATAGAGTAGAAATAGTACAGGGACAGATAAGGAAGATATATGAGGGAAGAGCAGAGAAGTATATGTTAATGGCAGGACAGGAGTTTAGGGAGAGAGGGGAAAGAGTAGATACATATTGGATAGGGAAAGCTAGAGAAAAAAGAGAAGAGAGGGATAGAGGCAATAAGGGATAAGGAGGGACAGCTAAAAGTACAAAATGAGGAGATGTTGCAGGTAGGGACAGAGTATTATAGGAAATATTTTAGGGAGAGGAAAGTAGAGGTAGAAGTAGGAGATGAATTTATAAAAGAACTAGAAAAGGAGGTGCCTAATGATGTAAAGCAAGAAATAAATAAAAGCATAAGGGAGGAGGAAGTGAAAGAGGCAATAAAAAGCCTGAAAAAGGGTAAGGTACCAGGGATAGATGGGATGTCGGGAGAGTTTTATAAGAGGTTTGATGAAGTGATAAGCAGG